>NC_068917.1:94228761-94895098 GCF_023091745.1 Budorcas taxicolor | reverse complement strand
TTGAATGGAACTTTTAAATGGACAGTGTCAGTGGCTACCATCAACACAAAACCTTTTTTACTAATAGTGACTCCTTTTGTTATACTGAGCTTATGTTGAGCCTCTTTTTAAGTTCTCATCCCTGTTATTACTAGTGAAAAACATTTTTGCCTTTAATGGGAATAAAACCACTAAAAGGTAGGGTACTGTATCCACATAGAAATCTAGTCAGTTCACCTACTTACAGGCAGAAAGCTAATAAGCCTTTCCTCCATTGCTTACACTGAGTGTAGCAACCTTGATAAATCTGACTTAGTGTCCCTTGGCTTTCAGCTGAGTATCAGTGATAGAGAGCCAAGTAATATTCCATTGTGCGTGTGTGTGTGTCTATTGATGAACACTTAGGTTGCTTTTATACCTTAGCAATTGTATAACTGCCAATAAATAATGCTGCTATGAACATTAAGATGCCTCTATATTTTCAAATTTGTGTTTATGTGTTTTGTTTTGTTTTTCACTTATATACTCAGGAGTAGAATTGCTGGGTCATATGGTAGTTCTAGTTTTCAGTTTTTGAAAAAATCTCCATATCGTTTTTTACAGGGGCTGTACCAATTTACATTCCCACCAACACTGTAAGTGGTTTTATTTTTTTCACATCCTTGACATTATTTGGTATTTGTGTTCTTTTTAATGACTGCCATTCTGACAGATGAGAGGTAATATCTCATAGTGTATTTGATATGCATTTCCCTGATGATTAGTGATGTTGGGTATTTTTCCATGTGACTGTTGGCCACCTGAATTTCTTCTTGGGAAAATGTCTGTTCAGTTCTTCTGCCCACTTTTTAATCAGGCTTTTTTTTTTTTTTTTTGATGTCGAGTTGTATGAAATGTTTATATATTTTGGGTTTTAATCCCTTATCAGTCATATCATTTGCAAATATCTTCTCTCATTCAGTAGGTTGTCTTTTCATTTTGTCTGTGGTTTCCTTTCTTTTACAAGAGCTTTTAAGATTAATTAGGTCCCATTTGTTTATGTTTGCTTTTGTTTCCTTGGCTTTAGGTGACAGATCTGAAAAAAATATTGGTGCAATTTATGTTAAGAATGTTCTATAGTTTCTTCTAAAAATTTTATAAAATCCAGACTTACATTCAGATCTTTATCCCATTTTGAGTTTACTTTTGTGCTTGGTGTTAGGGATATTCTAATTTCACTCTTTTTTATAAGTAGTTGCCCAGTTTTTGCAGCATCACTTATTGAAGAGGCTATATTTTTTCCATTGTATATGCTTGCCTCCTTTATCATAGACTACTTGACCATAAGTGTTTGAGTTTACTTCTGTTCTGTTTCATTGATCTATGTGTCTGTTTTTATGCCAATATCATACTATTTATTTTGATTACTATGGCTTTGTAGTATAGTCTAAAGTCAGGGGATGTGAATCCTCCAGCTCTGTTCTTTCTCAAGGTTATTTTGGCTACTTGGGGTCTTTTGTGTTTTCATTCCAACTTTGGGACCATTCTTTTTTTTTTTTTTTTTTAGCTTTATTTTATTTTTATTTTTTTTTTAATTTTTATTTTTACTTTATTTTACTTTACAATACTGTATTGGATTTGCCATACATTGACATGAATCCACCACGGGTGTACATGCGTTCCCAAACTTGAACCCCCCTCCCACCTCCCTCCCCATAACACCCCTCTGGGTCATCACCGTGCACAAGCCCCAAGCATGCTGTATCCTGCGTTGGACATAGACTGGCGATTCGATTCTTACATGGTAGTATACCTGTTACAATGCCATTCTCCCAAATCATCCCACCCTCTCCCTCTCCCTCTGAGTCCAAAAGTCCATTATACACATCTGTGTCTCCTTTGCTGTCCTGCGTACAGGGTCGTCATTGCCATCTTTCTAAATTCCATATATATGTGTTAGTATACTGTATTGGTGTTTTCCTTTCTGGCTTATTTCACTCTGTATAATCAGCTCCAGTTTCATCCATCTCATCAGAACTGATTCAAATGAATTCTTTTTAACGGCTGAGTAATACTCCATTGTGTATATGTACCATAGCTTTCTTATCCATTCATCTGCTGATGGACATCTAGGTTGCTTCCATGTCCTGGCTATTATAAACAGTGCTGCGATGAACATTGGGGTACATGTGTCTCTTTCAATTCTGGTTTCCTCAGTGTGTATGCCCAGCAGTGGGATTGCTGGGTCATAAGGTAGTTTTATTTGCAATTTTTTAAGGAATCTCCACACTGTTCTCCATAATTTCTAAGACAACTGTCTGTTTTACTCTGGTATTTTGATTGGTCCTGCCTTAACTCTTGTTATAGATTCAACTCAAAGAAAGTAAAATCAAAAGATATATTTTCTCCCTAAAAAAAAAAATCACATGTTCCATTTTTCATTACCCTATGTTTTGTCCTATGTGTCACGTCTGTACATTCCAAATACGCCAGCTGTGATTATGTTTTTATAGAAAAAGAATGAAAGTATGAATATTTGTAATTAAGCCTTAGACTTCCTCAAGCAATTTGTTAAAATAAATTACTAAGATATGGTTCACGACTGACAAACATTCCCCATAGATATGGGCATGTTAATTTCTCCACTTTCTGTGAATGGTGTGTTTTCAATTGTTACCAAGGCGACAAACATCAACACCAAGATTTCTTTATCTGAGGTTGCTTTTTCCCTTTCTCAGTATCAAAAGGAATTCTTAAATGAATTTCTTTAGAAAATTTTAATTTATAATTCTCAATTTTTCTTAGAGTATATTTGCTCTTTTGTTCATATTAGACAATTTTATAAAAATGATATTTCCAACTATCAGATATAGCCATTTTGATACATTAAGTTTGTAGTTTACTCTATTATGTGTTTTCCCAAAAGCCCATAATAAAAATAACCTGGAGGAATATCAAGAGTATATTATTTTATAGCTTGTTTTCATACTGAAAAAAAACATTTTTGTATATAAATATTATCTACTTGTATTTTTAAATGACCTTTTATTTTATATATGAAAGTAATTTATTTATTAAATTTTACACTGCAGTATAGCTGAAAAATCTATAATATAAACTATGTAGCTGAACAATCTTATAGGTAAACCCTTTGGGCGTGCATTACTGTGCCATAAGGACCAAATCAAAGAAATTCAGTGGCTATATTATTATTTTTTTAAGATTTTCTTTTATTGTGGACCATTTTAATAGTCTTTATTGAATTTGTTGCAGTACTCTTTCTGCCTTATGTTTTGACTTTTTGGCCAGAGACATGTGGGATCTTATCTCCCTAACTAGGGATTGAACAAAACCCCCTACATTGGAAGGTGAGTCCCAACCACTGGACCACCAGGAAAGTCCACGTACATATTCCATATTGACTTCTAGAAGGTTTTTACCAGTTTAAGTCAGCAATTTAAATTGAGGGCGTTCATTTATACCCATCATCTGAAAAACTGGTTTTTAACTATTCATTTTCATCTTTGTTAATGTTAGGATAAAGCTGTATTTGTGGTCATTTCTAATGTTAGATGTTTTGAGAGGCTGAACACTTTCATGTTCTTGTGTAATTTATGTTCAGTATTACTTTACACGCTCACTATTTTCTTACTGGTTAGTAAGAATTTTTTCACATTAAAAACATTAAGTGTTTCTTCTGTCCTGAGCAATTTATTGCTTGTAAGCTATTTTTATTTGTAATATTTTTGACTCAGACCTTTTAAAAGTATTTTTTATCAAAGTAATTCATAAAAGTGACAGCAAATCAGGTGATCGTAAAAAGCTAGCAATTTAAACTGTTTGCTCCATTTCTGCCTATATGATCTACTCTCCCTGAAGAATCATCAATTACATTTTATGCATTTTGATTGATTGTTACCCCAGTAACTCTATATAAACTAATAATTACTCTATTTCTTTATGCATCAACCTTAAATAATAACTACCTTTGACACACTCTGCTGAGTCACAGCTTAAGTCACTTATATTTCCTTTTTCTTCTTTCTTCCTCATGTTAAAAATTGTTAGTTATATTATTACTTTCATTTCCTTGATTGATTGGTGACTTCTGCTCATTTTAATAATAAACTCTTGATCTCTAGCTATTTTTCCATCAGTTTTAATTCAGTGTCTCATTTCTCCTCCAAGTAAAATGATAATATTAGCAACCTGAAGCTTTCCTTCAGTTTTTACTCTCCTTTTATCTCCTACTTTCTGGCAGCTGATTTTTACTTACCAAGATTGTTGACCCACACATGTGTTCTTTTACCTTGTATTTACAATCACAGTAATGTCTTCCATAAAAACCAATAAGCAGTGGCTATATTATTATACCTAAATATAAATAATAGCTATACTGCCCAGCCAAGCATTATGCTAGGGTAGTATTTCATTCTCTCTGGATATTCTACAAGTAGAAAGTTTCTAATATCAAGGTTGTAATTTTAATTACTTAAAACCTTGCTAATATTTAGTTTGCCTGTATTTGAGCATAACTTTTTGTACAGATTTCTGTATTTCCAAATATGTCATGTGTTAATTCTGTCTCTTCATTCAAAGCATCTACTATGTCAGATCAGTTCATTCTCAGTGATTTCTCTGAAATAGCCAAACTGATTTGGATTTGCAATCCAAACTTGATTGCTTTTTAGGCCATTACACTGATGTCCTTATGAGATTTTCCTTTACTCTTTTCCTTAACTATGCCTACTCTTTCCTGGTTCATGTATCTTCTCATTTAAAATAATAATTATTATTATTATTATTATCTCACTTGTTTTGAAATTTACCCTCATTAATGCCACATGGTATAACATTTGTAAATGCATATAATGAAAGAAAATTTCACCATTTGCCAGTTCAATGATCTTGTATAATTTGTCCAACTTCTTTGATATTTCAGTCTGTAAAATGGAGGTTTCTAACAATACATATTTCATAGAATTGTTATAAGAGAAAAGTACTAGCATTTATAATGCACCTATGACATTGTAGGACACCCAGTAATAATTTTATTAGTGTTTGTTAGAAAGATTTTTTAAAATAAATGTTATTCTTTTATTTAATTAAATATAATACCTGAAATATTTTTAACTGATAATAATTACAAAATACCCTTATTTTTTTCAACTCTTGTGGAATTGTCTCCATTGAGTCATCAGGAAATATACAGATGCAGCTGTTGCTTAAATAAATATATAGCACCTCATTTTAAACATGTTCCTCTATTTTATATTGAGTTTCTTTTAAATAAAAAATGCTTGTAAAAATTTTAGGAAATATCATTTGGTATCTATGAAGAACATTATTTTTATTATAATTAACATTAATAACAAACTAATTTTAAAGGTTCTTTATTTTATATTATCTAAATTGTGTAGGATCTTATTTTTTGAGTTATTCTCTTATTCTGAGTCTTCAGTGTGATGTTGCTTCCTGTTGTTCTTGAGTTATCATGACTGTCCTGACTTAGGTTTCAACGCCATTTTCTTTCTGCTGTAAGAAATAAAGACACTTCTACCCAGAGATGTACAGATTTCTCCCGGTTCAGTTCACTTTTCACTGCATGTAATAATGGATGCAAATCTTTAATTTTAAGTCAGAGGTCAACAAAAAATGTTTAGCCATATTATAGCTTCTAACAGTCATTTATTTAGTATAGCTCAGCTGTAAAAACATAAAGGACATCACCCACTCTGAAATGAGGCATCAGTTATGTCCAGAAATACTACAATTCTATTGGCATATTGTTCACTTAAATCTTCTTTTGCTTCATTCCAATAGTTTGTTCTTTTTTGCACTACCACCAGTTTCTCCTCACTTAAAACACACACATACACACACACCCTTAGATTTGTATTTCTGTACATTATCGTTATTGAAGTTACTCATCCACAATAAGCATCCATCTATCCATCCATCCAGAAAAATGGATGGATGGATAGATGGATGCTTATTGAAATAAACTTTGCATCTCTGAGACATGAACATCTAATTAAAGAAATCAAAATAAATATATAGGTGTTAGATGAATAATTTATCAATAGATCTATGGATAAATAGATCAGTAGATTGGTAGATAATTTTTTTTTTCCAGTCAGACTTTATTGATGGAGTTCCTAATGGGTATTACTGAAATGAATTACTCTTTGGGGTCTCTAAATTTGGCCATATTTACCCTTTATCATTAAGATATTTCATCCTGATATAAATAATATGCATTAGTAATTAATCTTAATTTTTATTGTGTTGTAGGATTTCATGTTTTTCCATTTTAACTCTATTTTGAGAAAGTCAGCAATTGACTGCTTTAAGTGTCTTTAGCTAGTATCCATTGTTGAATGTGTAATACCTTGCTTTCTAATGTCTATTGAATTGATTTTTGTCTTCTGTAATCTCACAGATTATTGACCCAAGTTTTATATTCTAATGCACTATAGGTGTAGTAAATCCTTCTTATTACCTACTTCATCTGTACATTTTAGTGCTTTCCACTAGTTTATCTATCATTCTGATCATATCAACTAGTCTCCCAGAAGTACTCTTAAAATCAATGTTTATATTTTTCATTCTCAATTTTCTAACCTCCTAGAAAAATCAACACTGTAAATAAGCTTTTGTTATTACATTAATCCATTTTTCAACAAGAGCTAAAATATACCTAAAATATTTTAATCATTTTTAAATGTTGAGATTATTATAAATTTACATACAATTATAAAATATAATACACAGATCCCATGTACTCCTTACCTGGTTTTCCCAAGTTATAACATTTTGTAACACTATAGTACAATATGAAAGCCAGAATATTGTCATTAATACAGTCAAACCAGGATACTGGTATCACTTGCATTGCTACAAGTATCACATGTCTTGCTTCTTTGTACCTATATTTACTTCCCGCTGGCTCCACACTTCCCTTAGTGCCTGGCAACCAGTAAATTGTTCTCCAGTTCTATAATTTTATCATTTCAAGAATATTATATTACATGAACTCATGCAGTATTCAAACTTTGTGAGTTGGCTTTTTAAAATCAATGTAATCATCTGGAGATTTGTCCAACGTGTTACTTATACCAATAGCTCATTTCTTTTTATTTAGTGTGAATGGCATGCCATGGCATGGCTACACTACAGTTTAACTATTTACCTATTAAAGTGCATTTGGGTTGTCTCTTTTCGGGGTGGGGGGGGGAGGATATTACCAAAAAAAGAAAATACTGCTTGATCACTTACGCACTGGTTTTAATTGGAAATAAGTCTTCATTTCCATAGGGCAAATGCTATAAATATGATAATCACATGTTAATTTTTAGAAAGAAGCAACTTTAATTTTCCAAAGAGGCTGTAGCATATGTGGCCTTCTTACCAGTAATACATATACATGGTCTATTTTCATCAGATCCTAGCCAGCATTTGGTGCTGTTGCTACATTTTTTTTTTAATTAACATTCTAAAAACATGTTGTGATATCTCATTATGGCTTTAATTGTAATTTCCCTATTGGTTAATAATAAAGAATATATATTTTCTGTGCTTATTTTCTTCTCATTTATCTTCTTCAGTGAAATATTTCATGTCGTTTGTCCATGTTCTAATTGCATTTTTTATTAATTGCTTTTTCTACTGTTGAGCTTTAACAGTTCTTTATATATTCCAGATAGTAATCCATTGCTTGATATGTGATTTGCAAATATCGTCCATCATACTGCAATTTATCTTTTATGCTTTTAACAGGGTCTTTCACAAGGCAAATTTTAAAATTTTGATAACATTATATTTATCAGTTTTTTCCTTTGTGCGTATTTGTGTATTTGATGTCCGTTCTAAGAATACAGGGCTTCCCTGCTAGCTCAGTTGGTAAAGAATCTGCCTGCAATGCAGGAAACCCCGGTTTGATTCCTGGATCAAAAAGATACCCTGGGGATGGGATAAGGCTACCCACTCCAGTGTTCTTGGGATTCTCTTGTGGCTCTGGGAAAGATGGCAATGACGACCCTGTATGCAAGACAGGAAAAAAGACACAGCTGTGTATAACGGACTTTTGGACTCAGAGGGAGAGGGAGAGGGTGGGATGATTTGGGAGAATGACATTCTATCATGTATACTATCATGTAAAAATTAAATCGCCAGTCTATGTCTGATGCAGGATACAGCATGCTTGGGGCTGGTGCCTGGGGATGACCCACAGAGATGTTATGGGAAGGGAGGTGGGAGGGGGGTTCATGTTTGGGAACACACGTAAGAATTAAAGATTTTAAAATTAAAAAAATAAAAAACTAAAAAAAAAAAAAAAAAGAATCTGCCTGCAATGCAGGAGAACTGCATTTGATCCCTGGGTTGGGAAGATCCCCTGGAGAAGAGACAGGCTATCCACTCCAATATTCTGGCCTGGAGAATTCCAGAACACTGAGTAGCAAAGAGTCTGGCACAACTAAGTGACTTTCACTCACTAAGAATACTTTCCCTAGTCCTTGAACCAAGGACTTGAACTAAGTTTATTCTTAGTTTGTTTTTCTAAAGTATTAGAGTTTTATCTTTTACTTTTAAACCTATAATTCATTTCATGTTTATTTTTATATAAGACATGACACTCAGTTCTAGATCCCTTTTATTATTTGTTTGTCTGTATCTTATTTAAAATGTTTGTCACCAGGCTTTTTCTAACAAGTTCTGTCTTGTTACTGCTCAGCGGAGGTAATATTCTAGCTTCTTTATTTGGCCTCCATTGAGATAAAGGGTTTGGGATCTTTGTTTATGCTAGTGATATGGCAGTTCTGGATCTGTGGTTAATCTCGATTGTTTGCCTTGTTATTCCCAGCCAATAGGAAAATCTTGGATCTCCATCTGACAGTATTCCAGTTGAAAAGAGATGAGGCACCTTGTTATTGGCCAATAAGGGTGGAAGTCCTGGGTTCCCACTTGGTGTCCACTGATACCATAGGCTATAGTGGGCTCCTTCTCAGGTAGCAGGTAGGAAAGTCCAGCTCCCAACCTAGTCCTCTCTGATACACCCTGATAGGGGATGTGTGTGCATACCTGCATGCTCATTCATGTCCCACTCTCGGCAACCATATGGACTGGGGCCTGCCAGGATCCTCTGTCCATGGAATTTTCCAGGCAAGAATACTGAAGCAGATTGCCATTTCCTTTGCCATGGGAAATTCCCAAACAAGGAATTGAACCACATTTCCTGTGCCTTCTGCATTGGCAGGAGATTCTTTACCACTGAGACCCCTCTAAACCTTGCCAGGGAGTATAGCAGTAATTACAACCTTGTAAGTGTAGAATTCTGGTCTCTCTAGTCAGCATTTACTGCTTTGGGTGAGGATGAACAGTTCAGTTCAGTTCAGTTCAGTCACTCAGTCATGTCTGACTGTTTGTGACCACATGAACTGCAGCACGCCAGACTTCGCTGTCTATCACCAACTGCCAGAGTCTACCCAAACCCATGTCCATTGAGTTGGTGATGCCATCCAGCCATCTCATCCTCTGTCATCCCCTGCTCCTCCTGCCCTCAATCTTTCCCAGCATCGGGATCTTTTCAAATGAGTCAGCTCTTCGCATCACATGCCCAGGTATTGGAGTTTAAACATCAACATCAATCCTTCCAATGAATATTCAGAACTAATTTCCTTTAGGCTGGACTGGTTGGATCTCCTTGCAGTCCAAGGGACTCTCAAGAGTCTTCTCCAACACCATAGTTCAAAAGCATCAATTCTTCGGCGCTCAGCTTTCTTCACCATCCAGCTCTCACATCCATACGTGACCACTGAAAAACCATAGCCTGGACTAGATGGACCTTTGTTGACAAAGTAATGTCTCTGCTTTTTAATATGCCATCTAGGTTGTTCATAACTTTCCTTCCAAGGGGTAAGCGTCTTTTAATTTCATGGCTGCAATCACCATCTGCAGTGATTTTGGAGCCCCCCCCCCCCAAAAATAAAGTCAGCCATGGTTTCCCCATCTATTTTCCATAAAATGATGGGACTGGATGCCATGATCTTAGTTTTCTGAATGATGAATTTTAAGCCAACTTTTTTACTCTCCTCTTTCACTCTCAACAAAAGGCTCTTTAGTTCCTCTTCACTTTCTGCCATAACGGCGATGTCATCTGCATATCTGAGATTATTGATATTTCTCCTGGCAATCTCGATTCCAGCTTGTGCTTCCTCCAGCCCAGCATTTCTCATGATGTACTGTGCATGTAAGTTAATTAAGCAGGGTGACAATATAGAACCTTGATACCACAGCTTTTTCCATAGTATTTGGCTGAAAAAAAGTGATTATTGTCTGAAATATTTTTGGCTTACTAACCTTCCTCCTTTACAGGTCCTTTGGCTAGGGAGAGATTTTTTTACTTTTTCTCCCCAATTTGACCCATTGGCATTTCAGAGTTATGAGTCTTCTTCAACTCTATACATGACAGGCAAACAAAAACAACAACAGCAAAAACCAGATAACTCACCTCCTTGTCATTTCTCAAATCATAAATCTGGTAACTGACCTTTCTCTTACTTCCTTTGAGTCTTCTTATATTTGTTTTGTATATAATGTCCAGAGCTTTTACTTGTACTTAACAGGAGTAATAGGGAAAGTTTATCTGCTTTTTAGTTTTTATTGAAAAAAAATTAAGCCTCCTCATACAAATCTTACCTCCAACTTACCTGTTTTAATGAATTGCATCTGAAGAATTCTCGTTTTTAGCTACTATAGTCTTTCTTATAGCCTAGTATTTGACTCCCTTGTTCTTCTACCAAGTAGAAATTTAATTTATTAAGGTATTTACCATCTTCTTCTCTGGAAGCTGGTCACATGCCAGCATGGGGGTAAGGAGGAGATGTAGATGGGGAAAGCAGATATGTGACAGGTTTATATCATACCAAATATGGCAGTTCTTTCTCTTGTCAATTATTACTTTAGGCCCATGCTTATAAGTCAATTAGAGAATGTGACACAAATGCAAACAAGTGGGAGACTTTGGGGAAAGATTTCCTCAATCTTAAATGAGCAGAAGATTTCTAGATGTGGATGTGACCCTGAAACTTGCACTGATAGAAAGGAAAAGTATGGAAGGGGAAAAAAATATAAAGAACCTGAGATTTTGACAGTTTTATTCATGTATGAAATTAACAATCTTTAGAACTGCTTGCCTCCTGGAGCTCTTTTTTTGTGACACAAATTTATTAAGTTTTTAAGCCAATTTGAGTTTTTTTTTTTTTAAAGATTATTCCTTATTGCTGAAAGCATACTAATTGCTTCTAAATCTGTCAGAAATAATTCTTGGAAAAAGCATTAAAAATCATAAAAAATAATCCATAATCAGTGACCTCATCATATTTACAGCATGAAGAGAGTTACCAAAACTATATTTATTTAGTGAATGATACTTTCATAAAGGAAGCATATAAAATCATATTATTCTCACTATATCTCATAGACGAGTGAAACTGCTTCTCTGGGACTAAGAGATTTGTTTAAAGGCACACGGGTCTGAATGACAGCCTGAAATTGAAGCCAGGGCTTGTGGTCTGAATCTGGTGATGCTGGTTATCACACGTACAAATTCTGCTCAGTAGTAAATGCCACTAGTGTGTTCTGTGGTTAAAATGTTCTTCTATGGAAAGATATGACCTAAGAAACTGGCACCAATAAAATATTCTCTAGGAAGTTAGAATTCACTTTCATCTGTAGATGAAGACATTTTTTTTTAATTGTTCTGTATATATAGCAAAGCACCTAGGGGAACTACTCACTGTCCTTGAGGGACACACTAGTAGAAGAACAGCTGGAAGATAGTGTGACTCCTCAGGCTAAACAGCAGGCTAGAGATCAAGGGACCAAAATTTCAAATCCCACTGCCCATTCCTAAGGAGGAATGACCTTGAACAGATCCCTGTGTTAGGTAGGCCTCTGCCCCAGCAGAAATCAACATGGAAATTAGGGACTAAGTTTGATGTACATTTAATATTTCTCCTCTATATACCTTAAGGCTGTTTCCATGGAAACTTGCATTCATTTAGAAACTTACATGTGTTTGCCAATAGCAGATATTTGTGATATCATATCCCAGTGCAAATGGCATCTAATCCTCTGTCTTTATGTGTGATATCAGGAAGAAGCATTCTCAAGGGCTACTAAGAAGCTTTTAAAATTATAAAACAATATTTTAATTTGTTTTAAAATCTAGGATATGAAGCTGAGAATTAGTATATTGGAGAGTTCACAATCACTGATCAGCCTCTCTAATTTCTTATTAAAATGTTAAAAAGCAAATATGTAGATAAGGGTCAAAACATCAACAGTAAAGAAAGCAGAAATATTGTTCAATGATATCATTGACTCTGAAAAGAGTTTCCAAGAACCAAAAATGCAGAGAAGATGTCAATGCAGAGCAATGAGATGCTGTTTGTTTTCCTGCCTCTGCCATCCACATTTGACACAAAAATATAGATCCTTTGCCAATGAGAGATGTAAAAGGCCCTCTACCTCCTATAAAAGGGAACTTCTGAGTGTTTTGTGTTGTGACAGAATATTATAGCAGTAAAAAACCCACACTTTCAATATGATAAATTCTCATTGGAAAAAATATTGACAAGTGTCACAGAATTGAGTTCTTGTCCATTCTAAGGTGCTTTCTTGGTTTGCTCCCTAAGAGAGTCTGTTAGCTCTGTTAGTTTCTATGTTCTATGTCATAATTATCTATTGAAGCTCTCATTTTAGGCATCCAGATCACACAGCATGGCATTTTAACATGCTGAGATGCCACTAAGAACTGGTCTCCAAGCCTGGAAAAATGATTAAAGTGACTGCGTTCCTAAGGGAATACTTACATTGCCATCCTTGAAAAATAATGAGAGGCCACCATAATTGACATTATCACATGTTACTGTCCCTAAGGCTTTTGTAAAATAATCCCAGACAGTGTAGACAATAGTCTGATAATAATGTAGCCTCAAATACAGATAGCTGTTCCCTTTTATGTTGCAATTGCACTAACCTCTAGCTGTAAATTAATGAAGGTAGAAATAAATCAAGTCAGAGCTGGTTAAAGACTCAGGCAAGAACAACAGTCACCTCAGAGAAAGACAGTGGAGATAAAAAAATCAAAGCTACCAAGAAATATTTATTAAACCATGTGGGGAGTTATACAACATCATTCAAAGATTATTCACCTGTAGCAACATAGTAAATGCTAATATTCAACAATATGATGTGAATAAAACACCATTTGACTAAATAGGAATGATTTTTATAACATCTTGGGCATTATTTAAGAATATAAACAAGTGGTTATAATGAGCAAATAAAGGGGAATTCTGTGTTTATGATGAAGAGGTCATACAATTTATAATCTGGCCATTGGGACTGAAAGGCAGCAGATCTTTAAAATTTGCAGCTCCCTTTCTTTAAAGTTATTTCAAAATCTCATATTTGTTATGATCATTACAGTATTGTTGGGAAAGCATTCTCCCTGGGCCTCTCTCATTTCTGCATATCATGTGAGCAGAGGCATTGACGGTCCTTTGATCCAGATTGTCTTTTCTAGGATGTTTGTATAGTAAACAGCCTTGAAAGACAGAAATAGTATTCTTCCAAGGTAAAGGCAGGCATGTTTACTCTTTAGCATAATAGATTCAGGTCCCCTAAGGTCAGGGATCCTCTTATGTAATACAACCAACTATGTGTACAAACATCTATCTGTGCTCATTTGTGTCACCACCATGAATCCTTCTTCTCTGACCCAGTGTTCTTATCCCAGGATCTATAAAACTGTGGCAGGTGAATGTATCAGTTTTCAAGTTAGATAAAGTCTCAGGTGTGTCACACCTTCAAAAGTTATGGCAGTGAGGATAGGATGCTGAGGTCCTGAGGAGATGTGGCTTTTTGAAGAGAAAAGATAAGGGTTTCGTGACAATGTTAGGAGATAAGAGAAAACTCTTTGGCATCTGGTACTCATTGCATCAGGCTTCCCAGGTGGCGCTAGTGGTAAAGAACCTACCTGCCAATGCAGGTAGACATAAGAGATGGTGGGTTCGATCCTTGGGTCAAGAAGATTCCTTGGAGGAGGGCACGCAACCCACTCCAGTATTCTTGTCTGGAGAATCCCATGGGCAGACAATCCCAAGAACAAAGGAGCAGCAGTCCATAGGCTCACATAGAGTTGGACATGACTGAAGTGACTTAGCACTCATGCAGGCACACACTCATACCGTCACCAACTTAATAAGCATGAATTTAAGCAAACTCTGGGAGATATTGGAGGACAGAGGGACCTGGTGTGCTGCAGTCCATGGGGTCAAAGCAAGTTGGACATGACTTAGCAACTCAGCAACAAAACAACTCAAACAAATGGTGGGCAAGGGCAGAGGGGATTGGAAGTAAGGGCCCCTCAGTCTCATACCTGTTTATGAGCTTTAGAAACTGAACAGCAAGTGATAAAATAGAAACAATCTAGGTAGAGCTCTTTAGGTTGATTCTTTCTCACTTTAATGTATCCAAAGAGTTAATATGTTCTGGGCTTGTACTACCCTATCCCAAAAGTATCATAGGATCAAAAAGTAGAGAAATGTTAGTGTAACAAATTCCCCTGCCATTGCCACCAGTGGATAGGTAAAAATTTAGCTCAAGTGCTTCTACACTCAGAATTTCAAAGCTTTCACTATGTAGGTGATACCCTGTTTATTGCTAAGTCAGAAGCATGAGTCTCAACAGCTGTGAAAATAGTGTTTCCAAATATTTGCCAAAAGGGAAAGATTATGAATTCCAACAACAGTAACAGCAAAAAACAGGGGCAAGTAGCTGAACAAATTTATCAGAGCCATGTGGGCAAATGTACAACACTCAATATCTCCCATGGTCAACACTGTTATCTCTTCAGCTGCAACTACTAAAAAGTATCCAGCATCTTTTTGGATGCTTTTGGTGTGGGAGACATCATGTGCATCACATGGATATTCAACTTGGTCCTTTATATCAGCTAACATGTTCAAAACAACATCCATCCTTTAGGTAAGGTGCAAACCAAGGAGCTGCAATAGAATCTGCCAAGTATACTATGACATTCTCTCTACTTTTGGGATACAGCTATGACAATGACCCTTCTGAACTAGTAGCCTCTGAAACTTGGTAAATGACTGTTTGAAGCTTCAGGCTGAATGAGGCTGTCTCCACCCAGAAGTGTTGCTTGGGATTTTGAATTTGTTGCTTTCCAGACACAGCTATCAGCTCAATCTATTTTCAAAAGCAGCTCTTAGCCAGTTACTGGCTTCAAGTTAAATTTGTATGCCTGATCCATGGAAGCCTGTGACTCTCTGACCTGATATTCCAGTTTGAGGTTAGTCAACTTGGATTGAATGACTGACAAGACTCAACTGTCGAGTGGAAACTAAATAAAACACCCAGCCTGGCCCTAGCAGCAATTAAGCTTTCATTTTTTCAAAAAAGGAGCACATACTAGCTCATACGTATTTAGCAGGAATGTAAATTGGTGCAGTCTTAGGATGTTAATTTGGCAATACTTAATTTAAAATAAGGATGAAAAGTATATTTCCATTCAGTATATATATTAAAATACTGTAACTTAACAGCAGTAATGATTTAAATATGTGCACACTGAAAAAGCAAAAGGCATTTACTCTGGGCCAAACTGTGCTCCCCATTCCATGTACTTAAGCAAAAACACTGGGGCTCTCAATTTGCTGGTTCAGTTCAGTTGCTCAGTGGTGTCTGACTCTTTGCGACCCCATGGACTGCAGCATGCCAGACCTCCCTGTCCATCACTAACTCCCGGAGTTTACTCAAACTCATGTCCATTTAGTCAGTGATGCCATCCAACCATCTCATCCTGTGTCATTCCCTGCTCCTCCTGCCCTCAATCTTTCCCAGTATCAGGGTCTTTTCAAATGAGTCTGTTCTTTGCATCAGGTCGCCAAAGTATTGGAGTTTCAGCTTCAATATCAATCCTTCCAATGAGTATGCAGGACTAATTTCCTTTAGGGTGGACTGGTTGGATCTCCTTGAAGTCCAAGGGATTCTCAAGGTTCTTTTACAACACCATAGTTTAAAAGCATCATTTTTTCAGCACTCAGCTTTCTTTATAGTCCAACTCTCACATTCATACATGACTACTGGAGAAACCATAGCCTTGACTAGACAGACCTTTGTTGGCAAAGTAATGTCTCTACTTTTTAATATGCTATCTAGGTTGGTCATAACTTTCCTTCCAAGGAGTAAGTGTCTTTCAATTTCATGGCTGTAGTCACCATCTGCAGTGATTTTCGAGCCCAAAAAATAAAGTCTGCCACTGCTTCCACTGTTTCCCCATCTATTTGCCATGCAGTGATGGAACCAGATGGCATGATCTTTTTTTTCTGAATGTCGAGCTTTAGGGCAACTTTTTCACTCTCTTCTTTCACTTTCATCAAAAGGCTCTTTAGTTCTTCTTCACTTTCTGCCATAAGGGTGGTGTCACCTGCATATCTGAGGTTATTGATATTTCTCCCAGCAATCTTGATTCCAGCTTATGTTTCAACCAGCCAAGGTTCCTCTAAATGCCTGGACTTTTTCACTAGTATTTCAGCTAAATGAAAGTGAGGTCTCGTAGTTGTATCCAAATGTTTGCAACCCCATGGAGTGTAGCCCGCCAGGCTCCTCTGGCTATGAAATTCCCTAGGCAAGAATACTGGAGTGGATTGCCATTTCCTTCTCCAAGGTCTTCTTCATGACCAAGGGATCAAGCCTGGGTGTCCCACACTGCAGGCAGATTCTTTATCATTTGAGCCTCAAGGGAAGCTAAGCTAAAACCCAGTGATGTCTCTTAGGCTGCTACAGTTCTGCCTAATACAAGCTATTCAGAACTGAAAATAGACATGCTTATTCTGTTCAGTGGGAATAGCTCAAAGGTTGACAAAAGCTTAACTATTTGGTCTTCTACTTGAAATACTACTTAGAGGCAGAATAAAGCAATCCTTTTATTGGGGAAGGAATGATTGAGACACATCGTAGCTGCTGGTTGAACTGTCTGGACCACTCAGGTACATGCCCATAGCCAGTAAGGCTATGTTTCCTGATTAGACCCATCAGAATCTAGTTTCTGACTAAGCTTATAACACTGGGATTGCCACCATTGCTGCCTAGATCTAATATTATACCAGACATAGAAATGTATCTACCATAATATATGGACTCAAAAAAATAAATAAATAAATAAATAACTATGTTATGTTTCTGCTGCAGAGGATACCCTGAATTGCCTAACTTAGAACTCCAGGCCAAAGTTGACTGATACCACTCTGAGAGGGGCAATTATGAATAAACCATAGATCTTGGCTCATCTCAGTAGACTGACTACTTCAGAGTTTTGGCCCATTCCTGGACTATTGGTTGTGGTCACCACTGACCAACATGGCTTGACTAAAATTTAGACAGATTTCTTCTTGTCTTCCCTGACCTCCTTCTTACCATACTGAATCCAGATGGCCTAAATTCCCTCCCTTTGCTGACGGTGTTTACTTTAGAAATGTGTTATTGTAAACCCTATCTCTGCCTCTTTGAGATGTAAAAAAATAAATAAATAAATAAAGCCTCCTTCTCAAGAGTGGACTTCCCTGGTGTCTCAGACAGTAAAGTGTCTGTCTACAATGTGGGAGATCTGGGTTTGATCCCTGGGTTGGGAAGATCCCCTGGAGAAGGAAATGGCAATCCACTCCAGTACTATTGCCTGGAAAATCCCATGGACAGAGGAGCCTGGTAGGCTACAGTCCATGAGGTCACAAAGAGTCGGACACAAGTGAGTGACTTCACTTTTTCTCAAGAGTGCAAGCCTCCTTCCCTCCTTTCTTGAGAATTTAAGAGCCCTCCCCTTGAAATGTAACCATCAAGAAAGATAGCTCCTTATCTCCTATTCTTTGTGAAGGTAGGAACTTTATTCCAAGGAATACCTAACCCCAAGTTGTAAATTTATTTTTTGTTATTAAGATAGAAGAAATTTGTTTTTCTTTTGGGTAAAGCCAGTTAGCAAACACCAATGGCCTAGGATACCCTGAGAATACTCTTAAAAACTCTCCTTCCCCTTATTTCGGTAGACTTAAGTTTACACTGTGTTCTGATTTCTCTTGGCTATTGCAGTAGCCTTGAATTAAATATTCCTTACATGTTTAACTTTGTACATTGAAATTTTTTGCTTTGATATCACTGTTGACACTTTTCTGATTAAGTTGTGGCATACTCTGGTTTGATAAACTGAATTTGCCACTTTCTTTTGGTGATTGAAACAGCTGAACCTTTATTTGGCTTTCTGGACATTTAGCAATCTGACAATGGTGAGAAAAAGCCACTCAAAACGACTGACAGACAAACTATTCAATAAGCCTTCCCTCATTCTTATCATTCACAAATATCTGATATCATGTAGCATTAGAATGGCTACCTTAAAATATTTCCCACTATACCTCATTCACTTCCTCTGATTCATTCTGCTTAGTAAAGCAGTGTGGGCCCTGGATGTGGCTGATTCCAGCAGAAAGGATCATTTCCTTTAGACCATTTTCTAGATAATGATGAATATAAAAAGAGTAAGTTTTATATAGACCAACGTAAAAAATTCAAAATTCTACATTGACTATTTCTTGGCATGCAGCTGATTTTTTCCCATAATAGCAAACCTAAACTGGTCTGGTTGGAGCACTCTGTGTGGCTGGACAATAAAGGAAGGCTCAAAAATTCACACTTAAGTCTGGTTCTGCCACCTGAATTCTCTTGTCACGCTGACAATATCATTAAAGATAAAGACCCCTTGTTTGAGTATACTGCTTGCTAAATTCCCCTATAGTGGTTCATTTGAGCCAAAGAGGGGATACAATGAATCTCTGTTCATCTTATTAAAATACATTCATCTCACTCCTACCTGACCCCGCTGAATGAAAGGATTGGGTGCAAGTAGAGATTATTGGGATAAAAGGTAAACTTACAGCTAATGTAATGAAATATACCTATAATTTGGTGGTGGAGGGAGAGGAGGAATATCCCTGTCACTTGGGGAGAAGATACCTCAAATCTTGGAAGATAAAGTGAGAAATATTAACTATCTTTTTCTTTAGAATAGCTTCTGAAGCCTTCCTCATGAAGGAAGACAGCCCAGTATGACTCTACCAAACTGTTCCAAGCCCATTAATTTTAATGACAGCTGGATCTAGCATAACCTACCAGAATGAATTGTAAAACCATTATTTTACAATGATAAGATTTGGTCCTTTTTAAATTGAATTATAGTTGATTTTCAATGTTGTTAATTTCTGTTGTACAATAAGCAAAGTAATTCAGTTATACACACAACAAGGAGATCCAACTAGTCCATTCTGAAGGAGATCAACCCTGGGATTACTTTGGAAGGAATGATGCTAAAGCTGAAGCTCCAGTACTTTGGCCACCTCCTGCAAAGAGTTGATTCATTGGAAAAGACTCTGATGCTGGGAGGGATTGGGGTCAGGAGGAGAAGGGGATGACCGAGGATGAGATGGCTGGATGGCATCATGGACTCGATGGATGTGGGTCTGAGTGAACTCTGGGAGATGGTGATAGACAGGGAGGCCTGGCATGCTGCGATTCATGGGGTTGCAGAGTCAGACACGACTGAGCGACTGAACTAACTAACTAACTAACTAACTAACTATATATACACACATACACACAGATATACATTTTTTTAACATTCTTTTCCATCGTGGTTTATCATAGGATATTGAATACGGTTCTCTGTGCTGTACAGTAGAACCTTGTTGTGTATCCATTCTATATATAGTAGTTTACATTTGCTAACCCCCACCTCCTACTTCATCCCTCCCTCCACCACCTTCCCCTTGGAAACCACAAGTCTGTTCTCTCTGTTCGTTGAATTTGTTTCTGTTTTGCACACAAGCTCATTTTTGTCATATTTTAGATATTTTAGATTCCACACATATGTGATGTCATATGGTATTTGTCTTTTTCTTATTTCACTTAGTGTGATAATCTCTAGTTGCATCCATCTTACTGCAAAGAGCATTATTTTGTTTTTCTTTTCGGTTGAGTAGTAAAAAAAAAGTAGTAATAATTTAATGTAATCATACTAAAAAGTCTATTGGTAACTACAAGGGATAACCCTAGCTCCTGCAACTTTCACATCCAAAACTTAACAACTATAGCAGTCTTTAGTGAAATGGACAAATGTAATTAACTGGTATTATAGAAACACAGGACAGGTTACAGTCATTGGTCTCAGTCAGCCCCTACAAAAACAAGGGTTCAGTTCAGTTAAGTTCAGTTGCTCAGTCGTGTCCGACTCTTTGCGACCCCATGAATTGCAGCACGCCAGGCCTCCCTGTTCATTACCATCTCCCGGAGTTCACTCAGACCCATATCCATCGAGTCCGTGATGCCATCCAGCCATCTCATCCTCGGATGTCCCCCTCTCCTCCGGCCCCCAATCCCTCCCAGCATCAGAGTCTTTTCCAATGAGTCAACTTTTTGCATGAGGTGGCCAAAGTACTGGAGTTTCAGCTTTAGCATCATTCCTTCCAAAGAAATCCCAGGGTTGATCTACTTCAGAATGGACTGGTTGGATCTCCTTGCAGTCCAAGGGACTCTCAAGAGTCTTCTCCAACACCACAGTTCAAAAGCAGCAATTCTTCAGCGCTCAGCCTTCTTCACAGTCCAACTCTCACATCCATACATGACTACTGGAAAAACCATAGCCTTGACTAGATGGACCTGAGTCGGCAAAGTAATGTCTCTGATGTTGAATATACTATCTAGGTTGGTCATAACTTTTCTTCCAAGGAGTAAGCATCTTTTAATTTCATGGCTGTACTCACCATCTGAAGTGATTTTGCAGCCTCCAAAAATAAAGTCTGACACTGCTTCCACTGTTTCCCCATCTATTTCCCATGAAGTGATGGGACCAGATGTCATGATCTTCGTTTTCTGAATGTTGAGCTTTAAGCCAACTTTTTCACTCTCCTCTTTCACTTTCATCAAGAGGCTTTTTAGCTCCTCTTCACTTTCTGCCATAAGGGTGGTGTCATCTGCATATCTGAGGTTATTGATATTTTTCCTTGCAATCTTGATTCCAGCTTGTGTTTCTTCCAGTCCAGTGTTTCTCATGATGTACTCTGCATATAAGTTAAATAAGCAGGGTGAAAATATACAGCCTTGACATACTCTTTTTCCTATTTTAACCAGTCTGTTGTTCCATGTCCAGTTCTAACTGTTGCTTCCTGACCTGCATACAGATTTCTCAAGAGGCAGGTCAGGTGTTCTGGTAGTCCCATATCTCTCAGAATTTTCCACAGTTTATTGTGATTCACACAGTCAAAAGCTTTGGCATAGTCAATAAAGCAGAAATAGATGTTTTTTCTGGAACTCTCTTGCTTTTTCCATGATCCATTGGATGTTGGCAATTTGATCTCTGGTTCCTCTGCCTTTTCTAAAACCAGCTTCAACATCAGGAAGTTCACAGTTTATGTATTGCTGAAGCCTGGCTTGGAGAATTTTGAGCATTACTTTACTAGCATGTGAGATGAGTGCAATTGTACAGTAGTTCGAGCATTCTTTGGCATTTCCTTTCTTTGGAATTGGAATGAAAACTGACCTTTTCCAGTCCTGTGGCCACTGCTAGGTTTTCCAAATGTGCTGGCATATTGAGTGCAGCACTTTCACAGCATCATCTTTCAGGATTTGAAACAGCTCAACTGGAATGCCATCACCTCCACTAGCTTTGTTCATACTGATGCTTTCTAAGGCCCACTTGACTTCACATTCCAAGATGTCTGGCTCTAGATTAGTGATCACATCATCATGATTATCTAGGTCGTAAAGATCTTTTTTGTACAGTTTTTCAGTGTATTCTTGCAACCTCTTCTTAATATCTTCTGCTTCTGTTAGGTCCATACCATTTCTGTCCTTTATCGAGCCCATCTTTGTCTTGTCTTGAGAACCCCAAGAACAGTATGAAAACAAGGGTTAGATTCACTTATTCAAACTGAACTAGTACTCCAAGACCAGTAAATTTTCCTGGAGGCCATATTGGTGACACTCAATCTGCCCAACTTATTTAGGTCCCACTTGTGGATCCCAATTAGTAAAAATAACAGTTTCTTTCCAAAGGTACCATGTGCACATGAGACTTTACTTCTGTAGAATCACAGACGTTACCTTAATTTTCTCCTGAAAATAATTTGATTTCTACTTTATAGTAATAAGAGACCTTCAAATGTTTAAGAAAATGCCACTAATCGATTATATATTCCTGAGATAAGTGGGAAGAGCTCCTCAAAATGAGGAAGTTCTTGGTTACTCAGGGGAGCTTTCTGAAGGGATAATTTACTTGATATTTATGTAAACTATGGGAAGTTATCCCTACAATGGGAACCATCTAATTAGAAAAGATAGAAAATATTCCCTGACTTGAACCAAATTAGTCAATGGCATGAGTCAGACATGACTTAGCAACCAAACAACAATAACAAATCAGTGGGGTAACCTAGGCTCTAGAAGACAATCAAACTAACTTTACCTTACTGGTCATATTTGTTCTGGAAAATAGAATTGACCTAGGCTTACTTTATTTGAGTGAAAATATAAATTCTGAAACTGATGATCAGGATTAATGCCTCAGAAAAGGAATAAAGGTCATAGCAAAGTTTTAAAGGGAAAGTCATCTGGCTTTCTAAAGCAAACACTAATTTTTTATGGTGACAGAGGATTAGTTCAGCTGGCCAGGTTCCGGAGTGGTGGTGGGAGATTGTAAGGGATATGGTTCAGGTCACTACTACAGGTTAGCCTTATCTTGATGCTTAGACTCCTATTGGTAGTAATCCTAATTAAATGCTATTTGAGACAAGATAAGTGGACTTTCCCCCTGCTTCTGTCAGTCAGTTTAATTAAAGTGGCTGAAAGAGTATTGCACTAATGGGAAAATTCACCTGAAGTTCAAGATAGTATAGGAAAAGTAGGTGGAAATTATTGTGAGACAATTTGACAAAGGTTTCTTGAATTTCTGAAGATCTTGAAAGCAGAGGCATAGATTGTCATCCTTTTCAGACTATACTTTTAATGCTATTTGTATGGAAAACAACCAGAGAAAATATATTCTTTTGGAACAAAGATGAGGGATGCTTCCTTTATAGTATTCTAAAGATAATGTTCTTTCTATGGCAAGGGCAAAAATTCTCACTGATCGTCATAAAATATTTGGGATTTTTAACCTCAGGGCTTTTCTTCTGTCATGTATATCACTCTATATAGTGACATCATTTGGCTCCTGTCTTTTTCACCCTATAGGAATAGGGGCTTGAGGTACTAGATATTATTACTATAAGGTTATGAGAAATAAACTGTTTTTAATCTTTGACCTAGAACTCTCATGTCTTCTGTCTGCATCATTAAAGTAGTAATAGACTAACTTATCAGTTTATAAATTTTGTCGAGAGAGAATATTGATCATAGCAAACACCCTTTTCCAACAACACAACAGATGACTCTACACATGGAAATCACCAGATGATCAAAACTGAAATCAAGTTGACTTTATTCTTTACAGGCAAAGATGGAGAAGCTCTATACAGACACTAAAAACAAGACGTGGAGTTGACTGTGGTTCCGATCATGAGCTCCTCATTGCACAATTCAGGTTTAAACTAAAGAAAGAAGGAAAAACCATTAAAGCCATTCAGTTATGACCTAAATCAAATCCCATATGATTATACAGTGGAAGTGATGAATAAATTCAAGGGATTAGATCTGATAGATAGAGTGCCTGAATAACTATGAACAGAGGTTCATAACATTGTACAAGAGGCAGTGATGAAAACCATCCCAAAGAAAAAGAACTGCAAGAAGGCAAAGTGGTTGTCTCAGGAGACTTTACAAATAGCTGAGGAAAGAAGAGAAGCAAAAAGCAAGGGAGAAAGGGAAAGATATACCCAACTGAATGCAGGGTTCCAACGAATAACAAGGAAGCTCCAATACTTTGTCCACCTGATGTGAAAAGCTGACTCATCAGAAAAGACCCTGATGCTGGGAAAGATTGAAAGCAAAAGGAGAAGAGAACAGCAGAAGAGGAGATGGTTAGATAATGTCACCAACTCAATGGACATGAATTTGAGCAACTCTGGGAGATAGTGAAGGACAGAGAACCCTGGCATGCTGCAGTCCATGGGGTCGCAAAGAGTCAGACACAACTGAGTGACTGAACAACAACAGCAAGTAATATAAAATTATATACCCTTCATAGTTTTTTTATAAATATGATATAAAATTAATGAAAGAAGAGAAAAGACTCAAAAATAATAAAGAAATATTATAACTGATGTCATAGAAATTAAAATGGTCCTAAGAAACTACTATAAATCATTATAGATCACCCAATATAAACTAGAAGGAATAGACAAATTCCTATAAACATTAAACTAAGAATGAATAGTAAAGAAATAGAAAATGTTAGCAGATAAATAGTGGATAATAGAGTGAATCCGTCCTCAAAACCTCTCAGAAAAGAAAAGCCCAGGGCCAAATGGCTTCACTGGTGAATTTTAATGAGAATTAAAAATATTAGCAATAATTCTTCTCAAGTTTGTCTAAAAACTTGAAGAAGAGGGAATACATTGTAACTCTATAGCTTTCTTACCAAAGCCAGTTAAGAAAAGAAAATTATAGGTCAATATCTCTGATGTACATAAATGCAAAAATCCTCATCAAAATACCAGTAACTCCAATTCAAAAGTGCATTAAAAAGATTATACCCTGTACACTATGACCAAGTGGGAGTTAGCCCAGGAATGCAAGGATATGTCAACATATGCAAATCAAATAATCCAATATACCACATTAACAGAATGAAAGATAAAAATTACATGGATGCTAAAATGATATTGGACAAAATTTAACACTATTTTATTATAAAAACCCTGAACAAACATACAGAAAGAATTTACCTTAAGATAATAAAAGCCATGTATGAAAAACATATATCTAACATCATAACCAATGGTGGAAAAGTGGATTATTTTCCTCTAAAATCAAAAACAAAGCAAAGATTTGTGCAACTTCTATTCAACATAGTACTGAAGGTTCTAGCCAGAGCAATTAGACAAGAAAAAGAAATAAAGATATTCAAATCAGAAAGGAATAATTATTTCTGTTTGTACAGGACATGGTCTTACATGCTGAAAATTGAAAAGAGGATTAATAAAATAATTCAGTAAAATTTCAGTGTGCAAAATCAACATACAAAAATCAATTGTGTTTCCATACACTAACAATGAACTATCTATAAGGAAGTGGGAAAAAAATATTTGCAAACCATATTTCTGATAAGGGATTAATATCCAAAATGTGAAAGGAATTTATATAACTCAACATCAGAAGAAAAAAGCCACAAAACGTCAAAATAGGCAAAAGACTTGAATAGAGATATTTTCAAAAAGAGACACACAAATGATCTATAGATACATGAAAAGGTACTCAACATCATCAGGGAAATGCAAATCAAACCCACATGAGGTACTACCTTCACTTGTTGGGAAGGTTATTATAAAAAAGAAAAACAGCAAAATATAAAATATATATATGGAATTTAGAAAGATGGTAATGATAACCCTGTATGAGAGACAGCAAAAGAGACGCAGATGTATAGAACAGTTTTTTGGAGTCTGTGGGAGAGGGAGAGGGTGGGACGATTTGGGGGAATGGCACTGAAACATGTATAATATTGAATAAGAAACGAATCGCCAGTCCAGGTTCGATACAGGATGCTTGGGGCTGATGCACTGGGATGACCGGGAGGGATGGTATGGGGAGGGAGGCAGGAGGGGGGTTCAGGATAGGGAACACGTGTATGCCTGTGGCACATTCATGTTGATGTGTAGAAGAACCAATACAATATTGTAAAGTAATTAGCCTCCAAATAAAATAAATGAATTTAAATTTTAAAAAATGTAACAAAAAATAATGTATGCAAGGGTATGGAGAAAAGGGAATCCTTGGGTACTGTTGGTAGAAATATAAAACAATGGATCCACTATAGAAAATAGTAGGGATAGTCCTCAAAAAATTAAAACAGAATTGTTATCATAAATCCAGAAATCCCACTTCAGGATATACATACAAAATAATTTTAACCAGGCTTTTGAAGACATACCTGCACTCTTACAGCATTATTCATTATGGTTAAGATAAGGAAGCATCCTAAATGTCCATTAACAGAAGAATGAATAAATAAAATGTGGCATATACATATAATGGGATGTTTTTCAGATTTAAACAAGGAGGGAATCCTACTATATGGAGCAATGTAGATAAACCTAGAAGGCATTATGCTAAATAAAATAAACCAGTCATAGAAGAATAAATACAGCACGATTCCACTTATATGATGTGTCTAAAATAGTCACACTCATAGAAACAGAGGTATAATGGTGGTTTTCAGGAGCTGACAAGAGAGGAAAATGATAATTTGTTGTTTCCATTTGCTGTCCCCATGTATAAAGTTTCAGTTATACAAGATGAATAATGAATGATTTCTAGTGATCTTCTCTACAACATTGTGCCTATAATTAATACTTTATTGTTCACTTATAACTGTTCAGAGGCCTCACAATAAGTATTTTTACCACAATACTTGTTAAATACTTTAGCATGACAGTGATCATCTATCAGGTAGTCATCATAGTGTTTCAAAATATGCCTTTATTAGTTTTACATATTATAAGAAGACAACTAGTGATAAACACTGAAAATTACACTGAACACAATTTAATCCCTAGTGATTCTCTTCCCAAGGTCTTCCTTCATTCAGTTATCTTTGAGGTTAAATTTAGTGTAGAAAAATTAAAGGATCTCATGAATCATTCCTGACTTATCCCCAGACAGCCTGACTTTTATCTTTTTCAAATATTGCTATAGAATGTCATAAATCTTTTGAAAAATCTTAATACTGTTTGGTAAATAAAAGTGATTTTTTTAGGGCCAACATATCAGGGAAACAAGAAAGAAAGGACTGAAAAACAGAAGTATAATAGTTGAGGACAGAAAATATTATTAAAGATTCATTTATTCATTCCTTCTTTCAACAAATGTTAATAGAGCACTGCCATTGGTCCAGTGCTAGTGTAGGTTATGGGGATATACAGTGATCCAAACAGGGAAAGTCGATGCCTTTCTGCAATGTTCATTCTTATATGGACAGAAAATAATAACAAACAAATACATGATGACACTTAAAACAAGATTAAAATAAAGACAATTGATTGACTGTTGATTGGTGAGAATAGGGTTGCTATTTCATACAGAGTACATGCAATGATAAGACTACATTTGAATAAAGAACTAAAGAAAATGAGGGAATTAGCCACGTGGATGTTGGCAATTTGACCTCTGGTTCCTCTGCCTTTTCTAAAACCAGCTTCAACATCAGGGAGTTCACGGTTCGTGTATTGCTGAAGTCTGGCTTGGAGAATTTTGAGCATTACTTTACTAGCATGTGAGATGAGTGCAATTGTGGGGTAGTTTGAGCATTCTTTGGCATTGCCTTTCTTTGGAATTGGAATGAAAACTGACCT
This sequence comes from Budorcas taxicolor, assembly GCF_023091745.1. NCBI lineage: Eukaryota > Metazoa > Chordata > Mammalia > Artiodactyla > Bovidae > Budorcas > Budorcas taxicolor. The sequence goes on along the minus strand of NC_068917.1, from coordinate 94,867,502 downwards.
TTTCCAGTCCTGTGGCCACTGCTGAGTTTTCCAAACTTGCTGGCATATAGAGTGCAGCACTTTCACAGCATCATCTTTCAGGATTTGAAACAGCTCAACCAGAATTCCATCACCTCCACTAGCTTTGTTCATACTGATGCTTTCTAAGGCCCACTTGACTTCACATTCCAAGATGTCTGGCTCTAGATTAGTGATCACATCATCATGATTATCTGGATGGTGAAGACCTTTTTTGTACAGTTCTTCCGTCCATTTCTAACCGTTCCTTCCTGACCTGCATACAGATTTCTCAAGAGGCAGGTTAGGTGGTCTGGTATTCCCATCTCTTTCAGAATTTTCCACAGTTTATTGTGATCCACACAGTCAAAGGCTTTTAGTGGATCACAATAAACTGTGGAAAATTCTGAAAGAGATGGGAATACCAGGCCACCTTACCTGCCTCTTGAAAAATCTGTATGCAGGTCAGGAAGCAACAGTTAGAACTGGACATGGAACAACAGACTGTTTCCAAATAGGAAAAGGAGTATGTCAAGGCTGTATATTGTCACCCTGCTTATTTAACTTATATGTAGAGTACATCATGAGAAATGCTGGACTGGAAGAAACACAAGCTGGAATCAAGATTGCCAGGAGAAATATCAATAACCTCAGATATGCAGATGACACCACCCTTATGGCAGAAAATGAAGAGGAACTAAAAAGCCTCTTGATGAAAGTAAAAGAGGAGAGTGAAAAAGTTGGCTTAAAGCTCAACATTCAGAAAACTAAGATCATGGCATCTGGTCCCATCACTTCATGGGAAATAGTTGGGGAACCAGTAGAAACAATGTCAGATTTATTTTTTGGGGCTCCAAAATCACTGCAGATGGTGACTGCAGCCATGCAATTAAAAGATGCTTACTCCTTGGAAGAAAAGTTATAACCAACCTAGATAGTATATTCAACATCAGAGACATTACTTTGCCGACTAAAGTCCGTCTAGTCAAGGCTATGGTTTTTCCTGTGGTCATGTATGTATGTGAGAGTTGGACTGTGAAGAAGGCTGAGTGCCGAAGAATTCATGTGTTTGAACTGTGGTGTTGGAGAAGCCTCTTGCGGGTCCCTTGGATTGCAAGGAGATCCAACCAGTCCATTCTGAAGGAGATCAACCCCGGGATTTCTTTGGAATGAATGATGCTAAAGCTGAAGCTCCAGTACTTTGGACACCTTATGAGAAGAGTTGACTCATTGGAAAAGACTCTGATGCTGGGAGAGATTGTGGGCAGGAGGAGAAGGGGACGACCCAGGATGAAATGGCTGGATGGCATCACTGACTTGATGGACATGAGTCTGAGTGAACTCCGGGAGATGGTGATGGACAGGGAGGCCTGGCGTGCTGCGATTCATGGGGTTGCAAAGAGTCGGACACGACTGAGTGACTGAACTGAACTGAACTGAGCCACGTGGATATCTGAAGAATGGGTACTAGCTTCTTCAGAACTGTCTGTAACTGTCCCTTTTAACTACTATTTGAGTCTAACTAACTGTGTAGCAAATTATTTAAAAGTTAAATAGTTTAGATGAGGACAATCACTAGTTTAATCAATATTTAAGTTCTCACTTAAGTGAGTCTGGCTAATATACTTTTCTCTGAGAATTGCAATCAAACAAAAGGCAAATTTAATTTCAATATGTAAGTGAAGAGTGTAACTTCTGGCTTTAACTTTTATTCTAGCTTCAAGCAATTGAGTATACTAGAGCATCTGTGAATTAATGACCTCATACTAATAATAGCATGATAATTTTTTAAAGATTTCCATGAAATAACTGTTCTTCAAAAGGATCAATCTTGTTCAGTTTATAGCATTTGTACATCATGTTCCAAATATTTCACAAGGGAATTTTAAAAACGCTACCTATCCTTTGAAGAACATTCACTTCCAGTATTTTTTCACCATGATTAACAACAGAAATATATAAAAATAACATACTGTTTAGCAATCAAGTATCACTTTTCTTGGGGAGAGGAAAATTATCTAATCAGGAAATGGACACAACTATGTTCAAAAGCCCATTTTAACATGTTTAATCTCTTACAAACTTTTCTTTTTTTTTTTTTTATTTTATTTTATTTTTTTTCCTTTTTTTTTTTTTTTAATTTTAAAATCTTTAATTCTTACATGTGTTCCCAAACATGAACCCCCCTCCCACCTCCCTCCCCATAACATCTCTGTGGGTCATCCCCATGCACCAGCCCCAAGCATGCTGTATCCTGCGTCAGACATAGACTAGCGATTCAATTCTTACATGATAGTATACATGATAGAATGCCATTCTCCCATATCATCCCACCCTCTCCCTCTCCCTCTGAGTCCAAAAGTCCGTTATAGACAGCTGCGTCTTTTTTCCTGTCTTGCATACAGGGTCATCATTGCCATCTTTCTAAATTCCATATATATGTGTTAGTATACTGTATTGGTGTTTTTCTTTCTGGCTTACTTCACTCTGTATAATCGGCTCCAGTTTCGTCCATCTCATCAGAACTGATTCAAATGAATTCTTTTTAACGGCTGAGTAATACTCCATTGTGTATATGTACCACAGCTTTCTTATCCATTCATCTGCTGAGGGACATCTAGGTTGTTTCCATGTCCTGGCTATTATAATCAGTGCTGCGATGAACATTGGGGTACATGTGTCTCTTTCAATTCTGGTTTCCTTGGTGTATATGCCCAGCAGTCTTTTCTTTTATAGCACTTAAAGATTATAAAAATCTTTCTCATCAATTATCTTATAAGTCCTTAGAAAATCCAGCTAGTATATATTACAACTATATTTGGTAGCATTCAATTTTTTCCATTTTACTCAAAGGAAAGCAAATATAATTTGTTTCCAATATAGATCTCTGCTAACTTGTTAAGTGGTTCAGTTCAGTTCAGTCACTAGGTCATGTCCGACTCTTTGCAACCACATGGACTGCAGCACACCAGGCCTCCCTGTCCATCACCAACTCCCAGAGTTCACTCAAACCCATGTCCATTGAGTCAGTGATGCCATCCAACCATCTCATCCTCTGTTGCCCCCTTCTCCGGCCTTTTCAATCTTTCCCAGCATCAGGGTCTTTTAAAATGAGTTGCTCTTCGCATCAGGTGGCCAAAGTATTGGAGTTTCAGCTTCAATATCAGTCTTTCCAATGAATATTCAGGATTGATTTCCTTTAGAATTGACTGGTTAAGTGGTTGTCTGTGGTATATTTGTGATCTTTCTATCACTTATGTAATCCCTGAGAGTTTTTAGCAAATTTTTGTTAGTTTGGGTGCAGTTAATTTCAATTTGCAGTATTCTCTGTAAAAATCCTAATCAAAGCATACCTGAGTCTAATTTTAGGAAGAAAATGTATTAGGAATCTTCAGTAATTTGGGAACATCTTCCTTACCTTATGTGGTTGGTAATGATAGCTTATGGTGACTGATGTCTGATTCGTGATCTCCAAAGAAGATTTACCTTTGGGACCAGAGACCAGGCTTGAACACTCAAGGCTCTTGTGTGGCAGAAGTTTTGTTACAGTGAAAAGGGACAGAGAAAGCTTCTGACATAGACATCAGAAGGAGGAACAGAGTGCCCACTCTCTAGTCCTAGTAAGGGAGGTAGACTTTTTAAATTGGTTATTACATTAAATCAAAAGAATGTTTAAAGATTGTAAAGATCTTAACAGACCATCTCCCATAATTTACATTTTAAAAAACAGATTTGAGTTTAGTTCAGTTCCTCAGTCATGTCCGACTCTTTGCAACCCCATTGACTGCAGCAAGCCAGGCTTCCCTGGCTTCCCTGTCCATCATCAACTTCCAGAGCTTACTCAAACTTATGTCCATTGAGTCAGTGATGCTATGGAAAAACCATAGCTTTGATTAGTTGGACCTTTGTTGGCAAAGTAATGTCTCTACTTTTTAATATGCTGTTTAGGTCAGTCATAGCTTTTCTTCCAAGAGCAAGTGTCTTTTAATTTCATGGCTGCAATCACAATCTGCAGTGATTTTGGAGCCCCCCAAAAATAAAGTCTGTCACTTTTTCCAATGTTTCCCCATCTATTTGCCATGCAGTGATGGGATCAGATGCCATGATCACTGTTTTCTGAATGTTGAGTTTTAGGCCAACTTTTTCACTCTCCTCTTTCACTTTCATCAAGAGGCTCTACAGTTCCTCTTTGTTTCTGCCTTAAGGGTGGTGTCCTCTACATATCTGAGATTATTGATATTTCCCCAGCAATCTTGATTCCAGCTTGTACTTCATCCAGCCCCACATTTTGCATGATATACTCCACATAAAGGTTAAATAAGCAGGGTGACAATATACAGCCTTGAAATACTTCTTTCCTGATTTGGAACCAATATGTAGTTCCATGTTCAGTTCTAACTGTTGCTTAGTGACCTGCATACAGATTTCTCAAGAGGCAGGTAAAATGGTCTGGTATTCCCATCTCTTTAAGAATTTTCCACAGTTTGTTGTGACCCACACAGTCAAAGGCTTTGATGTAGTCAATAAAGCAGAAGTAGATATTTTTCTGGTACTCTCTTGCTTTTTTGATGATCCAAAGGACATTGGCAAATTGATCTCTGATTCCTCTGCCTTTTCTAAATCCAATTTGAACATCTGAAAGTTCACAGTTCATGTACTGTTGAAGCCTGGCTTGGAGAATTTTGAGCATTACTTTGCTAGCATGTGAGATAAGTGCAATTGTACAGTAGTTTGAGCATTCTTTGGCATTGCATTTCTTTGGGATTCGAATGAAAACTGACCTTTGCCAGTCCTGTGGCCACTGCTGAGTTTTCCAAATTTGCTGGCATATTGAGTGTAGCACTTTCACAGCATCATCTTTTAGGATTTGAAATAGCTCAACCACAATTCCATCAGCTTCACTAACTTTGTTCATAGTGATGTTTCCTAATGCCCACTTGACTTCATATTTTAGGATGCCTGGCTCTAGGTTAGCGATCACACCATTGAGGTTATCTGGGTCATGAACATCTTTTTTGTATAGTTCTTCTGTGTATTCTTAACATCTCTTCTTAAATCTGCTTCTGTTAGGTCCACATCATTTCTGTCATTTACTGTGCCCATTCTTGAAGAGATCTCTAGTCTTTCCCATTCTATTGTTTTCCTCTATTTCTTTGCATTGATAACTGAAAAAGACTTGCCTCTCCTTGCTATTATTTGGAATTCTGCACTCCAATGGGTATATCTTTCCTTTTCTCCTTTGCCTTTCCCTTATCTTCTTTCCTCAGCTATTTGTAAGGCATCATCAGACAACCATTTGCCTTTTTGCATTTCTTTTTCTTGGGGATGGTCTTGATCCCTGCATCTTGTACAATGCCATGAACCCCTGTCTGTAGTTAAACAGACACTCTATCTATCAGATCTAACCCCTTGAATCCATTTCTCACTTCTACTGTATAATCATAAGGGATTTGATTTATATCATACCTGAATGGTCTACTGGTTTTCCCCACTTTCTTCAATTTAAGTCTGAATTTTGCAATAAGGAGTTCATGATCTGAGCCACAGTCAGCTCCAGTCTTGTTTTTGCTGACTATATAATTCTTCTCCATCTTTGGCTGTAAAGAATACAATCAATCTGATTTTGGTATTGACGATCTGGTGATGTCCATGTGTACACTCTTCCCCATATTGTACAATTAATAGGATTCAGTTCAGTTCAGTAGCTCAGGCATGTCCGACTCTTTGCGACCCCATGGATAGCAGCACGCCAGGCCTCCCTGTCCATCACCAACTCCCAGAGTTTACTCAGACTCACATCCATCGAGTCAGTGATGCCATCCAGCCATCTCATCCTCGGTCATCCCCTTCTCCTCCTGCCCCCAATCCCTCCCAGCATCACAGTATTTTCCAATGAGTCAACTCTTCACATGAGGTGGCCAAAGTACTGGAGTTTCAGCTTTAGCATCATTCCTTCCAAAGAAATTCCAGGGCTGATCTCCTTCAGAATGGACTGGTTGGATCTCCTTGCAGTCCAAGGGACTCTCAGGAGTCTTCTCCAACACCACAGTTCAAAAGCATCAATTCTTCGGCGCTCAGCTTTCTTCACAGTCCAACTCTCACATCCATACATGACCACAGGAAAAACCATAGACCTTAGTAGGCAAAGTAATGTCTCTGCTTTTGAATATGCTATCTAGGTTCATCATAACTTTCCTTCCAAGGAGTAAGCATCTTTTAATTTCATGGCTGCAGTCACCATCTGCAGTGATTTTGGAGCCCCTCAAAATAAAGTCTGACACTGTTTCCACTGTTTCCCCATCTATTCCCCATGAAGCAATGGGACCAGATGCCATGATCTTTGTTTTCTGAACGTTGAGCTTTAAGCCAACTTTTTCACTCTCGTCTTTCACTTTCATCAAGAGGTTTATTAATTCCTCTTCACTTTCTGCCATAAGGGTGGTGCCATCTGCATATCTGAGGTTATTGATATTTGTCCCAGCAATCTTGATTCCAGCTTGTGCTTCTTCCAGCCTAGTGTTTCTGATGATGTACTCTGCATATAAGTTAAATAAGCAGGGTGACAATATACAGCCTTGACGTACTCTTCTTCCTATTTGGAACCAGTTAGAACAAACAATAGAAAGATCTTACCAGACCCTTTCCCATAATATACACTTTACAATAACAGGAGTAGTTAGAAGATTTTTTAAGAAACAGAAACTGTCCTCAAGCAGGATACATTGTTTTCATATAATCCTTAGTACATAATTTAAACTGAATTTTTTTGTTATATAGTCATCAGCTCCAGGCTTTAAAAAAAAAAAAAAAAAAAGACATTTTATGTGACTAAGACTAAGGAATGTAGAAAAAAAAACTTTGTCCTTTTCTCCTTGAGAATTCCAGACCTCTATCTTCCCTTAAGAGCCCCAGGCCCCTCTCTCCACCTTGGGGATACTGGACTACTTATCAACCTACCTAGAAATTTACTTTCTCAATAATATGATAGCCCAATCTCAACCTGTCCTGTTTTAAAGTTAGGGTGATGACTTCACATCTAAATTTTTTTTGTGGTAAAATTATATGGCTGTTGATTCTACCATTATGCATGTAGCTATAATGTTATTTCCATTTTGTCATGTCTTTATTTGCACCTTATAACTTATGATACAAAGGCCTAGGTTTAAGGGCAACAATTCATTATATCAATATAAATATAATCAACCACATTGATGTTGCTGACAGGTGGCAGTTCATCAATAAAAATAACTACTTCTGACAATACAAAGTAAGTCTTTATGACACTGTGCCCTAGTCAATGTTTCCTTGCAATTTCGTCATTATACTCCTCAGAGTAGTGAATATGGACACAGCATTTTTAATGGCATTTTATTTATCAGAATTCTCCTTCATTCCTTTACAATGTGATTTGTAGGCCCTTTGTGTCTATTCTCCATTCTATATGAGTGAGTATTTAAATATGTATAAAGTAAGTAATATTATTGATCAAAAACAAACAGGATCTGAGAAAAGAGAAATATCAAACATCTGAAATACTTTTCAACTCGCCTAAACTACTTGTGTTCTCAAGACAGAAAAAAAAAAAAAAAACTATTGATTAAAGTGATGGGAAATTTGACACTAATATGCTCACAGTATGATGTGAATAAATCAGAAATGTCATCATTTTCCTTTTATGAATAGTGCTAGTTTTGTTAACATAGATGATCTACACATAGAAAATATGGAAGTGAAATCTTTATATTTGCTTTTGAATGCAGGCAAAAAGCAATAATTTCACCTGTTTTCAACACAACTAAAGGAAAGAAAGTTTCTACCTTTCAGTAAGAAGCTGACCATGAAAGCTGACCATATTAGCTAACCATAATTGAGTTCAAAATTTATTAATAGAAGTTGATAACACAGTTTTCAAGTAAGTTAGTCTATTGTTCTAAAAATATTCGTCATTTACTCTCCTTGACTTTGCTAAGTTTCCTGAACCCTGGAAAATTCTAACCATCCTATATGCCTATGAGTACTGCTTTTCACAGGGATTGTGAAATAATATATGTGGTTGGCTCAGTTCCAGTTCATTACCATCATTGAGAAAATAATTAAAATAATATGCAATTATTTTTATAATAATAAACTAAGGCTGTATTGGTAAGGCTGGTTTTATAGAGTTGAGCATTTAAGTGATTCACCCACCCAATCTTGCATGCTCATGTTGCTTATCGGTGCTTTCCCCATCTTGTATGATTCAAGTCAGATTCCCTCACTTGTCAGAAGACAATGTAAGGTGCATTCCAAGCTGAGATAACCCCTAAAAGTTAAAATCTGCTGACACCTTGATGTAGGACTTCCTGGCCTTCAGAATTGTGAGTAATAAATATCTAATGTTTGTAAGTGACCCAGAATATGGTATTCTGCTATAAAAATGCAAATGAACTAAGGCACCAATGATTCTGATAAGTGGCAAACTTATGAAACAGATAATAACAAAAGAAAAGGACCCAAAGCAAGACAGAACCATAATAAACACTTCAGGTTTTCTACCTAAGTGGGTAGATTTTAAGTGGGAAGGATGTTATCTCACAAAATAATATCTAGAGGAGTAGGAATAGGAAAGGAATATAAGAGAGGAACACTCTTGTTTCTGAACAGCTTTTCACACCAAAACGGCAAGGTTCAGCATAGTATAATAGGAATAATGGCAACTTTACAGAGTATATCACTAATATTGAGACACAAACTAGTTTCTTTAAAGAAATTGTAAGAATTGATTTTACTAATCATATGGATCACCTTGAAATAAATTTTCAAATCACTGCTTAAATGAAATGTTGGTTATAGTTAGTAAATAAACTATTTTAACACCATAAATGCTGTTTTATAAGGCAGATTATAGCTAACATTTCTAGATATTAGCCAAGAGAATAATTAGTTTAAATATAGAGTTGGTGATGGGCAGGGAGGCCTGGCGTGCTGCGATTCATGGGGTCGCAAAGAGTCGGACACGACTGAGCAACTGAACTGAATTGAACTGAACTGATAGATATTTCAGCTTTTAGATAATTGTAATAGTTGTGTGTAATTAGCTGCATTCTGTTTCTAAACAAATCACATGTGGGAGGACATGTGCTTGCTTTACTTAGCAGTTAACTGTAATTTACTAGATGTTAACATTTAAACCATTTTCAAAAATTGATTTATGTCTCAAGAATAGTATGTTCTTTAAAGCAATGTACATGCTTTTCAAATGGAGATAATTCTGTTTTCTAATATTAAAACAGTGTCATAAGCTTTAAAGAAGTATATGTAAATGTGTATGTGTGTGTGTCTGTCTGTCTGTGTGTGTGAGTGAGTGTTCTCATATTCAGGTACCCTTAAGATAGACAAATGGCGGTATGACTGCATGAATATAATTCTGCTGAACTGTTTAACAGAAAACTGGGGAGATCATGTCACAGTAAAATTTCCAAAGGGAAGGAGAGGAGGAACTTCTGTATCTCAATCAGAACTGCTCTTGCAACAATATTAGAAAATACTACTCTTTAAGAAATAAAAAAGTTTCATTCTTTTACAAGTGGTTGACCAGTTTTCCCAGCACCACTTGTTAAAGAGATTGTCTTTACTCCATTGTATATTCTTGCCTCCTTTGTCAAAGATAAGGTGTCCATATGTGTGTGGATTTATCTCTGGGCTTTCTATTTTGTTCCATTGATCTATATTTCTGTCTTTGTGCCAGTACCATACTGTCTTGATGATTGTGGCTTTGTAGTAGAGCCTGAAGTCAGGCAAGTTGATTCCTCCAATTCCATTCTTCTTTCTCAAGATTGCTTTGGCTATTTGAGGTTTTTTTTGTATTTCCATACAAATCTTGAAATTATTTGTTCTAGTTCTGTGAAAAATATGCCGGTAGCTTGATAGGGATTGCATTGAATTTGTAGATCACTTTCTAACACCGCACACGAAAATAAACTCAAAATGGATTAAAGATTTAAATATAAGGCCAGAAACTGTAAAACTCCTAGAGGAGAACATAGGCAAAACACTCTCCGACATAAATCACAGCAGGATCCTCTATGATCCACATCCCAGAATTCTGGAAATAAAAGCAAAAATAAACAAATGGGATCTAATTAATTTAAAAGCTTCGGCACAACAAAGGAAAATATAAGCAAGGTGAAAAGACAGCTTTCTGAATGGGAGAAAATAATAGCAAATGAAGCAACTGACAAACAACTAATCTCAAAAATATACAAGCAACTTATGTAACTCAATTCCAGAAAAATAAACGACCCAATCAAAAAATGGGCCAAAGAACTAAATAGACATTTCTCCAAAGAAGACATACAGATGGCTAACAAACACATGAAAAGATGCTCAACATCACTCATTATCAGAGAAATGCAAATCAAAACCACAATGAGATACCACTTCACAACAGTCAGAATGTCTACGATCCAAAAATCTGCAAGCAATAGATGCTGGAGAGGGTGTGGAGAAAAGGGAACCCTCCTACACTGTTGGTGGGAATGCAAACTAGTACAGCCACTATGGAAAACAGTGTGGAGATTCCTTAAAAAATTGCAAATAGAACTCCCTTATGATCCAGCAATCCCACTGCTGGGCATACACACTGAGGAAACCAGAATTGAAAGAGACACATGTACCCCAATGTTCATCACAGCACTGTTTATAATAGCCAGGACATGGAAACAACCTAGATGTCCATCAGCAGATGAATGGATAAGAAAGCTGTGGTACATATACACAATGGAGTATTACTCAGCTGTTAAAAAGAATACATTTGAATCAGTTCTGATGAGATGGATGAAACTGGAGCCGATTATACAGAGTGAAATAAGCCAGAAAGAAAAACACCAATACAGTATACTAACACATATATATGGAATTTAGAAAGATGGCAATGATGACCCTGTATGCAAGACAGCAAAAAAGACACAGATGTGTATAGCGGACTTTTGGACTCAGAGGGAGAGGGAGAGGGTGGGATGATTTGGGAGAACGGCATTGAAACATGTATACTATCATGTAAGAATCGAATCACCAGTCTATGTCCGACGCAGGATACAGCAGGCTTGGGGCTGGTGCACGGGGATGACCCAGAGGGATGTTGTGGGGAGGGAGGTGGGAGGGGGGTTCATGTTTGGGATCGCATGTACACCCGTGGTGGATTCATGTCAATGTATGGCAAAACCAATACAGTATTGTAAAGTAAAATAAAGTAAAAATAAATGTCAGAAAAAAAAGAAATAAAAAAGTGTAATTTTATAACTAATGGAGGAGATAGAAGATAATATTTTTTGACAAAATCTCAAAATACAGTCTGTTTTTACCCAGATCAAAAAGGAACAGGATAAACAAAAAACAAAATCAACCTTTAATAGGTTATAAATGGAGTAAAGGGTTGATTTTTTTTCCACCTCTCACTTTTGAAGATTTGACTTTTGAAGAATAATTACCAAAATCTTTGTGATATATGGTATTATCATCTGTATGAGACATGGAGACAGAATAAAAACTGGGTTGTATCATTGATCTTATAGAGAATCACATTTATAATATTCTTAAATACTGGACACGATATAGCTTGTGGGTCTTTTAGAACTCTAATGCCACAATAAAAAAAATGTGGCAGTTTGTTCCCTTGTAGCATCTAAACATCATTGCCTTGGCTATGAACATTTACACAAGGTTTAAGCACCATCCCTCCTAGAGACAAAATACAAAAACAAATGATAAAAAAGGACTGCAGTTCCTAGAATCATTTATGACTTTTTAACACTCTGGGAATAAGTTCTGTGACTTGTTCACATATGTATTCTTACAGTCCAAAAGAGACTTATAAATTTTAATTTAGTATATACATAATTTAAAATTAGCTAAAATATAACAGTGTAATTAACTAAAATATAATGATAACTAAAAATAACTAGAAGGCAGCATTATATAGTTCAAAGAGCACTGAAAGCACTCCTTCTTGTAAGTGGAAGGTGAATTTTATAACATATGAAATTGCATTTCTTTTATATGAAAAGGGCAGATATTTTTAATGTGCTTATTTGTTTCTAACAGTCTGTAAACAGTATATACACTGGTAAAATTCCCTGATATATGAGAAGAATAGTACTATCATCTGAATCATTAATGTATGTCAGATTTTTTTCTTAAATTTATCAACAATAAATTTTATTTATATATTCCGTTACCTATGTAATATATTTTATCTGCTTTCAGTTTTAAAAGAAATCAAGAGGAATATTTTAACTTAGTGTATTAGTATGATAATATATCTTGCACTTACTTTTAACATATAACTTTAGGGTTAAAGATATGCAATAAATAAATTTAAAATATTAATGGCTATTTGAAAATGTATTTGTATATACATGTATGTATTTACCTCAATGACCTTCAAAAAATTATAGTAATTGCTAGTTGAAAGATTTTTTTTATTGCTACAGAAGAATATAAACTTTTGAAAGAGAGACACCTACTTCTCTGTTGGTGGATATTCTAAAAGGATGAAAAAGCCATAAAAATAAAATAACCATACAGAAAAAATAAGCATAGCTCAAGATTTGCTATGCAAATGATAATCAAAAAATAAAATTAAAATGGAAATATAAATATCAAAAATCATCAGCTGGAGAATATGCTTGGAAATGAAAAATAATGAATAGAAATAATTAAACTGGGTTAGCATTATGTGCTAAGCCAAAAAATGGTCCTCCAAAAGATAATTTTGTACATGGAAAAAGTTTAACATTAAGCCACTGAGGAAGAAAACATAAGGTCTATTTCAGAGTATCATGTAGGAATAACTGGAAAACACTTTTCTTAGAGAAAGTGATACCCAAAGCTATCTACAAAAAAACAAAAGATCAAAACAAAAATAAAGCCACAAACTCTCTAAAAGTAGTAAATATAGGCCAAAAAAATGAGTCCTAGAAAGCATTTTATTAAATGAACTAAATGTAAAATTGCTAAGTTTTTGAGTGGAAAAAAAAAAAAAAGATTTTAAAGTATATGTTTGACTCAGCTCTAACTCCAAGGGTATAAATTACCTTCCAAAAGAAAAAGAAGAACAGTTATAAAACTGAAAAATGTCTGAACCAGAACTCAGTGTGAGATCTCAGCCCAACATATACTAATACTTGAGAGGAAGAAAATATAACAGATATTGAGATGGCAACAATTGTGAAGTACAGTTTTTATAAATAAGTTCATGTAGTGCACTACTTACATGTAGTACACTGATAAGGATTTATTTTATTATCATGTAGCTAAAGTATACATATTTTGCAAAAGGTTTTAGGCTTGTCTTCACCTAATTGATGATTTTGCAAATTTTGTTAACCTGTCGCATAGTTTCTTCATGAGAAAATAATATAGAGTCTAGCAGTAGTCCCATAGAATCTTGAGTTTTGGAATACTCTTGGAAGTTCAACTTCCATGAGACATTTTGCTTAGCATACGATGATTAGAGAAATAATTATTGAAAAATATAGTTGTTAATATCATGATGTCATGCTTCGTTAAAATAGCAACTGCCGATGGTGATTGCAGCCATGAAATTAAAAGACGCTTACTCCTTGGAAGGAAAGTTATGACCAACCTAGATAGCATATTGAAAAGCAGAGACATTACTTTGCCAACAAAGGTCCATCTAGTCAAGGCTATGATTTTTCCAGTAGTTATGTATGGATGTGAGAGTTGGACTGTGAAGAAAGCTGAGCACCGAAGAATTGATGCTTTTGAACTGTGGTGTTGGAGAAGACTCTCGAGAGTCCCTTGGACTGCAAGGAGATCCAACCAGTCCATTCTGAAGGAGATCAGTCCTGGGTGTTTTTTGGAAGGGATGATGCTAAAGCTGAAACTCCAGTACTTTGGCCACCTCCTGTGAAGAGCTGACTCATTGGAAAAGACTCTGATGCTGGGAGGGATTGGGGGCAGGAGGAGAAGGGGATGACCGAGGATGAGATGGCTGGATGGCATCACTGACTCGATGGGTGTGAGTCTGAGTGAACTCTGGGAGTTGGTGATGGACAGGGAAGCCTGGCATGCTGCAGTTCATGAGGTTGCAAAGAGTCAGACACGACTGAGTGACTGAACTGAACTGAAGCTTAATCTGTGTCTTATACCTAATCTGTTTCTCAGCACTTGATGAATCAAAAATGTAGATATATAAAACATCACATAATTTTCTTAACTTATTTTATTATTTGTCCTATTTCTTTAGTTATCTGGGCCATGTGAGGCTAGGTATTTGGCTGGTTGATGCATAATATTTAGTATTTAAGTATAAAGTATAAATGATGATACCAAGCATCAAAGAGTGGAGTTTTCTAATTAGCTTTCATTGTTTGCTCTTGTTGTGATTTGGTCTCTAAGTTGTGTCTGACTCTTTCGTGAACCTGTGAACTGTAGCCAACTGTAGCCCTACAGGCTCCGCTGTCCATGGCATTTTCCAGGCAAGAAGATTGGAGTGGGTTGCTATTTCCTTCTCCAGGGGACCTTCCTGATCCAGGTATCCAACCTGAGTATTCTCATTGGCAGGGGGACTATTGACCACTGAGCCACCAGGGAAACCCTGACTTTCATTGCTTGCTCTATAGCTTTCACCTTCTCAGTATTCTCTGGTCTTCATAATCTCCCCAGTTATTCTTCCTTCACAAATCATTTTACTTCTACCTTCAAAATAAAAGATGTATTCATCAATAGTAATTTGTGATAAAAGCTGCATCAGTTCAGTCCAGTCGCTCAGTCATGTCTGACTCTTTGCGACCCCATGAATAGCAGCACGCAGGGCCTCCCTGTCCAACACCAACTCCCAGAGTTCACTCAGACTCACACCCATCGAGTCAGTGTGCCATCCAGCCATCTCATCCTCTGTCATCCCCTTCTCCTCCTGCCCCCAATTCTTCCCAGCATCAGAGTCTTTTCCAATGAGTCAACTCTTCCCATGAGGTGGCCAAAATACTGGAGTTTCAGCTGTAGCATCATTCCTTCCAAAGAAATCCCAGGGCTGATCTCCTTCAGAATGGACTGGTTGGATCTCCTTGCAGTCCAAGGGACTCTCGAGAGTCTTCTCCAACACCACAGTTCAAAAGCATCAATTCTTCAGTGCTCAACTTTCTTCACAGTCCAACTCTCACATCCATACATGACCACTGGAAAAATCATAGCCTTGACTAGATGGAACTTTGTTGGCAAAGTAATGTCTCTGCTTTTCAATATGCTATCTAGGTTGGTCATAAATTTCCTTCCAAGGAGTAAGCATCTTTTAATTTCATGGCTGCAGTCACCATCTGCAGTGACTTTGGAGCCCAGAAAAATAAAGTCTGACACTGTTTCCACTGTTTCCTCATCTATTTCCCTTGAAGTGATGTGACAATATGCCATGATCTTCGTTTTCTTTTTGTACAGTTCTTCTGTGTATTCTTGCCATCTCTTCTTAATATCTTCTGCTTCTGTTAGGTCCATACCATTTCTGTCCTTTATCGAGCCCATCTTTGAGTGAAATGTCCCCTTGGTATCTCTAATTTTCTTGAAGAGATCTCTAGTCTTTCCCATTCTGTTGTTTTCCTCTATTTCTTTGCATTGATCGCTGAAGAAAGCTTTCTTATCTCTTCTTGCTATTCTTTGGAACTCTGCATTCAGATGCTTATATCTTTCCTTTTCTCCTTTGCTTTTCACTTCCCTTCTTTTCACAGCTATTTGTAAGTTCTCCCCAGACAGCCATTTTGCTTTCTTGCATTTCTTTTCCATGGGGATGGTCTTGATCCCTGTCTCCTGTACAATGTCATGAACCTCATTCCATAGTTCATCAGTCACTCTATCAGATCTAGGCCCTTAAATCTATTTCTCACTTCCACTCTATAATCATAAGGGATTTGATTTAGGTCATACTTGAATGGTCTTGTGGTTTTCCCTACTTTCTTCAATTTGAGTCTGAATTTGGTAATAAGGAGTTCATGATCTGAGCCACAGTCAGCTCCTGGTCTTGTTTTTGTTGACTATATAGAGCTTCTCCATCTTTGGCTGCAAAGAATATAATCAATCTGAATTTGGTGTTGACCGTCTGGTGATGTACATGTGTAGTCTTTCTTGTGTTGTTGGAAGAGGGTGTTTGCTATGACCAGTGCATTTTCTTGGCAAAACTCTATTAGTCTTTGCCCTGCTTCATTCCGCATTCCAAGGCCAAATGTGCCTGTTACTCCAGGTGTTTCTTGACTTCCTACTTTTGCATTCCAGTCCCCTATAATGAAAAGGACATCTTTTTTGGGTGTTAGTTCTAAAAGGTCTTCGAGATCTTCATAGAACCGTTCAACTTCAGTTACTGGTTGTGGCATAGACTTGGATAACTGTGATATTGAATGGTCTGCCTTGGAGACGAACAGAGATCATTCTGTCATTTTTGAGATGGCATCCAAGTACTGCATTTCAGACTCTTTTGTTGACCATGATGGCTACTCTTTCTGATGGCTATTTCTTCTGAGGGATCCCTGCCCACAATAGTAGATATAATGGTCATCTGAGTTAAATTCACCCATTCCAGTCTATTTTAGTTCGCTGATTCCTAGAATGTCGACATTCGCACTTGCCATCTCTTGTTTGACCACTTCCAATTTGCTTTGATTCATGGACCTGACATTCCAGGTTCCTATGCAATATTGCTCTTTACAGCATCGGATCTTGCTTCTATCACCAGTCACATCCACAACTGGGTATTGTTTTTGCTTTGGCTCCATCCCTTCATTCTTTCTGGAGTTATTTTCCACTGACCTCCAGTAGCATTTGGGCACCTAATGACCTGGGGAGTTCCTCTTTTGGTATGCTATCATTTTGCCTTTTCATACTGTTCATGGGTTTCTCAAGGCTAGAATACTGAAGTGGCTTGCTATTCCCTTCTCCAGTGGACCACTTTCTGTCAGACCTCTCTACCATGACCCACCCGTCTTGGGTTGCCCTGCAGGCATGGCTTGGTTTCATTGAGTTAGACAAGGCTGTGGTCCTAGTGTGATTAGATTGACTAGTTTTCTGTGAGTATGGTTTCAATGTGTCTGCCCTCTGATGCCCTCTTGCAACACCTACCATCTTACTTGGGTTTCTCTTACCTTGGGCGTGGGGTATCTCTTCACAGTTATAACCTTTACAGATATTAAATAGAGGTGTAACACATTTTTGATAATTTTATTATTTCTTACATAAAGTTTCAGGAAAAGATTTAAAATAGACTATGTGCCTTTGATAATTACGGCAACAAGTCTGAAATTTCAGTCTACTTTTAAATATCAGAAATGTTTGAAAAATGTTGAATTCACTATACACATTATTGGAGTAAAGGTGTAGGAAAATATGGATACCTAAATCACTAAATTTATAGAAGTTTGTAATCATTATGGACAATGATACTTGGGAATGCCTTCAACTTAAATTTTGGTTGGTTATTTTGCAAAGGTAGAGATGTATAATGAAGAAAGTTAAAACAGATTTAACAATAAAATTGTATTGCAAGGTCAGAACTCAATCTGTGCGAGGCATTAGAACTTCATGATGGCTTGTTGATATGGAATTGGAAAAAGTGTGTGACTGAAAGCAAAAGAAATTCTGAGTCAAGAAGATAAAAGGAACTGATGGTATATTAGGATGTCCTCACTGTATCCAACAATATCATAATTAAGCCAGGTCATTGCTATGCCTACTCACATTAAATCCTGTTGCATTTAGCAAGCTATTAATCTATCTTACATTAATGAGAGAATGGTTAGCAACACATCTGGCTATTTTGCATGACGCTTAGATCCAACTCAATGTCCATCTGATATGCTAAGATAGTTTTCCTTAATGTGGATTTCAAAATAATTAGCAAATTCTGTTGAAATCTTTTGGGAAGAGGTTATACCAGTAAAACATTACTTTCATACATTATGAAAAGAGAATAGAATTTAAGATTCAGATAACCTGAATTTCATCCCTGAATCTGCAATTTACTATGTTTTTGATATTGAACATGAGTCTCCACTTCTCAAAGACTGTTTTCTTAACTGAGCTTAGACTTCAGAGAGGCATTCAGAACGTTTTTGTACTTCCTGTATGTGTTCACCAAAATGGTGTGAATTTTTTTATTATGATTATTATTTCATTATTTTATTCTTCATTGTCAGTAACAAGTGCTTGATTAAATAAAATGAATACTTTCATAGGATTCAAGGCATACTCTAAGAAAGGCTATTCTACCATTTTATTTTATTAGCAAAACTCTGGAAATATAGTTATTAGCTTGCCATTTCTGTTCACCAATTTTTCCTATTATGATGTAGTACAGTAGAACGTATTGCAATTATTTAAAAATCAGTTAAGTGTAAGCTACTTAAAATTGTCCTATTAAATTAGATTTATATACATAATGTTTACTTAAAATATTTGTTTGAAATGAATTAATGAATACTACATATCAATTTTCATTAATTCATTTCAAACATTTTAAGTAAACATTATGCATATAAATTAAATATAATGACACATAATACCAAAATAGGTTATATTGTATTACTGATAATTCTTATTAATTTTCTGAAATCATTTTAAATCAGAATTTTTTAATTTAACTAATAATAAAAAATTATTTTCTTACCATTTCTTCTCTGTTTTATGGCCATTTGACACAGTGGTTTGCTCCCATAATAACAGTATATAACTCCAGCTTAACTTTTAGCAGCTAAGAAACAGTTAAGTTTTGATTAGTAATTCAGTTCAGTTCAGTTCAGTCACTCAGTCGTGTCTGAGTCTTTGCAACCTCGTGGACTGCAGCATGCCAGTCCTCCCTGTCCATCACCAACTCCTGGAGTTTACTCAAAGTTATGTCCATTGAGTCGATGATGCTATCCAACCATCTCATCCTCTGTCATCCCCTTCTCCTCCGCCTTCAATCTGTCCCAGCATTAGGGTCTTTTCAAATGAGTAAATTCTTCCCATGTCCAGTTCTAACTGTTGCTTCCTGACCTGCATTCAGATTTCTCAGCAGGCAGGTAAATTGGTCAAGTATTCCCATCTCTTTAAGAATTTTTCACAATTTGTTGTGAACCACACAGTCAAAGGCTTTGACATAGTCAATAAAGCAGAAGTAGATGCTTTTCTGGAACTCTCTTGCTTTTTCGATGATCCAGCAGATGTTGGCAATTTGATCTCTGGTTCCTCTGCCTTTTCTAAACTCAGCTTGAATTTCTGGAATTTCACAGTTCATATACTGTTGAAGCCTGGCTTGGAGAATTTTGAGCATTACTTTGCTAGCATGTGAGATGAATGCAAATGTGCAGTAGTTTGAACATTTTTTGAAATTGCCTTTCTTTGGGATTAGAATGAAAACTAACCTTTTCCAGTCCTGTGGCCACTGGTGAAAATTTCATACTTTGTAAATATGCTACCCTTAATTAGAGAGATGCTGATTCCTTTATAGATAATGTTGCAAGATTTATGATACAATAGGAAAATAGCTATCACCATATATTAAATTATCAACTTTTGCTGATACCATAAAATACAATGTAGAACTTAACCAGTGTTTGGTAATTACTTCTTAATTTTACTTAGTTTAAGTTATATCATAATAACATATATATTAAAATTGAAAACAATACACAGTAGTTTTTCTTTATTAATTTCATAATAACTTATGGGATATTTTTGAAGAACATCACAAGGGATTAAATGCAGTTTCAAGCACTTTCTTTACTATGTTTAATAAAGAAAAATATTGTAGAAGAAAGATGATCTATTATTCTGGAGAGAGCCTGGGTTCAAATCCCAGTTATCAGACATTAATTTTGAAGAAACAATTATTATAGAATTTTTTTGAGGCTTACAAAATATAATGAATTCAAAATTGTCCTGCACCTGGATAGTATGCAGCACATGTTAGATGAAGCTTCTGTTTTTTCAGAAGAATTTTAATTTAAGCCAAAAATTATCTCTTTTTCTAAGCTTCTGTTACTACCCTCTTCTAGTTTATATACATTTTATAAGGTAATATACTATTTAATATGATGTTTAATAGAATGAATTTGTAACTCTAATTGCTTGGACTTAAATCCTAGCTTTTCCATTTAAAAGATGCAAAGAACTTAGACAAGTTATATAATTTTTTAGTATGTAAAATTTCCTCATGCATAACATGTGGAGCACATCTTCATTTTCCTAAGGTATGCGATGATACTTATAAAGTAAATGAAATAGTGCCTAGTGAATATAAACATTCAAGAATTAGCTGTCATTACTATTAGAGAATTGTTGTGAATTCTTCATACCTAGTGAATAATAAGCATTCAAGTTTTAGCTGTTCTTACTATTTGAGAATTATAAATTCTTCATACCTGGGTGCTAGTTCGAGTTTTGTGTGTGTGTGATTTTTAAAAAAATAAATAAATTAAGAGTCAAAAAGCTATTTAATTTTGTTAGTGTAGAAATCCATTCAATCAATTACCTGTCTAATTACCCAGATAGAAGTTTATCCTTAAAGAATGAAATATATAATGGCCAATACATATTGTAAGTTCTCAAAAATATTAAAACCATAGTGATAATTACTGTGTAATTAAAAGTGAGTTCAATCTACAAGAACAATAAATAAAAGCTAATAATTTATAAGTGTAATTATTTGAGAAACTTTTCACATATTTGAATAGTACAATTAATGTTTGAGATCAAATATTATACATACACAAAGATTGAGATCACTTATATAACTCAGTTAATTTTAGCCTATGCCACCTAAATTAATAAATCCATGATTACTCAGGGGAAAAAAAAAATAGATGAAACCACTAGTGAGCACTTCAAATTTTCATTTACTAGAGTAAGCATTTTTTAATAAATTTGGGTCACATTTAGAACTAAGAGTTTCTTTATGTCACTTTTATTATTTATGAATTATTTAACATTCAAAGTTCTAAACGATTGGAAACTATTAAAAGGGAAACAGTTATAAAATATTCCATTCAAATTTGCCATTAATCTAACCTGAGCTAGCAATGTAATTCAGATGGGAAAATGGTATTGTTTTTACTCTATTATGAGTAAAAAGATGAAAGTTATATCTTTCATTAACTTTAGCTAATAATTCACACAGGTTGGAGCTACATTCTCCCTGTTTCATTCTTTCACACCTGTTGTGTCTTTCTGAAGACTTTGAAGACCCTTATCCACATGCATTCAGTTCAGTTAAGTTCAGTTCAGTCGCTCAGTCGTGTCCGACTCTTTCCAACCCCATGAATCGCAGCACGCCAGGCCTCCCTGTCCATCACCAACTCCCAGAGTTCACTCAGACTCACGTCCATCGAGTGGGTGATGCCATCCAGCCATCTCATCCTCTGTCGTCCCCTTCTCCTCCTGCCCCCAATTCCTCCCAGCATCAGAGTCTTTTCCAATGAGTCAGCTCTTCCCATGAGGTGGCCAAAGTACTGGAGTTTCAGCTTTAGCATCATTCCTTCCAAAGAAATCCCAGGGCTGATCTCCTTCAGAATGGACTGGTTGGATCTCCTTGCAGTCCAAGGGACTCTCAAGAATCTTGTCCAACACCACAGTTCAAAAGCATCAAATCTTCGGTGCTCAGCTTTCTTCACAATGCAACTCTCACATCCATACATGACCACTGAAAAAACCATAGCCTTGACTAGACGGACCTTAGTTGGCAAAGTAATGTCTCTGCTTTTGAATATGCTATCTAGGTTTGTTATAACTTTTAAGGTAGAAAAAAATCACGTTTAGGAAAGTGTAATCACATACTCTGCAAATCATTAGTAAGAGGTAGTGTAGATGACAAAAAAATGTCTTAAATTATAATAATATTTTATAAATAATCAGAAAATATTTAATTACATGCTGATACAAGTAATTAGCTCTGAAACAATCCATAAATTAGCATCAAATAAATTGAAAATAATTTTCTAATCCAATAGAGCAATTGTTATGAACATTGATAACTGCTCTAGTATGTCATAACTTCAGGCGCTACTGGGTTGTGAAGGTAGGTTAGAAACTACTTACCTACACTAATGTTTACCTAAAGTTGGCATATCTAGATTTTTTTTTAAATTGGGAGAATAAAAATATATTAAATACCCAGAATTCTCAAAACAAGGCTTCAACAGTACATGAACCAAGAGCTTCCAGATGTTCAACCTGGATCTAGAATAGGCAGAGGAACTAGAGAGCAAATTGCCAACATCAGTTGGCTCATAATAAAGCAAGAGTTCCAGAAAAATATCTACTACTGCTTTATTGACTACAACAAAGCCTTTGACTGTGTGGGTCACAACAAACCATGGAAAATTCTGAAAGAGATGGGAATACCAAACCACCTTACCTGCCTCCTGAGATATCTGTATGCAGGTCAAGAGGCAACAGTTAGAACTAGACATGGAACAATGGACTGGTTCCAAATAGGAAAAGGAGCATGTCAAGGCTGCATATTGTCACCCTACTTATTTAACTTATATGCAGAGTACATCATGTGAAATGCCAGGCTGGATGAAGCACAAGCAGGAATCAAGAGTGCCAGGAGAAATATCATTAATCTCAGATATGCAGATGACACCACCGTTATGGCAGGAAGTGAAGAGGAACTGAAAAGCCTCTTGATGAAAATTAAAGAGGAGAGTGGAAAAGCTGGCTTAAAACTCAGCATTCAAGAAACTAAGATCATGGCATTCAGTCATGGCAAATAGATGGGGAAACAATGGAAAAAGTGACAGATTTTATTTTCTTGGACTCAAAAATCAGTGCAGTTTGTGACTGCAGCCATGAAATTAAAAGACACTTACTCCTTGGAAGAAAAGCTCTGACCAACGTATGCAGCATATTAAAAAGCAAAGACATTACTTTGCTAACAAAGGTCCATCTAGTCAAAGCTGTGGCTTTTCCAGTAGCCATATTTTGGATGTGAGGGTTGGACTATAAAGAAAGCTGAGAGCAGAAGTGTTGATGATTTTGCACTGTGATGTTTGAGAAGACTCTTGAGAGTCCCTTGGACTGCACGGAGATCAAACCAATGACTCCTAAAGGAAATCAATCCTAAATATTCATTGGAAAGAATGATGTTGCAGTTGAAGCTCCAATACTTTGGCCACCTGATGAGAAGAACTGACTCTTTGGAAAAAACCATGACACTGGGAAAGACTGAAGGCAGGAGGAGAAGGGGGCAACAGAGGATGAGATGGTTGGATGGCATCACTGACTCGATGGACATAAGTTTGAGCAATCTCTGGGAGTTGGTGATGGACAGAGAAGCCTGTTGTGCTGCAGTCCATGAAGTCACAAAGAGTCAGACATGAGTGAGCATTGAACTGAACTGAAATATTTAGAAAAGTTTAAGGTGATTGGGTTACAGGATTTATTTAAATTGCCCAGTGCAACTTTATTGTTAAAATTGCATATATATAACATGACACATACAACACATTTTTGAACCAAGTAAACCAGGAAACAAAGAGCATAACTGAGTTAGTGAGGTATATTTTGTCAATGTTTATAAAAAGCTTTTTAAACAATTAAAAATTGGGCACTAAAATTTAATCTTAAAAAGTAATGTACTTTAAAGTGATTGCATGTTATTTGTCTTTGCAACACCATTGTAAGAGTGAAAACTTGAGAGCAGCCAAACTGTTTGAAAATAAGAAATTTGTTAAGAATACTGCAATCTATCTACTAATGCAACATTATGCAAATATTATACAATGATATTTTCAAGTAATAGTTTACAATATAAAGAATTGAAAACAATGTATCACTTAAAATGACTTCATGAAAGAGTATAAGTATTATGATACCAATTTGGTAAAATACAGAAAATGGGCTCCATGGGAGCAGCTACTCTTACATACATATTCTTGCAAGTACATTGCCTCAGCATAAGTACCTGTCAACATTTCTGAATGAATGAATAAGATTGAAGTAAATCCATAGCAGTAGAAGAATTGAAGAACTTTGTAAAGAATATTAACATAAGCTGAATTCTAAAATTAAGTAAATTAATGTACTATTTTGCTTTTCAGAAACCTATGAAGAAAAAAATATTTTAGTGATTATAATTGCTATTGGTAAAATGATTTTTTGCAAAGATACAAAAATAAGGAAAAAAACTTTCATTTTGTTATGTACAATTTTATTTTCCTGTGAGATAAGCTATACCAACAAATTCATTATTCACACATAGATATATAGCATGCACTTCTTTGCAATGAAGAAAATACTGGCAACTAATGAGCTGTTTCAGTGTTATGAAAGTTATTATATCACCATAGAAACATAGACAATATGTGCCTGAGCCATTTATTTCAGGGAGATGTCTTTTGTATTTTAGAATTAGTGTCATAATATCTTCAGTGATACATCTGGTAAAAAGTTAGAATGCCTACTTATTTGACCAGTGAAGAAAATAGAAAGATAAGTGATTTCTTCATTCAAGAGAAAGATAGAAAATTAATATTTCTTAAGCATTGATGACTCAAAATGATTTCATCACCCAACCTTTTTTAAAAATATAAATAATATTTCTTGACATAAATTGTTGCCATATATTCTATGATGCTGGAGTTTTAGGAGGCCAATAAATAACATCCCTTTTCTGTTCATTGGAAAAGAAAAGCCAGACAAGTACAGATAAAAATGTTACCTTTGTTACTGACTCTGAAATAACAGCAACAACCTAATAATACTAAGAGGATACAGACATGGGGGAACAAAACTGTTGACCAGAATTAGTCCGAATTATCCCTGGTGGCTCAGATGGAAAATAATCCGCCTACCAATGCAGGATGCCCAGGTTTGATTCCTGCATCAGAAAGATCCCTTGGAGAAGGGAATGGGTACTTAATCCAGTATTCATGCCTGGAGGATCCCATGGATAGAGGAGCCTGAAGAGCTACAGTCCACAGGTTGTAAAGAGTCAGACATGAGTGAGCAACTAAGCACATACACATGTATCCACTATAATAGGTCCTGGTAGAAATTTCACAGGCCATGTTCACAGAAAGAGACCTAGATCACTGAACTTGAAACAAGGTCAAGAGCAGAGCAGAGAAACCTCAAAGGCACAGAGTAAAAGGCAAACTACACAATCAGATATTTTAATCCTCCCCATTTCAGTAGGAATAATGAGGGTACAGAAAGGAGTCAAGTGAGTTACAGTCTCCCTCATAGAAGAGGAAGAATAAATTGTTTTCCTTAACATGCATCTCAGCAGTTTCCCATATGAAGCAAGTGCAGTCATTACTTACTGATGAAATTTTATGCTTTTCATGTTTTACTCAATAAATTTTACTTGGCTTTTTGTGTACAAAGTTTTAGGAGAAAACAAAGTTTAAATAGTTATGAGAGAAAGTTGGTTTTAGATACATCCTCAGGTTTAAAAGTAGGTTTTTTTTTTTTTTCTTTTAAGCAGGCACTTGGAGTAAATATTGCTATATAAAATAAATGAAAAAATAATATGGATTTGTACTACACCAAAAAAACATTATTTTTAATTTAATATTGATATTAATCAACATTAATATCAGAAGTTGATATTAATCCCCAAAGTAAATTTTCTGCACCAGTAAATTTAATTATAACACAATTCTGGGTGATAGCATATGATTTTATTTTTATTCTTATTATTTTAAAGGCCATTCTACTCAGTCTTACTAACTTCACTTGGTACCTTGTTTATCTCTGGCTACAAAAGAAAAACAAAGTACATGGAAATTCTTTCAGTGAGTGGTCTTACTGCTGTTTTCCTTTGTCGAATGAACATATTTACATACCTATAAGTACTTCACTAGTTTGACTGCTAATCATAGTTCGACTGTTAATTGCAGTACTTGTTCGGACATTCTTGGAGAAACCAACTATGAATAAATAAAATTCAGGGTTTTTTCCCCCTAGTACTATTATCCTCTTTTATCTCAATATGCAGTCTACTATAGAGAAACATTTTCAGACAATATACCATATCTCTAATTTGTCATTCAGTAAACATGTATTGGGCTTCCCAGGAGGCACAATGGTTAAGAATTCAACTGCCAGTGCAAGAGACACAGGTTTGATTCCTGGGTCAAGAAGATACCCTGGAGTAGAAAATGACAACCCATTCCAGTATTCTTGCCTGGAAAATGCCATGGACAGAGGAGCCTGGTGGGCTGTAGTCCATGGGGATGCAAACAGAGTCAGAGACGACCGGGTTACTCAGCATGTATACACGAGAATGTATTACTTTTGTGCTTCAGATCTTGTGATATAATAAAACAAAAACAAGTAAGCCCATAAAGTTTACAGCCTATTTTGCTGTCAAAAGTTCAGAAAAATTAAAAGCAATGAATCACTGAGATAGTAATTATAGAAATTACTGTAAGCACACCAAAAAGGCTGTCTGCAGACAAGGAACACTCAAGCCAAAACATAGAATGAGGCTCAGAGGTATGACATTATAAAGCAACTTGTGTAGTATAGAGGAAGTGACTATTTACTCTTCACAGCAATTGGTTTAAATATTAGAATTTTCTTAAATGAAAGAGAATCGGTTAGCAGTTACTTCATAGCAATACTGGGGAGCAATGTAAGTTTTGCTTCAAATTTTCAGAGGCATAAGCATAACTGACCCAGGTTAAGTTAGTGTTGTTTTTCTTGCAAAATAAGATAAATTAAGCTTTACTTCTAGAAATAAACTGATTTTTATCTGCTCAGGGCATTTTGAAGTCTGGTTTTCTTTTATGTTTGATTTTAACACTACTTTATCAACAGTTATTTGTTTCTGTAGTATAAAATATTGGTAAAATATTAATATAAAGACAACTGCATTCTTCTCATTCACTCAAACATGACATCTTATTCCCATATTCATGCACACACACAATGCATGTGCATATACATAATACATTGTTGATTTTCCATATCTCTAATTGCCTGGAGTAAGACTTTTAAAGCAAATTAATTAGAAATTATGTTAGTAGTAATGGAGAGAATATTAGTAACTTGTTCATTATTTGAATGCATCTGTTCTTCTAAAAAGATTAACTAATTTACTGGTTTAAAAAAGCATTTGACTAGTATCATACAATATAGCCTCTTTCATCTTTTCAGTGAAATACCAAAAACTAGCAATAAACACGGAAGCACATATTATTTTATAAAGTAAAATTCAAAGCATCATATGAAAATTTGAAACTTTCAAAATCTATAAAGTTGATGTTATTGGTTTTAGCAAAGTATGTCTAAGGTTTCCTCCATGGAATATTATGCTTTTTTTCACCAAACTTCTAAAAAAAAAAAAATGTGGAATTTTGTTGTATGTCCCTCCTCAAAAACTATAGAAAATATAACTGTCTTTCCTAAGAAAAAGAGTCTTCTTGGAGCGTTTGGATTATTGCTTTATAATCTCCACAGTTCAGAGAAGGAAAAGTGGTAGTTGGGAAAAGAAAGAATAAGCCTCAGGGCTCTTTTAAATCAAACTTGTCTTTACATTTACATGCAACTACTGATTACAATTTCTCCCTCAACTACTCAAAATGAGCCAGTCCCTAGGTAGGTTGATAAGAAGTCTGGGTCCCCAAGGAAGAGAGAGGGAAATGGGGCTTTTGAAAAGGAGAGCCAGAATTCCAGAGCCAGAATTCCTCCTGGAATTCTCAAGGAGGAGGAAAGGAAAAAATCTTATTTTTTCTTTCTCTACATTCCTTAGTCTTAGTCACATAAAATGATTTTTTTCTTTCACCCTAGAACTGATGATTACACAACAAAAAACTCAGTTTAAAATCTGTACTAAGGATTATATAACAATATTGTATCCTGCTTGAAGGCAGTTTCTCCTTCCTGAAAGTTCAGTTCAGTCACTCAGTCCAGTCCTGTCCAACTCTTTGCAACCCCATGGAATAAAGCACATCAGGCTTCCCTGTCTGTCCATCACCAGCTCCCAGAGGTAACTCAAACTCATGTCCATTGAATCAGTGATGTTATCGAACCATCTCATCCTCTGTTGTCCCCTTCTCCTCCTGCCTTCAATTTTTCCCAGCATAAGGGTCTTTTCAAATAAGTCAGCTCTTCACATCAGGTGGCCAAAGTATTGGAGTTACAGCTTCAATTTCAGTCCTTCCAATGAACACCCAGGACTGATCTCCTTTAGGATTGACTGGCTGGATCTCCATGCAGTCCGAGGGACTCTCAATAATTTTCTCCAACACCACAGTTCAAAAGCATCAATTCTTTGGCACTCAGCATTCTTTATAGCACAACTCTCACATTCAGCATGACTACTGGAAAAGCCACAGCTTTGACTAGAAGGACCTTTGTTGGCAAAGTAATGCCTATGCTTTTTAATATGCTGTCTATACTGGTCATAGCTTTTCTTCCGAGGAGCAAGCATCTTTTAATTTCATAGCTGCAGTCACCATCTGCAGTGATTTGGGAGACCAAGAAAATAAAGTCTCTCACAATTTCTATTATTTCCCAATATATTTACCATGAGTGGTGGGGCTTCATGTCATAACTTAGCTTTGGGAATATTCAGTTTTAAGCCAACTTTTTCACTCTCCTCTTTCATTTTCATCAAGAGGCTCTTTAGTTCTTCTTACTTTCTGCCATAAGAGTGGTGTTATCTGCATGTCTGAGGTTATTGATATTTCTCCCAGCAATCTTGATTCCAGATAGTGATACCTCCAGCCCAGCATTTCACATGATGTATTCTGCATATAAGTTAAATAAGCAGGGTGACAACATGCAGAACTGACGTACTCCTTTTCCTATTTGGAACCAGTCTGTTGTTCCGTATCCATTCAAATTGTTGCATATTGACTTGCATACAGATTTCTCAAGAGGCAGGTCAGGTAACCTGGTATTCCCATCTCTAAGAATTTTCCATAGTTTGTTGTGATCCACAGAGTCAAAGGCTTTGGCGTAGTCAATAAAGCAGAAGTAGATGCTTTATTGGAACTCTATTGATTTTTCGATGATCCAATAGATGTCAGCAATTCGATCTCTGGTTCCTCTGTGATTTTGTAAATCAAGCTTGAATCTCTGGAAGTTCACAGTTCATGTACTCTTGAAGCCTGGTGTGGAGAATTTTGAGCATTACTTTGCTAGTGTGTGAGATGAGTGCAATTGTGCAGTAGCTTGAACATTCTTTGACATTGTCTTTCTTTGGGATTGGATTGAAAACTGAACTTTTTCAGTAGTGTGGACACTCCTGAGTCATCCTAATTTGCTGGCATATTGGGTGTGGCACTTTCAAAGCATCATCTTTTAGGATTTGAAATCGTTAAACTGGGATTCCATCACCTCCACTAACCTTGTTTATAGTGATGCTTCCTAAGGTCTACTCGACTTCACATTCCAGGATGCCCAGCTCTGGTACAGTCGTCACACCATCATGATTATCTGGCTCATTAAGACCATTTTTGTATAGTTCTTCTGGATATTCTTGCAACCTCTTCTTAATATCTTCTGCTTCTGTTAGGTCCATAACATTTCTGTCCTTTATTGTGCCCATCTTTGCATGAAATGTTCCCTTGGTTTCTCTAATTTTCCTAAAGAGATCTCTAGTCTTTCCCATTCTATTTTGTTCCTCTAATTTTTGCACTGATCACTGAGGAAAGCTTTCTTATCTTTCCTTGCTATTCTTTGGAACTCTGCATTCAAGTGGGTTTATTTTTCCTTTTCTCCTTTGCCTTTTGCTTCTCTTCTTTTCACAACTATTTGTAAGGCCTCCTCAGACAACCATTTTTCCTTTTTGGATTTCTTTTTCTTGTGGATGATCTTGATCACTGCCTCTTGTAGAGGCAGAAGAACCTCCTCCTGAAGAACCTCCATCCATAGTTCTTCAGGCACTCAATCAGATCTAATCCCTTGAATCTATTTATCACTTCCACTGTATAATTTTAAGGGATTTGATTTAGGTCATACCTGAATGGTCTAGTGGTTTTCCCCACTTTCTTCAATTTAAGTCTGAATTTGGCAATAAGAAGTTCATAATCTGAGACACAGTCAGCTCCCAGTCTTCTTTTTGCTGACTGTGTAGAGCTTCTCCATCTTTGGCTGCAAAGAATACAATCACCCTGATTTCAGTGTTGACCAAATGGTGACGTCCATGTGTAGATCCTTCTCTTGTGTTGTTGGAAAAGGGTGTTTGCTATGACCCATGCATTCTCTTGGTAAAACTCTGTTCTTTGGTACTGCAAGGCCAAATGTGCTTGTTACTCCAGGTATCTCTTGACTTCTCACTTTTACATACCAGTTCACTATAATGAACAGGACATCTTTTTGGGGTGTTAGTTCTAAAAGGTCTTGTAGGTATTCATAGAACCATTCAACTTCAGCATTACTGCTTGGAGCATAGACTTGTCTGAATATAATATTGAATGGTTTGCCTTGGAAATAAATAGAGATCATTCTGTTGTTTTTGAGATTGCATCCAAGTACTGCATTTTGAATTCTTTTGTTCATTATGATGGCTACTCTATTTCTTTAAGGAATTCTTGCCCACAAAAGTAGGTATAATGGTCATCTGAGTTAAATTTACCCATTCCAGTCCATTTAGTTTGCTGATTTCTAAAATGTCAGTGTTTGCTCTTGCCATCTCCTGTTTGACCACTTCCAATTTGCCTTGATTCATGGACCTAACATTCCAGGTTCCTATTCAATATTGCTCCTGACAGAATCAGACTTTGCTTCCATCACCAGTCACACCCACAACTGGGTGTTGTTTTTGCTTTGGCTGCATCTCTTTATTTTTCCTGGAGTTATTTCTCCACTGATTTCCAGTAGCATATCGGGCACCTACTGACCAGAGGAGTTCATTTTTCAGTGTCCTAATTTTTTGCCTTTTTTGCAGTGGCCATAAGACTGGAAAAGGTCAGTTTTCATTCCAATACCAAAGGAAGACAATGTAAAAGAAGGCTCAAACTACCGCACAATTGCACTCATCTCACACGCTAGTAAAGTAATGCTCAAATTCTCCAAGCCAAGCTTCAGCAATACGTGAACTGTGAACTTCCAGATGTACAAGCTGGTTTTAGAAAAGGCAGAGAAACCAGAGATCAAATTGCCAAAATCTGCTGGATCATGGAAAAAACAAGAGAGTTCCAGAAAAACATCTATTTCTGCTTTATCAACTATACAAAAGCTTTTGACAGTAATGATCACAATAAACTGGAAAATTCTGAAAGTGATGGGAATACCAGACCACCTGACCTGCCACTAGAGAAACCTGTTTGCAGGTCAGGAAGCAACAGTTAGAACTGGACATGGAACAACAGAATGGTTCCAAATAGGAAAAGGAGTACATCAAGGCTGTATATTGTCAACCTGCTTATTTAACTTATATGCATAGTACATCATCAGAAACTCTGGGCTGGAAGAAGCACAAGCTGGAATCAAGATTGCTGGGAAAAATATCAATAACCTCAGATATGCAGATGACACCACCCTTCTGCCAGAAAGTGAAGAAGAACTAAAAAGCCTCTTGATGAAAGTGAAAGAGGAGAGTAAAATAGTTGGCTTAAAGCTCAGCATTCAGAAAACAAAGATCATGGCATCAGGTCCCATCACTTCATGGCAAAGAGATGGGGAAACAGTGGAAAAAGTGGCAGTTTATTTTGGGGGGCTCCAGAATCACCACAGAGGGATATTGCAGCCATGAAATTAAAAGACTCTTACTCCTTGGAAGGAAAGTTATGACCAACCTAGACAGCATATTAAAAAGCAGAGACATTGCTTTGTCAACAAAAGTCCATCTAGTCAAGGCTGTGCTTTTTCCAGTGGTCATGTATGGATGTGAATGTTGGACTATAAAGAAAGCCGAAGAATTGATGCTTTTGAACTGTGGTGTTGGAGAAGACTCTTTAGAGTCCTTAGACTGCAAGGAGATCCAACCAGTCCATCGTAAAGGAGATCAGTCCTGGGTGTTCACTGGTAGGACTGATGTTAAACTGAAACTCCAATACTTTGGCCACCTGATGTGAAGAGCTGACTCATTTGACAAGACCCTGATGCTGAGAAAGATTGAGGGTGGGAGGAGAAGGGGACGACAGAGGGTGAGATGGTTGGATGGCACCACCGACTCAATGGACATGGGTTTGGATGCACTCCAGGAACTGGTGATGGGCAGGGAGGCCTGGCCTGCTGTGGTTTGTGGGGTTGCAAAGAGTCAGATACGATTGAGCAACTGAATTGAACTGAACTGATGTTCTCATGGGGTTCTCAAGGCAAGAATGCTGAACTGGTTTGCCATTCTCTTGTCCAGTGGACCACATTTTGTCAGAACCCTCTACCATGACTTATCCATCTTGGGTGGCCCTACAGGGCATGGCTCATAGTTTCATTGAGTTAGACAAGGCTGTGGTCCATGTGATCAGTTGGATTAGCTTTCAGTGACTGTTGTTTTCTTTCTGTTGGTCCTCTGATTGATAAGGATATGAATCTCATGGAACCTTCCTGATGGCATAGACTGACTGAGGGGGAAATTGGGTCTTGTTCTGAGAGGTAGGACCATGCTCAGTAAATCTTTAGTTCAATTTTCTGTTAATGGGCAGTGGTGTGTTCCCTCATTGTTTGACCTGAAGCCAAAATATGTTGGAGATAATGGCAACATAGATAATGGCAATCTCTTTCAAAAGCTCCCATGCATGCACTGCCACACTCAGTGTCCCCGACCCTGCAGCAGGCCACCACTGACCCACACCTCCACCAGGGACTCTTGGACACTCATGGACAAGTCTGGATCAGTCTTTTGTGGGGTCACTGCTCCTTTCTCCTGTATTCTGGTGTACACAAGGTTTTTCTTGTGCCCTCCAAGAGTCTGTTTCCCCAGTCCTGTGTAAATTATTGTGGCTCTATTGTGGGGTTAATGGAGACCTCCTCTTAAAGGGCTTATGCCATACCTAGGTCTGCTGCACCTAGAGTCCCTGTCCCTGTGACAGGCCACTGCTGACCCATACCTCTGCAGGAGACACTCAAACAGTTCTGGCTCGGTCTCTGTGGGGTCTCTGGGTCTGGTGTTCACAAGGTTTGTTTGAGCCCTCTGAGTGTCTCTGGTGGGTATGGGGTTTGATTCTAAATGTGATTTCCCCTCTCAAACCATCTTTCTGGAGCTTCTCCCTTGCCTTTTGATGTGGGGTATCTTTTTTGGTGGGATCCAACATTCTCCTGTCGACAGTTGTTCAGCAGTGAGTTGTAATTTTGGAGTTCTTGCAGGAAAAGATGAGCACACGTCCTTCTACTCTGCCATCTTCCTCCATCTTCCTACTTCCTGAAAACTTCTGACTAATCCTGATATTTTAGAATGTATATTGTGGGAGTGGGTCTGGTAAAATTTTTCTATTGTTAAGTTCTAATCCTGTTATCTTAAAATGTAAATTGTGGGAGTAACTCTGGTAAAATTTTTACAACCTTGAGACATTCTTTTGGTTTATTGTAATAACTAATTTTAAAAGTATGTAATTCCCTTGCTAAAGACTAGCAAAGGGGACATTCTTCATCCCCCCTTCTGATGTCTATGTCACAAGCTTTCTCTGTCCCTTTTTCATTTTAATAAAACTCTGCTACATAAAAGTTCTTGAGTCATCAAGCCTGGTCCCTAGTCCCAAAGCTAAATCTTCACAAATCATGAATCTGACATCGTTCACCATAAGCCATTGGTAATAGGGTGTGAGGGAGGTGAATACTTACTACTGTGAAGGATTCTGTTCTCAGTATCCATGTTTTGATAGCTTAGCCCTCCTACAGTTCTAAGAGATACATTTTATCATCAGGTAATTTACTGTGGAAGCTTCCATGGTGGCTCAGAGGTAAAGAATCCAACTGTCAATGCAATATATATGGGCTCAGTCTTCAGGTTGGGAATATCCTCTGCAGAAGGAAATGGCAACCCACTCCAGTATTCTTGCTGGAGGAATCCCATAGACAAAGGAGACTGGTGGGCTACAGTCCATGGGGTCATAAAAGATTTGGATATGACTTAATAACAATTTACTGTGCCTGAAAAACAGCTTTATCTTTCTAGACCCAGATAAAACATAGAAAATTATTCTCTTCAGTCTTTTTTTCTCTTCCCACATGCATCTCCTTTGCTTTTGGGCCCAGAAGGTAAGATTACCTGGGAACCTCAATAGATCTGTTTTCCAACATCTGGATGTAAGGTAGTAGGGTAATCTTTCTTCCACCCCCCCTTCTATATTTATAGTCTTTTTATACAAGAATCTAATCTTTACTCTTTAAACAGATAAGTAAAACTAGTTAATTTTACACTTGAATTTTGACTTCATAAACTTTGTGTGTCATTTCATTTCTAACACACCATTGATGTCAGAGTTTAATAGTACTCCTTATGTCTTTAATGATTAACAGTAGGCAAACATATTAACTAGAAAGAGTTACTTCCATTGATATTTGTGAAAACAGAGTCTGGAAGTGGATTGGAATATAATATATTGGGAATTATATAGAGTCTAATAAATATGTTATTTAGAGTATCAGAAAATTCAAAATGGAGGCAGAAGACATGACAGCCCTGGGCTATAAATTAGAATTGATCTGAAAACTGTAAACACGAACTTTCTTCTAGCTGCTAGTCTGAGTAAAAGAGTTCAGTCAATGTCTCAGTGAACAATGAGAGGAATAAAACATACGCAAACCCGGATATTTGGATATTTCATTTGAAAATAACTATAGAACATATGACAAAAGTATAGAAATCATGAAAAATAATTCAGATCAAAGAAAAAAAAATGGAATACCAAGCTAAAGGCTTAAAGATTAAAAACATTTCCCCAATGAATTATTATAAAATAATAAATTGAATCCCAGGAAAGTTGTACATTTTCAGTGAAAGAAAGCTATGAGGATTGAATTAGATAACATGAAAAGATAACAGAATTAAATTAAGATGTCGGTGGGTAGATAAGAAAGTTTGCACGTGAACTAAAGTGCACTGGAAGAAATAAGGGGGAAAATACTTGATGAAAATAAATTTTAAAATATGAGGGTAAAAGTGAAAATTCATCAGATTGGAAAGGAAAGCAGAAAAAGAGAAAGAGAGAAAGAGAAGAATGCTTTGGAGTCTATACATAAAGATAAAAATGACTCATCGTATTTGTGAAGTTTCTATCATGTTAGAGTTAAGACCTGAATTGTTTTTAAATCTTTAATTTTTTCTTCCTCTAAATAAAATTTTGAGTCTTGTTTACCAAGGTCATATCTGATTTTGAAGTAGATATTAGATACACACACGATTTATAATAATGATATCCTGTATAATATTTGTAATTTTTGCTGGCTTTTCACCTAACAAACTACAAATAGTTATGATATTTATATAAATTCCAGTAGCACTTCTGACACCTGGCTATTTCTGATTCAGGTAAAGTGTCAGATTCAGATCATACCACACCACTTACATTTTGTGGACCCTGGATCCAATTCCTAAAAGATTGGCTTTTTTTTTATTTATGTAAATTAAAGACATTAAAACCTGAAGTTATTAGTCTTATCCAAGAATGATGAAACCATCTATGAGCTGAGATACAAAAAAAAAGAAAAAAAAACATTAGATACTAGAGAAACTGAGAAGTCAAGAAATTAGAAATGAGCAAGGCTAAATAAAAGACCAAGAAAATAAAAAACAAAGATTAGTTATGGTTCAAACTGTCTTAGTGATCTCCTTAAGAGAGTATACCTAATCTGATGGTATTACATACATCTTAAAAATACAAGTTTGTTGTTCTTTAGTCAATAAGTTTTCTCTAACACTTTTGTGACCCCAAGGACTGTAGCCCACCAGGTTCCTCTGTTCATGGGATTTCCCAGGCAAGAATAGTGGAGTGGGTTGCCATTTTCTTCTCCAAGGGATCTTCTTGACCCAGTTATCAAACTTGCTTATCCTGTATTAGCAGGCAGATTCTTTACCACTAAGCCACTAGGGAAGCCCCTTGCCCTGAGAATACTGGTGCAAAGCATCTCAATTTTTATGAAGGGGAAAGAACTGAGGTCTGTTCTGATTTGTAGAGAGTTGATTGTTTTAAAGGGAAAATGAGGTAATATAGAGGTAGGATGGCAGGGCCTTAACCAGAGCCAGGGAAATGAAGAATTACAAAAAGTGAAAAGAGATTGTTTGCCTATTTGAAACATATCTGAGTTTGCTAACTGATGGTTATTCAAGTTAGGCTTCTACTTTTACATAGAGGTTGGAAGGCAGGGGCCCTTTTTTCAGATGTTGGCTGGAATAAATAGTAAATACTTGAGGTAGCTTTGGTTTTTCTCAGGCAAGTGTTTAAAGGGCAGGGGGTGGGGGTGGAATAGAGCTGCACCCTGGGGATTCTGCTATAAATTGTGTTAGTGTTTGTTCATGTCTTTATAAGCCAAGGTTTGTTGCTGCTGCTAAGTCACTTCAGTCATGTCAGATCCTGTGCAACTCTATGGACTATACTCCACCAGGCCCCTCTGTCCCTGGGGATTCTTCATGCAAGAATACTGAACTGGGTTGCAATTTCCTATTCCAAAGCCAAAATTTAGGCCTAGTCAGGAACAGGGCTCAGGGAGTCTGGCTAGAGTTTAGTCAAGGAGAGAATTTCTTTGTCATTATATACAAATTATTGTCTGTTCTATGTATGTAACATTTCCTCTCCAAATCTATATAACTGCTACCTAGTAGTTCTGACTAGACTAGAACATAATGCACAGTTGAAATATGAGTCAAAAATTAAACTGTTGCTCATAAGAATTAGTTTATCTCCTATGCCTCCTGTATTGGTTATTAAGACTATAGGCCCAAAAATTCTTGATTAGAAACTTTAGACTAAAAAGGATTTCCCTTCCTCTCCTAATGTACATCTATTACAGATGACCTACAATCACTTAATTATTGCTCAGATGTATCATATTTCCTTAATTTCTAAATAGAAACTTCATTTTGGGCCTGAATTCCAGCAGAATCTTATTTTTTCCTTAACTATCTTTTTTTTTTTTTTTCCAGTCTGTTTCTCTCAGTCTACAAACCAATTTTTTCATAGCCTGTAGCAAAATCCTGGTTTAAATGTGTCATTCAATTTTTACCACACATAATAAAATAAAATAAAATAAATCCTTATTTGTAAGATAATGGCTTCATGAACTTGATCCATGTTTCTATCATTATTAACTAGCAACTTTGCATTCAATCAGAAAGTGTGTGTGTGTGTGTGTGTGTGTGTGTGTGTGTGTGTGTGTGCATGTGTTTCTGACTAAATACATGTGCACTTACTATTTTCATCCTCTGGAAATGCAAATCTGAGTTTTCCACCTCATCAGTTTTTACTCTTATTTCAGAATAAGGTAAGGTTAAGATTTTGAAGAGTCTTACAGAATAAACAGTTTTTAATTATATCTACTGAGAGTCTAAAGGTTTGCTGATAGATTTGTGCAAAAGTAATTTCAGTTTTTGCTTTGGTGAAATTTGCCATTTGATATTTGAATACATTCTTAATAAATGTGGTTATGTTATACATCATTTTAATGTGCATTTCTTGCTTTATATTTCTTTGCTAATGACATATAATTACTTGTTTATTTTATATTTATTTTAGACTATGTAAATAATGTGAGACAAAAAGCAAATCTGAGCAATTTTCTTATTTGAGTTGTAAAATTTGGGTTGTAAAAGAAGGGGGGACAACTCAAAACGTCAATGCATGTGGCCCAGGAACTGCTAACAAACGTACACTTCAGTGGTGGATCAAGAAGTTTTTCAAAAGGAGATAAGAGCCTTGAAGATGAAGAGCACAGTGGCTGGCCATTGGAAGTTGACAATAACCAATTGAGAGCCATCATCGAAGTTGATCCTCTTAAGGTTACACAAGAAGGTGCTGAAGAACTCAACATCAACCATTCTACAACCGTAGCATTTGAAGAAAATTGGAAAGGTGAAAAAACTAGATAAGTGGATGCCTTGTGAGCATTTTTGATCAGAAATATTTTTAAAAATCATCATTTTGAAGTGTTGTCTTCTTTTTCGACACAACAGCGAGCCATTTTTCGATCCCATTATGACATGCAATGAAAAGTGGATTTTATATGACAACTGGCAATGACCAGCTCAGTTGCTGGACCAAGAAGAAGCTCCAAAACACTTTCCAAAGTCAAACTTGCACCAAAAAAATCTTGTGGTCACTGTTTGATGGTCTGCTGCTGGTTTGATCTGCCGCGCCTTTCTGAATCATGGCATAATCATTACATATGAGAAATAGGCTCAACAAATATATGAGATGCACTGAAAACTGCAATGCCTGCAGCCAGAACTGGTCAACAGAAATGGTCCAATTCTTCTCCTGGGTTATGAAGTTCTGTCTCATCTGTCATATTCACCTGCCCTCTCACCAACTGACTATGACTTCTTCAAGCATCCGACAACATTTTACAGGAAAAATGTCTCCACAATCAGCAAGATGCAGAAAATATTTTCCAAGTGTTTGTCGAATCACGAGGCACAGATTTTTACGCTACAGGAATAAAAAAAAAAAAAATTTCTCAGTGACAAAAATGTGTTAATTGTTCAGCTCAGTTCAGTCGTTCAGCCATATCCAACTCTTTGCCACCCCATGGATGGATGGCAGCACGCCAGGATTCCCTGTCCATCACCAACTCCTGGAGATTGTTCAAACTTATGTCCATCAAATTGGTGATGTCATCCAACTATCTCATCCTCTGTCATCCACTTCTCCTCCTGCCTTCAGTCTTTCCCAGAATCAGGGTCTTTTCAAATGAGTCAGTTTTTGCATCAGGTGGCCAAAGTATTGTAGCTCAGCATCAGTCCGTCCAATAAGTAATCAGGACTGATTTCCTTTAGGATGGCCTGGTTGTATCTGCTTGCTGTCCAAGGAACTCTTAAGAGTCTTCTCCAACACCACAATTCTAAAGCATCAATTCTTCGGCATTTAGCTTTCCTTATAGTTCAAGTCTCACATTCACACATGACTACTGATAAAAACACAGCTCTGACTAGACAGATTTTTGTCAGCAAAGTAATGTCTCTGGTTTTAATATGCTATCTAGGTTGGTCATAGCTTTTCTTCCAAGGAGTAAGCGTCTTTTAATTTTATGGCTGCAATCACCATCTGCAGTGATTTTGGAGCCCCCCCCCCCAAAATAAAGTGTGTCACTGTTTCCATTGTTTCCCCATCTACTTGGCATGAAGTGATGGGACTGGATGCCATGATCTTTTTTTTTTTTTTTTTTTTGTGAATGCTGAGTTTTAAGCCAGCTTTTCAACTCTCCTCTTTCACTTTCATTAAGAAGCTCTTCAGTTCCTCTTTGCTTTCTACCATAAGGGTGGTGTCATCTGCATATCTGAGATTATTGATATTTTTCCTGGCAATCTTGATTCCAGCTTGTGTATCCACCTATTCTAGCATTTTTGCATGATGTACTCTGCATATAAGTTGAATACGCACGGTGACAATATACAGCCTTGACGTACTCCTTTTCCAATTTGGAACCAGTCCATTGTTCCATGTCCAGTTCTAACTGTTGCTTCTTGACCTTCATACAGGATTCTCAGGAGGCAGGTAAGGTAGTCTGGTATTCCCATCTCTTGAAGAATTTTCCACAGTGTGTTATGATCTATTCAGTCAAAGGCTTTGGCTTAATCAATAAAGCAGAACTAGCTGTTTTTCTGGAATTCTCTTGGTTTTTCAATGATCCAGCGGATGTTGGCAATTTGATCTCTGGTTCCCCTGCCTTTTCTAAATCAAGTTTGAATATCTGGAAGTTTATAGTTCATGTACTGTTGAAGCCTGTCTTGGAGAATTTTGAGCATTCTTTTGCTAACGTGTGAAATGAGTGCAATTGTATGACAGTTTGAACATTCTTTGACATTGCCTTTCTTTGGGATTGGAATGAAAACTGACCTTTTCCAGTCCTGTGTCCACTGCTGGGTTTTCCAAATTTGCTGGCATATTGACTGCAGCATTTTCACAGCATCATATTTTAAGATTTGAAACAGCTCAACTGGAATTCCATCACCTCCACTAGCTTTGTTTGTAGTGATACTTCCTAAGGCCCACTTGACTTTGCATTCCAGGATTTCTGGCTCTAGGTGAGTGATTTTGATTAATAAATATGGCTTTAAGCTTAGTTATAATGATTTAAAATTCATAATACAAAAACTCAATTATGCTTGCACCAACATAATATTTATCAAAATAGAGTTTGGAGGAAGTTCCTAGAAGGAACAATGATATTCTTTACACCTTTAATCCTCCTGGAGAATATATCTGTGATAAATTAAAGCCCCATTACTATAAGAGTAAGGTGCATGGTACTAAGTTGCTTCTGTTCTCAGTATAAATGCTCATAAACATGAGCCTGGGTGTTTATTGTTGTGTCATTATTATTGTTATGATCCAACACTCACTTGCAGATAGTGCAACTTGAGGAATGAAGGGTTGCACAATAGTCATAAGATTTAATAAAACAAATTTATGCACATCTAGCAGGTTGTTTTACTGCATGTTTTTTATAAATGTAGACTCAATTATTGGCAATTCTGGTAAATTGTTGCTTTAAATTTGATATGCATATGAAAGCATCTTTAAGAAACTGTGAGAATATTTTGTAAAGATGCTTCCTCTAAAACATCTAATTAGAAAAGTAATCTGTGAAAAAGGAAATATTGAATTTATAAAGCAAAGTTAGGAGATTTCCACTTGTTAAATTTCAGTGAGCAGAAATTCAATTAGAAAATAGAAAATTTATCACTTAAATCAATTCCTTTCCATCACATTAACCTTTCACTCTCTATATTTTATACTGACATATTTTTCTTCATCGAATTTACTGCAATTTTATAAATGCATTTCATCTTTATCTATTCCCAAACCTCCACTTGTTTTCAAACTTCATAAAATAAAAAATTGTGTCACCCCAGATTCTAGAATAGTGCCTCAAACAAAACAGATGCTCAATAAATATTTTTTGGATTAACAAATGAAAGAATGACATTCTCGTCTTGATTGCAAATTACTTGAAAACAAGTGAAATGTTTTAGCTATGCATTGTTCTCCTCATAGGAGCATCTTTTCTGTGCTTTCAGCATTCAGATATCATGTCATATAAAACTGAATGGAGAAAGTTTACTAAGATCGGAAACTTTAAGATGTTAAACAAGGGTTCAGAGTTGAATGTGAGAGCTCAGAGAAACTGTTTGATGAAGTAAAGTGGGAATAAATGGGGGATACATGTCAAGGGGAAAGAAGATATCCTTGGATACAAATATAAGCACAAATGAATTAGTTCCAGGATGTAAGTGCTTAGTGATTTATATTCTGTCAGTGATATCCTTCTTGAACAGAATTGACTCCAAACAAGAAGTTTCAGATTGCTCTCTTCCTCTTTCTAAAGATGAAATACTCAAGTAAACAAAAATAAAACACGAAATATCAAATCAAAGGACAAAAAACAATGCATTTTCTTCTTTTGGTGGATTAATATTTCAATCAAGAATCTTTAAATGAAGTTCGAAATTACTACACTTGCTTGCACTAGCATTCCTTTTATGGGTCTATCAATAACACCATGTTTCTTTTCTCCATCAGATTAGCGGACCAGAATTACATCAACTCGGTTGATTATCACCAGTTTCATCCTCTCTTCATACAGATACTTGATCTCAAGTATTTATCAGATCAGATCAGTCGCTCAGTCATGTCCGACTCTTTGCCACCCCATGAATCGCAGCACACCAATCCTCCCTGTCCATCACCAACTCCCGGAGTTCACTCAAACTCACGTCCATCAAGTCTGTAATGCCATTCAGCCATCTCATCCTCTGTCGTCTCCTTCTCCTCCTGCTCCCAAACTCTCCCAGCATCAGAGTTTTTACAGTGAGTCAACTCTTCCCAAGAGGTGGCCAAAGTATTGGAGTTTCAGCTTTAGCATAATTCCTTCCAAAGAAATCCCAGGGCTGATCTCCTTCAGAATGGACTAGTTGGATTTCCTTGCAGTCCAAGGGACTTTCAAGTGTCATCTCCAACACCACAGTTCAAAAGCAGCAATTCTTCAGCTCTCAGCTTTCTTCACAGTCCAAATCTTACATCCACACATGACTACTGGAAAATCCATAGCCTTGACTAGACAGACTTTTGTTGGCAAACTAATATCTCTGCTTTTTAATATTCTGTTTAGGTTGGTCATAACGTTCCTTCCAAGGAGTAACAGTCTTTTAATTTCATGACTAAAATCACCACCTGCAGTGATTTTGGAGCCCCCAAAAATAAAGTCTGACACTGTTTCCACTGTTTCCGCATCTATTTCCCATGAAGTGATGGGACCAGATGCCATGATCTTCGTTTTCTGAATGTTGAGCTTTAAGCCAACTTTTTCGCTCTCCTCTTTCACTTTCATCAAGAGACTTTTTAGTTCCTCTTCACTTTCTGCCATAAGGGTGGTGTCATCTGCATATCTGAGGTTATTGATGTTTCTCCCCACAATCTTGATTCCAGCTTGTGCTTCTTCCAGCCCAGTGTTTCTTATGGTGTCTTCTGCATATAAGTTGAATAAGCAGGGTGACAATATACAGCCTTGACATACTCCTTTTCCTATTTGGAACCAGTCTGTGGTTCCATGTCCAGTTCTAACTGTTGCTTCCTGACCTGCATATAGGTTTCTCAAGAGGCAGGTCAGATGGTCTGGCATTCCCATCTCTTTCAGAATTTTCCACAGTTTATTGTGATCCACACAGTCAAAGGCTTTGGCATAGTCAATTAAGCAGAAATAGATGTTTTTCTGGAACTCTTTTGCTTTTTCCATGATCCAGCGGATGTTGGCAATTTGATCTCTGGTTCCTTTGCCTTTTCTAAAACCAGCTTGAACATCTGGAAGTTCACGGTTCACGTATTGCTGAAGCCTGGCTTGGAGAATTTTGAGCATTACTTTACTAGCATGTGAGATGAGTGCAATTGTACAGCAGTTTGAGCATTCTTTGGCATTGCCTTTCTTTGGAATTGGAATGAAAACTGACATTTTCCAGTCCTGTGGCCACTGCTGAGTTTTCCAAATTTGCTGGCATATTGAGTGCAGCACTTTCACAGCATCATCTTTCAGGATTTGAAATAGCTCAACTGGAATTTTATCACCTCCACTAGCTTTGTTCGTAGTGATGCTTTCTAAGGCCCACTTGACTTCACATTCCAGGATGTCTGGCTCTAGGTAAGTGATCACACCATCGTGATTATGTGGGTCTTGAAGATCTTTTTTGTACAGTTCTTCTGTGTATTCTTGCCACCTCTTCTTAATATCTTCTGCTTCTGTTAGGTCCATACCATTTCTATCTTTTATCGAGCCCATCTTTGCATGAAATATTTCCTTGGTATCTCTAATTTTCTTAAATAGAACTCTAATCTTTCTCCTTCTGTTGTTTTCCTCTATTTCTTTGCATTGATCACTGAAAAAGGCTTTCTTATCTCTCCTTGCTCTTCTTTGGAACCCTGCATTCAGATGCTTATATCTTTCCTTTTATCTTTTGCTTTTCACTTCCCTTCTTTTCACAGCTATTTGTAAGGCCTCCCCAGACAGCAATTTTGCTTTTTTGCGTTTATTTTCCATGGAGATGGACTTGATCCCTGTCTCCTGTACAAAGTCAGGAACCTCCGTCCATAGTACATCAGGCAATCTGTCTATCAGGTCTAGACCCTTAAATCTATTTCTCACTTCCACTGTATAATCATAAGGGATTTGATTAAGGTCATACCTGAATGGCCTAGTGGTTTTCCCCACTTTCTTCAATTTAAGTCTGAATTTGGCAATAAGGAGTTCATGATCTGAGCCACAGTCAGCTCCCGGTCTTGCTTTTGCTGACTGTATAGACCTTCTCCATCTTTGGCTGCAAATAATATAATCAATCTGATTTTGGCATTGACCATCTGGTGATGTCCATGTGTAGACTCTTCTCTTGTGTTGTTGGAAGAGGATGTTTGCTATGACCAGTGCATTCTCTTGGCAAAACTCTATTAGCCTTTGCCTTGCCTCATTTCATATTCCAAGGCCAAATTTGCCTGTTACCCCAGGTGCTTCTTGACTTCCTACTCTTGCATTCCAGTCCCCTATAATTAAAGGGACATCTTTTTGGGGTGTTAGTTCTAAAAGGTCCTGTAGGTCTTCATAGAACCATTCAACTTCAGCTTCTTCATCGTCACTGGTTGGGGCATAGTCTTGGATTACTGTGATATTGAATGATTTGCCTTGGAAATTAACAGAGATCATTCTGTCATTTTTGAGATTGCACCCAAGTACTGCATTTTGGACTCTTTTGTTGGCCATGATGGCTATTCCATTTCTCTAAGGGATTCCTGCCCGCAGTAGTAGATATAATGGTCATCTGAGTTAAATTCACCCAATCCAGTCCGTTTTAGTTTGCTGATTCTTAGATTGTAGACATTCACTCTTGCCATCTCTTGTTTGGCCACTTCCAATTTGCCTTGATTCATGGACCTAACATTCCAGGTTCCTATGCAATATTGCTCTTTACTCCATCGGACTTTGCTTCTATCACCAGTCACATCCACAACTGGGTACTGTTTTTGCTTTGGCTCCATCCCTTCATTCTTTCTGGAGTTATTTCTCCACTGATCTCCAGTAGCAGTTTGGGCACCTACCGACCTGGGGAA
This sequence comes from Budorcas taxicolor, assembly GCF_023091745.1. Taxonomy (NCBI): domain Eukaryota; kingdom Metazoa; phylum Chordata; class Mammalia; order Artiodactyla; family Bovidae; genus Budorcas; species Budorcas taxicolor. The sequence goes on along the minus strand of NC_068917.1, from coordinate 94,822,845 downwards.
TTCCTCTTTCAGTATCCTATCATTTTGCCTTTTCATACTGTTCATGGGGTTCTCAAGGCAAGAATACTGAAGTGGTTTGCCATTCCCTTTTCCAGTGGACCACATTCTGTCAGATCTTTCCACCATGACCCGCCCATCTTGGGTGGCCCCACATGGCATGGTTTAGTTTCATTGAGTTAGACACGGCTGTGGTCCGTGTGATCAGATTGACTAGTTTTCTGTGATTATAGTTTCAGTGTGTCTGCCCTCTGATGCCCTCTTGCACCTAAAGTCTTACTTGGGTTTCTCTTACCTTGGACGTGGGGTATCTCTTCATGGCTGGTCCAGCAAAGCGCAGCCCCTGCTCCTTACCTTAGACGAGGGATATCTTCTCATCACTGCCCCTCCTGACCTTGAACGTGGAGTAGCTCCTCTCGGCCCTCCTGCGCCACTGCAGCCACAGCTCCTTGGACGGGGGGTTGCTCCTCTTGCCTGCCACCCCTGACCTTGGACGCGGGGTTGCTCTTCCCAGCTGCCACACCTGACCTCGGATGTGGGGTAGCTCCTCTCAGCTGCCCCTGCGCGGTTGTGGCCTGGCACTCTCGGCCACCGCCCCTGACCTCGGGTGTGGGTTAGCCCCTCTTGGCCGCCGCCCCTGACCTCAGACGTAGGATAGCTCCTCTCAGCCATGCTTCTGCCACGCGGTCCATCGCAGCCAGAGTGCTTCTGCCACGTGGTCCATCACAGCCAGAATATATCTATCTTTAAATTGTTGTCTTCAATATTGTATATATTCTTGAGAACAAACCAACCAAACTTCTCCATTAATTCAATTTTCTTATTAGCTTTAGATGAGATTTGCCAAAATGTAATACAGGTATTTAACTTGGGACTAAACCACCACAATGCAGGTATTACAGAGATATAGGATATGATTTTGAAGTCAGTAGAAGTCCTGGGGAACCAACAGCCAAAGAATAGAGTCAACACCTGTGATCACTGTCATGAAACCAAGTACAATATGGAGCACTATCATTTGCAGAGGTTTCAGGAAACTATTATTTTGTGATGATATACTTTTTTATTGTGATCAAATATACATAGCATAAAGGTTAAATTTTATCCATTTTTTTACTTTTTAAAATCTCCTTTATCTATTTGTTCCCTTCCTCTTCTACCACCTAAGGCAACTACTTTATATATATATATATATATATATATATATATATATATATATATATATATATATAACTATGAATCTTTCTTTCTTTTTTAAAAAATCTATACCACATAAGGAGAACTTGTATGGTATCTATCTCTTTCTGACTTATTTCACTTAGCATACTGCCCTTGAGATTGTCCATGTTATTGTTTGTAGCAAGATTTCATTTTATTATTTCTTAATTCTCCATTATGTAAATGTATATTATAATTTCTTCATTCATTAATTGATGTACACTTAGGTAATTGTTTCCATATCTTGACTATTGTAACTATTACTGCAATGAATATGGGGATACAGTGCATGTATTATTTCAAGTTAGTTTTTTCACTTTGGCTAAGTATCCAGAGATAGAAATACCAGATCATATAACAGTTTTATTTTTAATTTTTGGATGAAATGCCGTACTGTTTTCTATAGTGGCTATACCAGTTTATACTCCCACCAACAGTGCTTATGGGTTCTCTTTATTCCATATCCTCACCACTTATTTCTTTACTTTTTAAAATATCTTTATTTTTAATTAATTTATTTTAATTGGAGAATAATTACTTTATAATATTTTGATGATTTTTTTCAATACCCCCACATGAATCAGTTACAGATATACATTTGTCACCCCATCCTGAACCCCCTATCCCACCTCCCTCCTCACCCTATCCTTCTGGGTTGTCCCAGAGCACTGACTTTGAGTACCCTGCTTTATGGATTAACTTGCACGGTTCATCTGCTTTACATATGATAATTTTCATGTTTCAATACTATTCTCTCAATTCATCCCACCCTCCCCTTCTCCCACTGAGTCCGAAAGTCTGTTCTTTACATCTGTGTCTTCTTTGCGACCCTGCAGGTAAGATTGTTGGCACCATCTTTCTAAATTCCATATATATGTATTAATATACAACATTTATCACTATATTTCTGACATTTTTTTCTGTATAATAAGTTCCAGGTTCATTCACCTCATTAGAACTGACTCAAATGCATTTTTTTTATAGTTGAGTAATATTCCATTGTGTATATGTGCCACAACTTCCTTATCCATTCATCTGCCAATGGACATCTAGGTTGCTTCCATGTCCTAGCTATTGTAAATAGTGTTGCAATGAATGTAGGAGTACATGTGTCTCTTTCAATTCTGGTTTCCTTGGGGTATATGCCCAGCAGTGGGATTTCTGGGTTGTATGGCTGTACTATTCTCAGATATTCCCAGAATCTCCACAGTGCTCTTCCTTGTGGCTCTTCAACAAGTGGTGCTGGAAAAACTGGTCAACTACATGTAAATGAATGAAACTAGAACACTTTCTGACACCATGCACAAAATTAAACTCAAAATGAATAAGGACCTAAATATAAGATCAGAAACTATAAAACCCCTAGAGGAAAACATAGGCAGAACATGCTCTGGCATAAATCACAGCCAGAGCTGTGTTCTCTATGACCCACCTCCCAGAGTAATGGAAATAAAAAACAAAAATAAACAAATATGACCTAAATAAACTTAAAACCTTTTTCAAAACGAAGGAAACTATAAGCAAGGTGAAAAGAAAACCTTCAAAATGGGAGAAAATAACAGCAAATGAAACAACTGACAAAGAATTAATCTCCAGAATATACAGTTCAGTACCAGAAAAACAAACAGCTCAATCAAAAAGTGGGCAAAAGACCTAAATAGACAATTTTCTAAAGAAGAAATACAAATGGCTAATAAAGAATTAAAAAAATGCTCAACATCACTCATTATTCAGTTCAGTTCAGTTCATTTCAGTCACTCAGTCGTGGCCGACTCTTTGTGACCCCATGAATCACAGCACGCCAGTCCTCCCTGTTCATCACCAACGTCCAGAATTTACCCAAACTCATGTCCATCGAGTTGCTGATAACATTCAACTATCTCATTCTCTGTCGTCCCCTTCTCCTCCTGCCCCCAGTCCCTCCCAGCATCAGGGTCTTTTCCAGTGAGTCAACTCTTCGCATGAGGTGACCAAAGTATTAGAGTTTCAGCTCCAGTATCAGTCCTTCCAATGAACACCCAGGACTGATCTCCTTTAGGATGGGCTGGTTGGACATTTTTGCAGTCCAAAGGACTCTCAAGAGTCTTCTCCAACACCACAGTTCAAAAGCATCAACTTTTCGGCACTCAGTTTTCTTCACAGTCCAACTTTCACATTCATACATGACATATAGAAATGCAAATCCAAACCACAATGAGGTATCATCTTACATTGGTCAGAATGGTCAACATCAGAAAGTCTACAAGCAATAAATTCTGGAGAGAGTGTGGAGAAAAGAGAACCTTCTTATACTGTTGGTGCGAATGTAAACTTGTATTTCTTTACTTTTTCACTGTAGCTTTTCTGACAAGTGTAAGGTGATACCTTGTGATTTGATTTCCACTTCCCTCATTATTAATGATGTTTAATATCTTTTGGGTACCTCTTGGTCATCTGTATATATTCTTTAGAAAAATATTTATTCAGATATTCTGCCCATTTTTCAATTGGATTTTTGTTTGTTTTGCTATGGAGTTGTATGAATATTAATCCCTTATCAGATATATGATTTACAATTATTTTCTCCCATTTGGGTCCTTTTTCATTTTGTTGAGGGTATCCTTTGTTATGCATAAGTAGTATAGTCTGATGTAGTCCACTTGCTTATATTTTGTTCTTGTTGCTTTTACTTTCAGTGTCAGATTCAAAAAATCATTGCCAAGACCTCCGTCAAGCAACTTATCACTTGTTTTCTTATAGGAGTTTTATAGTTATAGATCTTATGTTCATCGTTAATCTATTTTGAGTTAATTTTTGTGTATAGTATAAGAAAGTGGCCCAATTTCATTCTTTTGCATGTAGCTAGCCATGAAATTAAAAGACACTTACTCCTTGGAAGAAAAGTTATGACCAACCTAGATAGTATATTCAACATCAGAGACATTACTTTGCCGACTCAGGTCCATCTAGTCAAGGCTATGGTTTTTCCAGTAGTCATGTATGGATGTGAGAGTTGGACTGTGAAGAAGGCTGAGCGCCGGAGAATTGATGCTTTTGAACTGTGGTGTTGGAGAAGACTCTTGAGAATCCCTTGGACTGCAAGGAGATCCAACCAGTCCATTCTGAAGGAGATCAGCCCTGGGATTTCTTTGGAAGGAATGATGCTAAAGCTGAAACTCCAGTACTTTGGCCACCTCATGCGAAGAGTTGACTCATTGGAAAAGACTTTGATGTTGGGAGGGATTGGGGGCAGGAGGAGAAGACGACGACCGAGGATGAGATGGCTGGATGGCATCGCTGACTCAATGGAAGTGAATCTGGGTGAACTCCAGGAGTTGGTGATGGGACAGGGAGGCCTGGCGTGCTGCGATTCATGGGGTCACAAAGAGTCGGACATGACTGAACAACTGAACTGAACTGAACTGATCCAGTTTTCCCAACACCATTTATTGAAGAGACTGTCCTTTTCCCATTGTATATTCTTGGTTTCTTGCAAATTAATTGGCTGTGCATGCATAGGTTTCTTTCTGAGCTCTCTACTCTGTTGCATTGTTCAATATGTCTGTTTCTGTACCTGTACCACATTGTTTTAATTACTATAGCTTTGCTATACATTAATAGTTTGAAATCAGGATGGATGGTCTTCCAGCTTTGGTTTTCTTTCTCAAGACTGCTTTGGTTATTCAGAGTTTTGTGGATCCCATACAAAGTTCCATTTTCATTTGTCTTATTTCTAGTTTCATACCATTGTAGTCAGAAAATATGCTTAATACGATTTCTATACTCTTGTTTATTAAGATTTATTTTAATACAAATTTATTTATTTTAATTGGAGGCTAATTACTTTACAATATTGTATTGGTTTTGCCATACATCGACATGAATCTGCCATGGGTGTACTCGTGTTCCCTAAAGAATAGTCCTTGTACACTTTGCATTTGAGAAGAATGTGTTCTTCATTTTGGATGGAAAGACCTATTTATATCTTTTAACTTAATCTGTTCTAATGTGTCATTTAGGGTCAGTGATTTCTTACTAATTTTCCTTCTTGATGATCTATCCTTTGATGTAATCAGACTTTGAAGTTTCCTACTATTACTATATTACTATTTCTCTAAGTCTGGAAATATTTGCTTTATATACTTAGGTGTTCCTATGTTGGGTACATAAATATTTACAAATCTTATATCTTTTTGTTGGGCTGACTGTTTTCTCATTATGCAACTCCTTTGTCTCTTATTACAGTCTTTAAAGTTAGTCTTATCCGATATAAGTATAGCTTTGTTTCAGTTTCTGTTTGCATGGAGTATATTTTTCCATCTCTTCACTTTCAGTCTATGTGTGTTCTTATGTCTGGTGTGAGTCTCTTGTAGGCAGCAGAGAGAGTTTGTGTTTGTTTCTTTGTTTAGCCATTCACCACTCTGTGTCTTCTTGGAACATTTAATCGATTTACATGTAAAGTAATTTTTGATAGGTATGTACATATTGCTATTATGTTCATTGTTTCCTGACTGCTTTTGTATTTCCTCTCTCTTCTAGCTGCCTTCCCTTGTGGTTTGATAAATTTATGTTATACTTGAATTCCTTTCTCATAATCTTTTGTGTATTTACTATATGTTTCTGCTTTGTGGTTATCAAGAGGCTTATATGTAAGAACTTGTACCTATAACACTCTGTCCTAAGTTGATAGCAACTTAAGTTTGATCATAATTCAAAGATCAACATTTTTATCCCTTCATGTTTTATGATTTTAATGTCACATTTTACATATTTTATATTGTGTATCCCTTAATTCTTTTAATCATAGCTATTTTTACTAATTTTGTCTTTTAACCTCCATACTGGCTTAATTAATCCATAACCTTTGCTATATATTTACCTTTCCAGTGAGACTTACTCCATCATATGTTTTCATGTCTTTAATCTTTTTTAAGCATACAGCTCTGTGATACTATGTACATTCACATTGTTATGCAACCATCACTACCATCCATATCTAGAACTTACTCATGTTCCCAAACTGAAACTGTGAACCCATTAAACACTCACTGCCCATTCCTCCCTCATCCAAGTCCCTGGCAGTCATTTTGCTGTCTCTAAATTGGACTGTTGCAGATAGGTGGAATCATACAATATTTGTCCTTTTGTGACTAATTTATTTTACTTAGGATGGTGTCTTCAAAGTCATTCATGCTGCAGCATGTAAGAGAATTTCTGTTGTAATATACTTTGAAAATATTTCTATTAAGAAAAACAGTAAGATTTGTTTATGATATGAATAAATCAAGATACAGTATGTATCTCCACTTCCTCATCCCCTAAGGCCTTCCCTGATAGCTCAGCTGGTAAAGAATCCACCTGCAATGCAGGAGTGATCAGATCCATCCCTGGGTTAAGGAGATCCTCTGGAGAAGGGAAAGGCTACCCACTCCAGTATTCTGGACTGGGGAAGTCTATGGACTAAATAATCCATAGGGTCTCACAGAGTCAGACAGGATTGAGAGACTTTCACTTTATCCCCTAAATGTGTGAAATTGTTAGAAATTGAGCTAAAACTTGAAGTTAATGAGAGAGGGGAAATTTTGTCTATATTATCAGCAATCACTTAAATTGTATTTCTTTTTATGAAGAAAAGCAGGATGGAAGAAGCGCTTATATTCTTAGAGCGAATGAATCTTGATAGCCCAGATTTACAACATGACATTTATGAGTACTCTCACCTTGAATACTCTGAATGCAGAGATTGTATTATAACCATAATAGTATTCCCATTGCATAGCAATATGCTTAGCAGAGAGTAACTGTTCAAAATTTGCTGATTAATGGAAATCTTTGATAATATTCAATAAATTTTAAAGGGGGCAGTTAGCATGGCTATTATTACAGTTCTTAACATGTTTTGACTTGATAATCCCTGGACCCTTATTTGGTATGTTGCTATAAGGAAATAAAATAAGGAGTCATTCATATGTCCAAAAACACATTTTATAACCCGGTGTAGGGGAAAATTTCCCATGCTTGAAATACTGCCTTTTTTAGACAATGAGCATAAAACTCTGCCTTTAGCCAACCATAGTTTGGTCCATTTATTTTTTTCCTCCTCTTAAGTTCTCTGATACTGACAGTGTACATGCAAGTAGGTGACTCTGATACTGGGAAAGACTGAGGGTAGGAGGAGAAGGGGATGACAGAGGATGAGATGGTTGGATGGCATCACCAACTCAATGGACGTGTGTCTGGGTGGACTCCGGGAGTTGGTGATGGACACGGAGGCCTGGCCTGCTGCTATTCACAGGGTCGCAAAGAGTCTGACACGACTGACTGAGTGACTGAACTGATTCCGAGAGCGCGGTGGCCTCGCCTCGCCCCGCCCCGCCCGGCTCAGGAGCCTTTCCTCCACCCGTGTGGCGCAGGATGGAAAGGAAGAGGTCTGGAGGCTAGGTCCGTCTGTCCGTCCGTCCGTCCGTCCGCGCGGGGGCGGGGGTGGGAAAACCCTGGCCGGGGCGGTCGGGTTCAGTGGCCTTTCTGGTGTAGAGGAAGAGGAGCTGCGCCGCGAGAAGGCGTAGGGGCGGCGTGCAACGTGGGGGTCGGATGGTAAGGCGGTTCTCCTCTGCCTTCCCGCCCCCCCGCGCCGCGCCTCCAGTCCCTCGCCGAGCGTCCCACCATCCCCCACCCACCAGCCTGGTTGGCCAGGGTGGTCCACGCTCACCCACCCGCGCACCTGGTGGCTGTGGCGTCGGCTCCGCTGTCATCTTCCGGCTGACCTCCCTGCCACGTCCCACAGGTTGGCTCCGAGGGTGGGCGGGGTGGTTAGGGTGACCCCACCTTAGGCGCCTTGGGCTTCCTTGGTGACCAAGACAGTAAAGTGTCTGTATGCAATGCAGGAGACCCGGGTTCGATCCGTTGGTTGGGAAGATCCCCTAGAGAAGGAATCAGCAGCCCATGGACAGTAGAGCCTGGTGGGCTACAGTCGCAAAGAGCTGGACATGACTGAGCGACTTCGCTTTGTTTTCACTTTCTAAACTCTAGTAGGAAAATAGATAATGAGATACCAAGCAGGGTGAGGAAGTGGATATGATGGATTCATTAGTTTTTTTCATTATAATGATCAGATTGGATAGCAGTACACCAATTTTGTTTTTCTCTTTAGTTGAACATGTTCCTGTATTTGTGTGTGCTTGTGAGATGTTTTTTGAATCTTTACCAATCTAGCCAGTTATCTTAGCTTTCCTTTCTGCTAAATGGACTTCCTGAATAATTTAGAGTATAATTTAGAGTATAAACTGTGCTATGAAGTGTTATTCATTTTATGTAAGCCAAGATGTATGCTAAATTTGGAAATACTACTACATTATGTTGAGAATGATAGCGTACAATGAACAGTGTTGGGTCCTTGATCTCCGAAGAGGATTTAACTTCCAGACAAAGGACCAGACTTAACCATTCAAAAGCTTTTCTGTAGCAGAATTTTATTAAAGTATGAAAAAGGGACAGAGAAGGCTTCTGACATAGACATGAGAAGGGGGATGGAGAGTGCCCTCTTCACTAGTCTTTAGCAAGAATTATATATAATTTTTAAATTAGTTATTATAAAAAATCAAAAGAATGTCTCAAGGTTATAAAAATTTTACCAGACCCACTCCCACAAAATACATTTTAGAATAACAGGATTATAACTTAAAAATAAAAAGATCCTACCAGACCCAGTCCATAATATACATTCTAAATATCAGGATTCATATGAGTTCAGTTCAGTTCTGTTCAGTAGCTCAGTCCTGTCTGACTCTTTGAGACCCCATTGACTGCAGCACACCAGACTTTCCTGTCTATGATCAACTCCCGGAGAACACTCAAATTCATGTCCATTGAGTGAGTGATGCCATCCAACCATATCATCCTCTGTCATCCCTGTCTCCTACCGCCTTCAATCATTCCCAACTTCAGGGTCTTTTCAAATGAGTCAATACTTCACATCGGTAGCCAAAGTATTGGAGTTTCAGCTTCAGCATCAGTCCTTCAATGAATATTCAGGACTGATTTCCTTTAGGATTAACTGGTTGATCTCCTTGCAGTCCAAGGGACTCTCAAGAGTCTTCACCAACACCACAGTTCAAAAGCATCAATTCTTTGGCACTCAGGTTTCTTTATAGTACAACTCTCACATGCATATATGACTATGAGAAAAACCAAAGCTTTGACCAGACACACCTTTGTTTGCAAAGTAATGTCTCTGCCTTTTAGTATGCTGTATAGGTTGTTCATAATTTTTCTTCCAAGGAGCAAGCATCTTTTAATTTCATGGCTACAGTCACCATCTGCAGTAATTTTGGAGTCCACAAAAATAAAGTCTCTCACTGTTTCCACTGTTTCCCCATCTATTTGCCATGAAACGATGGGACTGGATGCAATAGTCTTAGTTTTCTGAATGTTGAGTTTTAAGCCAAACTTTTTTACACTCTTCTTTTATGTTCATCAGGAAGCTCTTTAGTTCGTCCTTTTTTACCATGAATGTGATGTCATCTGTATATCTGAGGTTATTAATATTTATCCCAGCAATCTTGATTCAAACTGTGCTTCATCCAGCCTGGCATTTTGCATGATGCACTCTGCCTATAAGTTAAATAAGCAGGATGGCAATATACAGCCTTGAGGTACTGCTTTCCCAATTTGGAACTCCTCTGTTGTTCCATGTCCATTTTGAACTGTTTCTTCTTGATCTGCATACAGATTTCTCAAAAGGCAGGTCAGATGGTCTGGTATTCTAATCTCCTTAAGAATTTGCAAAAGTTTCTTATGCGCCACACAGTCAAAGGTTTTGGCATAGTCAATAAAGCAGCAGCTGATGTTTTTCTGGAACTCTCTTGCTTTATCAATGATCCAACGGTTGTTGGCAATTTGATCTCTGGTTCCTCTGCCTTTTCAAAATCCAGCATGAACATTTGGAAGTTCATGGTTCACGTATTGTTGAAGCCTGGCTTAGAGAATTTTTGAGCGATACTTTACTAATGTATGACATGAGTGAAACTGTGTGGTAGTTTGAGCATTCTTTGGCATTGCCTTTCTTTAGGATTAGAATGAAAACTAATCTTTTCCAGTCCTGTGTCCACTTCTGAGTTTTCCAAATTTTCTGGCATATTGTGTGCAGCACTTTCACAGCATCTTCTTTTAGGATTTGGAATATCTCAACTGGAATTCCATCACCTCCACTAACTTTGTTCATGGTGATGATTCCTAAGGCCCACTTGACTTCACATTCCAGAATGTCTGGCACTGTGAGTGATCACACCATCGTGGTTATCTGGGTCATGAAGATCTTTCTTGTATAGTTCTTCTTTGTATGCTTGCCACTTCTTCTTGATATCTTCTGCTTCTGTTAGGTCCATAAATTCTCTATTCTTTATTGTGCCTATTTTTGTATGAATTGTTCCCTTGGTATCTCTAATTTCCTTGTAGAGATCTCTAGTCTTTCTCATTCTATTGTTTTCCTCTATTTCTTTGGATTGATCGCTGAGGATGGCTTTCATATCTCTTCTTGATATTTTTTGGAACTCTGCATTCAAATGTGTGTATCTGTCATTTTCTCCTTTGCCTTTTACTTCTCTTCATTTCGCAGCTATTTGTAAGGCCTCCTCAGAGAACCATTTTGCCTTTTTGCATTTCTTTTTCTTGGGGATTGTCTTGATCTCTGACTCCTGTGCAATGTCAGGAACCTGCATCCATAGTTCTTCAGGCACTCTGTCTATCAGATCTAATCCCTTGAATCTATTTCTCACTTCCACTGTAAGATCATAAGGGATTTGATTTAGGTCTTATCTGAATGATCTGGTGGTTTTCCCTACTTTCTTTAAGTCTGAATTTCACAATAAGGAGTCATGATCTGAGCCACAGTCAGCTCCCGGTCTTGTTTTGGCTGCCTGTGGTGATGCCCACATGTAGAGTCATCTCTTGTGTTGTTGGAAGAGGGTGTTTGCTATGACCAGTACGTTCTCTTGGCAAAATTCTATTAGCCTTTGTCCTGCTTCATTCTGTACTCCAAGGCCAAATTTGCCTGTTACTCCAGGTATTTCTTGACTTCCTACTTTTGCATTCCAGTCCCCTATAATGAAAAGGACATCTTTTGGGGGTGTTAGTTCTAGAAGGTCTTGTAGGTCTTCATAGAACCCTTCAACTTCAGCTTCTTCAGCATTACTAGTCGAGGTATAGAGTTGGATTACTATGATATTGAATGGTTTGCCTTGGAAACAAACAGAGAACATTCTGTCATTTTTGAGATTGCATGCAGATACTACAGTTCAGACCCTTTTGTTGACTGTGATGGCCACTCCATCACTTCTAAGGGCTTCTTGCCCACACTAGTAGATGCAATGGTCATCTTAGTTAAATTCACCCATTCCAGTCCATTTTAGTTCGCTGATCCCTAAAATGTGGATATTCACCCTAGCCATCTCTTGTTTGACCACTTCCAATTTGCCTTGATTTAAGGACTTTACATTCCAGGTTCCTATGCAATATTCCTCTTTACAGCATCAGACCTTGCTTCTATCACCAGTCACATCCAAAACTGGGTATTGTTTTTGCTTTGGCTCCATCCCTTCATTCTTTGTGGAGTTATTTCTCCACTGATTTCCAGTAGCATATTGGGCACCTACTGATTGGAGGAGTTCATTTTTTGGTGTCCTATCTTTTTGCCTTTTCACACTGTTCATGGGGTTCTCAAGGCAAGAATACTGAAGTTGTTTGCCATTCTCTTCTCCAGTGAAGCACGTTTTTTCAGAGTTCCCCACTATGACCCATCCATCTTGGGTGGCCCAACAGGGCATGGCTCATAGTTTCATTGAGCTAGAAAAGGCTGTGGTCCATATGATCATATTGGTTAGGGTGGTGTTGGACAAGTAGCTGTGGGGCACTGGAACCACTTTGAGATGATACCCCACGTCCAAGAGCAGAGAAGCCCCAGCAAGTAGGTAGGTGCTGGAGCAGCTTTGAGGAGATACCCCATGTCCAAGAGCAAAGGAGAAGCCCCAGCAAGATTGTAGGAGGGGTGAAATCATGTTTAGATTCAAATCCCATACGCACCAGAGATGCATAGAGGGCTCAAATAAACCTTGTGTGCACCATGACCCAGAGACCCCACGGAGATTGAGACAGAAATGTGTTTAAGTATCTCCTGCAGATGTGTGGGTCAGGAATGGACTGCTGCAAGGGCACAGGATCTGGGTGCAGTAGAACTGGTTATTGCATAAGCCCTCTTGGAAGAGGTCACCATTAACCCCAACATAGAGCCACAAGAAATTACACAGGAGTGGGAAACAAACTCTTAGAGGGCACAAACAAAACACTGTGAACACCAGGACCCAGGAGAAAGGCACAGTGACTCCACAAGCAGCTGACCCATAGTTGCACATGAGTGTCCAGGAGTCCCTGGCAGAAGCATAGGTCAGCAGGCTGCTGCAGGGTTGGGCTCACTCATGCAGGATTGTGTGCATAGGACCTTTTGAAGGAGGTTGCCATTATCATCATTACCTCCACCACAGTTTGGCCTCAGAGCAAATGACAGGGAAGGAACACAGCCCCAGTCATCAACAGAAAATTGGGTTACAGGTTCACTGAGCATCTGTATGCAGGTCAAGAAACAACAGTTAGAACTGGACATGGAACAACAGACTGGATTCAAATTGGGAAAGGAGTTCATCAAGGCTTTATATTGTCACCCTGCTTATTTAACTTAAATGCAGAGTACATTTTGTGAAATGCTGGACTGTATGAAGCACACACTGGAATCAAGACTGCCAGGAGAAATATCAATAACCTCAGATATGCAGATAACATCACACTTATGGCAGAAATCAAAGACTAACTAAAGAGCCTCTTGATGAAAGTGAAAGAGGAGAGTGAAAAAGTTGGCTTAAAACTCAACATTCAGAAAACGAAGACCACAGCATCTGGCCCCATCACTTCATGGCAAATAGATGGGGAAACAATAGAAAAAGTGAGAGACTTTATTTTTTGGAGCTCCAAAATCACTGCAGATGGTGATTGCAGCCAAGAAATTAAAAGGTGCTTACTCCTTGGTAGAAAATCTATGACCAACCTAGGTAGCATATTAAAAAGCAGAAACATTGCTTTGTCAACAAAGGTCCATCTAGTCAAGGCTATGGTTTTTCCAGTGGTCATGTATGAATGTGAGAATTGGACTATAAGGAAAGCTGAGTGCCAAAGAATTGATGCTTTTGAACTATGGTGTTGGAGAAGACTCTTGAAAGTCCCTTGGACTGCAAGGAGATTCAACCAGTACATCCTAAAGGAAATCAATCCTGAGCATTCATTGGAAGGACTGATGCTGAAGCTGAAACTCCAATACTTTGGCCACCTGAATTGAAGAAGCGACACATTTGAAAAGACACTGATGCTGGGAAAGATTGATGGTGGGAGGAGAAGGGGACGGCAAAGGATAAGATGGTTGGATGGAATCACTAACTCAATGGACGAGTTTGAGTAGGCTTTGGGAGTTGGTGATGGACAGGGAAGCTTGGAATGCTGAAGTTCATGTTGTTGCAAGTAGTCAGACAAGACCGAGATACTGAACTGAACTAAATCCTTAGTACAGTATTTAAACTAATTTGTTTGTTGTGTAACTATCAGTCCTGGGCTTAAATAAATAAAATAGCTTTATGTGACTAAGACTAAGGAATGCAGAGGAAGCAAACAAACAACAACAACAACAACAAACTGTCCTTTCCTCCTCCTTGAGAACCCCAGACCCATCTCTCCTCCTCGGGTAACCTGGACTTTTTATCAACCTGCCTAGGAATTGACTCTCTCAATAACTCTAAATATATGTTTAGAAATTAGTATATAGTTTCAAATGTCCTTTTTTTTCTTTTGTTGGAATTTTCAAATACACACGCACACACACACACAGAATCTTTGAGAGGTAGCTCAAATTTCTACTGAATACAGCTAGTTATCTTTTCTTATAGATCTGTATTCTACCATAGTGTTTACCAGAAGAAAACTACTTTTCTATCAAATTTTAAAACTGACTTTAATTGAGATATTATCTTTGTTAAAACATAAGCAATAGCAACAAAGAAGTAACCAGTAGTATCTTGTTTCAATTCTAATATTGTTTTATTATTCAATATCTATTTATTTCTTAAAATTCAACTTTCATCTGAAAATTTCTGTCTTATCAACAAATATAATTTTACTGTAAACTCACTGAAGTCATTTCTCCCAGAAACCACTATACCTTGCATTTATTAAGTGTTTGAAACTACTTGCTGAATAAATAAGTGAATGAACTAATGACTGTAGAGTAGCATTAAAACTATTTTTTAGTTTGTATTAAAAAATGAATTATTTTTTATTTAAACAACTATTATTTTTGAAAACACTCTTTTGCAACTATTTTTCAATGAATATAGGTAGTTAAATTGATTTTTTAGCTGGCAGGCTTTTTTTTTTTTAATTTCCTTGTTTGTTGAGCAATGATCAACACAATTTGGGAAATCTAAAAATCTGGGTCATTAAAATTTAGTCTATCTGGCAGCTTTCATTTATTTTCTTATGTTAAAATAATGAACAAGGTGAAATGGTATTCCTATCAGCTATACTGTACAATTGAGATGTAAGTAGAAATCATTAAGCCATTTTTTTTCATATAATATATAGTAAAAATATATGAGTTCCAAACTTCTGTTTTTATAATAAGGTTATTAAGTTTATTGTTTCAAAGGTAAAAGGAAAATGACCTTTCCAAATTAAAAAATGTAGAGTTCTACAAGTACTAATATATAAGTTTCTCTATAACAGAATTCTGTGGCTATTCACTCAGTGTAGAATTTTATCAGGTAGTTGCACACATACACTAAATAGCCTCTATCCCTTCAATAGCACTTCATTTTGAGAGATTGAAGTGTAATCCAGGCATGAAGGTAGGAGCTCTCACCTCTGTCTAGAGTTTAATTTCTATCTATAGCTCTTACTAGCTGTGTGACTTTTGGAAAGCACACAGATCTTCTAACCCTGGTTTCTGCAAGTATTGCATGTATATAATAAACAAAAGTTGCATGCTCATTGTGAAAATTGAATAAAGTAAAACTATCAAAACTGTTAGTAGTATCTGTTATTATCTTAATGTAGAACATTTTCCATAAATTCATGAAAACATTGCATATCTCAGGTGTGCAACATAGTAATTTTACAATTTTATAGATTACATATCATATGGATAATCTCTGTCTTAGATCTCTTGACAAGCAACTTTTGAATAATGCTTTTGAATTTTCACAGAACTTCTCACATATATCACCCTTGAGTTCATTATTTTAAATTTGTATTTGATGTTACCAATATCGTAGCCTTCAAATTGTAGAGTTTGATTTCTGAAATAAAAGTTCCCAGGTCCAAACCCTGGCTCTTCCATTTGCTCTGCGTAAGACTTGATTCAGAATTTGTAATCTGTATACCACACAGTTTCCTTACTTGTAAAATGGAACTAATACTTTATCAGATCTTTTTCAAATGAGATGATGCATAGAAACAACTTATGCTTGGCATTATAGTAAGCACTCAATATATGATAGCTGAAAGAGGATTATAATTACTTAGCAAATCTCTGCAGTCCTTCTCCCCTGTTTTGGTCTGACTTTTATGGATAACATTCTTACAGATACTTATGGATAGCTATTAATAAACTATTGAATATTCAGAATGGTATTGATTTTAATGGCATTATTATTACCATCCATTGAAAATTTTATATTAGGTGAATAAATGGAATAGACATTTACTAGATATGCTTTGGGAAACTGATCATATTTTCAAAGTTTCATAATATGAAATATGAATCCAAAATAATATGATTTTTAAAGCTTTATTTCTTTGGAATAGAGCAACCATAACTTCAAAAGTATGATTTAGAAGTAAAGTCTTGTCAAATAACACAGAAAAACAACACAGTATACGATCTGTTAGGAAAAGAGAGAAATGGATAACTCACTTATCCAGTAACTAAGAATTGAGTTTGTTACAGGTAAAATAATTTTTCCAAAGATGAGTTGCTTCTGGCAGTTACTGCACTTCAGAGTACCAAGCCCTGATTTGTGTTTTTTTAGGAGAATTTCAACCTCCTGAATGACTGCTACTAGCCATGAAGCTGTTGCATAGGATTCCTGCTTTGTCTACTCCCATCATGGATATCCTTTAACTGAGTTATATCAAGATCAATTAAAAAGACTATTCTGAATTTCTGACATTGTTTGAAGAGCAGACAAAAGTGTGTGTCTGTATGTATAAATGTGTCTGTGTGTGTATCTGTGTGTGTATGCACACATGTGCACAATTATATGAATGTTTGGTCTAGAGGAAGAAGAGGAAGATTAAAGTCTGTTATGTGCTTTAGAATCTCTAGAGGGAATGACAGAAAACCCTGTGCAGCAACTAGGGAAAATAAGTCTTCAGAGAAATTATCAGGGCTAGTATGTAATTGACTTTTCTGTAAAAATGGAAGGCCATTCCTGGAGACATTATAATGTAGCAATAGAACCAAATCCACTGAAGAGAGGAGTGAAACAAGTTAGTTTAACAAAAACTACTGTGTATTTGCTGAACACAAAATAATTCTTAGGCAAAGGATGATTTTGATAGGTGCACATTTTTCTCTTGTAATAACTTTTTTGAATGTTGCTTACTCATCATGAAGATAATTTTTGCTCCTTTTATGAGATCAGAAATGTCTTTGATGCAATTTCTTTTTTCACAATTCAACCACCCAGAAATAATCATTATGGATAATTTTGTACTCATAGTGTAGTCTCGTATATATAATCCTAAATAGAATTAAAAATTTTAAGAATATATCCTTCATGAATTAAAAAAGTATATACCAAATGTATAGATGTGCCATACTATTTTTCTCAGCAATTCTTTTCTCCATATTATTTCTGAATATAAACAAATTGTCTTTGGATAATTTTGAAAATTTTCAGTATAGAAAAGTTTTTAGTTTACAGAAAAAGTTCAGTTAGTAAAGAGAGTTCCCATAAAATCAGCCATGTTTCCCTGTTATTAGCATCTTTTATTATGGTACATTTATTGTAACTAGTGAATCAATATTGTTAATATTATTAACTAAAGTATATATTATGTTCCTGTTTCTGTTCTAACAGCCCATCCAAGATATCACATTATGTTTTGTCACCATGTTTCTTTAAGCGATCCTTCTCAAAATGTTGCTATTTTTGGTGACTTGACAGTTTTGAGGAATCTTGGTCAGATATTTTATAGGATGTCCCTCAGCTGGGATGCCTGATGTTTTTCTTATGATTAGATTGAAGTTATATATTTTGGAGAGGAAATACAGAAGTAAAGTGACATTTTCATCTCATAAAATCAAAAGTATATTCTATCAGGGACTTCCCTCGAGAGCTACTACAGGGGGCATATGTTCCATCCCTGGTCGGGGATCTGAAATCCTGTGTGCCATAGGGCATGGTCAACAAGAAAAAAGTATATGCTATCAACATGACTCATTGTCATTAATTTAGACCTTAAACACCTGGCTGAGATAGTGTTTGTCATGTTTCTTCACTGTAAAATTCCTCTGACTGTAGCATGTTCCCCAAATTCCACCATGTATTCTTTGGAAGAAATTCACTATTCAAAGCCTACACTTAAAGAGTATTATTTCACCTCCATAACAGAGTATTTACATAAATTATTTTGAATTCTGCAAAAGAGAACTGTCTCTTCTCCCTGATTTATTTATATAGTAAATTATTTAAGTATATCAGTATAAACTCAGTTATTTTCTACTTTGGACTATTGTACAATGTTACTTTATCTTATTGTTTAAATTGTCACACCTTTGGCCATTGAAAACTCTTTTAGTTGGTTTCTGTGTTACTGTGACTTACTCTCATTATTATATAATTGTGATGATTTTTTTCAAAACATATCTTTAGCTCATAGAACTACAATATACTCCATTCTCCAGAATTGTTTTAGAAATGGCAGAGGAACCAGAGATCAAATTGCCAACATCCACTGGATCATCGAAAAAGCAAGAGAGTTCCAGAAAATCATCTATTTCTGCTTTATTGACTATGCCTAAGCCTTTGACTGTGTGGGTCACAATAAACTGTGGAAAACTCTGAAAGAAATGGGAATACCAGACCACCTGACCTGCCTCTTGAGAAACCTATATGTAGGTCAGGAAGCAATAGTTAGAACTGGACATGGAACAACAGACTAGTTCCAAATAGAGAGAGGAGTACGTCATGGCTGTATGTTGTCACCTTGCTTATTTAACTTCTATGCAGAGTACATCATGAGAAATGCTGGGCTAGAAGAAGCACAAGCTGGAATCAAGATTGCCGGGAGAAATATCAGTAACCTCAGATATGCAGATGAAACCACCCTTATGGCAGAAAGTGAAGAGGAACTGAAGAGCCTCTTGATGAAAGTGAAAGAGGAGAGTGAAAAAGTTGGCTTATAACTCAACATTCAGAAAACTAAGATCATGGCATCCGGTCCTATCACTTCATGGCAAATAGATGGGGAAACAGTGTTAGACTTTATTTTTCTGGGCTCCAAAATCACTGCAGATGGTGACTGCAGCCATGAAATTAAAAGACACTTACTCCTTGGAAGGAAAATTATGACCAACGTAGATAGCACTTTTTTTTTTTTAACTTTATTTTACTTTACAATACTGTATTTGTTTTGCCATACATTGACATGAATCCACCACGGGTGTACATGTATTCCCAAACATGAACCCCCCTCCCACCTCCCTCCCCATAACATCTCTCTGGGTCATCCCCATGCACCAGCCCCAAGCATCCTGTATCCTGCATCTGACCTAGATAGCATATTAAAAAGCAGAGACATTACTTGCCAACAGAGGTCCATCTAGTCAAGGCTTTGGTTTTTCCAGTGGTCATGTATAAATGTGAGAGTTGGACTATAAAGACAGCTGAGTGCTGTAGCATTGATGCTTTGAACTGTGGTGTTGGAGAAGACTCTTGAGAGTCCCTTGGACTGCAAAGAGATCCAACCAGTCCATCCTAAAGGAGATCAGTCCTGGGTGTTCACTAGAGGGACTGATGCTGAAGCTGAAGCTCTAATACTTTGGCCACCTGATAAGAAGAGCTGACTCATTTGAAAAGACCCTGATGCTGGGAAGGATTGAAGGCAGAAGGAGAAGGGGATAACAGAGGATGAGATGGTTGGATGACATCACCGACTCAATGAACATGGGTTTGTATGAACTCCGGGAGTTGGTGATGGACAGAGAAGCCTGGAATGCTGCAGTTCATGGGGTTGCAAAGAGTCGAACACTACTGAGCCACTGAACTGAACTGAACCAGACTTATTTTGCATATTTTCTATGCTGGTCATTTATTTTAGAAATTCTGCTTGCTTTCACTGGAGAGTGAAATTAGAAACCAAGAACTGAGTATTAGGCGTGCTCATCACTAACTACGGAGATGGTATTGCTGCTAGGCCCTTTCAGCTCACAAAGCAAGGAAATAATATGTATACATAGTATATATACACATCCATAAACATTTCTATATATAACCACCAGTATCTATATTAAATAAAACATGAACTCTTATCAATGTTTCCAACACTAATCTATTACCACATGGATCACTGTAACCTCCTCCCTTGCTAATCTCTGAACTCACACTCCAATGATGAAAAGCCTGATCCTCATCATCTACCATCTGTTTAATTAAAGTTCAGTCCCAGTACATCTATTGTTAGCTCTTACCTCCCTGGGAAAAAAACTTTGACAATTATAGGACAGAGCTTTTGTGTAGTTCCTCTTACCTTTAGTCTTACAGATTTCACTCATTTCCAAAGTTTCCTAAATCAATAATTCCCCCCCCACCCCATTCAGTGAGACTGTTTCATACATTTGTTATATAACTGGAAAGTTTTGTTATGCTTTATATTGCATCCTGGGATCCTTGAAACTACTAAATATTTAGTTATTTGTACAATAATATACATAATATAAATAATTTATAATGTAATAATATAGCATGTTGTTATAGAATTGATATTTGTTTATAATAATGAATACATTTAGGTCTCCTCTTTGTGTTGTAGGGCCTATGGGTATTAATAAATACATAGTCTCATATATTAACAATTTAAATACTAAACATAATAGTTTTACCACTCAAAAAATTCCCTGCTTTATCCATTTAATCCTTCCTAACTTCCAGCTGAAGTTGTATACACACATACACACACACATATATTCCCACAACAGGGTAAAATGTTTCCCTTTACTTCACATCCTTACCAACTTGTTTTATTTGTAGACTTTAAGATGATAGCTATTGATAAATAATAAGGCCAAGAAAGTTGGTAAAAACTGTGACTCTGAGATAATGATATTTCCCATAGAGATTTCAGGAAGGTATTTTCAAGATACATGTCTAGCATGCTGGCACTTAACATAGAACTTGCTGAGAAAAAGTATCCTGAACTTCATTTAACTAGCTTACCCCAAACTCCAACATGGTAGGGAAATTGAGATTCTATTTAAAGTTTAGCCTTGGGTAACACTGGAATTGCCCCATGAGTCTCCTCCATTGTGTTAAGAGTTACATTTCATCAGTGAAAGTGAAAGTGAAAATCTCTCAGTTGAGTCCGACCCTTTGCGATCTTGTGAACTATACAGTCCATGGAACGCTCCAGGCCAGAATACTGGAGTGGGTAGCCTTTCCCTTGTCCAGGGAAGACCCTTCAACAGCTAAGATCTAACTATAGAACATAAGCTCAAAAAAGTCTCCCTACTTTAAAGCCTCAGAAAGAATAGCATAGGAAACATGGAAATAAAAAAAAAACATTAGACTGAGTTAATAGTCATGGCCTAGTCAAATATAATAAAAATGAAGGCCAATTATGAGGAAGTCATCAGACTTAATGCAAGAAGCATATTATTCCAAATAAATGTTCTCTAGGAACTTGGTATGCCCATGAAACGATATCCTTTTGTCACTATTCAAATTCCCTCTTTATAAGTCATACTGCTCAAAGAAAATGGTAGTATATGATAACAGGTTGTTTGAGAGGGTATTGACAAAACAGTTGAATTACAAGATTGAACATGATTGAGGGAAAGAATAGTGTTATATCTAGACACTGGTGACAGTCAGGAGTGATTACCACCCAACACCTGAAATTCAAGGGGAGAAAGTATTTATTAAAACTCAGAAAAACAGCTGAACAGAGAGGGCAACCCAATAAGAGCCATGGACTTTGGGAGAGGGGATACTGCCAACCAATACAAAACTGAACTGAAGGATAATGAAGGAGCCGAGAGTAATTGCTTCATCTTTACTTTCCTTCTTCCCCCTGATGTTCTGTCAATGTCTCTGCTTGCTTGAATCTAATTGAAAGCAATAAGTCAAGGAGAGTTGGTTAAAGTAATGCAAGGGTATTAGCTTCTCTAGGCACAGAGCAGAGTGAGAAAAGGTTGAGAGGGTAAAAAGTGCTTCCTCTCACTTCAAAAGAGAAGCTTGAGTTTAGGCTGCCAGACCCAGACTGCAGGCCAACATGTTAAGTCTAGGAATTGATCAGAATAGCTTTGCAGAGAGTAGAATGAGGAGCTGTGATTTATCTAAAAGCACGTACAAAGCAAAGTCCAAAATACAAAACTGGGCAGACAGTGCAGTAAAAGCAATCCTTAGAAAGTGTTGACAGAAAGGTAGATTCTACAGAGATGCTATAGGAAATTAGTGTCATCCCACAGAAGAGGGAGAGATCTGAGTGGGACAACTCCATGTAATCTCTTCCTGGATAGTTCGGCATACACAACTGTTTTAAAGTCATGAGAGAAACCCAGTTGGCATAAGAAAATGTTTAAAAATTAATTTACATTGCCCATCTGGGTGCAATAAAATGAATTCTATCACAAAGTGCTGGAAGCAGTGAAAATTGTTAGCACCCTCTGGGAAACAATATGTAGCAAGAGTCCTAAAACGTTCCATACTCCTTGAATGAAAATACTAAGTTTTATTGGATATTTCTTCATATTTATTTTCAATAAAAATATATTTAGTAAGTAACACTGCTGAAAACAGGGGCTTCCTTAGTTTCTCAGACAGTAAACAATCTACCTGCAATTGGGGAAACTTGGGTTCAATCCCTGGGTTGGGAAGATCCCCTGGAGAAGGGAATGGCAACCCACTCCAGTATTGTTGCCTGGACAATTCCATGAACAGAGGAGCCTGGCGGGTTACAATTCATGGGATCACAAAAATCAGACATGACTGAGCAACTGAACACAAACATATACACACTGTTGAAAACACCTCACCATGAATTTAGGGAAAAAGATGTGTAATGTCTTCCCCTGCAGCTGTGTCAGACTGGGATTATACTGGCTGTGCTGGTCTAGCAGGACTGAAAGGGGAAGAGAGGTGTATACGGCACATATTCCAGATTGCATCTGTGAAAAAAGTTAATGTTATGGGTAAAGACTGGATGATATTATCCCCAAAAGTTTACCAAACAAAGGAGCCTCAAGAATTATGTGGGGAGTTGAGATATTGAGCCAAGGGTTTGGAATAGTTGGGAAAGACACAAATAAAGAGGACTGTATCTAATGGAAAAAGGGGTAGTGTAGTTTAAAAAATAACAGAAGCAAAAATTGTTCCCTATAGATGACATGCCATGATGCTGGGAGGGTGGAGAAAGATGTGAGAAAGAAAGAGTCACTTAACTGATAGGATCCAGAGACCTGGGAGGGAGACCACGGAGTCTATCAACAAGTGCAGGAGGATTTGTAGCACTACATCAACTTCATAAGAGATTTTAACAGTGAATATGGGCCTGCCTAGGGCCTGGGTGCTCTTGTGACAAAGAGTCAATGTGGGATCTAATAGCTAAAGCCTTGTATAGCTGAAATTCACAGGGACCAGAGCATAAGGTAAATAAGCTGCTTCAACTTAATTTTGTAATAACCCACTTTAGAGAACAGAAAGCACCTACACTAACACCTTGAGGGATGATGGTCAGGAGGAAACACCATAAGACAGAGGTGATTATTTTTACCCCCAAAAGGCAGTGGCAGATCAGGCCAGGAGCTTGCATTCTCTTAATTTGACAGGCAACAAAGTATAATAAGAAAGTACCAGGATTTTGGAAACAGAACAGATGTGATCTTAAATCTCAACTATATTATCTTGGACAAGTCTCTTAATTTTTCTGAGCCTTTTTTTTTTTTAATAACAATAAAAAATTACTGTGAGTGTTGTGAGAAGCTCATGAGTGAGTGAGTGCTCAGTCACTGAGTTGTATCTACCTGTGCAACACCATGGATTGTAGCCCACCAGTCTCCTTTGCCATGGGATTTCCAAGGCAAGAATACTGGAGTGGGTTGCCATTTCCTCCTCTGGGGATCTTCCCAACCCAGAGTTTGAACTCAGATCTCTATGTCTCCTGGATTGGCAGGCATATTTTTAAACACTGAGCCAACTGGGAAGCTGAAGCTCATCGTGTTATGTATATCAATTTATAGACTTCTAATGGCAGCCCATTCCAGTATTCATGCCTGGAAAATCCCATGGAACAAGGAGCCTGGTACACTAGAGTCCATGGGGTTGCAAAGAGTTGGACACACATGAGTGACTTCACTTTCTCTTTCACATGTGTGCCAGCTAGCTAATATAACTCTTCAAATTTTGATACGAGCACCTGCTGAGTCACTTAGGAGTTAGTCATTATCTATTCTACCTTGCCATGAAATTAAAAGATGCTTACTTCTTGGAAGGAAAGTTGTGACCAACCTAGACAGCATATTCAAAAGCAGAGACATTACTTTATCAACAAAGGTCCATCTAGTCAAGGCTATGGTTTTTCCAGTAGTCATGTATGGATATGAGAGTTGGACTATAAAGAAAGCTGAGCGCTGAAGAATTGATGCTTTTGAACTGTGGTGTTGGAGAAGACTCTTGAAAGTCCCTTGGACTGCACAAGGAAATCCAACCAATCCATCCTAAAAGAGATCAGTCCTGGGTGTTCATTGGAAGGACTGATGTTGAAGCTGAAACTCCAATACTTTGGCCACCTGGTGTGGAGAGCTGACTCATTTGAAAAGACCCTGATGCTGGGAAAGATAGAGGGCAGGAAAAGAGAGGGACGACAGAGGATGACATAGTTGGATGGCATCACTAACTCAATGGACATGGGTTTGGGTAAACTCCGGCAGTTGGTGATAGATAGGGAGGCCTGGTGTGCAGCGGTTCATGGGATCACAAAGAGTTGGCACAACTGAGCAACTGAACTGAAACTGAACTGAACTGAACCTTACTATTATTTACAAAGTAAGTTTTCCTTTTATGAGAAAATCCATGCATTGACTCAGAATTAGGAAAACTATACAAATTTTGTCCGTTTATACTTGTCTAGAAATAAGGACACTGACAATTTTATTAGTCTTTTGACAAATATCAAACTCTGATCTTGAGGATGATGGACAAAATGGAACCTCATCATAGTAATTAAGAGAAAAGAATGAAATTTAACTTTTGCTCAGATCTTTGTTATAATGCATACATAATGAAAGAAGGGTATAAATAGAATCTAAAATGTACCAAAAAGAAGCCAGAGGCTTGTTGTTAAATTGCAGGGATAAGACTTTCAAAACATTTCACATTGCCTCATAGAAGGTCATATTATAGATTTAACAGATACTACCTTTCATCTTTAAAGAATCATGGTTATAAGAAAGAAAGATTTTTTTCTTTACCATATTAGTGGTAAAACCTGTGAAATCCAGTGAAGTCTGGAAATATTTGACAGAAATGTACAAATGCTTGCTTCTTTGTTGTGATAAATACACCAGGTTGGTGCAAGATACTAAAATTAGAAGAAACCAGGTAAAGAGCATATAGTACCTCTCTGTACTATCATCCAAATTATCTTTACACATAAAACTATTCTAAACTAAGCAATTTATTTTTAAAATGGTAGTTTTAACTTACCACTGAGCATATCTGTGAAACCCAGAATCCAAGTTTTGTAACAGTGCTGAAATCTTAGACTATCACCAATCTATTATTAGAACTTTAGACAAAAATCTCCTTTGTATAAAATTTAAATCAGACACATATTAGGAAGCAAGTTATGAATTTTGTCACAAGATAAAGAGGGATTGTGACCTAAGGTCTGTACTCTGAACAAACCAGAAATCTGAGTAGTCACTTTTCAAATTTCCAGAAACCTTCTGATGTGACAAAAATGCTATTTCACAAGCCTTTCCCTGGTGCCTCAGATGGTAAAGAATCTGCTTGCAATGCAGGAGACCAAGGTTTGATCCCTGGATTGGGACGATCCCCTGGAGAAGAGAATGGCAACTCACTTCAGTATTCTTGCCTGGAGAATTCCATGAACAGAGGAACCTGGAGGGCTACAGTCCATGGAGTTGCAAACAGTCAGACACAACTGAGCAACTAACACTTTCACTTTCCTCCATTAATGTGTCTCTTCTTGTTATCTATTCTGGTTCTACAGTTCACAATCATACAGCAGAATCAAATTCAAAATTTGTATCAAGAAAAATAAGGGAGAATACAAACAGACATTATATTAATAATATTATGGGAGAGTATTATACTCAATTCTCTTCTGGATTTGAGAATTCACAAAAGAAAATTTAAAAGGAAAAGATATTCTTCCAAAATCATGTACCAGAAGTGAGTGGAAAAAAAAGACTATTGAAAAAGCTATCCAAGGTAAAGATAGTATTCTCAGAGTGCTTAGGCGTTAAGACATAAACTTTCTAGGAAAATTCACTAAATAAATTGTTTTATTTTTAGTCCTGAGCGGATAAAACGTTCCACAATTTTATCCAATTTGTAAAAGTTTTCCAAATTTCAACTGTTGAAGAATAAAGTTCTCTTCTAAGTTAGGATCTCTACAACATAATTCCTCACAAATTCCTCGTTTATTTTAATGAAACATGGTTCTTACTCTCTAGTAATTTTCACTTTTCACCAAATTTTTAAAGGTGAATATTTAAATGGCTGAGCCA
Organism: Budorcas taxicolor; assembly: GCF_023091745.1. NCBI lineage: Eukaryota > Metazoa > Chordata > Mammalia > Artiodactyla > Bovidae > Budorcas > Budorcas taxicolor. The sequence goes on along the minus strand of NC_068917.1, from coordinate 94,796,588 downwards.
ATAATCTGCTGTCTTTCACATATAACATTTTAAAATCCCTAAGTAAAGAATTATGCATTTTATCCTTTTTCTAATAACATCTAGATTTTTAAAAAGAGAAGGATCATCAGTGGTCCTGTATTGATAACAGGCAATTTTAGAAAAGGGCAAAGAGTTGACAATTATTAAGTATATACTGCATACACTTCATTTTATCAAATTTCTCATTTAATTCTTTTAGTGAACCATGAAATTGATGACAGGATAAAGTATCTGAGAAGCTAAGTAACTGGCAGGATGCAAACTTGCTAATTGATTGATATGAATTCAAAAAAGCTTCTCTGACCCCAAAGACAGTCCTCATAAGCATCACAATACTCATTGTCTCAGATATTACTAGTTTATATGTTCAGTTGAGCAGCATTTTCTATTCTCTCTCATGGCAATATTTACTAGAAATGTGTAAACACATTGGAAGTTATTCCAAGATGAGCAATATAAATGTTGAAGGCAGACTGAAAAGCAGTCAGTGAGAGAAATGACTTGCACTTGCAGCCATCTGACATTAAGGGAGGAACTGGAAATCTATGAAAAAAAATCTTTGCAATGGCAAGTAGCATGATAAATGAATTGCTTAGCAGATTATATTAATATTATAATGGGAAAAGTTTCATGACTAACTTTTGGAGAAAATGACTCAAGTATGGGTGCCTTTTGAATGGTTTATTTTGAAATTTTATTTTTTGTTGTATCTTCATTATCAAAGTAGTGAATTTATCCATAATATATTTAAAAGATATTTTAATACCATCAAATATAAAGTAAAATATATTGCTATTTCAACCATTCAAGAATAATCACCACTAGTGTTGTGATATATACCCTTCAATTTTGTTGTACACACATGCATGCATGCTGAGGTGCTTCAGTCGTTTCTGACTCTTTGCAACCCTATGGACAACCGTCAGGCTCCTCTGTCCATGGGAACCTCCAAGTGAGAATACTGGAGTGAGTTGCCATGCACTCCTCCAGGGGATCTCTGCAATCCAGGGATTGAGCAGGTGGGTTCTTTACCACTAGTGCCACCTGGGAAGCCCATAAATGTATGTATGTATGTATGTATGTGTATATACATATATATATATATAAATACACCCATATTATATTATATGATATGTATACAATTTTTTCAAGATTTTAGATTTCCTTTCTTCAGAAATAATTGAGAGTAGGAATCAAGATTGCCGGGAGAAATATCAATAACCTCAGATATGCAGATGACACCACCCTTATGGCAGAAAGTGAAGAGGAACTAAAAAGCCTCTTGATGAAAGTGAAAGTGGAGAGTGAAAAAGTTGGCCTAACGTTCAACATTCAGAAAACGAAGATCATGGCATCCGGTCCCATCACTTCATGGAAAATAGATGGGGAAACAGTGGAAACAGTGTTAGACTTTATTTTTCTGGGCTCCAAAATCACTGCAGATGGTGACTGCAGCCAGGAAATTAAAAGACGCTTACTCCTTGGAAGAAAAGTTATGACCAACCTAGATAGTATCTTCAAAAGCAGAGACATTACTTTGCCGACTAAGATCCGCCTAGTCAAGTCTATGGTTTTTCCTGTGGTCGTGTATGGATGTGAGAGTTGGACTGTGAAGAAGGCTGAGCACTGAAGAATTGATGCTTTTGAACTGTGGTGTTGGAGAAGACTCTTGAGAATCCCTTGGACTGCAAGGAGATCCAACCAATCCATTCTGAAGGAGATCAGCCCTGGGATTTCTTTGAAAGGAATGGTCCTAAAGCTGAAACTCCAGTACTTTGGCCACCTCATGCGAAGAGTTGACTCATTGGAAAAGACTCTGATGCTGGGAAGGATTGGGGCAGGAGGAGAAGGGGACGACAGAGGATGAGATGTCTGGATGGCATCACTGACTCAGTGGACGTGAGTCTGTGTGAACTCTGGGAGTTGGTGATGGATGGGGAGTCCTGGCATGCTGCGATTCATGGGGTTGCAAAGAGTCGGACAAGACTAAGCAACTGAATTTGAACTTGTGACTTCAATATATAAAGTGATTCTTTTAAATATTTGAGACTAGAAGAATTATTTCCCAGTATTTTCATTTTAAGAATTTAAAGCTACAGAAAAATTCCTAGAGGACAAGGAATATCTATATATTCTCAGGTGCACCAGTTGTTATCATCTTACCATGTCAGCTTCATCTCTCATCTCCCTCACATCTCTCATCTCCCTCACATCTCTCTTTCTCTCCCTCTCTTTCTTTCTCTAAATATATATGTGTAGACACCTACATTTATATGTGCATATGAGAGTCAGTTTGTAGACAGTGTGACACTTTACCTCTAAATACTTCAGAATAAGGATGCTCTTTCTTTTACATAATCACACAAATATACACACTGAGGCAATTCAACATCAATATAATTCAAATAGCTAAATTACAGCCCACATTAAAATTATTCTGCTCGTTCCAATAATATCCTTTACTGTGTTTGGTTTGTTTGTCTTGATCCAGGATCCAATAGGATTATGGATTGCATTTAGTTGTCACGGCTCTTTCATCTTCTATAAATCAAAGAAGAAAGAAAAGTTCCCAACCCACTGTCTTTTGTACTTCTGAAATAATTTATTCACACAGGCCAGTTGTCTAGTGGAATTTCTGTTAATTTGTGTTTGATTGTTTCTTCATGATTAGATTGATTGAACATTTTTTTTTCCTCCTTTAGAATACAATATAGTGATATCTTTCCCTTATCTATGTAACATATCAGAGAATATAGGAAGTCAAACTGACAGGTCAGACTCTCTTTCATTACTGTTGAGAGTGATCACTTGTGAGAGTGATGCCCACCAGATTTCACCATGGGAAAGGAATCACTTTTTCTTTGTGATTGACAACCATTCTTTGAGATAATTTTGTAAGACTATATGAATAACTTATTTTTTATCTTTATCCCAATAGTTTTATCACCCACTGATAATTCTTATCTGACTCATATATTACAGTCATTTTATAATTTTTATTGGGTCTTCTCAGGTAGCACTAGTGGTAAAGAACCCACCTGCCTATGCAGCAGACAAAAGTGACAGGGGTTCTATCCCTGGGCCAGGAAGATCCCCTGGAGGAGAAAATGGCAACCCACCCTAGTATTCTTGCCTGGAGAACCCCATGGACAGAGGAGCCTGGCAAGCTATAGTCCATAGGGTTGCAAAGCATTGGACACAACTGAGGTGACTTCACTGACACAAAAACACATAAACACACACACACATTTTACCTTTCTCACAATGCTTTTATCATCCACTGGTAATTCTTGTCTGACTCAAATATTATGGTCATGCATAATTTTGATTTTTTTTAATTATTGCAACTCTTTTAGGATTGATTCATCATTTCTGTGCAAAGAGATTTAACACACTTGCATTTCATTGTTCTGTATTCCTTTGGTCAATGTATTATAATCCAGTTCTGACAGCAATTATTATTTTCAAAATTGCCCAAATTTTGCAGAGAGAACCCTCCAAGCTGTTCTAAGTCCTTTTCACATGTTTCCATCAGTTTTTGGTTTTTGCTTTGTATGGTTGGTTTAATTTGGTGGCGAGGTGTGTGTGTGTGGGGGGGGGTGCCTCACAACTTCCTTTTATTTCTGGTACAAACAAATATTTCAGGCAACCTTTACTTTACCTGAATCTATTTTTTATCATTTTCCCAAAGACCCCTGATTACTTCGATCTAATCAGTTCAGTGCAGTTGCTCAGTCTGTGTCCAACTCTTTGCGACCTCATGGACTGCAGCACACCAGGCTTCCTGGTCCATCACCAACTCCTAGAGCTTGCTCAATCATGTCCATTGAGTTGGTGATGCCATCAAACCACCTCATCTTCAATCGTCCCCTTCTCCTTCAGCCTTCAGTCTTTCCCAGCATCAGATTCTTTTCTAATGAGTCAGCTCTTAGCATTAGATGACTGAAATATTGGAGTTTCATTATCATTACTTCCAATGAATATTCAGGACTGATTTCCTTTAGGACTGACTGGTTTGATCTCCCTGCTGTCCAAGGGACTCTCAAGAGTCTTTTCCAACACCACAGTTCAAAAGCTTCAATTCTTCGGCACTCTGCTTTCTTTATGGTCCAACTCTCATATCCATACATGACTGCTGGAAAAACCATAGCTTTGACCAGATGGACATTTGTCAGCAAAGTAATGTCTCTTCTTTTTAATATGCTGTCTGGGTTGCTCATAGATTTTCTATCAAGGAGCAGCATCTTTTAATTTCATGGCTGCAGTCGCCATCTGCAGTTATTTTGGACCCCCAAAAAATAGTCTGTCACTGTTTCCATTGTTCCTCCATCTATTTGCCATGAAGTGATGGGACTAGATGTCATGATCTTAATTTTTTGAATGTTGAGTTTTAAGCCAGCTTTTAACTCTCTTCTTTCACTTTTCTTCAAGAGGTTCTTTGCTTTCTGTCATAAGAATGGTTTCATCTGCATATCTGAGGTTATTGATATTTTTCCTGGAAATCTTGATCCCAGCTTGTGCTTCATCCCGTCTGGTATTTTGCATGATGTACTCCACATATAAGTTAAATAAGCAGGGTGACAATATACAGCCTTGACATACTCCTTTTGTGAAGGCTGTACATTGTCACCCTGATTATTTAACTTATATGTGGAGTACATCATGAAAAATGCCAGACGGGATGAAGCACAAGCTGGAATCAAGATTTTTAGAGTGGATTTGATTGATGGCTCAGATGTTAAAGCATCTGTCTGCAATGTGGGAGATCTGGGTTCAACCCCTGGGTTGGGAAGATCCCCTGGAGAAGGAAATGGCAACCTAATCCAGTATTCTTGCCTGAGAATCTCATGGACGGAGGAGCCTCGTGGGCTACAGTCCATGGAGTCGCAAAGAGTTGGACACGACTGAACAACTTCACTTTCATGCTGCTTGTTAGTTGAGTGCAACACTTCTGCTACTGTGTCAGTAGACAGTAGTTTGAGTTCATACTGATTCCTATCATTTCAGTCTGGGAGCATAGACTTATTCCTATCATTTTTATATTTTCAAATGGATTCACTCTTCTCCCACAATAAGAAGGCTTGTTTCTAACATCAATATAGTCACTCATTTGCTTTTTCTCTCTGTGTATAGAGATGAGATGAAATACATCATAAAAATGCAAATGTAGCAGAGGTAGATTATATATCTTTATGTATAATAAAATATATATGCACTATATATAGTTATCATTTTATATATAATTTTACATATATATATATCAATTACTATAGCAATATCACTATCAACAAAAATATCTCCTAAGTATCAAGACATTTTTGCATTTCTTAACCTTATGGTTAATTGTGTTAAAGCAGATTACCATGACTTCCTAGGTGGCACTAGCGGTAAAGAACCCTCCAGCCAATTCAGGAGATGTAAGAGAGAGGAGTCCGATCCCTGAGTCAGAAAAATCCCCTGGAGAAGGACATGGCAATTCATTCAAGTCTTCTTGCCTGGAGAATCCATGAACAAAGGAGTCTTGCAGGCTACAGTCCATAGGGTCACACAGACTAGGACACAACTGAAGCGACTTGGCACACATAAAGGTTAACGTGGCTCAAAACTAAAGTTGTGCAAAGATACAATGTTGATGTGTGGCTATTTTTAAAACTTGACTAAATAACATACAATATTAATGATTGACTCATTTTCACACTTTTTTCCCTAAGTTTATCACTTTAAAACTGAAATAGGTATCCCATTACCATTTACAAGTGTGTTTTTCAATTCTTCTTATTTTACTATTTTTTTCTAAAAAAATTGAGTCAGTATTGTCAAGTATATGATTCTGTGATTATTTTACTCTGAATTTTAATTTCAATTTTCTTCCTTTTTTTAAAATTTATTTTCATTGAAGGTTAATTACTTTACAATATTGTGGGGGTTTTTTTGCCATACATGCACATGAATCAGCCATGGATGTACATGTGTTCCCTATCCTGACCCTCCCTCCCACCTCCCTCCTCATCCCATCCATCATGGTCATCCCAGTGCACCAGCCCTGAGCACCCTGTCTCATGCATTGAACCTGGACTAGCCATCTATTTCACTAATGATAATATACATGTTTCAATGCTATTCTCTCAAATCACCCCACCCTTAACTTCTCCCACAGACTCCAAAAGTCTGTTCTTTAGATCTGTGTCTCTTTTGCTGTCTCACATATAGGGTAATCGTTACCATCTTTCTAAATTCCATATATATGTGTTAATATATTGTATTGGTGTTTTTTTTTCTGACTTACTTCACTCTGTATAATAGGCTCCAGTTTCAATCATCTCATTAAAACTGATTCAAATGCATTCTTTTTAATAACTGAGTAATATTCCATTGTGTATATGTACCATAGCTTTCTTATCCATTCATCTGCCAATGGACATCTAGGTAGCTTCGATGTCCTGGCTATTGTAAACAGTGCTATGATGAACATTGGGGCACATGTCTCTTTCGATTCTGGTTTCCTCAATGTGTATGCCCAGCAGTGGGATTTCTGGGTCGAATGGCAGTACTGTTTACAGTTTTTTAAGGAATCTTCACACTGTTCTCCATAGTGGCTGTACTAGTTTGCATCCCCACCAACAGGGTAAAAGGATTCCTTTTTTCTCTGCACCCTCTCCAGCATTTATTGTTGGTAGACTTTTTGAAGTCAGACATGACCGAGTGACTTCACTTTCACTTTTCACTTTCATGTGTTGGAGAATAAAATGGCAACCCACTCCAGTGTTCTTGTCTGGAGAATCCTGGGGATGGTGGTGCCTAGTAGGCTGCCATCTCTGGGGTCGCACAGAGTCAGACACGACTGAAGTGACTTAGCAGCAGCAGCAGCAGCAGCAGCAGCAGACTTTTTGATAGCAGCCATTCCAACCAGCGTTAGATGGTATCTCATTGTGTTTTTGATTTTCATTTCTCTACTAATGAGTGATGTTGAGCATCTTTCCATGTGTTTGTTAACCACCTGTATGTCTTCTTTGGAGAAATGTCTGTTTAGTTCTTTGGCACATTTATTTTAATTGGGTTGCTTATTTTTCTGGAATTGAGCTGCAGGAGCTGCTTATATATTTTTGAGATTAATTCTTTGTCAGCTGCTTCATTTGCTGTTATTTCCTCCCATTCTGAAGACTATCTTTTCACCTTGTCTATAGTTTCCTTCGTTGTGCAAAAGCTTTTAAGTTTAATTAGGTCCCATTTGTTTATTTTTGCTTTTATTTCCATTACTCTGGGAGATGGGCCATAGAGGATCCTGCTATGATTTACATCACAGAGTGTTTTCACTATGTTTTCCTCTAGGAGTTTTATAGTTTCTGGTCTTACATTTAGATCTTTAATCCATTTTGAGTTTATTTTTGTGTATGGTGTTAGAAAGTGTTCTAGTTTCATTCTTTTACAAGTGGTTTCCCAGTTTTCTCAGCACCAGTTGTTAAAAAGATCATCTTTCTCCACTGTATATTCTTGCCTCCTTTGTCAAAGATAAGGTGTCCATAGGTGTGTGGATTTATCTCTGGGCTTTCTATTTTGTTCTATTGATCTATGTTTCTGTCTTTGTGCCAGTACCATACTGTCTTGATAACTGTTGCTTTGTAGTATAGCCTGAAGTCAGGCAGGTTGATTCTTTCAGTTCCATTCTTCTTCTCAAGATTGCTTTGGCTATTTGAAGTTTTTTGTATTTCTATACAAATTGTGAAATTATTTGCTCTGATTCTCTGAAAAATACCGTTGGTAGCTTGCTAGGGATTGCATTGAATCTATAGATTGCTTTGGGTAGTATACCTATTTTCACTATATTAATTCTTCTGATTCATGAACATGGTATATTTCTCCATCTATTAGTGTGATCTTTGATTTCTTTCATTGGTATTTTATAGTTTTCTATATCTAGGTCTTTTATTCCTTTAGGTAGATTTATTCCCAAGTATTTTATTCTTTTCGTTGAAATAGTGAATGGAATTCTTTCCTTAATTTCTATTTCTGTTTTCTCATTGTTAGTGTATAGGAATGCAAGGGACTTCTGCATGTTAATTTTCATATCCTGCACCTTTACTATATTCATTGATTAGTTCTAGTAATTTTCTGGTGGAGTCTTTAGGGTTTTCTATGTAGAGGATCATGTCATCTGCAAACAGTGAGAGTTAAACTTCTTCTTTTCCAATCTGGATTCCTTTTATTTATTTTCTGCTCTGATTGCTGTGTCTAAAACTTCCAAAACTATGTTGAATAGTAGTGGTGAGAGTGAGTATCCTTGTCTTGTTCCTGACTTTAGGGGAAATGCTTTCAATTCTTCACAATTGAGGAGAATGTTTGCTGTGGGTTTATTATATATGGCTTTTACTATGTTGAGGTATGTTGCTTCTGTGCCCGCTTTCTGGAGGGTTTGTTTGTTTGTTTTTTAATCATAAATCAGTGTTGAATTTTGTCAAAGGCTTTTTCTGCATCTATTGAGATAATCTTATGTTTTTTATCTTTCAATATGTTAATGTGGTGTGTTGCATAAATTGATTAGCAAATACTGAAGAATCCTTTTCATACTGTTCATGGGGTTCTCAAGGCAAAAACACTGAAGTGGTTTACCATTCCCTTATTCAATGGACCACATTCGATCAGACCTCTCCACCATGACCAAAGCCTTTGACGATGTGGATCACAATCAACTGGAAAATTCTGAAAGAGATGGGCATACCAGACCACCTGATCTGTCTCTTTAGAAACCTGTATGCAGGTCAGGAAGCAACAGTTAGAACTGGACATGGAACAATAGACTGATTCCAAATAGGAAAAGGAGTACATCAAGGCTGTATATTGTCATCCTGCTTATTTAACTTATATGCAGAGTACATAATGAGACATCCTGGGCTGGAGGAACCACAAGCTGGAATCAAGATTGCTGGGAGAAATATCAATAATCTCAGATATTCAGATGACACCACCGTTATGGTAGAAAGCGAGGAAGAACTAAAGAGCCTCGTGATGAAAGTGAAAGAGGAGAATGAAAAAGTTGGCTTAAAGCTCAACATTCAGAAAACTAAGATCAAGGTATCTGGTCCCATCACTTCTTGACAGATAGGTGGGGAAACCGTGGCTGACTTTATTTTCCTGGGCTTCAAAATCACTTCAGATGGTGATTGCAGCCATGAAATTAAAAGACACTTACTCCTTGGAAGGAAAGTTATGACCAACCTAAATAGCATATTAACAATCAGAGACATTACTTTGCCAACAAAGGTCCGTCTAGTCAAGGCTTTGGTTTTTCCAGTGGTCATGTATGAAAGTGAGAGTTGGACTATAAAGACAGCTGAGCACCGAAGCATTGATGCTTTTGAACTGTGGTGTTAGAGAAGACTCTTGAGAGTCCCTTTGACTGCAAGGAGATCCAACCAGTCCATCCTAAAGGAGATCAGACCTGGGTGTTCTTTGGAAGGACTGATGTTGAAGCTGAAACTCCAATACTTTGGCCACCTCATGCGAAGAGTTGACTCATTGGAAAAGACCCTGTTGCTGGGAAAGATTGAGGGCAGGAGGAGAAGGGGACGACAGAGGATGCGATGGTTGGAGGGCATCATCGACTCAATGGACATGGGTTTGAGTGGGCTCCAGGAGTTGGTGATGGATAGGGAGGCCTAGCGTGCTATGGTTCATGGGGTCACAAACAGTTGGACAAGACTGAGTGACTGAGCTGAACTGAACAGAACAAAAGAATCCTTGCATCCCTGGGATAAAGCCCACTTGGTCATGATGTATGATCTTTTTAATACGTTGCGGGATTCTGTTTGCTAGAATCTTATTAAAGATTTCTGCATTGGTGTTCACCAATGGTATTGGACTGTAGTTTTCTTTTTTTGTGGCATCTTTGTCTGGTTTTGGTATTAGGGTAAATGGTGGCCTAATAGATGAGTTTGGAAGTTTACCTTCGTCTTCAATTTTCTGGAAGAGTTTGAATAGGATAGTGTTAGCTCTTCTCTAAATTTTTGGTAAAATTCAGCTGTGAAACCATCTGGTCCTGGGCTTTTGTTTGTTGGAAGATTTCTAATTACAGTTTCAGTTTCTGTGCTTGTGATGGGTCTGTTAAGATTGTCTATTTCTTCCTGGTTCAGTTTTGGAAAGTTATACTTTTCTACGAATTTGTCCATTTCTTCCAAGTTTTCCATTTTATTGGCATATTGTTGCTGATAGTAGTCTCTTGTGTTCCTTTGTATTTCTGTGTTGTTTGTTGTGACTTCTACATTTTCATTTCTAATTTTGTTGATTGACTTATTCTCCCTTTTTTTCTTGATGATTCTGACTAATGGTTTGTCTATTTTATTTATTTTCTCAAAGAACCATCTTTTAGCTTTGTTGATTTTGGTTATGATCACCTTTGTTTCTTTTGCATTTATTTCTGCCCTAATTTTTATTATTTCTTTCCTTCTACTAACCCTAGGGTGCTTCATTTCTTCTTTTTCTAGTTGCTTCAGGTGTAGAGTTAGGTTATTTATTTGATTTCTCTCCGGTTTCTTGACGTGGGCTTGTATTGCTATGAACCTTCCCCTTAGCACTGCTTTTATTGACTCCCAGAGGTTTTGGCTTGTTATGTTTTCATTTTCATTCGTTTCTATGCTTATTTTGATTTCCTTTTTGATTTCTTCTGTGACTTATTGGTTTTTCAGAACTGTGTTGTTTAGCCTCCATATGTTTGTATTTTTAATAGTTTTCTTTTTCTTTTTTTTCTGTAGTTTACATCTAACCTTACCACACTGTGATCAGAAAAAATGCTTGAGATTATTTCTTTTTTTTTTTTTTTTTAATTTATCAAGGCTAGATTTATGGCCCAGGATGTGATCTGTCATGGATAAGGTTCCATGTGCGCTTGGGAAGAAGGTGAAATTCATTGCTTTAGGGTGAAATGCCCTATAGATATCGATTAGGTCTAACTGGTCCATTGTATCATTTAAAGTTTGTGTTTCCTTACTAATTTTCTGTTTGGTTGATATATCCATAGGTGTGAGTGGGATATTAAAGTCTCCCATTATTATTGTGTTACTGTTAATTTCCCCTTTCATACTTGTTAGCATTTGCCTTGCATATTGCAGTCCTCCTATGTTGGGTTCATACATATTTATAACTTTTAAATCTTCATCTTGGACTGATTCATTAATCTTTATGTAGTGTCCATCTTTGTCTCTTTCCACAGCCTTTATTTCAAAGTCTATAATATCTGATATGAGTATTTCTACTCCTGCTTTCTTTTGGTCTCCATTTTTGTGAAATATCTTTTTTCAGACCTTTACTTTCAGTCTGTATTTGTTCCCAGATTTGAGGTGGGTCTCTTGTAGACAGCATATATGGGGGTCTTGTTTTTGTATCCATTCAGTTAGTCCTTGTCTTTTGGTTAGAACATTCAACCCATTTACAGTTAAACTGATTATTGATAAGTATGAACCCATTGCCATTTACTTTGTTGTTTTGCATTTGAGTTTATAAACCTTTTCTTTTTGTGTTTCCTGTCAAGATAAGATCCTTTAGCATTTGTTGAAGAGCTGTTTTGGTGGTGTTGAATCCTCTGAGCTCTTGCTTGTCTGTAAAGCTTTTGATTTATCCTTCATATTTGAATGAGATCCTTACTGGGTACCGTAATCTGTAGGTTTTTGTCTTTTATCACTTTAAGTATGTCCTACCATTCCCTTCTGGCTTGAGAGTTTCTATTGAAAGATCAGCTGTTATCCTTATGGGGATCCTCTTGTGAGTTATTTGTTGTTTTTCCCTTGCTGCTTTTAATGTTTTTTCTTTGTGTTTGATCTTTGTTAATTTGATTAATATGTGTCTTAGAGTGTTTCACCTTAGGTTTATCCTGTTTGGGACTCTCTGGGTTTCTTGGACTTGGATAGCTATTTCCTTCCCCATTTTAGGAAAGTTTTCAACTATTTTCAAGTATTTTCTCATGCCCTTTCTTTTTGTCTTCTTCTTCTGGGACTCCTATAATTTGAATGTTGGTGCATTTAACATTGTCCCAGTGGTCTCTGAGGTTGTGCTCACTTCTTTTAATTCTTTTTTTCTTTTTTCCTCTCTGCTTCATTTATTTCCACCATTGTATCTTCCGCCTCACTTATGCTATCTTCTGCCCCAGTTTTTCTACTCTTGGTTCCCTCCAGAGTGCTTTTGATCTCAGTTATTGCATTATTCATTATTGACTGATGTTTTTATTTCTTCTAGGTCCTTTTAAACATTTCATGCATCTTCTCAATCCTTGTCTCTAGACTACTTATCTGTAACTCCATTTTGTTTTCAAGATTTTGGATCATTTTTACTATCACTGTTCTGAATTAGTTTTCAGGTAGACTCCCTATGTCCTCCTCTTTTGTTTGTTTTGGTGCGGTTTTATCATGTTCCTTTACCTGCTGAATATTTCTCTGCCTTTTCATCTTATTTAGGTTGCTGTGTTTGGGGTGGCCTTTCTGTATGCTGGAAGTTTGTGGCTCCTGTTTATTGTGGTTCCTCCCTGTGGATGCAATTGGATGAGTGATTTTTCAAGGTTTCCTGGTTTAGCTAAGCTTGCTTTATTGTTCTGCTGGGTGGAGCTGGATCTCTTCTCTCCTAAGCAATGCAGCCCGTGCCTCCTTGTTCATCCCCACTTGCTGGTGATGGACATGAGCCTATGGGTTACTTTCCACTGGGAGCTGCAGTTAGGTGCGTAATCTGTGGGTTTTATTTATTTATTTTTTCCTCCTGGCTATGTTGCCCTCTGAGATTCCAAAACTCCCACACACCCACTGGTGAGAGGGTTTCCTGGTGTTTGGAAACTTCTCTTCTTTTACAACTCCCTCTTTGGGATGGGTCTTCATCCCTAACTCTTTTGGCTATCTCATTATCTTTTATATTTTGTCCTAACTCTTTTCATTCAGAAAATGAAGATCATGGCATCTGGTCCCATCGCTTCATGGCAAATAGATGGGGAAACAGTGGAAACAGTGTCGGACTTTATTTTTTGGGGCTTCAAAATCACTGCAGATGGTGACTGCAGCCATGAAATTAAAAGACGCTTACTCCTTGGAAGGAAAATTGTGACCAACCTAGATAGCATATTCAAAAGCAGAGACATTACTTTGCCAACAAAGGTCTGTCTAGTCAAGGCTATGGTTTTTCCAGTGGTCATGGATGGATGTGAAAGTTGGACTGTAAAGAAAGCTGAGCACCGAAGAATTGATGCTTTTGAACTGTGATGTTGGAGAAGACTCTTGAGAGTCCCTTGGACTGCATGAAGATCCAACCAGTCCATTCTGAAGGAGATCAGTCCTGGGTGTTCACTGGAGGGACTGATGCTGAAGCTGAAGCTCCAGCACTTTGGCCACCTCATGTGAAGAGTTGACTCATTGGAAAAGACTCTGATGCTGGGAGGGATTGGGGGCAGGAGGAGAAGGGGATGACCGAGGATGAGATGCCTGGATGGCATCACTGACTCGATGGACGTGAGTTTGAGTGAACTCCAGGTGTTGGTGATGGACAGGGAGGCCTGGCGTGCTGCGATTCATGGGGTCGCAAAGAGTCGTATACGACTGAGCGACTGAACTGAACTGACCTCTTTTCAAACACAATGCGCTGCCTTTCTTGGTGCCTGGGGTCCTCTGCCAGCGTCCAGAAGTTGTTTTGTAGTATTTGCTCAGCATTCAAGGGATCTTTCGATGAATTTGTGGGGGAGAAAGTGGTCTCCCCATCTTATTCTTCTGCCATTTTAGGACCACCCCCCTAATTTCAATTATGTAAAGCCAAGGATTTTTTTTTTTAATTTAATGTGTCCTGCCTAGAATTTGTTTCTTATTTTTATAAAATCTACTCCTGATACATCTTCTGATATATTTTGTCTCATTTTTCTATATAAACTCACTAATTTTTTCAGGTGAAACACTTACTGATGACATATATTTGGATTTTGTGGTTTAGTCTAATCTGATAACCTGTATCTTTTAATGGGTGAATGTAACCCAACTCAATTTATTCTATATATACACACACACACACACACACACACACACACACACACACACTTATTTCTATCCCCAAAAGGCAGTGGCAGATCTAGTTCTATTTTCATAAGAGCATCTTATTACTTCAATATATCATGATTTTTAGTGTTTGGTCCCAAATACTTACACCATAAACTTTCTTTTCTGTGAGTTTGATATTTCCATTCCTCTTATTAATATGTATCATTAATTATTTTTATTTTGTGTTTTCATTTACTGTCACATATCATAAGCATTTATGTTTGGTATAAAGTGTGTCATGTGTACAGTTTTTCCTCAAAATACTGCCAATAGGGCTTCATGGTCTTTCTGAGTTTGCTATTGCAGAGAAAACTGAAATTATCACAACTTTGTTTCTTGGTTAAAAAACAGCTTTATTAAATTTATTTGTTTTTCTACTTAAAGTTTGGGGGATTTTTTTTTTTTTTTCAGTTTTTGAAATAGAGAAAACAAAGCTAGGGTATATTTAGTCACAATCTATTTAGTCTTTTTACAAAAGTCATGATCTTTCTCTTCTTCTCCAGTACAGATAATTGTTCTATTTAGATTTATATTTTCATTTTCACTGTATTTTTCTGATAATGCTTATAAGATCCCATATTAAATTTCTATTTTCTATTATTCCTTCTTTAGACTAATAGTTTTATGTTTCATATTTTTATTCTGCATTTTAGCAGTGCTGGTTTGTCACCACTTTTGCTCTAAAAAGTTTTAATACATTTGCATATTGCACTTGATTACTTATAAAGTTGATTTTAATTATGCTATTTTGCTTTTGGGGGCTTCTTGCTCCAACTTATCAATTCCTGTTTTGATTAAATATACTATAGTAGTTTAATTTCCTATGTTCATGTATTATGAATCTTCTGTCCAAAAATAGTTTGTCTTTGCAGGATAATGAAAATTCCAAGCAATGTAACTTTCTGTAGAAATATCCCATTTGAGAGTATGGGATTTCTTTGATCCAGCTGCTTGTCCTTCACATACCCCATGTTGTTGTGTTGTTTCATATATCCTTGAGTGGAGCAAAGTCTATATGAAATTGCTCTCTTCTGTAAAATGTCTGTGTTTTCCGAGGGCCTAATCTCTTTGTTCTGAAAAATTACACAATTCTGTTATAATATACAGAGATTTAGGGTAGGTTGAGATGCTTGTTTGAATAGTCCTGTTCCAAATTTCTAATAGACACTTCTAAACTGTGATTATTCATTCTCCTTTCTATTTTTAACATGTCCTGAGAAGAGTCCTTTGAAAACTACTTTTCCTATTTGAATTCTTAGCTGATTCCTTGTTTTATTTTTATCCCGGCATATAGTAAATTATTCAGATTATGCCTTTCAAAACACACAAAAATGCTGATAGCCCATGCTCTTCATTTTATGTCCTTTGGTCATTAAAGTTATTGCAAGATGTTAACATTTAAATTATTGTAAGATGTTAGAATTTAATCTTTTAGTGATTTGCAGACAATGATAGATTTTTCTTTCTTGGTTCATGTTTTCCAATGTCTTAAAAAAAAACAATTTAGCTGTTAATTGGGAAAGACTTGTTTGAAATTGGCTATACAGTTCCATTTCCATTCAGGAGTACAGAGATCCATTTTAATTTTGCCTTTGAAATATGGCACTAAAGACTTGTATGCCAAGTCACAGAGTTAAGTGTCCATGGAAAGGTCAGCTCAGTCATCCCTCAGCCTGAGCTATTCCAAGTGCCATTAAAATAGATTTTTCTCATTCAGGGCATCAGATTCTGTTCTTACCCTTAAAAATAATTATTTCCAAGATCTTATAACTGTTATAGGAGAGACTGTCTCTCTGATTTATATTCTAATTAGAGCCCTTTTACTCTTGTCTCTAGGAAGAAGAAATCTGCTCCTCATCTATTTTTAAGGACCATTTCGTATACTGAAGCCTCTTAGTAAACCCCAAAATCATCTGTTCTACCTCTAGGTTGAAGGAGCACAGTTGCATTTGCTTTATCTCATAGGGGCCATTGCCCAAACTTTTCATCAAATCTGATTGTTTTCATCTGAAATAACTCTATTTCATACTTCACCACAATGACCCAAATGACGTCCAGAATGTTTTTAATACAGTTAGAACTCTATGTGTATTCCTAACAGAAGTCCCTCTAGTCTCTTCTTATCACTATTGTTTCTTGCACAAGGGATGAATTAAATAGCTAGGATGATTCCGATTTCTCAAAAACAGATAGCGGCATATTGTTGTTGGCTGAATATGTTGTGTTTTCATTTCTTGAATATAAATTTAAGATTGCTAACTTGTTCTCAACAACACTTATTTAAAATTAACAAGGAAATGATATTTGAATTTCTCAGTTTGCATCACTCACACCAATTAAAATATATTAAACATCAAATTGCTTGGTATATTTTAAATCCAAAGCAAATAATAGTTTTGCAAAAAATGTTTTATATTGTGACATACTAGGGAGATCAATGTAATTATAAGCCATTAGAATCAGAATCATTTAGATTATTTCAATTCCATGTTTTAACTTTTTCTTTTGAACCATTTTGAGATTTTTGTTCAGCTCTATAATTGACATATAAAATTGTAAAGTATTTAAAGTGTACATTGTGATGACTTGATATGCATGGCAACAAGATTCTTCCCATCTAGTTAATTAACAAATCTATCACTCCATATATTTATTTTTATGTATGTATGAGAACAGTTATTTTCTACCCTCTTAGCAAACTTCAATTATATAATAGTGTTATCAGTTATAGTCACTATCTATAGAGTATATTTCCAAACTTTATTCATTATATAGCTGAAAAATTATACCTTTTTAGTGATCTCTTCCTAATTTGTCCACCCCACTCAAATTACTGGCAACAAATTTTCTACTCTCTTTCTATGAGTTTGACGTTTTAGATTCCACATATAAGTGATACCATGCAGTGCTAGCCTTTGTCTGACTTATTTCACTTAGCATAATGCCCTCAAGGCTCATTCATATTGCCACAAATGGCAGGATTTCCTTTTTTCTGTTGTCTGAAAAATATTCCATTTTATGTATATACCATGTTTTCTTTATTAATTGGTGTGTGGATGGACATTTGCACTTTGTTTGTTTGTTTTGTTTTTTAACATTTCACTATTGTGAATATTGCTGCAATGAGAAGATATTGGTTTATATTCTTTTATTCTCTTTGGATATATACACAGAAGTGAAATTGCTAGATGGTATGTCAACCTGCTTATTTAACTTATATGCAGAGTACATCATGAGAAATGCTGGACTGGAAGAAGCACAAGCTGGAATGAAGATTGCCAGGAGAAATATCAATAACCTCAGATATGCAGATGACACCACCCTTATGGCAGAAAGTGAAGAGGAACTAAAAGCCTCTTAATGAGAGTGAAAGAGGAGAGTTAAAAAGTTGGCTTAAAGCTCAACATTCAGAAAACTAAGATCATGGCATCTGGTCCCATCACTTCATGGCAAATAGATGGGGAAACAGTGGAAACAGTGTCAGACTTTATTTTTTTGGGCTCCAAAATCACGGCAGATGGTGACTGCAGCCATGAAATTAAAAGACGCTTACTCCTTGGAAGAAAAGTTATGACCAACCAAGATAGCATATTCAAAAGCAGAGACATTACTTTGCCAACAAAGGTCCATCTAGTCAAGGCTATGGTTTTTCCAGTGGTCATGTATGGATGTGAGAGTTGGACTGTGAAGAAGGCTGAGCACCGAATAATTGATGCTTTTGAACTGTGGTGTTGGAGAAGACTCTTGAGAATCCCTTGGACTGCAAGGAGATCCAACCAGTCCATTCTGAAGGAGATCAGCCCTGGGATTTCTTTGAAAGTAATGATGCTAAAGCTGAAGCTCCAGTACTTTGGCCACCTCATGCGAAGAGTTTACTCATTGGAAAAGACTCTGATGCTGGGAGGGATTGGGGGCAGGAGGAGAAGGGGACGACCCAGGATGAGATGGCTGGATGGCATCACCCACTCGATGGACGTGAGTCTGTGTGAACTCCTGGAGATGGTGATGGACAGGGAGGCCTGGCGTGCTGCAATTCATGGGGTCACAAAGAGTCGAACATGTCTGAGTGACTGAACTGAACTGATAACAGTTCTATTTTAAATTTTCTGAGGAAGCTCCTTACTCCCTGGAGGCTCGGATGGTAAAGAATCTGCCTGCAATGCAGGAGACCTGGGTTTGATTCCTGGGTTGGGAAGATCTCCTGGAGAAGGGAATGGCAACCCATCCAGTATTCTTGCCTGGAGAATCCCATGGACAGAGGAGCCTGGCAAGCTAAAGTCCATATTGGGCTGCACCAAGTTACATTTCCACCAGCTTTTCACAATGATTTCCTTTTGTCCACATCTTTTCTGTTATTATTTGGTTACAGTCACTCTAACAGGTATGAGGTGATATCTCATTGTGGTTTTGATTTGAATTTCCCTGATGAATAGTGATTTTATACACCTTTTGTTATACCCTCTCTACTAAATGCTTTGTATAATTTAATAGGTTTCACTTATCCCCATTTACAGGTGAAAACTCTGAGGCCTTCAGAAGGTGAAATAACTTACTGCAGGTCACAGACTTAATATAAATCAGCTAACATTTGAACTAACTAACCTCAATTTGGCCTCAAAATATTCACTTTTAGCAACCACCTTCTACCAAAATTATATTCAAATGATAATTATGCCTCATGATACTGTAGGACATTAAGTTTTGAGATAGGGCAAACTATCTCCAGTATGACACGTACATTCAAGAGTCAACTACCTTTACATACTATTCTCCGTGCAAGAGTTAGCATTTTTAAATTTTTCTTTTAAAATATTGACATTCTCAATATTATTTATGGGTCCAATTTTATAAAACTGCAAGTTGTTGGGCAAACTCACCAAAACAATATTTATTGACTGGAAAATAATTAAATTTTGCAGTACTGTTGATAATTGTTATAGATTATTTTTTATTTATTATGACAAGCACTAAACACTGAAAGTGTGGATGGCAACCACATTTGTTACCAAAATATTGCAATTGTAACAACAAAGGGTAATTAGGGGAAATTGTAAGTGAAGAGATTTTATTGATGCTAAATTGACTTCTAGATGAAAAGGGAGATATTTTGAGGGTAAAACTTTTTTAATACCAGATAATTTCGCTGAAATTATACCTAGTATAAGGCAATAAAATGTACCAAATTAATCAAATTCAAGGTCATGAATCTTTTATATGAAACTATTTTTCAGCTAAAGTTGAAACTTTAAAGCAATATTTCTTTGCCATTCTTAATACCAATAGATTCTTTATTTCTCATAAATAAAGTGAAGCCATTTCTTTAAAATCTGATTTCTTTTATTTGTTTTATTGAAGAATTTGAAAATATGGATGGTTAAACTTTTCATTGATTCTGCATGATTTTCAGATTTGTATATTATAAATTTAATGGGCATTAGATACATTTAACTGCAATACACTATAAGTGTAACCACTTACTCCCTATCAATATTCACTTTAGTCTTATTAGATTAACTTTGTTTACCAGATTACTTTTTTTAATAAGTTACCAAATTTATTCAGATATCAGGTTTGTTGCTGGTTTCTTTTCTTGTGATATTGCTCTGAAAATGAAGTGATACTTTCCTAGGAATGAGAAGTATGTTTCCTTTTATTCCAAGGTGATTTGGAAGATGAAAATACAGATAATATTATTAGAATTACAGTGATTTATGAGCACTTTATATAGCCACTACTATTTAGAAATAGTCCTCCTTTCCTTCCCATAAAGCAAATCTATTTTTTTTTTATTTTTTAATCTAACAAAAGAAATTACCAAAATTTCAAAAAGAAAGCTATAGAGGTCTTGCTTTTAGTCCATTTAGTCATCTGTATATTGAAGTTCTGGGCTAAATGAAATTCTAAAAACTCTGAGCCTTATGCTAAAACTGGTTTGAGACTAGTATACTATAGACAGTATATAAGAAGACTAATTATCACTTCCTATGAGTAGATTTATTCAGAAATTCTTAACTGACCACATTGATTTCTGGTATAACATGAAGTGTCAATATGTTTCAACATGACAACAGGACTTACCTTTGTTTTCCTCCACCAATATTACCCAATAATTTACCATCCATTTGCAACCTGTTTCCTCTCTAAATATGTAGATTTCTGCCCTCTCTCATCAAATTGTTTGCTCTACTCCATTATAACTTCCCTTTACATTTCTATAAGTAAATATAGTTCAGTAAGGATGATGCTTTTGAACTGTGGTGTTGGAGAAGACTCTTGAGAGTCCCTTGGACTGCAAGGAGATACAAACAGTCCATTCTGAAGGAGATCAGCCCTGGGATTTCTTTGGAAGGAATGATGCTAAAGCTGAAACTCCAGCACTTTGGCCACCTCATGCAAAGAGTTGACTCATTGGAAAAGACTTTGATGCTGGGGGGAATTCGGGGCAGGAGAAGAAGGGGATGACCGAGGATGAGATGGCTGGATGGCATCACGGACTCGATGGACGTGAGTCTGAGTGAACTCTGGGAGCTGGTGATGGACAGGGAGGCTTGGCATGCTGTGATTCATGGGGTCGCAAAGACTTGCACAGGACTGAGCAACTGAACTGAAGGATACTTTGTTGAAAAAGTTTCTGGGTAGGACTAAGTACTTTAGATTATTATGCTATGCTACTTTAATACCTGTCCAGCTGTGATAAATGATCCATTTGGCTCGTGTATACATATTATTTTCTATGATATAGTCTATTACCCTTTTAAATACAGCATAAAGATATCATACTGACGTATAATAGCAAAACAAGAAGCCAGTAAATTCCTCTTTTTCCTTAAGCTGTTTTAAATTTGCTTTTTGTCATTACAATAGAAAAAAAGTCATGAAAAAATATGTCATCTATGCAGTCAACAGACCTTAAGTTGTCAAAAAATAATAAGGAATACCAAGCAGTGAAGATTTATTCAATTTCAAGCTTGAAGATAAATGATAAATAGCAAAGCTCCTGGACAAACATTGTCTGTTGTATCTTTTCAAGTCACTACTAATTAAAAGACGCTTACTCCTTGGAAGAAAAGTTATGACCAACCTGGATAGCACATTCAAAAGCAGAGACATTACTTTGCCAACAAAGGTCCGTCTAGTCAAGGCTATGGTTTTTCCTGTGGTCATGTATGGATGTGAGAGTTGGACTGTGAAGAAGGCTGAGCGCTGAATAATTGATGCTTTTGAACTGTGGTGTTGGAGAAGACTCTTGAGAGTCCCTTGGACTGCATGAAGATCCAACCAGTCCATTCTGAAGGAGATCGGCCCTGGGATTTCTTTGGAAGGAATGATGCTAAAGCTGAAACTCTATTACTTTGGCCACCTCATGTGAAGAGTTGACTCACTGGAAAAGACTCTGATGCTGGGAGGGATTGGGGGCAGGAGGAGAAGGGGACGACAGAGAATGAGATGGCTGGATGGCATCACTGACTCGATGGACATGAGTCTGAGTGAACTCTGGGAGTTGGTGATGGACAGGGAGGCCTGGTGTGCTGCGATTCATGGGGTCGCAAAGAGTCAGACACGACTGAGTGACTGAAATGACTGAATGTAGTATAGGATTATAATAACATTAACTGTCAGAAATACAGCTGAAGCAGAAAGCCTTCAGGTGGGTTCTAGAATCAGAGACCATAACTAAGCTACCTCATTCAAGATAATTCATATTTCCCCATATCTATGTTATAAGAACTATTTCCAGAAAAATTCCAAGCAAAGACCTGGGTCAGTGGAGAAGAAAAAGAAAGGAAAACACTGATACAATGTCTAGGTCCTTGCAACCATATCAGATTAAAATGTAATTGGCTGAAGCAGCACATTCCCCCAAAAGAGAGTCATCTCTGTGGCCAATGAAGATGAAGGATAAAGGGCATAATCCCTGAAGACAGAACTTGGGTCAGGCAAAGAGGCTAACTGGACACATGCACGTTGGCTGAACTAGACTTGACCTAAGGAAATGTTTATCAACCAGAGATCTTATACTCAAAACCAGAAAAAACAGGGATTAAGCTTTGTCCTTTTAATGAAGGGGTAAATCTTAGCTGTATGGCAAAAATACACCATTAGGGAAAATAATATTTAAACAGTATACATAGAAGAAAAGCCTAATTCTAGGCAATGTTCTGTTATTCATTCTTCTTAAGTTACCTCACAGCACTTCTTCTTCTGGTTAAATAGCATGTTTCTTCTTATCAAGGATTTTTCCTTTTCCATCTAATGAGATTGTCAGTCACACAAACTCAATTCTCCACCAGAAAGGTAGGCTGATAAGGGGTTGACATGATGAAATCAGGATCAGTTAAAAATCTGAGATGCACCAAGCATCATGTGACATGTTAAAGCTAAGGACCATCTTTGCCACCACGTGGAAAGAGGAAGAGCTCTGATTACTGCTATGAATCATTTCCAGTTTTGTTTTGTTTTTTCCTGAGCACCATTTCAGGAAATGGTGGAGACATAGTAGATGCATATGTCTCCAAGAATTTTTTGGAAAATCACTCTTCTTCATTCACAGTCACATAATTTGTGTGGGATTAACTCCAAATCCAACTCCAAAGGTTACCCTAATTAACTTAATTCAGTCAGTATAGCCCATCTCTTGGCCCCAGGTATTGGTTTAGCTCTGACAACTAATCCATTCAGTGCTAAATCCTTCCAGGAAGAAACAGTGCTCTCACAGGTTATCTTGCTCTCTCTTCAAGCTTACATTGCATTCCACTGTATGTATACAATATATCTCTTATTAATATTCCAATCTTACTGAAATATAATTGACATATAGCGCTGCAGTGGCACCTGCACAGCGCTAGAGTGGCAGCTGTGTGATGCTGGAGGAGTAGCTATGCAGCACTGGAGCAACCTCGAGGAGATACTCCATGTCCAAGGACAAAGGAGAAGCTCCAGAAAGACAGTAGGAGGGGCAAAATCACATGAAATCAAACCCCATACCGCCAGAGATGCTCAGAGGGCTCAAACAAATCTTATGCACACTAAGACCAAGAGATCCCACCGAGACTGAGACAGTTTGAGTGTCTCCTGCAGGGGTAAGTGAGCACTAGACTACTACAGGGGAAGGGGCTCTAGGTGCAGCAAACCTTGGTATGGCATAAGCCCTCTTGGAGGAGATCACTATTAACCACACCATATAGCCACCAGGACTTACACAGGACTGGGGAAAAGGACTCATGGAGGGCACAAACAGAATCTTGTGCACAGCAGAACACAGGAGAAAGGAGCAGTGACCCCACAAGAGATTGACCCAGACTTACCCGTGAGTGTCCAGGAATCTCCAGCAGAGGCATGGGTGGCCTGCTGGGGGTTGGGAGCACTGAGTACAGCAATGCATGCATGGAACCTTTTGAAGGAGTTTGCTATTATCATCATTACCTCCACAAGAGTTTGGTCTCAGGTCAAATAACAGGAAGGGAACACAGCCACACCCATCAACAGAAAATTGGATAAAAGACTTACTGAGCACTGCCCTGCCCATCAGAAAAGAGTCAGTTTCCCCTCAGTCAGTTTCTCTCATCAGGAAGCTTCCATAAGCCTCTTATCCTTATCCATCAGAGGGCAGACAGAATAAAAACCACAATCAGAAAACTAACCAATCTGATCACATGGACCACAGACTTGTCTAACTCAATGAAACTACAAGCCATGTTGTGTAAGGCTACCCAGATGGACCAGTTATTGTGAAGAGCTTTGACAAAACGTTGTCCACTGAAGAAGGGAATGGCAAACAACTTCAGTATTCTTGCCTTGAGAACCCCATGAACAGTATGAGAAGGCAAAAAGATAGGAAAAATGATAGGATACCAAAAGAGGAACTCCCAGGTCATTAGGTGCCCAATATGCTACTGGAGATCAGTGGAGAAATAACTCAAGAAATAATAAAGAGACAGAGCCAAAGCAAAAACAACAAACAGTTGTGGAAGTGACTGGTGATGGAAGTAATGTCCAATGATATAAAAAGCAATATTGCATAGGAACCTGGAATGTTAGGGCCATGAATCAAAGCAAATTGGAAATGGTCAAGCAGTATATGGCAAGAGTGAACATAGACATTTTAGGAATCAGTAAACTAAATGGACTGGGTGAATGTAACTCAGATGACCATTTCATCTACTACTGTGGGCAAGAAGCCCTTAGAAGGAATGGAGTAGCCACCACAGTCAACGAAAGAGTACAGAATGCAGTACTTAGATGCAATCTAAAAAATGACAGAATGATCTCCTTTCGTTTCCAAGGCAAACCATTCAGTATCACAGTAATTCAAGTCTATGCCCTGACCAGTGATTCTGAAGAAGCTGAAGTTGAACAGTTCTATGAAGACCTATGAGACCTTGCAGAACTAACACCCGAAAAGATGTCCTTTTCATTATAGGGGACTGGAATGCAAAAGTAGGAAATCAAGAGATACCTGGAATAACAGGCAAATTTTACCTTGGAGTACAGAATGACAGGACAAAGGCTAATAGAATTTTCCAAGAGAAAGCACTGGTCATTGCCAACACCCTTTCCAACAACACAAGAGAAGACTGTATACGTGGACATCACCAGAAAGTCAATACCGATAGAAGATGGAGTATATTCTTTGCATCCAAAGTTGGAGAAGCTTTATATAGTCAGCAAAAACAATACGGGGAGCTGACTGTGGCTCAGATCATGAACTTCTTATTGCCAAATTCAGACTTAAATTTAAGAAAGAAGAGAAAATCACTCTACCATTCGGATATGGCCTAAATCAAATCCCTTATGATTATACAGTGGAAGTGACAAATAGATTCAAGGGATTAGATCTGACAGATAGAGTGTCTGAGGAACTATAGATGGAGGTTCATGACATTGTACAGGAGACAATGTTCAAGACCAACCACAAGAAAAAGAAATGCAAAAAGGCAAAATGGTTGTCTGAGGAGGCCTTATAGACAGCTGTGAAAAGAAGAGAAGCAAAAGACAAAGCAGAAAAGGAAACATATACTCATTTGAATGAGAGCTCCAAATAGCAAGGAGAGATAAGAAAGCCTTCCTCAATGATCAATGCAAAGAAATAGAGGAACAAATTAGAATGGGAAAGACTAGAGATCTCTTCAAGAAAATTAGTTACCAGGGGAACATTTCATGCAAAGAAGGGCACAATAAAGGACACAAATGATATGGACCTAAGAGGTACTGGAGATATTTAGAAGAGGTGGCAAGAATACACCGAAGAACTACACAAAAAAGATCTTTATGACCCAGATAACCAAGATGGTGTGATCACTCACCTAGAGCCAGACATCCTGGAATGCGAAGTCAAGAGGGTCTTAGGAAAATCACTTTGAATAAGGCAAGTGGAGGTGATGGAATTCCAGTTGAGTAATTTCAAATCCAAAAAAATGATGCTGTGAAAGTGCTGCACTCAATTGCCAGCAAATTTGGGAAACTCAGTAGTGGTCAGAGGACTGGGAAAGGTCACTTTTCATTCCAATCCCAAAGAAAGGCAATGCCAAAGAATGCTCAACCTGCCACACAATTACACTCATTTCACACACTAGCAAAGTAGTGTTCAAAATTCTCCATGCCAGGCTTCAACAGTACATGAACTGTGAACTTCCAGATATCCAAGATGGATTTAGAAAAGGCAGAGGAACCAGAGATCAAATTGACAACATCTGTTGGATCATCAAAGAGCAAAAGTGTTCCAGAAAACCATCTACTTCTGCTTTATTGACTCTGCCAAGGCCTTTGACTCAGTGGATCACCATATACTGTGGGAAATTCTTAAAGCAATGGGAATACCAGAGACAACCTGACTGCCTCCTAAGAAATCTGTATGCAGGTCAAGAAGTAATAGTTAAAACTACATGGAACAACAGATTGGTTCCAAATTGGGAAATGGGTACGTCAAAGCTGCATTTTGTTACCCTGCTTATTTAACTTATATGCAGAGTACATCATGAGAAATACTGGGCTGAATGAAGCACAAGCAGCATTCAAGATTACCGGGAGAAATAGGAATAACCTCAGATATGCAGATAACACCACCCTTATGCCAGAAAGTGAAGAAGGTCTAAAGAGCCTCTTGATAAAAGTGAAAGAGGAGAGTTAAAAAGTTGGCTTAAAACTCAACATTCAGAAAACTAAGATCATGGCATTAGGTCCCATCACTTCACAGCAGATAGATGGGGAAACAATGGAAACAGTGACTGACTTTATTGCATGGGTCTCCAAAATCACTGCAGATGGTGACTTAAGCCATGAAATTAAAAGACACATGCTCCTTGGAAGGAAAGCTATGAGCAACCTAGACAGCATATTAAAAAGCAAAGAAGTTACTTTGCTGACAAAGCTGTAGTTTTTCCAGTAGTCATGTATGGATTGAGATTTGGATTATAAAGAAAGCTGAGTGTCAAAGAATTGATGCTTTTGAACTGCGATGTTGGAGAAGACTCTTAAGAATCCCTTGGACAGTAAGGAAATCCAACCAGTCTATCCTAAAGGAAATCAGTCCTGAATATTCATTGGAAGGACTGATGCGGAAGCTGAAACTCTAGTACTTTGGCCAGGTGATGCAAGAACTGACTCATTTGAAAAGACCCTGATGCTTGGAAAGATTGAAGGTGGAGGAGAAGGAGATGACGAGGATGAGATGGTTGGATGGCACCACTGACTCAATGGACATGAGTTTGAATAAGTTCCAGGAGTAGGGGAGGCCTGGCATGCTGCAGTCCATGGGGTCGCACCACAGTGAACTCAATGAAGGATTAGAAAGTAGAGAATCATTGAATTGAATTAAATTAGAATAGAACAGAAGTGATGAGCTATCTTTCTTCCACTTATTTTGCTAGACAAAGGAAGAAGAACACTGAAGGGAAGCCCTTAACCTTTAAAAAGACAGATAATTTTCTTCCTTCCCTGAGCTTCTAGAAATTTCACCTCCCATAGTTTCAGGCAACCTTCTTATCCTGCAATGCTTATAACTGTTGGTATAGCTTTTTTTCAAGTTAATTGCTTATGGTTTACTGCCAGTGATAAACAGATGTCTTTTACAATGTCACTTCTAGAAAACTGAGATTTTATCCTTAAAGTTTTCTATAAATTAATTTTGCTAAAGTTATGGGGATTAAAACATATCTTTGATTTCTCCTCAAATTAAATATCCCCATATGGCAGAGAAATGATTCACAAAATTCATGACTTGCAATAATGATGTGATAGATGCTCCTGTGGATAACAACTACAGAAATGCATGATAAAACTAAAAAGATCAAACATTACCATTATTTGTAACTTAATATTTGTCCTTTGGGAAACCATCATCTGCTTTGGAAACAGAATAGGCAGCTCCAGGGACCATCTGCTCATTTTCCAATTTTACTATGTTAATTTGCTGACATATAAAAACTCTGGGGGAAAAGTCACAATTTTGGATTTATTCACTAGGAAAAAACAACAACAACAAAAAAAAACACTATATCTTTTTCATGAGCTTTATCTATCCTTTTGGTAAAATTATTTTCTTTTACCTTTCAGCCTCCTCATGTTTTATGTCCTTGGTGTTATTTTAATCTCTTTCTTGCCATAATTCTAAAATGACTTATCCTATTGCTCTGTCCTTATTCCTTAGTGGAAAACAAACCCTTGGGCCAATTCAACTATCTCTCTTTGTCATTACATAATGGATACTGAACCATGCTAATGAAAACTCATACCAATGCAAAATTTGATACTATTGTAAATTCTGCAAGCTCATCATTCACTAATGACTATTCTGCATTTGTTTTGCTCAATTACTCCTCTCTAGTTATCTACATGTCTTAGTAATATCTACATGTCTTATTCATATATGAAGATATATCTATACCCAAAATGTATTCCTTTCCTCAGGATCAGCAGAAAATTATGTCTTTTCCAACTTCATTCTGAAAATAGAAATATCCAAAGGGCCCTTTACTTTCCTCCACGGAAAACAAAGACAACATCCACTCTCCTTTTTCTCAAATAATAATGGACCAGGTATCCATGTTTTCTACAGTGATAGTCCTTGTAGATGTGATTATGATCTCAAGACTTTCTACCACCTTAGATAGTTTGTTTTTCTAAAATTTTCCTAAATTCCTGTATATTTTACTGCTCCCTGATCAATATTCAATAATTGGCCTATTTTTCAATAATTTTGCTCTTAATGTTTGAATATACTTACTTCTTATATAATTTAAAAATAAACTCACTTCACTTGAATTTAGATCTCCTTGCAAATGTCTTATCACTATTATCACATCTATTGCCATTAAACAAGTCATTGCTTGCTATACTCACTTCATATCCCATTCACCCTGAAACTGACTATGGTTTCTAATACTCCACTGGCAATGTTTTCACTGAACTCCAACAACTTCCACACTGCCTGATTCAATAGATTTTTCAATACATATTATGATGACTGTGATCTTTTAGTATATGTGTTAACTGAAATTTCCTATGGTAGCATGTACCTACAGTTCAGTTCACTTCATTCGCTCAGTCGTGTCCGACTCTTTGCAACCCCATGAATCACAGCACACCAGGCCTCCCTGTTCATTACCAACTCCCAGAGTTCACTCAAACTCACGTCCATCGAGTTCGTGATGCCATCCAGCCATCTCATTCTCTGTCGTCCCCTTCTCCTCCTGCCCCCAATCCCTCCCAGCATCACAGTATTTTCCAATGAGTCAACTCTTCACATGAGGTGGCCAAAGTACTGGAGTTTCAGCTTTAGCATCATTCCTTCCAAAGAAATCCCAGGGCTGATCTCCTTCAGAATAGACTGGTTGGATCTTCATGCAGTCCAAGGGACTCTCAAGAGTCTTCTCCAACACCACAGTTCAAAAGCATCAATTCTTCAGCGCTCAGCTTTCTTCAGAATCCAACTCTCACATCCATACATGACCATTGGAAAAATCATAGCTTTGACTAGATGGACCTTTGTTGGCAAAGTAATGTCTCTGGTTTTCAAAATGCTATCTAAGTTGATCAAACTTTTCTTCCAAGCACTAACCGTCTTTTAATTTCATGGCTGCAGTCACCTTCTGCAGTGATTTTGGACCCGCCAAAAAATAAATTATGACACTGTTTCCACTGTTTTCCCATCTATTTCCCATTAAGTGGTAGGACCGGATTCCATGATCTTCATTTTCTGAATGTTGAACTTTAAGCCAACACTTTCACTCTCCACTTTAGCTTTCATCAAGAGGCTTTTTAGTTCTCTTCACTTTCTGCCATAAGGGTGGTGTCATCTGCATATCTGAGGTTATTGATATTTCTCCCAGCAATCTTGATTCCAGTTTGTGCTTTTCTAGCCCAGCGACTATCATGATGTACTCTGCAAAGAAGTTAAATAAATATGGTGACAGTATACAGCCTTGACGTACTTCTTTTCCTATTTGGAACAAGTCTATTGTTCCATGCCCAGTTCTAACTGTTGCTTCCTGACCTGCATATAGATTTTTCAAGAGACAGGTCAGGTGCTCTGGTATTCCCATCTCTTTCAGAATTTTCCACAGTTGATTGTGATCCACATAGTCAAAGGCTTTGGCATAGTCAATAAAGCAGAAATAGATGTTTTTCTGGAACTCTCCTGCTTTTTCCGTGATCCAGCGGATGTTGGTAATTTGGTCTCTGGTTCCTCTGTCTTTTCTTAAACCAGCTTGTACATCAGGAAGTTCACGGTTCACGTATTGCTGAAGCCTGGCTTGGAGAATTTTGAGCATTACTTTACTAGCGTGTGAGATGAGTGCAATTGTGCTGTAGTTTGAGCATTTTTTGGCATTGCCTTTCTTTGGGATTGGAATGAAAACTGACCTTTTCTAGTCCTGTGGCCACTGCTGAGTTTTCCAAATTTGCTGACATATTGAGTGCAGCACTTTCACAGCATCATCTTTCAGGATTTGAAACAGCTCCACTGGAATTCCATCACCTCCACTAGCTTTGTTTATAGTGATGCTTTCTAAGGCCCACTTGACTTCACATTCCAGGATGTCTGGCTCTAGGTGAGTGATCACACCATCGTGATTATCTGGGTCATGAAGATCTTTTTTGTACAGTTCTTCTGTGTATTCTTGCCACCTCTTCTTAGTATCTTCCGCTTCTGTTAGGTCCATACCATTTCTGTCCTTTATTGAGCCCATCTTTGCATGAAATATTCCCTTGATATCTCTCATTTTCTTGAAGAGATCTCTAGTCTTTCCCATTCTGTTCTTTTCCTCTATTTCTTTCCATTGATTGCTGAGGAAGGCTTTCTTATCTCTTCTAGCTATTCTTTGGAATTCTGCATTCAGATGCTTATATCATTCCTTTTCTCCTTTGCTTTTCGCTTCTCTTCTTTTCAGAGCTATTTGAACGGCCTCCTCAGACAGCCATTTCGCTTTTTTGCATTTTTTTTCCATGGGGATGGTCTTGATCCCTGTCTCCTGTACAATGTCATGAACCTCAGTCCATAGTTCATCAGGCACTCTATCTATCAGACCTACTCCCTTAAATTTATTTATCACTTCCACTATATAATCATAAGGGATTTGATTTAGATCATACCTGAATGGTCTAGTGGTTTTCCCTACTTTCTTCAATTTAAGTCTGAATTTGGCAATAAGGGTTTCATGATCTGAGCCACAGTCAGCTCCTGGTCTTGTTTTTGTTGCCATTATAGAGCTTCTCCATCTTTGGATGCAAACAATATAATCAATCTGATTTCAGTGTTGACCATCTAGTGATGTCCATGTGTAGTCTTCTCTTGTGTTGTTGGAAGAGGGTGTTTGCTATGACCAGTGCATTTTCTTGGCAAAATTCTATTAGTCTTTCCCTGCTTCATTCTGTATTCCAAGGCCAAATTTGCCTGTTACTCCAGGTGTTTCTTGACTTCTTACTTTTGAATTCCAGTCCCCTAAAATGAAAAGGACATCTTTTTGGGGTGTTATTTCTAAAAGGTCTTGTAGGTCTTCATAGAACTGTTCAGCTTCAGCTTCTTCAGCATTACTGGTTGGGGCATAGACTGGGATTACTGCGACACTGAATGGTTTGCCTTGGAAACGAACAGAGATCATTCTGTCGTTTTTGAGATTGCATCCAAGTACTGCATTTCAGACTTTTTTGTTGATCATGATGGCTACTCCCTTTCTTCTACGGAATTCTTGCCCACAGTAGTAGATATAATGGTCATCTGAGCTAAATTCATCCATTCCAGTCCATTTTAGTTCGCTGATTCCTAGAATGTCAACGTTCACCCTTGCCATCTCTTGCTTGACCACTTCCAATTTGCCTTGATTCATGGACCTGACATTCCAGGTTCCTATGCAATATTGCTCTTTACAGCATCGGACCTTGCTTTTATCACCAGTCACACCCACAGCTGGGTATTGTTTTTGCTTTGACTCTATCCCTTCATTCTTTCTGGAGTTATTTCTCCACTGATCTCCAGTAGCATATTGGGCACCTACTGACCTGGGGAGTTCCTCTTTCAGTATCCTATCATTTTGCCTTTCATACTATTCATGAGGTTCTCAAGGCAAGAATATTGAAGTGGTTTCCATTCCCTTCTACAGGGGGCCACATTCTGTCAGACTTCTCCACCATGCTCATCCATCTTGGGTGGCCCCACAGGGCATGGCTTAGTTTATTAATGTTAAAAGCTAGTGGAGGTGATGCAATTCCAGTTGAACTATTTCAAATCCTGAAAGATGATGCTGTAAAAGTGCTGCATTCAATATGTAAGCAAATTTGAAAACTCAACGGTGGCCACAGGACTGGAAAATGTCAGTTTTCATTTCAATCCCAAAGAAAGGCAATGCCAAAGAATGTGCAAACTACAACACAATTACACTCATCTCACACACTAGCAAAGCAATGCTCAAAATTCTCTATCCAGATTTCAGCAACAGACTGGTTCCAGATAGGAAAATGAGTATGTCAAGACTGTATATTGTCAGCCTGTTTATTTAACTTATATGCAGAGTACATCATGAGAAACCCTGGGCTGGAAGAAGCACAAGCTGGAATCAAGATTTTCAGGAGAAATATCAATAACCTCAGATATGCAGTTGGCAGCACCCTATGGCAGAAAGTGAAGAAGAACTAAGAGCCTCTTGATGAAAGTGAAAGAGGAGAGTGAAAAAGTTGGCTTAAAACTCAACATTCAGAAAACTAAGATCATGGCATTAGGTCCCATCACTTCATGGCAAATAGATGTGGAAACAGTGACAGATTTTATTTTGGAGGGGCTCCAAAATCACTGCAGATGGTGATTGCAGCCATGAAATTAAAAGGAGCTTACTCCTTGGAAGGAAAGTTATGACCAACCTTTACAGTATATTAAAAAAGCAGAGACATTACTTTGTCAACAAGTGTCCGTCTAGTCAAGGGTATGCTTTTTCCAGTGGTCATGTATGGATGTGAGAGTTGGACTATAAAGAAAGCTGAGTGCTGAAGAATTGATGTTTTTGAACTGTGGTGTTGGAGAAGCCTCTTGAGAGTCCCCTGGACTGCAAAGAGATCCAACCAGTCCATTCTAAAGGAGATCAGTCCTGGGTGTTCATTGGAAGGACTGAAGTTGAAACTGAAACTCCAATACTTTGGGCACCTGATGTGAAGGGCTGACTCATTTGAAAATACTCTGATGCTGGGAAAGATTGAGGGCTGGAGAAGAAGTGGATGACAGAGGGTGTGACGGTTGGATGGCATCACTGACTCGATGGACATAGATTTGGGTGGATTCCGGGAGTTGGTGATGGACAGGGAGGTCTGGTGTGCTGCGGTTCATGGGGTCGCGAAGACTCGAACACCACTGAGTGACTGACCTGAACTGAACTGAATGATAAACGACTCTGTATTCTTTCATAGTACAGTTTTAGAGGTTTAATTTACCTACAATTAAATGCAGAGCTTTGTTGGCTTTGAAAAATTAACACATCCATGTAAGTAACACCACACTTAAGATATAGGATATTTTTCTCACCTCAGAAATCTTGTTCATGCCCCATTAAAACCAATCGTCCTGTAGCAGGGGTAATCACTGTTCTGATTTTTATCACTACAGACTATTTTTGCTTGATCTTTACCTTTTAAAAAATGATATCATATGTCATGTGTGAGTTTTGCATCTTATTTCATTTTCTTTTTTTTTTTAGTTTCATCCATGTTATTGTGGTATCAGTACATTGCTTCTATTTATTCCATTATTTCATTTATGAGCACTTTCAGCATTATTACTAGCTTTTGGTGATTGCATATAAAGCCACTATGAACATGATTGTAGTAATTTTTTGTAAAAATATCTTTTCTCTTGAATAAATGCCTGAGTAAATGGTGTGTCATACCCAATGTATAAATAAATTATAGATATACATACACACAGATATATAATTTGCTATAAATTTTTCCAAAGAGTTTGTCATTTCATGATTTATGGAAGCTCCAAGTGCTTAAATCCCCATCAATATTTGATATTACAAATTTTCAAATGTTAGTCATTCTAGTAGATGCAAAATGATTTCCTGTTCTAATTTTTACTTATAGTTCCTATATGATTAGTGCCATTAGTACCTTTTTTATTATAAATACTAAAATTTTAATCTTATTTTATTAATTCTTTTCAAGTGTTTTATACATTTTTTTGATTTGATTATTTGTTTTCTTAATATCAACTTAATTTGTTGAATTTTCCTCTATCTACTCTCACACACATTAAATACACACATAGTTTTTTTTCCTGGCTAGAAGTCTTTCCTGAGTTATATCCATCATAAATTTTTCTTCCAGTTTTATATATTGCATTTAAACATTTTTAAAAATGTCTACTGAATAAAATACTTTAAATTTTTATAAAATAAAACTTAATAATTTAAAATTTTTATGATTAATTCTTCAATCTTTAGTCCAAGAAATATTTTCTTATTTCCAAACCATGGAGACATTCTTTTCATTTTCTTATGGAAGAGTTAGCCTCAATATTTAGGTTCTCGCTCCTACTCAAAGTAATCTTTGTGCACGGTATGAGAGGAGGATGGAGTTTAATTTTCTATTTGAAATATTTACACCAAATTGATTGGTTTTAAATACTTTTCTATTTTCATTGAACTGTGCTAGTGTTTTGAACAAAATACATTCGTCGTATAGGCAAGAGCTATATCTGAATTTTTTACTGTGTTCATGATCCATTTGTTTACGCTGTGCTGACATCACACTCTTAATAACCTTACAGTAGTCTTCCCTGGTGGCTCAGAGGTTAAAGCGTCTGCCTCCAATTTGGGAGACCCGGGTTTGATCTCTGGGTTGAGAAGATCCCTTGGAGAAGGAAATGGCAACCCTCTGCAGTAATCTTGACTGGAGAATCCCATGGATGGAAGAGCCTGGTAGGCTACAGGCCATGGGGTCGCAAAGAGTTGGACACGACTGAGAGACTTCATTCACTCACTCACTCACTCACTCAAACTTATAGTAAGTGTTGAAATCATGTAGTTTAAACTTTTCCAACATTGTTCCTGTTTTTCAGCTATTTCAGATCCTTTAGGTTTCTACATCAATTTTAGATTCTCCTCATCAATTTTATTAAATATATTCTTAAGTATTTTATATATCTGCTAATATAAATTATATTAATGTATTTTATTTTTAGATCAGTTTTAGATTTTACAGAAAAAACTGAATAGAAATTTTAATTTTAAGACTCTGCCAAAAATCTGTTAGGACGGGCAAATAGATTCAGTAAATTTACAGGACACAAAACCAACATTCAGAAATTAAATGCATTTCTATATACCAACAATGAAATACCTGAAATAAGCAATTAAGAAAATGATTCAATTTATAATAGCATCAACAATAATTTTTTTTAAAACCTTAGAAATAAATTTAACCAAGGAACCTAAAAAGCTATATACTGAAAACTATTGATTTTGATGAAAGATACTGAAGAAGACACAAATAAATGGAAAGATATCCTATGCTCATGAGTCAGAAAAAATAATGTTTTTAAAATATCCACTCTTCCCAAAGCCCTATCTATATGCAACCCATATCAAGATTCTAATGGCACATTTATTTTTATTTTTTTTTAGCAGAAATAGATAAAAAGCCTTAAAATTCTTATTGAACCAAAAAAAAAAAAAAAAAGCCCTAAATAACCAAAATAATTTTAAGAAAGTACAAAGCAGGAAGCATCAAACATCTTCATTTATAACTCCACTGCAAAATTATAGTAAAGAAAAGCATTAAAAATAGACATAAAGCAATGGAGCAGAACTGAGAGCCTAGAAGCAAGCCCTATCATCCATGGTCAATTAATGCTTGACAGGGGAGCCAGGAATACTCAAAGTGAGGAAGAGGAGTCTCTTCAATAAGTGTTGGGAAAACTGAATAATCACATGCCAAAAAGAAAGAAAGAAAGAAAGAAAATCAGATCCCTATCTTACACCACACAAAAAATTAACTCACAATGAATTAAAAACTTACTATAAGGCTTAAAACCATGAAACTTCTAAAAGAAAATAGAAAATAAGATCCTGACCTTCGTCTTTGGCAGTAATTCTTTTGACTATGACACCAAAAGCACAAGCAGGAAAAGCAAAAATTAAGTGTGACTAAATCAAACTAAAAAATCTCTGCACAGCAAAAGAAATAAGCTACAAGATGAAAAAGCAACCTATGAAATGGTAGAAAGCATTTGCAAAACATAAACTTGATAAGGGTTAATACAAAAGGAACTTAAACAACTTAGTAACTGATAAGCTGTTTTATGTTTTAATCATGAAAAGTATTGCATTTCATGAAATGATTTTTCTGCATCTATTGAGATTATCTGATAATTTTCTACTGTGTTCAGTTACTGTGGTTGATCACAATGGTATGTTATACGCTACTGTGCTGCTCAATTTCAAAGTATGTAGAATTTTCCCTTGAATTTTACTGTTTTCAAATTCCACTGTACTGAGAGAAAGTACTCGGTATGTTTTAATGCTTTAAAATTTATTTAAGTTTGTTTCATGATCAAGCATATGGTCTATTTTGGTGAATACATCATATTCCCTTTAAAATGTGGAGAAAAGGAAACCTTCTTACACTGTTGGTGGGAATGCAAACTAGTACAGCCACTATGGAGAACAGTGTGGAGATTCCTTTAAAAATTGCAAATAGAA
Source organism: Budorcas taxicolor (assembly GCF_023091745.1). Lineage (NCBI taxonomy): Eukaryota > Metazoa > Chordata > Mammalia > Artiodactyla > Bovidae > Budorcas > Budorcas taxicolor. The sequence goes on along the minus strand of NC_068917.1, from coordinate 94,760,335 downwards.
CTGCCTTATGACCCAGTAATCTCACTGCTGGGCATACACACCAAGGAAACCAGAATTGAAAGAGACACATGTACCCCAATGTTCATCACAGCTCTGTTTATAATAACCAGGACATGGAAACAACCTAGATGTCCATCAGCAGATGAATGGATAAGAAAGCTGTGGTACATATACACAATGGAGTATTACTCAGCCATTAAAATGAATACATTTGAATCAGTTCTAATGAGGTGGATGAAACTGGAGCCGATTATACAGAGTGAAGTAAGCCAGAAAGAAAAACACCAATACAGTATACTAACACATATATATGGAATTTAAAAAGATGGTAATGATGACCCTGTATGCGAGACAGCAAAAGAGACACAGATGTGTAGAGGGGACTTTTGGACTCTGAGGGAGAGGGAGAGGGTGGGATGATTTGGGAGAATGGCATTGAAACATGTATACTAGCATGTAAGAAATGAACCACCAGTCTATGTTTGATGCAGGATACAGGATGCTTGGGGCTGGTGCACGGGGAGGATCCAGAGAGATGATATGGGGTGGAAGGAGAGAGGGGGGTTCATATTTGGGAACGCATGTACACCCGTGGTGGATTCATGTCAATGTATGGCAAAACCAATACAGTATTTTAAAGTAAAATAAAGTAAAAATAAAAATTAAAAAAAAAAATTTGTATTGAGCTGCTATTGGTGTAGAGTTCTGCAAATACAAATAAAGTCTAATTAATTCTATTTTTCCATTGTTCCATCTTTTTGATGGTGTTTTGTCTACGTTTTCGCTGATTCCTGCTACTTAAGTGGTGAAGTTTCAGCTAAACATTGTCATATAATACCTTCAAATCAGTACTTTTTGCATTATTCAATTTATTAGGTGCACATATTTGAAATAGTCTCTCCTTGCCATGGAAGTATTCCTTTTTTGACGTCTTCTTCATCTGATATTAATAATATAACTATTCTCAGTTCAGTTCATTTGCTTAGTCATGTCTGACTCATTGCGACCCTATGGACTGCAGCACGCCAGGCTTCCCTCTCCATCACCAACTCCTATAGCTTACTCAAACTCATTTCATCCAGTTGGTGATGTCATTCAACCATCTCATCCTCTATCATCCCCTTCTCCTCCCACCTTCAATCTTTCCCAGCATCAGAGTCTTTTCTAATGAGTCAGTTCTACATAGCATGAGGCCAAAATGTTGGCATTTCAGCTTCAACATCAGTCTTTCCAATAAATATTCAGGACTGATTTCTTTTAGGATTCACTGCTTTGATCTCCTTGCAGTCCAAGAGACTCTCAAGAGCCTTCTCCAACACCACAGTTCAAAAACATCATTCATCACTCAGCTTTCTTCATAGTCCAACTCTTATATTCACACATGACTACTGGAAAAATCAAAGCTTTGACTAGATGGATCTTTGTTGGCAAAGTAATATCTCTGCTTTTCAATATGCTGTCCATATTGAATATGGACATAAGTTTTCTTCCAAGGAGCAAGCCTTTTTTGATTTAATGGCTGCAGTCACCATCTGCAATGATTTTGGAGTCCAAGAAAATAAAGTCTGTCACTGCCTCCATTGTTTCCTCATCTATTTGCCATGAAGTAATAGGACCAGATGCCATGATCTTTGTTTTCTGAATGTTGAGTTTTAAGCCAGCTTTTTCACTCTCCTCTTTCACTTATCAAGAGGCTCTTTAGTTCTTTGCTTTCTGCCATAAGGGTGCTGTTATCTTGATATCTGAGACTATTTATATTTCTCCCAACATCTTGCTTCCAGCTTATGCTTCATCCAAGTCAGCATTTCCCATGGTGTACTCTGCATATAACTTAAATAAGCAGGGTGACGATATACAGCCTTGACGTACTCCTTTCCTGACTTAGGACCAGTCTGTTGTTCCATGTCCAGTTCTAACTGTTGCTTCAGATTTCTCAGGAGGCAGATCAGGTGGTCTGGTATTCCCATCTCTCTTTTAGAATTTTCCACTGTGTGTTGTGATCCACACAGTCCAAGGCTTCAGTTCAGTTCAGTTCAGTTCAGTCACTCAGTTATGTCTGACTCTTTGCAACATCATGAATCACAGCATGCCAGGCCTCCCTGTGTCTATCACCAACTCCCGAAGTTCACCCAAACTCATGTCCATTGAGTTGGTGATGCGGCTTAACCATAGTCAATAAAACAGAAGTAGATGGATTTCTGGAACTCTCTGCTTTTTCCATGATCCAACAGATATTGGCAATTTGATCTCTGGTTTCTCTGCCTTTTCTGAAACCAGCTTGAACATCTGGAATTTCACAGTTCATGTACTGCTGAAGCCTGGCTTGGAGAATTTTGAGCATTACTTTACTAGCATGTAAGATGAGTGCAATTGTGTGGTAGTTTGAACATATAACAATTCTACTTCTATATATTTTTGTTTGCATGAATTTATATAATTAAAGTGCATCCCTTGTAGACACCATATATTTGGTCTTTGCTTGTTACTGTAGCCTGATAAGATCTTTTTAATTGCCTTACATTTAATAAAGCTGTCTATATGATAGGACTTAAATCTCTCACGTTTGTTTTTTCTTTTTTTTTTTTTTTTTTCTTTTTTGCCCTTTGTCTCTATTTCTTATTTCCTACTTCTTTTGGATGAACTCAATATTTACTAGCATTACATTTTATCTTCTATATTGGTGTTTTTAGCTATAACTGTCTTATCTATTTGAGCAACTACTGGTTGCTCAAAGGATTATAATACTTAATTACAGTTTATCTTGACTTAACATTATATTGCCTCATGTATAATGTAAGAATTTTATAGCCATATACTTCCATTTGGCATCTTCATAGGATTTTTTAAAAGAATTTCAGAGGAGAAAAGTAATCTTTTATATTTACTCATATTTTCAGTGTTCTTCATTCTTTCCTATAAATTCAGATTTCCATCTGACATGATTTCATTAAAGATGTTTCATCCATGTCTTATCAAGTTTTTTACCTGGAAACAAAAGCATGAAAATGTATTGCTTTCAGCATTATTTTAAGAGGATTTTTATTTTGTTGGATATAGAATTCTAGATTTTCAGTTTGATTTTTTTCCTTTAGTCTTGATTGTCCTTGTTTAGTCACTAACTTGTGTCTGACTCCTTTGTGACCCCATAGACTGTAGCCTACCAAGCTCCTCTGACCATGGGATTTCCTAAGCAAGAATACTGGAGTGGGTTGCCATTTCCTTCTCCATAGGATCTTCCCATCCCTGGGAATGAACCTATGTATCTTGCATTGGCAGATGAGTTCTTTGCCACTGAGCCACCTGGGAAGCCCTGATTCATATTCCTAAACTGCGACACTGATGGACTTTCAAATAGATAAAATCCAAGTGTTCTACCTTGTTCCACTAACTTGGTGGGAATTCAGATTTCAAACTCTTCCTCCTAGTACCTCGGTACTAGTCTTTGTTCAGTTCTTAAGCATGCCAGATGCTTCTAGGTTTTCTAAAGGCTAATTTTTACTCGACTGGGTCTCATCTCTTTTCGTTCCCTCATTTCTAGGATAACCCTCTTAAATTAAAATTACTTTGAAAGCCCCAGATTTTTATCTATGAGTCCTAATTCCAAAAAGTTCCCCACTCAATCAGTGCAATATCTTTGTGGTGTGCCAAGGATATAAAGGAAATCAAGGGCAAAGAACTAAAGGAAATAGAATGATGTTTTATCAAATAGTGAGTACCAATAAAAATGGAGATTATCTTCACCTCACACCTGTCAGAATGACTATTATTAAAAAGACAAGAAATAATAAGTGTTGGTGAGGATGTGGAGAAAAAGGAATGCTTGTACACTGTTTTAGGAATGTAAATTGTTTCAGTTACTCTGGAAAACAGTATAGAGATTTCTCAAAAAATTAAAAATAGAACTACTATATGATCCATCATTTCCATTCCTATTTATCCAACAAAACAAAAACACCAATTAGAAAAGATATATGCCTCACTATATTCAATGCAGTGATATTAACAATAAGCAGGATACGCAAGTAACTTGCTGTTGCTGCTACTGCTAAGTTGCTTCAGTCATGTCCGACTCTGTGTGACCTCATAGACAGCAGCCCACCAGGCTCCCCCGTCCCTGGGATTCTCAAGGCAAGAACACTGGAGTGGGTTGTCATTTCCTTCTCTAATGCATGAGAGTGAAAAGTGAAAGTGAACTTAAGTACCCATTAACATATGAATAAAGAAGGTTGGTACATACACACACACACAAGCTATGCAATTGTACTCAGTCATAAAAATTTTAAATATTGTCATTTGCTATAACATGGATGGACCCACAGTGTATTATGCTAAGAGAAATAAGTCACACAAAGACAATGCTGTATAATATTACTTAAATGTGGAATCTAAAAAAAACACAAAACAGTTGAAAAAACAGCAAAGCAGAAACAGAGCTATATATACAGAGAACAAACAGGTGGTTGCCAGAAGGAAAGGGTTTGAGGGAAGTAATAGATGAGGGAGATTAAGAAGTACACACTTCCAGCTGCAAAATAAATGAATCATGGCTATGAAATTCACCAAGTGGGGAATATAGTCAATGACTAACAATATCTTTGAGACATTTTGTAACTAGACTTAATTAAATGATCATTTTGAAGCACAAAGAAATATCAAATCACTATGCAATGAACAAATACAGTGTGGTATGTCAATTACACATTTAAAAAAAAAAATCAAAAAAACAGGAAAACATAGAAAAAGAGATCAGATGTGTGGTTACCAGAGACAGGGGATGGCTGGAGGAGAGATTGGGTAAAAAAGCTACACTCATCCAGTTATAAGCTAAATAAGTATTCAGAATGTAATGTACAACACAATAAATATAACTAACACTGTTATGTGATATATAACATTGCTAAGAGCACAAATCCTAACAATTCTCATCAGGGGAAATAAAATATTTTTTTCTATTTCTTTAATTTAGTATATTTATGAGGTGATGGTTGTTCACAAAACATTATAATATTTTTATGATGTATGTAAGTCAAATAATTATGCTGTACACCTTGAACTTACATATTCAGTTCAATTTCACTTCAGTCGCTCAGTCGTGTCCCACTCTTTGTGACCCCATGGACTGCAGCACGCCAAGTTCCCTGGCCATCACAAACTACCAGAGCCTACTCAGACTCATAACCACTGAGTCGGTGATGTCATCCAACTATCTCGTCCTCTGCCGTTGCCTTCTACTCCACCGTCAATCTTTCTGAGCATCAAAGTCTTTTCTAGTCAGTCAGTTCTTCAAATTAGTGGTGAAGTACTGGAGTTTCAGCTTCAGCATCACTCCTTCCAATGAATATTCAGGACTGATTTCCTTTAGGATGGACTGGTTGGGTCTCATTGCAGTCCAAGGGATTCTCAGGAATGTTTTCCAACATCACAGTTCAAAAGCATTTATTCTTTGGTGCTCAGTTTTTGTAAGTCCAAATCTCACATCCAAACATAACTACTGAAATATATATATATATAGCTTTGACTAGAAGGACATTTGTTGGCAAAGTAATGTCTCTGCTTTTTAATATATAGTCTAGGTTGGTCATAGCTTTCCTTCCAAGGAGCAGGTGTCTGTTGGAGATTATGAGTGAAATGACACAGTACAAGACACACAAGAGACAGATGACATGCACACTCTGGCCGGAGGAACAGAACTGGGCAAAAAACTAATTGCTGTTTATTATAAAAGCCCCCTAGGCAGAATTCCAGACTGCATGAATAAGCCTTTTCAGCACAGTGCAGGTGCATACATGTTATCGTATAGCAAAGGGGAGTAAAATCCTAGTCTACTGCAGAGTCTGTACAAAGCCCTCTATTCCTTCTTTATCACAAAAAGGGAATGCTCCCTCGTTTCCAAGGGACCATTAAACTCAAGGCTGTGTCCAGACTCTTTGGCAGAACACCTCATTTGCAAGGACGTCCAGCCGTAGCAGAGAGGCCCGTTTGCAGCCACACCTCTTCTACCCTATTTACCCTTCAATGTCTTTTAACACCACAATTGCAGTCACCATCTGCACTGACTTTGGAGCTCAGAAAAATAAAGTCTGTTGCTGTTTCCATTGTTACCTGTTCCATTGTTATTTGTCATAAAGTGCAAATGTAGGAAATCAAGAAATACCTGGAGTAACGGGCAAATTTCAAGTTAGAGAACAGAATGAAACAGGGTAAAAGCTAACAGAGTTTTGCCAAGAGAATGCATTGATCATAAAAACGCATTGATCATAAAAAAAAACACCCTCTTCCAACAACACAAAAGAAGACTCTCCACAAGGACATCACCAGATGGTAAATACCAAAACAGATGGATTATATTCTTTGCATCCAAAGATGGAGAAGCTCTATACAGTCAGCACAAGCAAGACCGGGAGCTGACTGTGGCTCAGATCATGAACTCCTTATTGCCAAGTTCAGACTTAAATTACAAGAAGTAGGGAAACCCACTAAGCCATTCAGGTATGACCTAAATTAAATCCCTTAAGATTATACAGTGGAAGTGAGAAATAAACTCAAGGGATTAGATCTGATAGCCAGAGTGTCTGAAGGACAAGGGATGGAGATTCATGACATTGTACAGAAGGCAGGAATCAAGACCATCCTCATGAAAAAGAAATAGAAAAAGGAAAAATGGTTGTCTGAGGAGGTCTTACAAAAGAAGACAAGTGAAAGGTAGAGGAAATAAGGAAAGATACATTCATTTGAATGCAGAGTTCCAAAGAAGAGCAAGGAGAGATAAGAAAGCCTTCATCAGTGATCATTGGGAAGAAATAGAGGAAGACAATAGAATGGGAAAGATTAGAGATCTCTACAAGGATATTAGAGATACCAAGGGAACATTTCATGCAAAGATGGGCACAATAAAGGAGAGAAAATTATGGACGTGACAGAAGCAGAAGATGTTAAAAGAGGTGGCAAGAATACACACAAGAACTATTTAAAAAAAGATCTTCACATTCAAGATAACCATGATGATGTGATCACTCACCTAGAGCCAGATATCCTGGAATGTGAAGTCAAGTGGGCTTTAGGAATCATCATTATGAACAAAGCTAGTGGAGGTTTTGGAGTTCCAGTTGGGCTATTACAAATCCTAAAAGATGATGCTGTGAAAGTGCTGCATTCAATATGCCAGCAAATTTGGAAAAGTCAGCAGTGGCCACAGGACTGGAAAAGGTCACTTTTCATTCCAGTCCCAAAGAAAGGCAATGCCAAAGATTGGACAAACGGCCACACAATTGCACTCATCTCATATGCTAGCAAAATAATGCTCAAAATTTTCCAAGCCAGGCTTCAATAGTATGTCAACCATCAAATTCCAGATTTCACACTGGATTTAGAAAAGGCAGAGGAACAAGAGATCAAACTGACAACATCCACTGGATCATTGAAAAAGCAAGACAGTTCCAGAAAAACATCTACTTTTGCTTTATTGACTATGCCAAAGCCTTTGACAGTGTGTGTCACACACACTGCAGAAAATTCTTAAAGATATGTGAATATCAGACCACCTGACATGCCTCCTGAGAAATCTGTTTGAAGGCCAAGAAGTAACAGTTAGAACTGGACATGAAACCACAGACCTGTTCCAAATCAGGTAAGGGATATGTCAAGGCTGAATATTATTACCTGCTTATTTAACTTACATTCAGAGTGCATCATAAGAAATGCTGGGCTGAATAAAGCACAAACTGGAATCAAGAATACTGGGAGAATCATCAATAATCTCAGAAATACAGGTGACAGCACCCTTATGGCAGAAAGCAAAGAACTAAAGAGCCCCTTGATGAAACTGAAAGAGGAGGGTGAAAAAGTTGGCTTAAATCTCAACGTTCAGAAAACTAAGATCATGGCATCTGGTCCCGTCACTTCATGGCAAATAGTTGGGGGAACAGTGGAAACAGTGACAGACTTTATTGTATGGGGCTCCAAAATCACTGCAGATGGTGACTGCAGGCATGAAATTAAAAGAGGCATGGGGATGACCCACAGAGATGTTATGGGGAGGGAGGTGGGAGGGGGGTTCATGTTTGGGAACACATGTAAGAATTAAAGATTTTAAAATTAAAAAAATAATAAAAAAATAAAATAAAATAAAAGAGGCTTGCTTCTTGGAAGAAAAGTTATAACCAATCTAGACAGCTTATTAAAAAGCAGAGACATTACTTTGCCAACAAAGGTCCGTCTAGTCAAAGCTATAGTTTTTCCAGTAGTCATGTATGAATGTGAGAGTTGGACTATAAAGAAAGCTGAGCATCAAAGAATTCATGCTTTTGCACTGTGGTGTTGGAGAAGACTCTTGAAAGTGCCTTGGACAGCAAGGAGATCCAACTATTCTATCCTAAAGGAAATCAGTCCTGAATATTAATTGGAAGAACTGATGCTGATGCTGTAACTCCAATACTTTAGCCACCTGATGTGAAAAACTGACTCATTTGAAAAGACCCTAATGCTGGGAAAGATTAAAGGTAGTAGGAGATGGGGATGACAGAGGATGAGATGGCTGGATGACATCATCAACTCAATGGACATGAGTTTGAGTAAACCCTGGGAGTTGGTGATGGACGGGGAGACCTGGTGTGCTGCAGTCCATGGGGTCCCAAAGTGTTGGACACAATTGAGCGACTGAATTGAACTAAGTGGTCCGGTGCACTCACTGCCACACTCATTGCTCTGACGCTGCAGCAGGCCATCTAAGACCCACACCTCTTCCAAAGACTCCTGCACATTCACAGGCAAGTCTGGATCAGTCTCTATTGGCATCACTGCTCCTTTCACCAGGGTTCCTGGTGTGCAGGAGGTTTTGCTTGTGCTCTCCAAGAGTCTCCTTCCCCAGTCTTGTCTGAGTTCTGGCGGTTCTGTTATGGGATTAATGGTGACCTCCTCCAAGAGGGCTTATAGCAGACCCAGATCTGCTGCAGCCAGAGCCTCTGCCCTTGTTGCTGGGCACTGCTGACCCGTACCTCTGCAGGAGACACTCAAATACAGGATGGTTATTTCTTTTCTTCTCTGTTAAAACACACCCTGGTCATGCATTTGTTCTTATTCGGCTCTTAGGAAGCTGAGAAAATTCATAGTTTGCAGATACTTCTGTCTTATTTCTGTGCCAATCCCTTCTCCTTTTGTGTTCAGTCTTTCCCAGAATCAGAGTCTTCTCCAGTGTGTTGAGTCTTTGCATCATGTGGCCAAGGTATTGGAGTTTCAGGATTGTTCATTCCAGTTAATATTCAGGGTTGATTTCCTTTAGGAATGTCTGGTTTGATCTCCTTGCTGTCCAAAGGACTCTCAAAAAGTCATCTCCAGCACCACAATTCAAAAGCATCTATTCTTCAGCACTCAGCCTTCTTTATGTTTCAACTCTCATATCCATATACAACTACTTAATAAACTTTAGGTTTGACTATACCAACCTTTGGTAAAGTGATGGCTCTGCTTTTTAATACACTGCCTAGATGTGCCATATTCTGGAGAAATAACTCCAGAAAAAATGAAGGGATGGAGCCAAAGCATAAACAATACCCAGCTATGGATGTGACTGGTGATAGAAGCAAGATCCAATGCTGAAAATGGCAATATTGCATAGGAACCTGGAATGTCATGTCCATAAATCAAGGCAAATTAGAAATGGTCAAACAAGAGATGGAAAGGGTGAACGTTGACATTCTAGGAATAAGCAAACTAAAATGGACTGGAATGGGTGAATTTAACTCAGATGACCATTATATCTACTACTGTGGGCAGGAATCCCAAAAGAAATGGAGTAGCTATCATGGTCAACAAAAGAGTCCGAAATGCAGTACTTGGATGCAATCTCAAAAACGACAGAATGATCTCTGTTCGTCTCCAAGGCAGACCATTCAATATCAAAGTTATCCAAGTCTATGCCCCAACCAGCAATGCTGAAGAACTGAAGTTGAATGGTTTTATGAAGACCTACAAGACCTTTTAGAACTAACACCCAAAAAAGATGTCCTTTTCATTATAGGGGAGTGGAATGCAAAAGTAAGAAGTCAAGAAACACCTGGAGTAACAGGCAAATTTGGCCTTGGAATGCAGAATGAAGCAGGGAAAAGACTAATAGAGTTTTGCCAAGAAAATTCACTGGTCATAGCAAACACCCTCTTCCAACAACACAAGAGAAGACTCTACACATGGACATCATTAGATGGTCAACACCGAAATCAGATTGATAATATTGTTTGCATCCAAAGATGGAGAAGCTCTATAATGGCAACAAAAACAAGACTAGGAGCTGATTGTGGCTAAGATCATGAAACCCTTATTGTCAAATTCAGACTGAAATTGAAGAAAGTAAGGAAAACCGCTAGACCATTCAGGTATGACCTAAATAAAATCCCTTATGATGACATAGTGGAAGCGAGAAATAAATTTAAGGGACTAGATATGATAGATAGAGTGCCTGATGTACTATGGACGGAGGTTCGTGACATTGTACAGGAGACAGGGATCAAGACCATCCCCATGGAAAAGATATGCAAAAAAGTAAAATGGCTGTCTGGGGAGGCCTTACAGATAGCTGTGAAAAGAAAGGAAGTGAAAAGCAAAGGAGAAAAAGAAAGATATAAGCATCTGAATGCAGAGTTTCAGAGCATAGCAAGAAGAGGTAAGAAAGACTTCTTCAATGATCAATGCAAAGAAATAGAGGAAAAGAACAGAATGGGAAAGACTAGAGATCTCTTCAAGAAAATGAGAGATACCAAGGGAATATTTCATGCAAAGATGGGCTCTATAAAGGACAGAAATGGTATGGACCTAACAGAAGCAGAAGATACTAAGAAGAGGTGGCAAGAATACACAGAAGAACTGTACAAAAAAGATCTTCAAGACCCAGATAATCATGATGGTGTGATCACTCATCTAGAGCCATACATCCTGGAATGTGAAGTCAAGTGGGCCTTAGAAAGCATCACTATGAACAAAGCTAGTGGAGGTGATGGAATTCCAGTGGAGCTATTTTAAATCCTGAAAGATGATGCTGTGAAAGTGCTGCACTCAATATGCCAGCAAATTTGGAAAACTCAGCAGTAGCCACAGGACTGGAAAAGGTCAGTTTTCATTCCAATCCCAAAGAAAGGCAATGCCAAAGAATGCTCAAACTACCACACAATTGCACTCATCTCACAAGCTAGTAAAGTAATGCTCAAAATTCTCCAAGCCAGGCTTCAGCAATACGTAAACCGTGAACTTTCTGATGTTCAGGCTGGTTTTAGAAAAGGCAGAGGAACCAGAGATCCAATTGCCAAAATGCTCTGGATCATGGAAAAAGCAAGAGAGCTCCAGAAAAACATCTATTTCTGCTTTATTGACTATGCCAAAGCCTTGATTTTGTGGATCACAATAAACTGTGAAAATTCTGAAAGAGATGGGAATACCAGACCACCTGACCTGCCTCTTGAGAAACCTGTATGCAGGTCAGGAAGCAACAGTTAGAACGGGACATGGAAAAACAGACTGGTTCCAAATAGGAAAAGGAGTGCATGTATATTGTCACCCTGCTTACCTAACTTATATGCAGAGTACATCATGAGAAACGCTGGACTGGAAGAAACCACAAGCTTGAAGCAAGATTGCTGGAAGAAATATCAATAACCTCAGATATGCAGATGACACCACCCTTATGGGCAGAAAGTGAAGAGGAACTAACAAGCCTCTTGATGAAAGTGAAAGAGGAGAGCGAAAAATTTGGCTTAAAGCTCAACATTCAGAAAACGAAAATCATGGCATCTGGTCCCATCTCTTCATGGGAAATAGATGGGGAAACAGTGGAAACAGTGTCAGACTTTATTTTGGGGGGCTCCAAAATCACTGCAGATGGTGATTGCAGCCATGAAATTAAAAGACGCTTACTCCTTGGAAGAAAACTTATGACCAACCTAGATAGCATAATAAAAAGCAGAGACATTACTTTGCTGACTAAGGTCCACCTAGTCAAGGCTATGGTATTTCCTGTGGTCATGTATAGATGTGAGAGTTGGACTGTGAAGAAGGCTGAGCACCAAAGAATTGATGCTTTTGAACTGTGGTGTTGGAGAAGACTCTTGAGAGTCCCTTGGACTGCAAGGAGATCCAACCAGTCCATTCTGAAGGAGATCAGTCCTGGGATTTCTTTGGAAGGAATGATGCTAAAGCTGAAGCTCCAGTACTTTGGCCACCTCATGCGAAGAGTTGACACATTGGAAAAGACTCTGATGCTGGGAGGGATTGGGGGCAGGAGGAGAAGGGGAAAACAGAGGATGAGATGGCTGGATGGCATCACTGACTCGATGGACGTGAGTCTGGGTGAACTCTGGGAGTTGGTGATGGACAGGGAGGCCTGGCGTGCTGTGACTCATAGGGTTGCAAAGTGTTGGACACAACTGAATGACTGAACTGAACTGAAGATGTGCCATAGCTTTCTTTTCTAGGAGCAAACTCCTTTAGTTTCATGGCTACAAGCAATCCCCTGCAAATTTTGGAGCCTAAAGTCTGTCACTGTTTCCAGTTTTTTCCCTTCTACTTGCCATGAAGTGATGGCACCAGATGCCATGATCTCCATTTTTTTAATATTGAGTTTCAATACAGCTCTTTCACTCTCCTCTCTCACCCTTATCAAGGGAAACTTTAGTTGATCTTCCCTTTCTGCTATTAAAGTGGTATTATTCGCACATCTAAGGTTTTTTGATATTTCTCCTGGCAATCCTGATTCCAACTTGTGATTTATCCAGCATGGCATTTTGCATGATGTAATCTGCACAGAATAAGCAAGCAGGACAATACACACCTTGTTGTACTATTTTCCAAAATTTGAACCAGTCTGTTGTTCCATATCTGGTTCTAACTGTTGCTTCTTCTCCTGCACACAGATTTCTCAGGAGATATGTAAGGTGGTCTGGCACTCCCATCTCTTTAAGACTGTTCCACAATTTGTTGTGGTTTCCCGGTGGCTCAGACGGTAAAGAATCTGCCTGCAATAGAGGAGACCTGGGCTCAATGGGAATGGGTATCCACTTCAGTATCCTTGCCTGAAGAATTCCATGGACAGAGGAACCTGGCAAGGTACAGTCCATGAGGTTGTGAAGAGTCAGATATAACTGAGCAAATAATGCTTTCACACAAAGGCCTTAGCAATAAAGCAGAAGTAAATGTTTTTCTGGAACTCCTTTGCTTACTCTATGATCCAACAAATGTTGGCAATTTGATCTCTAATTCCTCTTCCTTTTCTAAACCCAGGTTTTATATCTAGAATTTCTTGGTTAATGTACTGCTGAAGCCTGCTGCTGCTGCTGCTAAGTCACTCCAGTCATGTCCGACTCTGTGCGATCCCATAGACAGCAGCCCACCAGGCTCCACCGTCCCCGGGCTTCTCCAGGCAAGAACACTGGAGTGGGTTGCCATTCCTTCTCCAATGCATGAAAGTGAAAAGTGAAAGTCAAGTCGCTCAGTCGTGCCCGACTCTTAGTGACCCCATGGACTGCAGCCTACCAGGCTCCTCCATGCATGGGATTTTCCAGGCAAGTGTACTGGAGTGGATTGCCATTGCCTTCTCCGACTGCTGAAGCCTAGGTTGAGGGATTTTGACCATTATTTTGCTAGCAAGTGAAATGAGCACAATTGTGCAGTAGTTTGAACATTCTTTGACACTGCCCTTCTTTGATATTGGATTGAAAACTGACCTTTTCTAGTACTGTGGCTACTGCTGAGTTTTCCAAATTTGCTGACATATTAAGAACAACACTTTAACACTATCATATTTTAGGATTTTAAATAGCTAAGTTGGAATTCCATCACCTCCACTAGCTTTGTTCATAAATGATGCTTCATAAGGCCTGCTTGACCTGACACTTCAGGATATCTGGCTCTAGCTCTAGGTAAGTGACCATACCGTTGTGGTTATCTGTGTCATTAAGGCCTTTTTGTAAAGTTCTTTTGTGTATTCTTCCAATCTCTTCTTAATCTGTTCTGCTTTTGGAAGGTCCTTGCCTTTTTCAGTCCTTTATGCTGCTCATCTTTGCATAAAATATTCCCTTGTTATCGCCAATTTTCTTGAGGTGATCTCTCAGTTCAGTTCAGTTCAGTTCAATTACACAGTTATGTCCGACTCTTTGTGGCCCCATGGAATGCAGCACGCCAGGCCTCCCTGTCCATTACCAACTCCTAGAGTTTACTCAAACTAATGTCCATTGAGTCAGTGATGCCATCCAACCATCTCATCTTCTGTTGTCCCCTTATTGTACTCCCTTCGATCTTTCCCAGCATCAGGGTCTTTTAAAATGAGTCAGCTCTGCACATCAGGTAACCAAAGTATTGGAGTTTCAGCTTCAACATCAGTGCTTCCAATGAATATTCAGGACTGATTTCCTTTAGTATGGACTGGTTGGATCTCTTTGCAGTCCAAGAGACTCTCAAGAGTATTCTCCAATACCACAGTTCAAAAACAGCAATTATTCAGCACTCAGATTACTTTATAGTCTAACACTCACATTCATACAACCAGAAAAAGCATAGACTAGACTAGACAGACCTTTGTTGGCAAAGTAATGTCTCTGCTTTTTAATATGCTGTGTAGGTTGATCATAACATTTCTCCCAAGGAGTAAGTGTTTTTATTTTCATGGCTGCAGTCACCATCTACAGTGATTTTGGAGCCAAAAAAAAAAAAACAAAACCTGCCACTGTTTCCATTGTTCCCTCAAATATTTGCGATGAAGTGATGGGACCAGATGTTATGAACTTTGTTTTCTGAATGTTGAGCTTTAAGCCAATTTTTTCACTCTCCTCTTGCACTTTCATCAAAAGGCTCTTTAGTTCTTCTTTACTTTTGGCCATAAGAGTGGTGTCATTTGCATATCTGAGGTTATTGATATTTCTCCCAGAAATCTTGATTCCAGCCTGTGCTTCCTTTAGCCCAGCATTTCTCATGATGTACTCTGCATATAAGTTAAATAAGCATGGTGACAAAATACAAACTTAATGTACTCCTTTTCCAATTTGGAACAGGTCTGTTGTTCCATGTCCTGTTCTAACTGTTGATTCTTGACCTGCATACAGATTTCTCAGGAGGCAGGTCAGGTGGTCTGGTACAGAATTTTCCACAGTTTGTTGTGATCCACACAGTCAAAGGCTTTGGCATAGCCAATAAAGCAGAAATAGACAAGTTTCTTGAACTCCTTTGTTTTTTCAATGATCCAGTGGATGTTGACAATTTGGTCTCTGGTTCCTCTGCCTTCTCTGTATCCAGGTTGAACATCGGGAAGTTCATGGTTCATGTACTGTTGAGGGCAGGCTTGGAGAATTTTGATCATTACTTTACTAGCTTGTGAGACGAGTGCAACTGTGTGGTAGTTAGAGCATTCTTTGGCACTGACTTTCTTAAGAATTGGAATGAAAACTGACCTTTTCCAGTCCTGTGGCCACTGCTGAGTTTTACAAATTTGTTGGCATATTGAGTGCAGCCCTTTCACAACATCAACTTGTAGAATTTGAAATAACTCAACTGCAATTCCATCACCTCCACTAGCTTTGTTTGTAGTGATATTTCCTAAAGCCCACTTGACTTCACATTCCAGGATGTCTGGCTCTAGGGGAGTGATCACAGCATCATGATCATCTGGGTTGTGAAGATCTTTTTTGTACAGTTCTTCTGTGTATTCTTGCCACCTCTTCTTAATATCTTCTGCTTCTGTTAGGTCCATACCATAACTGTCATTTATTGAGTCCATCTTTGCATGAAATGTTCCCTTGGTATCTCTAATTTTCTTGAAGAGGTCTCTAGTCTTTCCCATCTTATTGTTTTCCTCTATTTCTTTTCATTGATTTTTTTTTTCTTTTTTGTATGTTCAAGTACTTTTATTTTTTTATTTTTAATATAAATTTATTTATTTCAATTTGTGGCTAATTACTCCACAATATTGTATTGGTTTTGCCCTACATCAACATGAATCCACCACGGGTGTACACGTGTTCCCCACCCTGAACCTCCCTCCCACCTCCCTCCCCATATCATCTCTCTGGGTCATCCCAGTGCACCAGCCTCGAGCATCCTGTATCATGCATCGAACCTGGACTGCCGATTCATTTCACATATGATATTATACATGTTTCAATGCCATTCTCCCAAATCATCCCACCCTCACCCTCTCCCACAGAGCTCCATAAGACTATTCTATACATCTGTGTCTCTTTTGTTGTCTCACATACAGGGTTATCGTTACCACCTTCCTAAATTACATATATATGCCTTAATATACTTTATTGGTGTTTTTCTTTCTGGCTTACTTCACTCTGTATAACAGGCTCCAGTTTCATCCACCTCATTAGAACTGATTCAAATGTATTCTTTTTAATGGCTGAGTAGTGCTCCATTGTGTATATGTACCACAGCTTTCTTATCCATTCATCTGCTGATGGACATCTAGGTTGCTTCCATATCCTGGCTATTATAAACAGTGCTGTGATGAACATTGGGGTACACGTGTCTCTTTCAATTCTGGTTTCCAGTATGTCTGCCCAGCAGTGGGGTTTTGGGGTTGTATGATAGTTCTATTTCCAGTTTTTAAAGGAATCTCCACACTGTTCTCCATAGTGGCTGAACTAGATTGCATTCCCACCAACAGTGTAAGAGGGTTCCCTTTTCTCCACACCCTCTCTAGCATTTGCTTGTAGACTTTTGGATAGCAGCCATTCTGACTGGTGTGAAATGGTACCTCACTGTGGTTTTGATTTGCATTTTTCTGATAATGAGTGATGTTAAGCATCTTTTAATGTGTTTGTTAGCCATCTGTATGTCTTTGGAGAAATGCCTGTTTAGTTATTTGGCCCATTTTTTGATTGGGTCATTTATTTTTCTGGAATTGAGCTGCAGGTGTGGCTTGTATATTTTTGAGACTAATTCTTTGTCAGTTGCTTCATTTGCTATTATTTTCTCCCATTCCGAAGGCTGTCTTTTCACCTTGCTTATAGTTTCTTTTGTTGAGCAGAAGCTTTTAATTTCAATTAGGTCCAATTTATTTACTTTTGCTTTTATTTCCAATAATCTGGGATGTGGGTCATAGAGGATCCTGCCGTGATTTATGTCGGAGAGTGTTTTGCCTATGTTCTGCTTTAGGAGTTTTATAGTTTCTGGTCTTAAGTTTAGATCTTTAATTTTTTTTTTTTTCTGATAGATTTTTATTTTTATTATTTAGAGCTTTAATTTATTTTGAGTTTACTTTTGTGTATGGTGTTAGAAAGTGTTTTAGTTTCATTCTTTTACAAGTGGTTTCCCAGTTTTCCCAGCACCACTTGTTAAAGAGATTGTCTTTAATCCATTGTATATTCTCCTCTCCTTTGTCAAAGATAAGGTGTCCATAGGTGTGTGGGTTTATCTCTGGGCTTTCTATTTTGTTCCATTGATCCATATTTCTGTCTTTGTGCCAGTACCATACTGTCTTGATGACTGTGGCTTTGTAGTAGAGCCTGAAGTCAGGCAGGTTGATTCCTCCAGTTCCATTCTTCTTTCTCAAGATTGCTTTGGCTATTCGAATTTTTTTGTATTTCCATACAAATTGTGAAATTATTTGTTCTAGCTCTGTGAAAAATACTGTTGGTAGCTTGACAGGGTTTGCATTGAATCTATAGATTGCTTTGGGTAGTATACTCATTTTCACTATATTGTTTCTTCCGATCCATGAACATGATATATATCTCTATCTATTAGTGTCCTCTTTGATTTCTTTCACCAGTGTTTTATAGTTTTCTATATAAAGGTCTTTTATTTCTTTAGGTAGATTTATTCCTAAGTATTTTATTCTTTACATTGCAATGGTGAATGGAATTGTTTCCTTAATTTCTTTTTCTACTTTCTTATTATTAGTTTATAGGAATACAAGGGATTTCTGTGTGTTGGTTTTATATCCTAAAACTTTACTATTTTCATTGATTAGCCTTAGTAATTTTCTGGTGGAGTCTTTAGGGTTTTCTATGTAGAGGATCATGTCATCTATAAACAGTGAGAGTTTTACTTCTTTTCCAATTTGGATTCCTTTTATTTCTTTTTCTGCTCTGATTGCTGTGGCCAAAACTTCCAAAACTATGTTGAATAGTAGTAGTGGTGAAAGTGGGTACCCTTGTCTTGTTCCTGACCTTAGGAAAAATGCTTTCAATTTTTTACCATGGAGGACTATGTTTGCTGTGGGTTTGTCATATATAGCTTTTATTATGTTGAGTTATGTTCCTTCTATTCCTGCTTTCTGGAGAGTTTCTATCATAAATGGATGTTGAATTTTGTCAAAGGCCTTCTCTGCATCTACTGAGATAATCATATGGCTTTTATTTTTCAATTTGTTAATGTGGTATATTACAGTGATTGATTTGTGGATATTGAAGAATCCTTGCATCCCTGGGATAAAGCCCACTTGGTCATGGTGTATGACCTTTTTAATGTGTTGTTGGATTCTAATTGCTAGAATTTTGTTAAGGATTTTTGCATCTATGTTCATCAGTGATATTGGCCTGTAGTTTTCTTTTTTTGTGGCATCTTTGTCAGGTTTTGGTATTAGGGTGATGGTGGCCTCATAGAATGAGTTTGGAAGTTTACCTTCCTCTGCAATTTTCTGGAAGAGTTTGAGTAGGATAGGTGTTAGCTCTTCTCTAAATTTTGGTAGAATTCAGCTGTGAAGCCGTCTGGACCTGGGCTTTTGTTTCCTGGAAGATTTCTGATTACAGTTTCAATTTCTGTGCTTGTGATAGGCCTGTTAAGATTTTCTATTTCTTCCTGGTACAGTTTTGGAAAGTTGTACTTTTCTAAGAATTTGTCCATTTCTTCCACGTTGTCCATTTTATTGGCATATAATTTCTGATAGTAGCCTCTTATGATCCTTTGTATTTCTGTGTTATCTGTTGTGATCTCTCCATTTTCATTTCTAAATTTATTGATTTTTCTCCCTTTGTTTCTTGTTGAGTCTGGCTAATGGTTTGTCAATTTTATTTATCCTCTCAAAGAACCAGCTTTTGGCGTTGTTGATTTTTGCTATGGTCTATTTTCTTTCCTTTGCATTTATTTCTGTCCTAATTTTTAAGATTTCTTTCCTTCTACTAACCCTGGGGTTTTTCATTTCTTCCTTTTCTAGTTGCTTTAGGTGTAGAGTTAGGTTATTTATTTGACTTTTTTCTTGTTTCTTGAGGTATGCCTGTATTGCTATGAACCTTCCCCTTAGCACTGCTTTTACAGTGTCCCACAGGTTTTGGGTTGTGTTTTCATTTTCATTCAGTTCTATGCATATTTTGATTTCTTTTTTGATTTCTTCTGTGATTTGTTCGTTATTCAGCAGTGTGTTGTTCAGCCTCCATGTGTTAGAATTTTTAATAGTTTTTCTCTTGTAATTGAGATCTAATCTTACTGCATTGTGGTCAGAAAAGATGCTTAGAAAGATTTTTTTTTTTTTTTTTTTTTTTTTGAATTTACCAAGGCGGCTCAGATGGTAAAGCATCTGTCTACAATGTGGGAGACCTGGGTTCAATCCCTGGGTCAAGAAGATTCCCTGGAGAAGGAAATGGCAACCCACTCCAGTACTCTTGCCTAGAAAATCCCATGGACGGAGGAGCCTGGTGTCCCTGGGGTTGCAAAGAGTCAGACATGACTGAGCAACTTCACTTTCACTTTCACTTTTATGGCCCAGGATGTGATCTATCCTGGAGAACGCTCTGTGAGCACTTGAGAAAAAGGTGAAATTCATTGTTTTGGGGTGAAATGTCCTATAGATATCAATTAGGTCTAACTGGTCTATTGTATCATTTAAAGTTTGTGTTTCCTTGTTAATTTTCTTTTTAGTTGATCTACCCATAGGTGTGAGTGGGGTATTAAAGTCTCCCACTATTATTGTGTTATTGCTAATTTCCCCTTTCATACCTGTTAACATTTGTCTTACATATTGTGGTGCTCCTATGTTGGGTGCATATACATTTATAATTGTTATATCTTTTTCTTGGATTGATCCTTTGATCATTATGTAGAGTCCTTCTTTGTCTCATTTCACAACCTTTGTTTTAAAGTCTATTTTATCGGATATGAGTATTGCTACTCCTCCTTTTTTTTGTGAGGTCTCTATTTGCATGGAATATCTTTTTCCAGCCCTTCACTTTCAGTCTTTATGTGTCCCTTGTTTTGAGGTGGGCCTTTTGTAGACAACATATTTAGGAGCTTGTTTTTGTATCCATTCAGCCAGTCTTTGTCTTTTGGTTGGGGTATTCAACTCATTTACATTTAAGGTAATTATTGATAAGTATGATTCCATTGCCATTTACTTGTTTTGGGTTCGAGTTTATACACCATTTTTTGGGTTTCCTGTCTAGAGAAGATCCTTTAGCATTTGTTGGAGAGCTAGTTTGGTGGTGCTGAATTCTCTCAGCTTTTGCTTGTCTGTAAAGCTTTTCATTTCTCCTTCATATTTGAATGAGATCTTTGCTGGGTACAGTAATCTGGGCTGTAGGTTATTTTGTT
The DNA here is from genome assembly GCF_023091745.1 of Budorcas taxicolor. Lineage (NCBI taxonomy): Eukaryota > Metazoa > Chordata > Mammalia > Artiodactyla > Bovidae > Budorcas > Budorcas taxicolor. The sequence continues at coordinate 94,739,830 of NC_068917.1, read as the reverse complement.
TATTCACTTTAAGTATGTCCTGTCATTCCCTCCTGGCCTGAAGAGTTTCTATTGAAGGATCAGCTGTTATCCTTATGGGAATCCCCTTGTGTGTTATTTGTTGTTTTTCCCTTGCTGCTTTTAATATTTATTCTTCATGTTTGATCTTTGTTAATTTGATTAATATGTGTCTTGGGGTGTTTCTCCTTGGGTTTATCCTGTTTGGGACTCTCTGGGTTTCTTGGACTTGGGTGAAAATTTCCTTTCCCATTTTAGGGAAGTTTTCAACTATTATCTCCCCAAGTATTTTCTCATGGTCTTTCTTTATGCCTTCTTCTTCTTGGACTCCTATGATTCCAATGTTGAGGTGTTTAACATTGTCCCAGAAGTCTCTGAGATTGTCCTCATTTCTTTTAATTCATTTTTCTTTTTTCCTCTCTGATTCATTTATTTCTACCATTCTATCTTCTACCTGACTAATCCTATCTTCTTCCTCCACTATCTACTATTTGTACCCTCCAGAGTGTTTTTTTTTAATCGTTTATTGCATTATTCATTATATATTGACTCTTTTTTATTTCTTCTAGGTCCTTGTTAAACCTTTCTTGCATCTTCTCAATCCTTGTCTCCAGGCTATTTATCTGTGATTCTAATTTGTTTTCAAGATTTTGATCATTTTCACTATCATTATTCAGAATCCTTTATTAGGTAGATTCCCTATCTCTTCCTCTTTTGTTTGGTTTGGTGGGCATTTATCCTGTTCCTTTACTTGCTGGGTATTTCTCTGTCTCTTCATCTTATTTATATTGCTGTGTTTGGGGTGGCCTTTCAGTATTCTGGTAGTTTGTGGAGTTCTCTTTATTGTGGAGTTTCCTAGCTGTGGGTGGGGTTGTATGGGTGGCTTATCAAGGTTTCCTGGTTAGGGAAGCTTGTGTTGGTGGGTGGGGCTGGAATTATTCTCTCTGGAGTGTAATGAAGTGTCCACAAATGAGTTATGAGATGTCAGTGGGTTTGGAGTGACTTTGGGCAGCCTGTATATTGAGGTTCAGGGTTATGTTCCAGTGTTGCTGGAGAATTTGCATGGTATGTCTTACTCTGGAACTTGTTGGCTCTTGGTTGGTGCTTGGTTTCACTGTAGGTATGGAGGTGTTTGATGAGCTCCTGTCGATTAATGTTCCCTGGAGTCAGGATTTCTCTGGCGTTCTCAGGATTTGGACTTAAGGCTCCTGCTTCTGGTTTTCAGTCTTATTTGTACAGTAGCCTCAAGACTTCTCCATCTATACAGCACTGTTGATAAAACATCTCCTTTCAAAGACAATGGACTGCTTTTCTGGGTGCCTGATATCCTCTGCCGGCATTCAGAAGTTGTTTTGTGGAATTTTCTCAGCGTTCAATTGTTCTTTTGATGAATTTGTGGGGAAGAAAGTGGTCTCCCTGTCCTATTCCTCCTCCATCTTAGGACTGCCCCCTCTCATTGATCATTTAGGAAGGCTTTCTTATCGCTCTTTGCTATTCTTTGGAACTCTGCATTCAAATGGGTATATCTTTCCTTTTCTCCTTTGCTTTTTGCTTGTCTTCTCTTCATAGCTATTTGTAAGGCCTCCTCAGACAGCCATTTTGCTTTCTTGCATTTCTTTTCCATGGGGATGGTCTTGCTCCCTGTCTCCTGTACAATCTCATGAACCTGCATCCATAGTTCATCAGGCACTCTGTGTATCAGATCTAGTCCCTTCAATCTATTTCTCACTTCCACTGTATAATCGTTAGGGATTTGATTTAGGTCATCTCTAGTCTTTCCTTTTCTCTTTGCATTGAACACTTAAGAAGGCCTTCTTAACATTTCCTTGCTATTTTCTGGAACTCTGTATTCAGATGGGTATATCTTTCCCTTCTCTGCTTTCCTTTTGCCTCTCTTCTTTTCTCAGCTATTTATAAGGGCCCCTAAGACTACTTTTATTTTGGTCACTGCCTCCTGTACCATGTTACAAATCTCTGTCCACAGATTTTCTGGCACTCTGTTTACCAGATCTAATCCCTTGAAGCTATTCATCACCTCCATTGTATAATCATAAGAGATTTGATTAGGTTATAGCTAAATGGTCTAATGGTTTTCCCTACTTTCTTTAATTTAAGCCTGAATTTTGCCATAAGGAGATCATGATCTGAGCTACTGTCAGTTCAGCTCCAAATCTTGTTATTGCTGACTGCACAGAGCTTCTCCATCTTTGGTTTTGTACAAATTATAAGATTTTGATAATGACAATCTGGTGATGTCCATTTGTAAAGTTGTCTCTTGTGTTGTTGGAAGAAGGTTTTTGCTATGACCAGTCTGTTCTCTTGATAAAACTCTGTTAGCCTTTGCCTTGCTTCATTTTGTACTTTAAGGCAAAACTTGCCCATTATTCTGGATATCTCTTGACTTCCTACTTTTTAACTCCAATCCCCTATAATGAACAAGATATCATTTTCTGTTTTTGGTGTTAGTTATCGAGTGTGTCTTAGGTCTTCATAAAACCAGTCAACTTCAGCTTATTCAGCATCAGTTGTTGAGGCATAGGGTTGGATTACTGTGATGTTGAAAGGTTTGCCTTGGAAACAAACCAAGATTATTTTGTGCTTTTTGAGGCTGCATCCAAGTACTGTGTTTTGGATTCATTTTTATCTAGGAGGGGTACTCCATTTCTTCTTAGGGATTCTTGTCCACAATAGCAGATATAATGGTCATATGAATTGAATTCTCCCATTCCTATCCATTTTAATTAACAGATTCCTAAGATATTGGCAAGAATACACAGAAGAACAGTATAAAAAAAAAAGATCCTCATGACCCAGATAATCACAATGGTGTGACTACGCACCTAGAGCCAGACACCCTGGAATGTGAAGTCAAGTGGACCTAGGAAGCATCAGTATGAACAAAGCTAGTGGAGGTGATGGAATTCCAGTAGAGATATTCCAAATCCTAAAAGATAATGCTGGGAAAATGCTGCTCTCAGTATGCCAGCAAATTTGGAAAACTCAGCAGTAGCCACAGGACTGGAAAAGGTCAGTTTTCATTCCAATCCCAAAGAAAGGAAGTGCCAAAGAAAGCTCAAACTACTGCACAATTGCACTCATCTCACAAGCTAGTAAAGTAATGCTCAAAATTATCCAAGCTAGACTTCAACAGTATGTGAACCGTGAACTTCCAGATGTTCAAGCTGGGTTTAGAAAAGGCAAAGGAACCAAGATCAAATTGCCAACATCTGCTGGATCATCAAACAAGCAGAGAGTTCCAGAAAAGCATCTATTTCTGCTTTATTGTCTATTCCAAAGACTTTGACTATGTGAAACACAACAAACTGTGGAAAATTCTAAAAGAGATGGGAATACCAAACCGCCTGACCTGCTTCCTGAAAAATCTTTATGCAGGTCAGGAAGCAACAGTTAGAACTGGACATGGAAGAACAGGCTGATTCCAAATCAGGAAAGGAGTATGTCAAGGTTATATATTGTCACCCTGCTTATTTAACTTATATACAGAGTCCCATGTGAAATGCCAGGCTGGATGAAACACAAACTAGAATAAAGATTGCTGGGAGAAATAGCAATAACCTCAGATATGGAGATAACATCACTGTTATGGCAAAAGTTAAGAGGACCTGAAGAGCCTCTTGATGAAATTGATGGAGGAGAGTGAAAAAAAAAAAAAAAAAAAAAACACCTGGCTTAAAACTCAACATTCAAAAAACTAAGATTGTGGCAATCTCGCCCATCACTAAATGGCAAATAGATGGGGAAACACTGGAAAAAGTGACAGACTTTATTTTCTTGGACTCCAAAATCATTGCAGACAGTGACTGCAGCCATGAAATTAAAAGAGGCTTGCTCTTTGGAAAAAAAGTTATGACTAACCTAAATAGCATATTAAAAAGCAGAGACATTACTTTGTCAACAAAGGTCCATCTACACAAGGCCATGGTTTTTCTAGTAGTCATCTATGAATGTGAGAGTCGGACTATGAAGAAAGCTAAGCACAGAAGAATTGATGTTTTTGAACTGTGGTGTTGGAGAAGACCCTTGAGAGTCCCTTGGACTGCAAGGAGATCCAACCAGTCCATCCTAAATGAGATCAGTCCTGGGTGTTCATTGGAAGGACTGATGTTGAAGCTGAAACTCCAATACTTTAGCCACCTGATGTGAAGAACTGACTCGTATAAAAGACCCTGATGCTGGGAAAGATGGAAGGCGGGAGGAGAAGGGGATGACAGAGGATCTGATGGCTGGATGGCATCCCCAACTAATGGACATGAGTTTGAGTAAACTTCGGGAGCTGGTGATGGACAGGGAGACCTGGTGTGCTGCAGTCCATCAGGTCGCAAAGAGTTAGACACATCTGAGCAACTGAACTGAACTGAAATGCAGTTGTTGGTACTCAATCTTGCTATCTCCTGCTTGATCACATCCTATTTACCTCTACTCATGAACCTAACATTTCAAGTTCCTCTGCAACATTGTTCTTTACAGTGTCAAACTTTACTTTCACAACCAGACACATCCACATCTAAGCATCATTTCCACTTTGGCCCAACCACTTCATTCTTTGTGGAGCTATTAGTAATTGTCCTCTGCTCTTCCCCAATAGCATATTGGACACCTTCTAACCTGGGAGCTTTATTTTCTGATGTCATATCTTTTTGCCTTTCCATACTGTCCCTGGGATTCTCTATTCAATTATACTGGACTGTGTTTCCATTTCCTCTCCCAGTAGATCAAGTTTTGTCAGAACTCTTCACTATGACTTCTCCATATGTGTTGGGCCTGCATGGCATGGCTCATAGCTTCATTGAGTCATGCAAGCCCCTTTACCATAACAAACCTGTGATCCATGCATGAGATTTAGTATTTAATACTTCAAACTAAATTTTTGCTTTGCTGTTGTATATGATTTTTCTACTCCATATAAATAATTATTAGTAAAGAACATATGCCCTAAACATACTTTCTTCTTTCATGCATCCATAGTTTTGTTTATGCTGTCAGTTTTAGCAATCTATTTCCTCTTCACAGTTGAAGCCTTTCTTTAGAAATTAGGTCAAATGTTACTTCTTATTTGATCTTCCTAAGGAATAAGTCTCTGGTTTCTGTAGGTTACAAAATAACATTTTTCCTCTTTTATACACATTCTTCACTCTGCATTGTATTATTTTCGTATAGGTCTCTTATCAAAACATGATTTTTTGAGGTCATGCAATTAGAGCTATTTTAAATCCTGAAAGATGATGCTATGAAAGTGCTGCACTCAATATGCCAACAAATTTGGAAGACTCAGCAGTGGCCACAGGACTGGAAAAAGTCAGTTTTCATTCCAATCCCAAAGAAAGGCAACATCAAAGAATGCTCAAACTACAGCACAACTGCACTCATCTCACACACTAGTAAAATAATGCTCAAAATTTTCCAAGCCAGGCTTCAGCAATACATGAACCGTGAACTTCCTGATGTTCAAGCTGGTTTGAGAAAAGGCAGAGGAACCAGAGATCAAATTGCCAACATCTGCTGGATCATGGAAAAAGCAAGAGAGTTCCAGAAAAACATCTATTTCTTCTTTATTGACTATGCCAAAGCCTTTGACTGTGTGGATCACAATAAACTGTGGAAAATTCTGAGAGAGACGGGAATACCAGACCACCTGACCTGCCTCTTGAGAAATCTGTATGCAGGCCAGGAAGCAACAGTTAGAACTGGACATGGAACGAGACTGGTTCCAAATAGGAAAAGGAGTACGTCAAGACTGTATATTGTTACCCTGCTTATTTAACTTATATGTGGAGTACATCATGAGAAATGCTGGGCTGGAAGAAACACAAGCTGGAATCAAGATTGCTGGGAGAAATATCAATAACCTCAGATATGCAGATGACACCACCCTTGTAGCAGAAAGTGAAGAGGAACTAAAAAGCCTCTTGATGGAAGTGAAAGAGTAGAGTGAAAAAGTTGCCTTAAAGCTCAACATTCAGAAAACTAAGTTCATGGCATCTGGTCCCAACACTTCATGGGAAATAGATGGGGAAACAGTGGAAACAGTGTCAGACTTTATTTTGGGGGGCTCCAAAATCACTGCAGATGGTGACTGCAGACATGAAATTAAAAGACACTTACTCCTTGGAAGAAAAGTTATGAGCAACCTGGATAGTATATTCAAAAGCAGAGACATTACTTTGCTGACTAAGGTCCATCTAGTCAAACGTATGGTTTTTCCAGTAGTCATGTGTGGATGTGAGAGTCGGACTGTGAAGAAGGTTGAGCACCGAAGAATTGATGCTTTTGAACTGTGGTGTTGGAAAAGACTCTTGAGAGTCCCCTGGACTGCAAGGAGATCAAACCAGTCCATCCAGAGGGAGATCAACCCTGGGATTTCTTTGGAAAGAATGATGCTAAAGCTGAAACTCCAGTACTTTGGCCACCTCATGCAAATTGACTCATTGGAAAAGACTTTGATGCTTGGAGGGATAGAGGGCAGGAGAAGAAGGGGACGACAGAGGATGAGATGGCTGAATGCCATCACTGACTCGATGGATGCGAGTCTGAGTGAACTCCGGGAGTTGGTGATGGACAGGGAGGCCTGGCGTGCTGCGATTCATGGGGTCGCAAAGAGTCGGACAGGACTGAGTGACTGAACTGAACTGAACTGAACTGAATTTGACTTATGCATCGTTTTTCCTTCAGTACTTAAGACTAAGATTCAATAAATATTTTTGGAGAGAATGAATTTTAGAAAAAAAGTATTTTTTTTTTAAGGTAAGATAGTGCTAATTAGTCTGGAATGCAGTGTTTAAATGTGTCCTGATAACTCCTCAAAGTGATAATATTTTTGACTTTGTTCATTCATCTGAAAGAAGTCTGTAGCTTTCATCAGTCTTAAAGAGGTCCATGAGCCAGCCTACTACAAGCTAGGAAACATTGGAGTAAAAAGACAAACATTCCGAGAATATTAGATTTTTAGGTTTTTTTAATGAAAAGATTTTTATTAGATTTTACAGTTCCTCAAATGGAAACAGTTTGTCCTAGCTTTAATAAATATTAAATACTTCTACCATCCAGTTATTATTTGATTTATTTTTGAAAGTTATAGTGTTAGTCACTTTCAGTTCAGTTCAGTTGCTCAGTCGAGTCTGACTCCAAGCAACCCCTTGAATTGCAGCATGCCAGTCCTCCCTGTCCATCACCAACTCCAGGAGCTTACCCAAACTCATGTCCACCCAGCCATCTCATCCTCTGTCGTCCCCTTCTCATCCTGTCCCCAATCCTCCCAGGATCAGCGTCTTTTCCAATGAATCAACTCGTCTCATGAGGTGGCCAAAATATTGGAGTTTCAGCTTCAACATCAGTTCTTCCAATAAACACCCAGGCCTGATATCCTTTAGGATGGTCTGGTTGGATCTCCTTGCAGTCCAAGGGACTTTCAAGAGTCATCTCTAACACCACAATTCAAAAGTATAAATTCTTCAAAGCTCAGCTTTCTTCACACTCCAACTCTCACATCCATAATGACCACTGAAAAAACCATAGCCTTGACTAGACGGACCTTTGTTGGCAAAGTAATGTCTCTACTTTTCAATATGCTATCTAGGTTGGTCATAACTTTCCTTCCAAGGAGTAAGCATCTTTTCATTTCATGGCTTCAATCACCATCTGCACTGATTTTCAAGCCCCCAAAATAAAGTCTGACACTGTTTCTACTATTTCCCCATCTAATTTCCATGAAATGATGGGACCTGATGCTATGATCTTAGTTTTCTGAATGTTGAGCTTTAAGTCAACTTTTCCACTCTCCTCTTTCACTTTCCTCAAGAGGCTTTTTAGTTCCTCTTCACTTTCTGCCATAAGGGTGGTGTCATCTGCATATCTGAGGTTATTGATATTTCTCCCAGCAATCTTGATTCCAGCTTGTGTTTCTTCCAGCCCAGCGTTTCTCATGATGTGCTCTGCATAGAAGCTAAATAAGCAGGGTGACAATATGCAGCCTTGACATACTCCTTTTCCTATTTGGAACCATTCTTTTGTTCCATATCCAGTTCTAACTATTTAGTCGTGTACTGTTGTTTGCAAGCCAACAATACTATGGACTGCAGTCTGCCAGGCTCTTCTGAACATTGGATCCTCCAGGAAAGAATACTGAAGTGGGTTGCTATTCCCTTCTCCAAGGGATCTTCCCTTTCCAGGAATCGAATCCAGGTCTCCTGCATTGCAGGCAATTTCTTTACCATCTGTGCCATCAGGGAAGCCTATTTTGGGAGAAAAATAATTATTTCTAGTGTTTTCTAGAATCTTTTGACAATGTAGGTCATCTTATAGTCAAACATATTACAGATGATTTCTGTTTATTGGTTGCAGAAAGTATGATTTGTAGCCTAAGCTAAGAGACTTGACTGATATCAGATTTGGGACAGATACTAATTAATATAAAATGTAGAAGATAACTGCTTGTAGAAATCACTGTAGAGTGCTTAAATGATTTAGTACTTAATGGAGAAAAAGCTATGAAAATGAGATAATTTAAACAACCATATATAATTGAAACATATTTATCTAAATCTCTAACAAATCTTTCTAATGCCAGTCCTATTCACGTTTATATAGCTATATTTTTTTTTTCTGAATTTAGAGCATGTAACACATGAATTTAGGTTAAAACTCGAGAAGTGAATTTGAATCACATGATTCGATCAAATTATGCTTGTCAAGTTGAGATAGCTGAGAACATTATCATTTTATTCTAGAAATATAACTAGGGTAAATTAATCATCATCAACTTAATCTTATAAACCATGTAACATGAAAGGTAAATGATTCACCATAGTTATACATATTAACTTCTGGGGAAAAAAAGACATAGAATTAAAAGAGAAAAATAATTATTCAGATTAAGGGGGTTCTTGAGTGTTATAACTAACACCCAAAAAAGATGTCCTTTTCATTATAGGGGAGTGGAATGCGAAAGTATGAAGTCAAGAAACACCTGGGGTAACAGGCAAATTTGGCTTTGGAATATGGAATGAAACAGGGCAAAGACTAATAGAGTTTTGCCAAGAGAACGCACTGGTCATAGCAAACACCTTCTTCCAACAACACAAGAGAAGACTCTACACATGGACATCACCAGATGGTCAACATCAAAATCAGATTGATTATATTCTGTGCAGCCAAAGATGGAGAAGCTCTATACAGTCAGCAAAAGCAAGACTGGGAGCTGACTGTGGCTCAGATCCTGAACTCCTGATTGCCAAGTTCAGACTTAAATTGAAGAAAGTAGAGAAAACCAATAACCATTTGGGTGTGACCTAAATCAAATCCCTTATGATTATACAGTGGAAGTGAGAAATAGATTTAAGGGACTAGATCTGATAGATAGAGTGCTTGATAAACTATAAACAGAGGTTCGTGATATTCTACAGGAGACAGGGATCAAGACCATCCCCATGGAAAAGAAATGCAAAAAAGCAAAATGGCTGTCTGAGGAGGCCTTAAAAATAGCTGTGAAAAGAAGAGAAGTGAAAAACAAGGAGAAAAGGAAAGATAGAAGCATCTGAAAGCAGAGTTCCAAAGAATAGCAAGGAGAGATAAGAAAGCCTTCCTCAGAGATCAATGCAAAGAAATAGAGGAAAACAAGAGAATGGAAAAAATTAGAGATCTCTTCAAGAAAATTAGAGATACCAAGGGAACATTTCATGCAACGATGAGCTTGATAAAGGATAGAAATGGTATGGACATAACAGAAGCAGAAGCTATTAAGAAAAGGTGGCAAGAATACACAGAAGAACTGTACAAAAAGGAGCTTCATGACCAAGATAATCACGATGGTGTGATCACTCCCCTAGAGCCAGACAATCCTGGAATGTGAAGTCAAATGGGCCTTAGAAAGCATCACTACAAACAAAGCTAGTGGAGGTGATGGAATTCCAATGGAGCTCTTTCAAATCCTGAAAGATGATGCTGTGAAAGTGCTGCACTCAATATGCCAGCACATTTGGAAGACTCAGCAGTGGCCACAGGACAGGAAAAGGTCAGTTTTCATTGCAATCACAAAGAAGGAAATGCCAAAGAATGCTCAAACTACCTCACAATTGCACTCCTCTCACATGCTAGTAAAATAATGCTCAAAATTCTCCAAGACAGGCTTCAGCAATATGTGAACTGTGAACTTCCAGATGTTCAAGCTGGTTTTAGAAAAGGAAGAGGAACCAGAGACCAAATTGCCAACATCCCCTGGATCATCGAAAAAGCAAGAGAATTCCAGAAAATCATCTATTTCTGCTTTATTGACTATGCCAAAGCCTTTGACTGTTTAGATCACAATAAACTGTGGAAAATTCTGAAAGAGATGGGAATATCAGAGCACCTGACCTGCCTCCTGAGAAACTTATATGCAGGTCAGGAAGCAACTATTAGAACTGGGCATGGAACAACAGACTGGTTCCAAATAGGAAAAGGAGTATGTCAAGGCTGCATATTGTCACCCTGCTTATTTAACTTATATGTGGAGTACATCATGAGAAATGCTGGACTGGAAGAAACACAAGCTGGAATCAAGATTGCTGGGAGAAATATCAATAACCTCAGATATGCAGATGACACCACCCTTATGGCAGAAAGTGAAGAGGAACTAAAAAGCCTCTTGAGGAAAGTGAAAGAGGAGAGTGAAAATGTTGGCTTAAAGCTCTACATTCAGAAAACGAAGATCATGGCATCTGGTCCCATCACTTCATGGCAGATAAATGGGGAAACACTGGAAACAGTGTCAGACTTTATTTTGGGGGCTTGAAAATCAGTGCAGATGGTGATTGAAGCCATGAAATGAAAAGATGCTTACTCCTTGGAAGGAAAGTTATGACCAACCTAGATAGCACATTCAAAAGCAGAGACATTAATTTGCCAGCAAAGTTCCATCTAGTCAAGGCTACAGTTTTCCTAGTGTCATGTATGGATGTGAGAGTTGGATTGTGAAGAAAGCTGAGCTCTGAAGAATTGATGCTTTTGAACTGTGGTGTTAGAGAAGACTCTTGAGAGTCCCTTGGACTGCAAGGAGATCCAAGCAGTCCATCCTGAAGGAGATCAGGCCTGGGTGTTCACTGGAAGGACTGATGCTAAAGCTGAAACTGCAATACTTTGTCCACCTCATGCAAAGAGTTGACTCATTGGGAAAAACTCTGATGCTGGTAGGAACTGGGTGCAGGAGAAGGGGATGACAGAGGATGAGATGGCTGGATGGCATCACCGACTCAATGGACATGAGTTTGAGTGAACTCCAGGAGTTGGTGTTGGTCAGGGAACCCTGGTGTGCTGAGATACATGGGGTCACAAAGAGTTGAACACGACTGAGAAACTGAAGTGAACTGAACTGAACTCAGGGTTAGGTGAATGTTATTTTTTTATGATTGTAACTCTATGAAAAGTTTTGAGCAAAGAATGGACACATTTTTCAAAATGGATATTGGGAAGATTTCTGTAACTGTCTTATCTTGAATTTACTTGTAGAGGAGTTGTGGTATCACAGCAAAAAGACCAGATTAGTAATAAGTTATTACTACAACAAAAGAGATTAGTCTTGATTTAGAGGTATATCAGTGGAAATGCAAAGAAGAGGACACACATGAAAGACATTGAGGCAAGAATATTAGTTATTTTCATTAATATTTCTCTTTATTGCAGACTTTAATAATCAGCTAGAAGATACTTTCAATATGGCTTCTCAATGATCTCCATCCATTTAAGATTTTAATCAAGCAGTTACTGTCTGGTAATAAAATGACAGTTAATGTTGTAATGATAAGGCTTTGAAAGAGCTCTCATCAATGATTGAGTTGATGCTCAATAATGAGCTGATCTCTATTTAATATACTGTGCTTAGTTTAATGAACTTTAATTTTTACCCTGGGCTGAGAGCCTTAAATCAAAGCCATGGCATTATGTCCTCACTGAAAAGTTTTTAAACTTTTCATAAATGTACATGCCACTGGGAAATTATTCTTCAGTGGGCACCTGGAGATTATCTCTGACCTTTTAAACTTTATAGTTTCCTTGTTTAAGCACTATTTAAATTATCAGTTGTTCACCAAACACTTCAAATATTTTACAGTTAAAGGAGATAAAGCATATTGTCTCAAAATCTCTAGGATAATAAAGGATAAATTATGAGATGCAATATTAAAAATGAGACTAAAATGTAATATAATAGTATTTTTTCAGATCAAATTGAGTGCAAAATGAAAGTATGTAACTCAAACAGTTAAGGGATATTTGGATTACACTCCTTTCCAGCTCTGTATCTATCCATCTACTCATCACTAGACAGATACTTATCTATATATTTGTTCACAAGTTAATAATGTCTACAAGATACTGATCTTTATACATTTAGTCATTTCTAAAAGATGTAAATAATAACAAGTAGGAGAGAGAACTATTTAAAGATTCCTGTTTTTTGTATATATTTTGTTTCATAGGACATAATGAAAACTATACTAACATTAGTGAAACTCTTCATAAGGAAAGGGAACAATTACCTGTCATTCAAATTGCTTTCATTTGGGGCAGTCCTAAGATGGCAGAGGAATAGGATGGGGAGACCACTTTCTCCTTCACAAATTCATCAAAAGAACATTTCAACGCTGAGCAAACGCCACAAAACAACTTCTGAATGCTGGCAGAGGACATCAGGCACCCAGAAAAGCAGATCATTGTCTTCAAAAACAGGTAGGAAAATATATAAAAGACAAAAAAAGAGACAAAGGAGGTGGGGAGGGAGCTCCATTCTAGGAAGGGAATCACGTCCTGGGAAGGGAATCTTAAGTAGAGAGGTTTCCAAACACCAGGAAACACTCTCCCTGCCGAGTCTGTGGCGAGCCTTGGAAACACAGAGGGCAACATAACAGGAAGGAAAAATGAAGAAATAAAACCAACAGATTACAAGCCCAACAGTAACTTCCCCAGCAGAAAAGCAGCGCAGATGCCTGCATCCGCCACTAGCAAGTGGGGGCAGGGCAGGGAGGCGCGGGAGGCGCGGGCTGCAGTGCTTTTTAAGAATCCGGCAGGAACGCCTCGCGTGTAACCAGAATGAACTAACTTGGGCTAGCAAACCAGACTGTGGGATAGCTACCACGTGAAAAGCTCAAACATAAGACAATGCCAGGACAGCACACAGAACAAAGGATGGAACAGAAATAGCTGGCTGCAGATCATCCCCCACCAGGGACAGGCAGCCAGAGCTGTAAGGGCTGGAAGGGGGTAATCGCAGCCCCGGAGAGACTTTACCTACCAAACTGCAAGCAGGCTTCTTTGCTAAGACTTCTGGGGGTTTTGGACAGTCACCATCTGCCTGACAAGGGGTGCCAGCGGTACACCCAGAAAACTGAGCAGCAGAGATGGGAAAGGCGATAAGTCGCAGCAACCGTGCTTACCAAACACCTGAGCTACTCGGACCGGGGAAGGGCACAAAACACAGTCCCAACCGACTCTGCACCTCTGAGGGCTACCTGAGCACCAAACCTGAGCGGCTTAGACCGGGAGGTGCATGCAGCCTAGGGCTGGCCTCAGACGGTTCCCAGTGGAATAACGTAGAGCCTGAGCAGTTTGTGTGCTGCGAGCAGGGGCAGGCCCAGCAGGGCTGAGACACTGTGTGCACACGACAGTGTTATTTGTTTGCAGCATCCCTCCCTCCCCACAGCGCGACCGAACAAGTGAGCCTAAAAAAAAAATGTGTCCACCACCGACCCCCCTGTGTCAGGATGGAAATCAGATACTGAAGAGACCAGCAAACAGAAGAAGTTAAACAGAGGGAACTGCCTTGGAAGTGACCCCACACTGCCCACAACACCAGAGAAAGAGCCAGATATATCTTTACTATTTTTACGATCATTCTTTTTTTTTTCTTTTCTTTTTTTTTTTTTTTGATTGTTTTTTGTTGATGTTGTTGTGTGGTTTTTTTTCTTCATCTTTCCTTTTTTCTAACTTTTAAAAATTGTTAAGTCCATTTCTCCTTTAATTTTTATTTCTATAACCTACTATTACTTTTCAAAAAATAAAAAAGACCCTATTTTTTAAAGCAAACACCATATATAGTCTATGTGTGGTTGTTGTTATTTTTTAATAATTCTTGTGGCTTTTTTTCTTCTTCTTCTTTTCTTTAATATTGTATTTTTGAAAATCCAACCTCTACTCTAGATTTTTAATCTTTGCTTTTTGGTTTTTGTTCTCAATTTTGTACATTTAAAAACCCAAACTTCACTACCCAATTTTACCTGAGAGCAAGATTACTGGCTTGACCACTCTCTCCTCCTTTGGACTCTCCTTTTCCTCCACCAGGTGGCCTCTGTCTCTTCCCTCCCCCTTCTCCTCTCTACCCAACTCTGGGAATTTCTGTATGTTCCAGATGGTGGAGAACACCTAAGGAACTGGTTACTGTCTGGATCTGTCTCTCTCCTTATCCTTTCCCTCTTTTATCCTCCTGGCCACCTCTGTCTACTTCCTCCCTCTCCTCTTCCCTGTATAACTCTGTGAATACCTCTGAGCGGTCCAGATTGTGAAGCGCACATAAGGAAGTGATTACTGGCTAGCTTGCTCTCTCCTCTTTTGATCTCATCTCATCTCATTCCAGTCACCTCTAATTACCCCCTCCCTCTTCTCTTCTCCATGTAACTCAGTGAACCTCTCTGGGTGTCCCTCAATGTGGAGAAACTTTTCATCTTTAACCTAGATGTTTTATCATAGGTGCTATATAGATGGAGAAGTCTTGAAGCTACTGTAAAAATAAAACTGAAAACCAGAAGCATGAGGCTTAAGTCCGAATCCTGAGAACACCAGAGAAATCCTGAATCCAGGAACGTTAATCAATAGGAGCTCATCAAACGCCTCCATACCTACACTGAAACCAAGCACCACCCAAGGGCCAACAAGTTCCAGAGCAAGACATACCACACAAATTCTCCAGCAACACAGGAACACTTCCCTGAGCTTCAATATGCAGGCAGCTCAAAGTTACTCTAAACCATTAATGTCTCATAACCCATTACTGGTCACTCCATTGCACTCCAGAGAGAAGAAATCCAGCTCCACCCACCAGAACTCCAACACAAGCCTCCCTAACCAAGAAACCTTGACAAGCCACTGATACAACCCCACCCACAGTGAGGAAGCTGCATAATAAGGAGAACTCCACAAATTCCCAGAATACAGAAAGGCCACCCCAAATGTAGCAATATAACCAAGATGAAGAGACAGAGGAATACTCAGCAGGTAAAGGAACAGGAGAAATGCCCACCAAACCAAACAAAAGAGGAAGAGATAGGGAAACTACCTGAGAAAGAATTCCGAATATTGATAGTGAAAATGATCTAAACTCTTGAAATAAAAATGGAATCACAGATAAACAGCCTGGAGACAAGGATTGAGAAGATGCAAGAAAGGTTTAACAAGGACCTATAAGAAATAAAAGAGTCAATATATAATGAATAACGCAATAAATGAGATCAGAAACACTCTGGAGGCAACAAACAGTAGAATAAAGGAGGCAGAAGATAGGATTAGTGAAATAGAAGATAGAATGCTAGAAATAAATGAATCACAGAGGAAAAAATAAAAACGAATTAAAAGAAATGAGGACAATCTCAGAGACCACCAGGACAATATGAAATGCTCCAACATTCAAATTATAGGAGTTCCAGAAGAAAAAGACAAAAAGAAAGACCATGAGAAAATACTTGAGGAGATAATAGTTGAAAACTTCCCTAATATGGGGAAGGAAATAATCACCCAACTCCAAGAAACCCAGAGAGTTCCAAACAGGATAAACCCAAGGCGAAACACCGCAAGACACATATTAATCAAATTAACAAAGATCAAAAACAAAGAACAAATATTAAAAGCAGCAAGGGAAAAACAACAAATAACACACAAGGGGATTCCCATAAGGATAACAGCTGATCTTTCAATAGAAACCCTTTAGGCCAGGAGGGAATGGCAAGACATACTTAAAGTGATGAAAGAAAATAACCTACAGCCCAGATTACTGTACCCAGCAAGGATCTCATTCAAATATGAAGGAGAAATCAAAACCTTTACAGACAAGCAAAAGTTGAGAGAATTCAGTACCACCAAACCAGCTCTCCAACAAATGCTAAAGGATATTCTCTAGACAGGAAACACAAACAGGGTGTATAAATCTGAACCTAAAACAATAAAGTAAATGGAAACGAGATCATACTTATCAATAATTACCTTAAATGTAAATGGGTTGAATGCCCCAACCAAAAGGTAAAGACTGGCTGAATGGATACAAAAACAAGACCCCTATATATGTTGCCTATATATGTTTTGAGATCCACCTCAAAACAAGGGACACATACAGACTGAAAGTGAAGGGCTAGAAAAAGATATATCATGCAAATAGAGACCAAAAGGAAGCAGGAGTGGCAATACTCATATCTGATAAAATAGACTTTAAAACAAAGGCTGTGAAAAGAGACAAAGAAGGCCACTACATAATGATCAAAGGATCAATCCTAGAAGAAGATACAATTATAAATATATATGCACCCAGTATAGGAGCACCGCAATATGTAAGACAAATGCTAACAAGTATGAAAGGGGAAATTAACAATAACACAATAGTGGGAGACTTTAATACCCCACTCACACCTATGGACAGATCAACTAAACAGAAAATTAACAAAGAAACACAAACTTTAAATGATACAATAGACCAGTTAGGCCTAGTTGATATCTATAGGACATTTCACCCCAAAACAATGAATTTCACCTTTTTCTCAAGTGCTCACGGAACCTTCTCCAGGATAGATCACATCCTGGGCCACAAATCTAACCCTGATAAATTCAAAAAAATCAAAATCATTCCAAGTATCTTTTCTGACCATAATGCATTAAGATTAGATCTCAAATACAGGAGAAAAACTATTAAAAATTCCAACATATGGAGGCTGAAAAACATGCTTCTGAATAACCAACAAATCACAGAAGAAATCAAAAAAGAAATCAAAATATGCATAGAAACAAATGAAAACAAAAACACAACAACCCAAAACCTGTGGGACACTATAAAAGCAGTGCTAAGAGGAAAGTTCATAGCAATAGAGGCATACCTCAAGAAACAAGAAAAAAGTCAAATAAGTAACCTAACTCTACACCTAAAGCAACTAGAAAAGGAAGAAATGGAGAACCCCAGGGTTAGTAAAAGGAAAGAAATCTTTAAAATTAGGGCAGAAGTAAATGCAAAAGAAACAAAAGAGACCATAGCAAAAATCAACAAAGCCAAAAGCTGGTTTTTTGAAAGGATAAATAGAATTGACAAACCATTATCTAGACTCATGAAGAAACAAAGGGAAAAAAATCAAATCAATAAAATTAGAAATGAAAATGGAGAGATAGCAAGAGACAACACAGAAATACAAAGGATCATAAGAGACTACTATCAGCAGTTATATGCCAATAAAATGGACAACGTGGAAGAAATGGACAAATTCTTAGAAAAGTACAACTTTCCAAAACTGAGCCAGGAAGAAACAGAAAATCTTAACAGACCCATCACAAGCACGGAAATTGAAACTGTAATCAGAAATCTTCCAGCAAACAAAAGCCAAGGTCCAGATGGCTTCACAGCTGAATTCTACCAAAAATTTTGAGAAGAGCTAACACCTGTCTTCTTCAAACTCTTCCAGCAGAGGAAGGTAAACTTCCAAACTCATTCTATGAGGCCATCACCACCCTAATACCAAAAACTGACAAAGATGCCACAAAAAAAAGAAAACTACAGGCCAATATCACTGATGAACACAGATGCAAAAATCCTCAACAAAATTCTAGCAATCAGAATCCAACAACACATTAAAAAGATCATACACCATGACCAAGTGGGCTTTATTCCAGGGATGCAAGGATTCTTCAATATCCGCAAATCAATCACTGTAATATACCACATTAACAAATTGAAAAATAAAAGCCATATGATTATCTCAATAGATGCAGAGAAGGCCTTTGACAAAATTCAACATCCATTTATGATAGAAACTCTCCAGAAAGCAGGAATAGAAGGAACATAACTCAACATAATAAAAGCTATATATGACAAACCCACAGCACACATTATCCTCAATGGTGAAAAATTGAAAGCATTTCCCCTAAAGTCAGGAACAAGACAAGGGTGCCCACTTTCACCGCTACTATTCAACATAGTTCTGGAAGTTTTGGCCACAGCAATCAGAGCAGAAAAAGAAATAAAAGGTATCCAAATTGGAAAACAAGAAGTAAAACTCTCACTGTTTGCAGATGACATGATCCCCTACATAGAAAACCCTAAAGACTCCACCAGAAAACTACTAGAGCTAATCAATGAAAATAGTAAAGTTGCAGGATATAAAATCAACACACAGAAATCCCTTGCATTCCTATACACTAATAATGAGAAAGTAGAAAAAGAAATTAAGGAAACAATTCCATTCACCATTGCAATGTAAAGAATAAAATACTTAGGAATATATCTACCTAAAGAAACTAAAGACCTATATATAGAAAACTATAAAACACTGATGAAAGAAATCAAAGAGGACACTAATAGATGGAGAAATATACCATGTTCATGGATCAGAAGAATCAATATAGTGAAAAGCAGTATATTACCCAAAGCGATCTATAGATTCAGAGCAATCCCTATCAAGCTACCAGCAGCAATTTTCACAGAGCTAGAACAAATAATTTCACAATTCGTATGGAAATACAAAAAACCTCGAATAGCCAAAGCAATCTTGAGAAAGAAGAATGGAACTGGAGGAATCAACTTGCCTGACTTCAGGCTCTACTACAAAGCCACAGTCATCAAGACAGTATGGTACTGGCACAAAGACAGACATATAGATCAATGGAACAAAATAGAAAGCCCAGAGATAAATCCACACACATATGGACACCTTATCTTTGACAAAGGAGGCAAAAATATACAATGGAGTAAAGACAATCTCTTTAACAAGTGGTGCTGGGAAAACTGGGAAACCACTTGTAAAAGAATGAAACTAGATCACTTTCTAACACCGCACACAAAAATAAACTCAAAATGGATTAAAGATCTAAATGTAAGACCAGAAACTATAAAACTCCTAGAGGAGAACATAGGCAAAACACTCTCAGACATAAATCACAGCAGGATCCTCTATGATCCACCTCCCAGAATTCTGGAAATAAAAGCAAAAATAAACAAATGGGATCTAATTAAAATTAAAAGCATCTGCACAACAAAGGAAAATATAAGCAAGGTGAAAAGACAGCCTTCTGAATGGGAGAAAATAATAGCAAATGAAGCAACTGACAAACAACTAATCTCAAATATATAGAAGCAACTTATGCAGCTCAATTCCAGAAAAATAAATGACCTAATCAAAAAATGGGCCAAAGAACTAAATAGACATTTCTCCAAAGAAGACATATGGATGGCTAACAAACACACGAAAAGATGCTCAACATCACTCATTATTAGATAAATGCAAATCAAGACCACAATGATGTACCACTTCACACCAGTCAGAATGGCTGCAATCCAAAAGTCTGTAAGCAATAAAGGCTGGAGAGGGTGTGGAGAAAAGGAAACCCTCTTACACTGTTGGTGGGAATGCAAACTAGTACAGCCACTATGGAGAACAGTGTGGAGATTCCTTAAAAAATTCCAAATAGAACTGCCTTATGACCCAGCAATCCCACTGCTGGGCATACACACTGAGGAAACCAGAATTGAGAGACACATGTACCCCAGTGTTCATCGCAGCTCTGTTTATAATAGCCAGGACATGGAAACAACCTAGATGTCCATCAGCAGATGAATGGATAAGAAAGCTGTGGTACATATACACAATGGAGTATTACTCAGCCATTAAAAAGAATACATTTGAATCAATTCTAATGAGATGGATGAAACTGGAGCCGATTATACAGAGTGAAGCCAGAAATAAAAACACATATATATGGAATACTAACACATATACTAAGACATATATATGGAATTTAAAAAGATGGTAATGATGACCCTGTATGCGAGACAGCAAGAGACACAGATGTGTAGAGCGGACCTTTGGACTCTGAGGAAGAGGGAGAGGGTGGGATGAATTGGGAAAATGGCATTGAAACATGTATACTATCATGTAAGAAACGAATCACCAGTCTATGTTTGATACAGGATACAGGATGCTTGGGGCTGGTGCACAGGGATGATCCAGAGAGATGATATGGGGTGGGAGGAGGGAGGGGGGTTCATGTTTGGGAACTCATGTACACCTGTGGTGGATTCATGTCAATGTATGGCAAAACCAATACAGTATTGTAAAGTAAAATAAAGTAAAAATAAAAATTTAAAAAAAAATTGCTTTCATTTGGCAATGTTGTTTTATTGTCCAAGTGAATATGTAAGTTTTAGTTATAAAATTATTTTAAATATAATATTATTTCTCTTAGTGTTTCTATTTTAATAGTTTATCTGTTGCAGTATTACCTCAGTATGTGTACATGTTATTAGCTGTGCAATATCCCATTTTAAGTATTTTCTTATTATACTTAGTGAAAAATGGCCTTTGTATATCCTGAAATAAACATCTTATGTACAGAGAATAATTTTTTCCTTTGGTATATTTTAAAAGTCTATCTTAGTATCCTTTATCATAAATCAAGTAGCATGATATTTAACACACCTGTCTAATCTGTTTTGTATCATAGGGAATTTGGGGCCAAATCTTTTCCACATCTAGACATAGCTCAAGATATATATTTTACAAACTATTTCCTGAGTAATTTCAGAAATACTAGCTTTTTCAAAGAAAAAAGCATGCATCCAGACTTTTTAACATTTTTTTAAGAAAACTGCTCTATCCTGATATATAACTTCATATTAACCAATATTTCGGGTTAAATATTCTTGACCTACAGAGGCTGTTTCTACTGACCAAGGGCTTAAACATAATCTATTTGTCCAAGAAAATGAAGCTTCTAATAAGGAACCTAAAATAAAAATGTATTATCGTTTCTTTTGGCACTTGAGGGGAAACAATAGAACAGCTCAGAGATTTAGCTGTTAAAAATGGCTTCTTTGAAAAAGCAGCCACCAGTTTTCATGAAGATAATGTGACGTTTTAAAAGCAGCCCAATATATAGGCTACAGAAGAAAGAGTCCCAATGGAAAAATCGTGATTGTCTCATAAATTAAATATTTCCTAAATGCAATTCAGTTCTCTTCCTACTAATAAAAGTAGGAACTGCTTTAAAGTTTAAGTCCAGGTCATAAATTACAACAACATTAAAGATGGCTTTTGTGGTCCACTGAACCAAGGAATATTTGGGGTTAAGGAGTTGTAACTTTGTCAACAGAATTTACAGAGATGTGCAAGCTACTGAAATATTTTGCTTTATTTGATTTGAGGGCTTCTCATGATCACTTATACCTCAAAAAAAAAAATTGTTAGGCTCCAATAAATGATTTTGTCTTTCTACCACCACAAATGTACTGAATAACTGTCAATTTTTTATTCATCTTGTGGGTTGAGAAATCAATCCATGTTCTAGGTATTGAATAGATTATTCAAATTAGATTCCTATTTTCAAAGCTATAAAACATGAGCTTTTAACAATCATTAAGACTTCAGTCAGTGTCACCTCCCACACTGCTGGCTAAGATTCCACAGCTTACATTAGCTTTGTTAGCTTGGCATGAGTGTGAAGGCTATATTCTACTTAATTACAGAATGAAAAGCTTACTATAAAAGCTCATCTAAAGTGGCTAATCAAACTCTGATACATATGAATAGTGAGCTTAAAATTTCCTGAAAAAGGTGGGAGATTTACACTGGTACACATTTTACATTATGTACGACCTCTCTGACCTTAAAATGGGCAGTAGATCCCATTCTCTCCACATTTCCCAGTCAGGATCCAACCTCCTACTACAAACTGAATAGGCAGGCCATCATATAAGTAGACATTGTGATTTCCTTCTGAGAAACTAACCCTGAACCATCCTGTGCTACTTAGAAAGATGTTGACTATGCAAATCAAGAATTTCTTCTTCCAGAATACATTTACCATCTAACTATATAACTGTAACTCATGGTGTGATGGGGAAGAATGAGGGAAAAGATGCTTCTAGGTTTGGGTTTTTACTTTGAACCTTTAAGGAATCCTTGAGATACACTGATATGTTCTTATTTCTGCATTAAGTCTATTGGCTCAGACTCTAAACTGATGGATTTTCTAGGTCAGTTCCTCATAAAGAAAGGGGAATGGCTTTAAGTGTAGTAGCAATGATAACAAAATATAATCACCATCCTATAGTTTGGAAACCAAACTCAGTTCTTAAACTGAATTTTTTTCTCATCTGTCTTTTTCTCTCTCTCCCTTTTAAAATTACTTATCATAAAGCCTATACACCAGAACCCTCTATTCTTACTACCTGGATACAAAGTCCAGCTTCATTGTTCTTTAGTTGTTTGACTTCGGTCCATTGCATAAACCCTTTTTACCTCAGTTTACCTGTCTTGACAATGGCCATAATTATACTCATTCAAAAGACTACTGTGAGAATTGAATGTGTTGATATACAAATAACTTAAAACAATATATAGTGAAAGTGAAAGTTGCTCAGTCATGTCCGACTCTTTGCGACCCCATGGACTATACAGTCCATGAAATTCTCCAGGCCAGAATACTAAAGTGGATAGCCTTTCCCTTCTCCAGGATATCCTCCCAACTCAGAGATAGAACCCAGATCTCCTGCATTTCAGGCAGATTCTTTACCAGCTGAGCCACAAGGGAAGCCCAAGAATACTGGAGTGGGTAGCCTATCCCTTCTCCAGAGGATCTTCCTGACCCAGGAATAAAACTGGGGTCTCCTGCATTGCAAGCAGGTTCTTTAACAACTGAGCTATCAGGGAAGCCCAAACAATATACATACTTGGGCGTATAATAGTAGCATCTAACCTGCCCAGGTGGCTTAGCAGTAAAGAACCACCTGCCAGTGCAGGATATGCAAAGGACTTGGGTTTCATCCCTGGGTCAGGAAGACTCCCTGGAGTAGAAAATGGGAACCCACTCCAGTATTCTTGCCTGGAAAATGCCATGGAAAGGAACCTGGCCTGGCCATGAGGTCAAGAATCAGACATGACTGAGCACACACAAGACACATGATATAACCTGCCCAATAAATGTCGCTATTATTATGACTTAGCATTTTTCAGTGAAGTTCCACTTGTGACCTTTAAGACAGGAAAGCCTATTAAAATTTAACTCACAGGAAATTTCTAAAATGGAAGAATTTATGGTCCCTGGAATTCTGGTTATGGAGGCATTTCGGAAGAAATATTATAAAGAAAGGGTCCTCCCTGTTAAACTACAAATCCATTGAAGAATTGAATTGGAAAAAATATATAGAAATAACATTTATGCTGCTAAAGAAGTAAATAGTTAAATTACTAAATTCTTCTTCCCAGAATATCCTAACTGTATAGGTATCACATTAAACTTACTATCAGAATTTGTGTACTTCAGGAGGGACATTAACTATGTTAATTCTCAGGTTGCTGCTTGACAGGACATTTTAATTGAACCATGCATAACATGCCACAGAAAATTGTAACTGGTGTTCTTGGTCCTCTGTTATACCACAGTACTCTCAAAAGTAAACCAGTAAATTTTTCTCAGTGTGAGAAATATTAGAGAGGATAAGAGGATAACAAATTATGTGCATATATGAATGCTTGTGTGTATGTGTGATAGAAATATCAGGCACTGAGCAGTATAATTTGCTAATAGTAAAAGGTGTGCGGTGCTAAAACAGTAAGCCTGTTGCAAAAAAACATGTATTTTTTTAGAGCAGGCAAGAGCAATGTCCTTTGAATATATAAGGGCAATTAACAGTTCCACTCAAATACAATATCCTGCTAAAAGGCCACAGAGTGAGTAGTAAGTAGATGCAGATGCTTTTAAAGACAGTGTGAAACACATTTTACTGTAGTTGTTATTGCCTGGCAATTATGCTGACTTGTTTAGTGTTGCTTTCAGTCTTCTTCTTCTTTTTTTTTTAAATTCCTTAATGGAATGTGAATGTTCCAGTGTTCAAAAAGTGCTGCAAAGCACAAAAGGGTCAAAAATTCCCACTATAGCAGGAATACAATACACACACACACAAATGTAACTTGAGTCAGAAGACTTGCCTTCCACCTGTAAGTAACCAGTTTTGGATCCCCCATCATGCAGCTTAAGATCTCCCTAAGCTGACGCATGCCAAGCTGTGCCAAGTCGCTTCAGTCGTGTCCAACTCTTTGCGACCCCATGGAATTTAGCCCACCAGGCTCCTCTGTCCATGGGATTCTCCAGGCAAGAATACTGGAGTGGGTTGCTGTGCCCTCCTCCAGGGGATTTTTCTGACTCAGGCATCAAACCCTTGTCTCTTCTCTTGAATTGACAGAAGGGTTCTTTACCACTAGCACCACCTGGGAAGCTGAGGTATGACGATCAGTAAAATTATGATAATACCTCCTGGATAGCAAGATCTTTGTAAAATAAAATAACTTTTTAAAATTTTATTTGTAAATTTGTAAAATAAAATTTACTGCCTATTAAAGAGCTTTGGGGTAAAAAAAAAAATAAAACAAGTACAAATATTTAAAAAGAAAAGATTCCCAGAGATCTGAAAGTGGAACTCTTTGGGAGTGGGGCATACAACATAGCTGCAGAAGAATAAGAAGAGATGTATGAACTATGGGGCTTGAATTGTAAAGGGCAAGTAGCAGGAGCCTACTCAGCTGGCATATTAAAAGCTAACAAGGACCAGTCTTGGAAACCAAGTAGAAGGAGTTGTATGTGTCACAGTTTTGTCAAAAGCCGACTGCCCCATCTCATGGGCTATTGCAGCAATTGTATCAAAAACCAGATGCTTGGCCAACCTCCTACTTAAAAAAATTTCCTAAAACTGAACTAACTGGAATACATGACCAGAATAGGTAACAGATGGGTTATTCAATTGCACACTTGAAGAATTTATGATATAGAACAATTCCAGTTATTTTTTCTATCAATGCATATTCTATTCCTAAGGGTATCCAGAGAGTATATTCAAAGATCCTGAGGGGAAAACTTATGTTGTTTCATTTTAGATTCCATAAGGCAAATAAATGGTAGCCCGATTACAATCTTTCAACTACTTGAGAGTAGAAATCTGTTTTTGTTCAGTTGCTAATTCAGGACCAGCTCTTTGCAACACCCACGCACAGCAGCACACCAGGCTTCTTTGTCCATCACTGTCTCCCTGAGTTTGCTCAAACTTATGTCCATTAAGTCAGTGATGCCACCAGCCCATCTCATCCTCTGTCACCCCCTTTTCCTCTTGCCCTCAATCTTTTCCAGCATCAGGGTCTTTTCCAATGAGTCAGCTCTTTGCATCAAGTGGCTGAAGTATTGAAGCTTCAGCATCAATCCTTCCAATGAATATTCAGAGTTGATTTCCTTTAGGATTGACTGGTTTGATCTCCTTGCTGTCCAAGGGACTGTCAAGAGTTTTATCTAACACCACAGTTCGAAAGCATCAATTCTTCAGCATTCAGGCTTCTTATGGTCCAGATCTTACATCCATGCATGACTACTGGAAAAACCATAGCTTTGACTATATGGACCTTTGCCAGAAAAGTGATGTCTCTGCTTTTTAAAACACTGTCTAGGATTGATCTATTCTTCCAAGGAGCAAGTCTCTTTTAATTTTGTGGCTACAGTCACCATCTGCATTGATTTTGGAGGCCAAGAAAATGAAATCTGACACTGTTTCTATATTTTCCCCATCTATTTGCCATATAGTGATGGGACTAGATGCCATGATCTTGGTTTTTGAATGTTGAGATTTATACCAGCTTTTTCTCTCCTCCTTCACCCTCATTAAGAGGCTTTCAGTTCCTCTTAACTTACACCAGTAGAGTGGTATTCTCTGCATATCTGAGGTTGTTGATATTTCTTTTTCTCTCCTGATTCCAGCCTGGGGTTTATCCAGCCCAGCTTTTTGCATGATGTTTAGTTCAGTTCAAATCAGTCGCTCAGTCGTGTCCAACTCTTTGCAACCCCATGAATTGCAGCACGCCAGGCCTCCTTGTCCATCACCATCTCCCGGAGTTCACTCAGACTCACGTCCATCGAGTCCATGATGCCATCCAGCCATCTCATCCTCGGTCGTCCCCTTCTCCTCCTGCCCCCAATCCCTCCCAGCATCAGAGTCTTTTCCAATGAATCAACTCTTCACATGACGTGGCCAAAGTACTGGAGCTTCAGCTTTAGCATCATTCCTTCCAAAGAAATCCCAGGGTTGATCTCCTTCAGAATGGACTGGTTGGATCTCCTTGCAGTCCAAGGGACTCTCAAGAGTCTTCTCCAACACCACAGTTCAAAAGCATCAATTCTTTGGTGCTCAGCTTTCTTCACAGTCCAACTGTCACATCCATACATGACCACAGGAAAAACCATAGCCTTGACTAGATGGACCTTTGTTGGCAAAGTAATGTCTCTGCTTTTGTAGTCTGCATATAAATTAAATAAGCAGGGAGACAATATATAGCTTTGATGTACTCCTTTCCTAATTTTGAATCATTCTGTTGTTCCATGTCCGTTCTAACTGTTGCTTCTTGTCTACATACAGGTTTCTCAGGAGGCAGGTAAAGTGGCCTGATAATCCCACCTCCTTAAGAACATTCCACAATTTGCTGTGATCCACACAGTCAAAGGCTTTAGCATAGTTAATGAAGTTCAGAAGTAGATATTTTTTTGAATTCCCTTGCTTTTTCTGTGATGCAACAAATGTTATCGATTTGACCTCTGGTTACTCTGCCTTTTCTAAGTTCAGCTTGAACATCTGGAAATTCTCAGTTCACCTACTACTGAAGCCTAGTTTGAAGGATTTTGAGCATTATCTTACTAGCATGTGAAATGGGTGCAGTTGTGTGATAGTCTGAACATTCTTTGGCATTGCCCTTCTTTTGGATTGGAATGAAAACTGACCTTTTCCAGTCCTGTGGCCACTGCTGAGTTTTCCAAATTTGCTGGTATATTGAGTTCAGCGCTTTAACACATCTTCTTTTAGGATTTTAAATAGCTCAGTTGAGATTCCATCATCTTCACTAGTTCTGTTCATCATAATACTGCCTAAGGCCCACTTGACTTCACACTCCAGGATGTTTTGCTCCAGGTGAGTAATCACACCATTGTGTTTATCTAGATCACTAAGAACTTTAGTAATTCTGTGTAGTCATACCACCTCTTCTTAATCTCTTCTGCTTCTCTTAGGTCCTTACTCTCCTTTATAATGCTCATCTTTGTGTGAAATGGTCCCTTGGTATCTCTAATTTTCTTGAAGAGAGTTCTAGTCTTCCTCATTCTGTTGCTTCCTACTTTTTCTTTTTTTTTCTTTTTTTTTTTTTTGGTATTGTTCACTTAATAAGACTTTCTTATCTCTCCTTGATATTCTTTGGAACTCTGCATTCAGTTGGTACATCATTTCCTTTCTTCTTTGCCTTTCATTTCTCTTCTTGTCTCAGCTATTTGGAAGGCCTCAGACAACCATTTTGCCTTCTTGCATTTCTTTTTCTTGGAGATGGTTTTGGTCACTGCCTCCAGTGCAATGTTATGAACCTCCACCCACAGTTCTTCAGGCACTCTGTTAGATCTAATCCCTTGAATCGATTTGTCACTTCTGCTGTATATTTTAAGATTTGATTTAAGTCATACCTGAATGGCTTTGTGATTTTCTCTTCTTTCTTCAATTTGAGTCTGAGCTTTGCAACAAGGAGCTCATGATCTGAGCCAAGGTCAGCTCCAAGTCTTGTTTTTTGCTGACTATACTGAGCTTTTCCATCTTGGGCTGCAAAGAAATAATCAATCTTATTTCAATATTGACCATCTGGTAATGTCTAATTTTAGAGTCATTTTTGTATTGTTGGAAGAGGGTGTTTGCAATGACCAGTGTGCTCTCTTGACAAAACCCTGCTAGCCTTTGTCCTGCTTCATTTTGCATTCCAAAGCCAAACTTGCCTGTTACTCCAGGTATTTCTTGACTTCCTACTTTTGCATTCTAATCCCCTATGATGAAAAGGACATCTTTTGGGGTGTTAGTTCTAGGTCTTCAAAGAACAATTCAGCTTCTTCAGCATTAATGGTCAGGGCATAGACTTGGATTACTGTGATGGTGAATGCTTTGCCTTGGAAATGAATACAAATCATTCTGTCGTTTTTGAGATTGCACCCAAGTCTGTATTTCAGACTCTTGTTGACTGTGAAGGCTACTCCATTTCTTCTAAGGGATTCTTGCCCATAGTAGTAGATAAAATGGTCATCTGAATTAAATCCTCCCTTCCTGTCCATTTTAGTTTACTGATTCCTAAATTGTTGATGTTCACTCTTGCCATCTCCTGTTTGACCATATCCAATTTACTTTGATTCATGGACCTAACATTCCAGGTTCTTATACATTATTTATCTTTATAGTTTCAGAATTTACTTTCACCATCAGAGACATCCACAACTGGGCATTGCTTCTACTTTGGCTCTGCCCCTTCATTGCTTCTGGAACTATTTCTCTACTCTTCCCTGTTAGCATATTTGACACCTACAAACTAGCTAGTCTCATCTTTCAGTTTCATATCTTTTTGCCTTTTCATATTGTTCATGGGGTTCTCAAGACAATAATACTGAAGTGGTTTGCCATTTCCTTCTCCAGTGGACCACATATTTTCAGAACTCTCCACAGTGACTTGTCTGTCGGGTGACCCTACATGGCATGGCTCACAGTTTCATCGAGTTACACAAGGCTGTGATCCTTGTTACCATTTTGTTTAGTTTTCTATGGTTGTGGTTTTTGTTCTGGAGGCCATGGGATTTAAGTTCTTGCCTCTTTGGTCTGCCCTCTGTTGGATGGGGATAAGAGGCTTATGCAAGCTTTCTGATGGGAGGGACTGGCTGTGAAGAAAACTGGGCCTTGCTCTGGTGGGCAGGGCCATGTTCTTTGATCCAAGTTTCTGCTGGGGCTGTGCTCCCTCCCTACAGTTTGGCCTGAGGTGACCCAGTCCTGGAGTCTACAGTCTCTATGGTAGGGCTTCAGCCTCTGTGGTTGTGCTAATGGTGACCTCCTCCATGAGGGTTTATGCCAACATGCCATGTCCTTCAGGACTACTGCTGCCAGTGCCCCTGACCATGTGGCAGGCCACTGTTGGCCCATGCCTCCACAAAAGACTCCCAAACACTCACAGGCAAATCTGGCTCATTCTCTTGTGGAGTCACTGCTGTCTTATCCTAGTCCTTGTGCACGCAAAGTTTTGGTTGTGTCATCCAAGAATCTCTGTCTCCCAGTCCTGTGGAAGTTCTATAATCAAATCCCACTGACCTTCAATTTGAGATTTACTGGGGGTTCCCAGTTCCTTTGACGATCCTCAAATTGGGAAGTCTGATGTGAGGCCTAGAAACTTCACAAAAATCCAAGAACTCCCTTGATATAATTGTTCTCCAGTTTGTGGGTCACCCACCTGCCTGCACTATTGTAGGGCTAAGGGCAACCTCCTCCAAAGGGACCTTATACCACGTGCCATGCCTCCCTGGACTGCTGCTGCCAGTACCCCTGTCCCCATGGCAGGCTACTGCTGACCCACACCTTCAGAGGAAACCTTCAAACACTCACAGGCAGGTCTGCCTCAGTCTCTTGTGGGGCCATTGCTTCTTTCCCTGGGTCCTGGTTTATGCAAGGTTTGGTTGTGCCCGCCAAGAGTCTCTAGCAGGTATAGGATTTGATTTTAACATGATTGCACCCCTCCTACCCATCTTGTTGCACTTTCTCCTTTTCCTTTGAAGAGGTATATCTTTTTTGGTGGATTCCAGCATCCTCCTGCCAATTGTTGTTTAGCAACTAGCTGCAAATTTGGTGTTCTCGCAGAAGATGAGCACATGTCCTTCTACTTTGCCATCTTAGATAACAATTATGGATTAGTAAGTGGATCAGACATTCAAAAATTCCAATAAAAGACAGATTGACAGAATGAATATTCTTTCATAAAGTTACACCAACATGTTCTATATAGGAACTACGTTTTAAATTCAGTGAGAAAACAGGTTGGAAATAAAAGGATCTTGCAAACAGTGAACAAAGAGAGTGACTGTACTAATATGAGAACATGCTCTCCCACTTTGGGGCAATAGGATTCTCTTTCTCAGCCATTGGTACTATATTCTTCTTTTACTTCCTCATCAGAGGCAAAAGCTTAGGTATCCCGCTGGCATAGGTTTCTCGTCTGGCTTCTCTATTGTCACTCAACACATGGAAAACTTCTGGGTCTCCAATGAGTTTACTATAGGGATGAGACTCAGAGAACTGAGAAACCAGTTGGAGGCCAGGTGCAATGCAGTGAAGGGGCCTGAGGCTGCACCTGAACTGGAGCTCTGTGTCCAAATGAAGATTTATGTTATCAGGGAGCTGCTCTCTGAAGCATGGCTGTCCTGTATCTTGGGCAATCAGCATGCTTAGGGCTGTGCAGCAATCCTTTCTGAAGCCCCTGGACCATATAAATGTCCATTTACCTCATTATAATTTCCCAACTTACTGGTTACTACCAAGTCTCTCAACTGCTGTTAAGGAAACCCAGGGTGTTTACCCTCACCTCTTTCCCAGGATGCATTGACTATAATAGAATTACCTAAACTATCCCCACCATCTCCTTCCTGATGTTCAAACTCTGCTTGGAATAGATGTCTGCCTTCTTTGATGAGGCTGAAATGAGCAAGCCTGAGTGGTCAATGTCTGCTTGAGAGAAAAGAGACCAACTAGAAGGAATTCTTTGAAGTTTACTTCAGCCAGATTGAAATTGACTGTAGAGTGAAAGTGGATACTGGTACTGGTTGTGGTGGTGGTGTAGAGAGAGTGAGTGATGGAAAATGGGGTTAGCTCTGAATGGTTTACTATTTATATCCTAAGATGGGGTAGTCAGGGAAAAAGATTAAGTCCAGAGGCATAGTAAGGTCTAGTAGGAGAAGAATCTATGATCTCAGTGTGTTCTGATAGAAGAAAGAAAAAAGCAAATTGTAGGGGTGAAAGTCCATTGCAAATGTGAAGTTCATGGGCAAAAAGAACAGTGCTAAAAGAGAATATCCAGAGATAAGGGTAAGGGCAGAATAGCTACGGTCAGTAAAACCACCAGATTATTTTTTTAAGATATTTTATTGATAGTTTTGCTTTAAATTTCCATTATTTATCCCTTTTAATATTTCTTATTGATACCATTCATTATTACTCCCTACTTAAAGTGATATTAATTCTCTAAATCAAATATTAAAATTCATAAAGAGTACAAAGGGCAAAATAGAAATAAACTATCAAAACAACAGAAAACAGAAAGCATGTTACTTCTTACTACACAAAGAGAATGTCATATATATGCACATACACATACATATGTATAATGCTCTGCAGAAATTTCAAAGAGTTTATCAACCGGATTTTTTACATATTGAGTTTAAAATATCAATAAATATTCTTTTACAACCCAGATATTAATGGCAGAGTATGGTCCAATAGCAGTACTTTTGCCAGAGGCATTTGGATTGCTTTTAATCTTTTAATACTATAAATATTTGTGCTGAGTAAATCTTTGCACAGTTATCCTTACTGACATACTTTCTTAAGATACATTTCATAAAAGCAATTTTTTAATTAAAACCATATATTTTCAGGGAAGTTTATAAATATTTTCAAATAAACAACTCCAAGTTATATAGTTATGGATATAGTTTATTAGTTAGTCAGTTTCTAGAATCCTTGAAAACTCAGTTATCATGTTTTTAAGATAAATATTAGTATGTAAATTATAATACTTTACTTCATCATTAATTAAGTATAGATCCCATTTCGTATTTATGTAATAGCAATACGGAGCAACATATATATTATTATGCAACTCTTTCTCTTCTTGCTAATTTCCTGCTTATACGTTTTATTTTTATTAGTGTTTTTCTTATAAAATAGTATGACTAGGTTCATAGAAAGTTATTCCCTTTTAATTGTAAATAAGGACCATTACTAAATAAAGATATATGTCAATAACCTTCAACTCATTTTGAGAGGCTATTGTGAGTCAGATCTGTAATTGCTTCTGAAATTTCTATGAATAATAAGCATAGTCATAATCCTCAAGGACAAAAGGGTGGAGAGAGATATTGAAGCTAGTGCCCATGCCTACTATATACAGAAGTATGTGATATGATAGGGAGGTTGGAAATATAATAGAAACATGTACAATATAGCTTGGGGCAAGGTGTGAGTGAAGACTCTACAGAAGATATACTGCTTGGCTTAGTTGTAAAGTATGTATTTGGGTTTATAAAGAAAACAGTGAACAGAATACTTTCTTATTAATTAATATCAATACTTAAACACTCAAAATGTGCATCTTTCAAATGAAATTGTTTCTAAAATGGAATAAGAGTAGTTAGAACCAGTGTTGAGTATGATGTGTTATTATGATCTGTTTCTCAGAGTATATGACTTCCTTCACATAATCTGGGAACAATAAGTCCTATTTAGGTTATTCTTAAACTTAACAGAATAAATCTTTCCTCCTTGCCCAGTTGCTCTATTGTGTATGACTTTTTGCAACCCTATGGTCTATAGCCTGTCAGATTCCTCTGTCCCTGGAATTTTTCAGGCAAAAATACTGAAACAGTGTGCCATTTTCTACTCCTAGGGATCTTCTGAGCACAGGGATCAAACTCTCATCTCTTCCATCTTCTGCATTGGCAGGGGCTTTCTTGGTGACTCAGACAGTAAAGAATCTGCCTGCAATGCAGGAGACCTGGGTTTGATCCCTGGGTCAGGAATATTCTCTGGAGAAGGGAAGGCTACCCACTCCAGTGTTCTTGCCTGGAGAATTCCATGGACAGAGGAGACTGGCAGACTATAGTCCATGGGGTCACAGAGTCAGACAAGACAGTAACTCACAATTTCACTTTCTCTACCACTAGTGCCACCTGGAAGCCCAAATAAATCTTTACTCTTTATCAAAAAGTTGTGTTTTCCCCAAATCTCCCAGCCTCTTGCAGTTGGATAGGGCCATATGATTAAATCTGGCTAATGTACTATGAAGAGAAGTGATGACTCCAATTTAAAGCATGAAAGAGCCAGTACACAACCTTCTAGTTTT
This sequence comes from Budorcas taxicolor, assembly GCF_023091745.1. Lineage (NCBI taxonomy): Eukaryota > Metazoa > Chordata > Mammalia > Artiodactyla > Bovidae > Budorcas > Budorcas taxicolor. Next base: position 94,706,621 of record NC_068917.1, on the reverse strand, counting down.
TATTTCCCTTGTTATGGGAAAATGATGGTCTCTTGTTGATGAAAAAACAACTTGGCTAGCTGGATGATAACATGGAAACCTTGATTTGAAAGAGTTCCTCACTTCTTCTTTCTGAATGTTTAGCCCAATACAAAGTAAATTTTGATAGTGTTATATTAATACTGTTTTGTGTTTGGTGGTTGCCATGGTGTAGTCTAACCTGACCTACTCTCTCTAAATTAAAAGTCTTTCATAAAGATTTTGGCTAAGTTACAATGACTATGCATACTATTTTAGCTTGAATAATGTGTCTATATAGAGCAAATCAGTGTACCCTGGGCTATTTGGTATTCTGATGGGCCAGATATTGGATGTGTACATTGTCTTACAGAGGTGAAGTAATCATCTAATTAAGCCTAGAATGGTTCCTCCCAGGAGAGAATAATCTTGTTATCAGAAGAAAATGGTCTTCTATTGATAATGAATAGGAAATAACAGCAAATGACAACTTTATATCCTCTAAATATTCTCCCCCATTGTTTGGAGTTGAATTATGCCCCTCAAAATTTATACATTGTGGTCCGAACTCACAGCACCACAGAATGTGACTGTATTTGATGATAGGGCCTTTATAGAGAAAACTAAGCTGAAATAAAGCCAAGCTAAAATGGGCCCTAGTCCAGATTTATAGATGTCCCTATGAAAAGAGGAAATTTGGACACACCAAGAGACAAGAATGTGCTCACAGAGAGGCAAGGTCATGTGGGGGCACAGTGAGAAGTCAGTTATTTGCAAGCCAAAAAGATAGATCTCAGGAGAACTGAAATCTGCAGATAACTTGGCTTTGGACCTCTAACTACCAGTACTATGAAAAAATAAATTTTTGTTCTTCAGGTCACGCAATCAGTACCCAATTTTGCTATGGCAGCCTGAGCAGACTATTATAATCATACTTAAAAATAGCAAAATTTTCCTAAATAATCTAATGCTACTATCAAAATACAACCCAGAACACATATACTGTCTCCAGGAATTGAACACTCATGAAAACAGGGCTTGCCAGTCCTTCAGAGAGGTTACAGATGGGTTCAAATATTGATTCCCTCACCCGGCTGTGCAGGTTGGTGAATAGCCCCATCACTGTTAATCTTTATGTGGCATACAATCATTGGAATTTACTATATATGACACAACATAAAAATTATGGCAAAAGAATACATAGAAAATCTCAGTAAATTCCAAATGAGTAATTGTTCAGGTTGCATTATCTAACTGGAGCATAATAAAAATTGAAATGGCCATATTTTCTCAATCCTTAAGTCTATAAATTTTCACATTTTAAATTTTCTGAAATTACAGTCAGTTTTAAGAAGTTGCAACGGCTGGGCAGAAGAGTAAGTTATAATATAATGATCAGTTCTGTGTATCTATGAATTAGTCATAGTCTGGAAATAAATTAAACATGGTTGTATTTTTCAATTTAGGTATCTGTAATAGTAATTTAATTGGATGTTAAAATATGACTTCATCTCAGTTTTACTTATGCCCCCAAGAAAGATTATACCAACTTCTCTCAGAATTCCAAACTTAGGTACATGGTCAACAAATTAAGAATAATAATGTAGATTCTGAAAAACTAGTTGGGGAAGACTTAAGAAGTCACCATAAGCTACATAACTAACTTATGAAATACATAGAGAAGCTGAGAGGGGACTTTTTAAAGGACTGCCAGGGTACAAAGAATGCCTACAGACTAAGACAGGAAATGCTTCCCTCTTACCACAAAACCTGAGAAAAGTGTTCAAAAAGATCACTTTAAGACAAATGTTTATGTTGAAACATGAGGTGGAGCTAGAGCAAGCTCCAGGAGATGGTGAAGGACAGGGAAGCCTGGTGTGCGGCAATCAATGGTGCCTCAAAGAGTCAGACACAACTGAGCAACTGTACAACAACAAAGAATTATGAGGATCTAAAAGAACTGACTTCTGATTTGAGTCTGAGAAATCTAGAGTGACAGTATCTGGTTAGCCTACAGCAAGGGGATACTTAAATCTGTGTGCGGACTTAAGTCTATGATGGGGAATGCTTGACAGTCAAGAGTTCACTGGGACAAAGGAGGCATGGGTGTTTCTCGTCGGCCAGATCTAAGCCATGTAAGGGAGAGAATTACACTGAATGTCTTAGACAGTGTCCAGTAGAATCCTTTAGAAACATGAGGCTGCCTCTGAAGCAAGAATCTTGAGGTGAACTGCCAGTATCTAGGGACTGAAAAAATAGCTCAGGCAATCAATTGGAGGAGATGATTACACTTCATGGTGAGTGAAAGATGGAGAGGATGCTAAAGAACCCATCACCCAACGTAGATCTTGTTGACTTTAAACCTCTGGTAAACTCAAAGAAGCTAACACTAGACCGCCTCAATAGAAGTGAAAGAGTAAGACCCTTACTTACTCATACTTCCTCCTCTTAGCACAAATTCAGTCTTTCAAGAGTGAGAAGAAAGGACATGAAATAAAAGTCCACTATACCCCTTTTCAGGAGGAAGTGGCAGTCTAGTTCCTTCTCAGCTATACAGTAGGACACTTTTGCTTATCCATTCTATATATGATAGCTTGAACTACTAAACCCATTTACGAACCCTCTTGCCTGGAGAATCCCATGGAGAGAGGAGCCTGGTGGGCTGCAGTCTATGGGGTCACAAAGAGTCAGACACGACTGAGTGACTATATGTCAACAATAACAGTGTTCACTTCAAAGAGTCTGTTTTGTTTGTTTGTTTGTTTTTTAGTATTCAAAACCATTTTGTGGGGTTACATAATATTAGCAGGAACAAGGCAGTATGTAAAGATTGGTAGTTCTTTGTTTTGTTTGTTTTTTTATCATGCTGCACAGAGAACAGGATCTTAGTTGCCTGACCAGGAATTGGATCTGTGCCACGGTACACAGTCTTAACCACAAGACTGCCAAAGAACTACCTCAGAGATTCTATTTTAAGTATGCGTCAGGAGGGGGGAAAATTAGGTCACTGAAAGATGAACTCCCAAAGTCAGTAGGTGCCCAATATGTTACTGGAGATGAGTGGAGAAATAAAGAAAGAAAGAATGTAGACACAGAGCCAAAGCAAAAACAGCACTCAGTTGTGAATGTGACTGCTGACGGAAGTAAGTCTGATGCTTTAAAGAGCAATATTGCATAGGAATCTGGAATGTTAGGTCCATTAATCAAAGCAAATTGGAAGTGGTCAAATAAGAGATGGCAAAAGTGAACATCGACATTTTAGGAATCAGAAAACTAAAATGGACTGGAATGGTTGAATTTAACTCAGTTCTGTTCAGTTCAGTTGCTCAGTTGTGTCTGACTCTTTGAGACCCCATGAATCACAGTACGCCAGGTCTCCCTGTCCATCACCAACTCCCAGAGTTCACTCAGACTCACGTCCATCGAGTCAGTGATGCCATCCAGCCATCTCATTCTCTGTCGTCCCCTTCTCCTCCTGCCCACAATCTCTCCCAGCATCAGAGTCTTATCCAATGAGTCAACTCTTCGCATGAGGTGGCCAAAGTACTGGAGTTTCAGCATTAGCATCATTCCCTCCAAAGAAATCCTAGGGCTGATCTCCTTCAGAATGGACTGGTTGGATCTCCTTGCAGTCCAAGGGACTCTCAGGAGTCTTCTCCAACACCACAGTTCAAAAGCATCAATTCTTCAGCACTCAGCTTTCTTCACAGTCCAACTCACATCCATACATGACCACTGGAAGAAACCATAGCCTTGACTAGACGGACCTTTGTTGGCAAAGTAATGTCTCTGCTTTTGAATATGCTATCTAGGTTGATTAAACTTTTCTTTCAAGGACTAAGCGTCTTTTAATTTCATGGCTGCAGTCACCAATTGCAGTGATTTTGGAGCCCCCCAAGAATAAATTCTGACACTGTTTCCACCGTTTCCCCATCTATTTCCCATGAAGTGATGGGACCAGATGCCATGATCTTCGTTTTCTGAATGTTGAGCTTTAAGCCAACTTTTTCACTCTCCACTTTCACTTTCATCAAGAGGCTTTTTACTTCCTCTTCACTTTCTGTCATAAGGGTGGTGTCATCTGAATATCTGAGGTTATTAATATTTCTCCCGGCAATCTTGATTCCAGCTTGTGTTTCTTCCAGTCCAGCGTTTCTCATGATGTACTCTGCATATACGTTAAATAAGCAGAGTGACAGTATACAGCCTTGACGTACTCCTTTCCCTATTTGGAACTAGTCTGTTGTTCCATGTCCAGTTCTAAGTGTTGCTTCCTGATCTGCATATAGGTTTCTCAAGAGGCAGGTCAGGTAGTCTAGTATTCCCATCTCTTTCAGAATTTTCCACAGTTTATTGGGATCCACACAGTCCAAGGCTTTGGCATAGTCAATAAAGCAGAAGTAGTTGTTTTTCTGGAACTCTCTTGCTTTTTCAGTGATCCAGCTCAGATGATCATTATATCTACTACTGTGGACAAGAATCCCTTAGAAGAAATGATAGCCATTATAGTCACAAAAGAGTCCGAATTACAGTATTGCATGCAATCTGAAATGACATAATGATCTCTGTTCTTTTCCAGGGCATTGCATTCAATATCACGGTAATCCCACTCAATATCCCAACAAGTAATGCTGAAGAAGCCGAAACTGAATGGTTCTATGAGACCTACAAGACCTTCTAGAACTAACACTCAAAAAAGATGTCCTTTTCATTTTAGGGGACTGGAGTGCAAAAATAGGAAGTCAAGAAATACCCAGAGTAACAGGCAAATAAGGCTTTGGAGTACTGAATGAAGCAGGTCAAAGGCTAATAGAGTTTTGCTAAGAGAAGACTCTGGTCATAGCCAATACCCTCTTCCAACAACACAAGGGAAGACTCTACACATGGACATCACCAGATGATCAACACTGAAATCCGACTGATTATATTCTTTTCAGCCAAAGATAGAGAAGCTCTATACAATCAGCAAATACAAGACTGGGAGTTGACTGTGGCTCAGATTATGAAATCCTTATTGCCAAATTCATACTTACATTGAATAAAATAGGTAAAATTACTAGACCATTCAAGTATGACCTAAATCAAATCCCTTACATTTATACAGTAGAAGTGACAAATAGATTCAAGAGATTAGATCTGGTAGACGGAGTGTCTGAAGGACTATGGACAGAAGTTTGTGACATTGTACAGGAGGCAGTGATCAAGACCATCCCCAAGAAAAAGAAATGAAAAAAGGCAAAATGGTTGCCTGAGAAGCCTTTCAAATAGCTATGAAAAGAAGAGAAAGGCAAAGGAGAAAGGGAAACATAAACCCATTTAAATGCATAGTTCCAAAGAATAACAAGGAGAGATAAGAAAGCAATCCTCACTGATCAATGCAAAGAAATACAGGAACATAATAAAATGGGAATAACTAGAGATCTCTTCAAGAAAATTAGAGATACCAAGGGAACATTTCATGCAAGATGGGCACAATAAAGGACAGAAATCGTACGGACCTAACAGAAGCAAAATATACTAAGAGGTGGCAAGAATATACAGAAGAACTATAAAAAAGGATCTTCACAACCCAGATAATCAAGATGGTGTGATCTCTCACCTAGAGCCAGACATCCTGGAATGTAAAGTAAAATTGGTCTTAGGAAGCATCACTATGAACAAAGCTAGTGGAGGTGATGGAATTGCAGTTGAGCTATTTCAAATCCTGAAAGATGACACTGTGAAAGTGCTGCACTCAATTTGCCAGCCAATTTAGAAAACTCAGCAGTGGCCACAGGACTGGGAAAGGTCAGTTTTCACTCCAATCCCAAAGAAAGGCAATGCAAAAGAATGCTCGAACTACCACACAATTGCAATCATCTCACACACTAGTAAAGTATGCTCAAAATTATCCAAGCCAGGTTTCATCAATACGTGAACCATTAACTTCCTGATATTCAAGCTGGATTTTAAAAAGGCGGAGGAACCAGAGATCAAATTGCTAAAATCCACTGGATCATCAAAAACTAGCAATAGAGTTCCAGAAAAATATCTACTTCTGATTTATTGACTAGGCCAAAGCCTTGGACTGTGTGGATAACCACAAACTGTAGAAAATTCTTAAAGAGATGGAAATACCGGACCACTTGACCTGCCTCCTGAGAAATCTGCATGCAAGTCAAGAAGTAACAGTCAGACTGGACATGGAAAAAACAGACTGGTTCAAAATTGGGAAGGAGTACGTTAAGGCTGTATACTGTCACCCTGCTTATTTAAGTTATATGCAGAGTAAATCATGAGAAACCCTGCCTGGATGAAGCACAAACTGGAATCAACATTGCTGGGAGAAGTATCAATAACCTCAAGTATGCAAATGACAGCACCCTTATGGCAGAAAGCAAAAAAGAACTAAAAAGCCTCTTGATGAAGGTGAAAGAGAAGAGTGAAAAAGTTGGCCTAAAACTCAACATTCAGAAGATAAAGATCAAGGCATCTACTCCAATCAGTCCAGTTCAGACGCTCAGTCATGTCTGACTCTTTATGACCCCATTAATTGCAGCACGCCAGGCCTCCCTGTCCATCACCAACTCCCAGAGCTTGCTCAAATTTATGTCCATCAAGTCGGTGATGCCATCAAGCCATCTCATTCTCTGTCGTCTCCTTTCCTTCAGCCCCCAATACCTCCTAGCATCAGAGTCTTTTCCAATGAGTCAACACTTTGCATTAGGTGGCCAAAGTATTGGAGTTTCAACTTTAGCATCAGTCCTTCCAAAGAACACCCAGGACTGGTTTCCTTTAGGATGGACTGGTTGGATCTCTTTGCAGTCCAAAGGACTCTCAAGAGTCTTCTCCAACACCACAGTTCAAAAGCATCAATTTTTTGGCACTCAGCTTTCTTCACAGTCCAACTCTCACATCCATACATGACCACTGGAAAAACCATAGCCGTGACTAGACGGACCTTTGTTGGCAAAGTTATGTCTTTGTTTTTGAATATGCCATCTAGGTTGGTCATAACTTTTCTTCTGAGGAATAAGTGTCTTTTAATTTCATGGTGGCAATCACCATCTGCAGTGATTTTGGAGCCCCCTAAAATAAAGTCTGACACTGTTTCCACTGTTTCCCCATCTATTTCCCATGAAGTGATGGGACCAGATGCCATGATCTTCATTTTCTGAATGTTTAGCTTTAAGCCAACTTTTTCACTCTCGTCTTTCACTTTCATCAAGAGGCTTTTTAGTTCCTCTTCATTTTCTGCCATAAGGGTGGTGTCATTTACATATCTGAGGTTACAAATATTTCTCCCGGCAATCTTGATTCCAGCTTGTGCTTCTTCCAGCCCAGCATTTCTCATGATGTACTCTGCATGTAAGTTAAATAAGCAGAGTAACAATATACAGACTTGACATACTCCTTTTCCTATTTGGAACCAGTCTGTTGTTCCATGTCCAGTTCTAAGTGTTGCTTCCTGACCTGCATACAGATTTCTCAAGAGGCAGGTTAGGTGGTCAGGTATTCCCATCTCTCTCAGAATTTTCCACAGTTTATTGTGATCCACACAGTCAAAGGCTTTGGCATAGACAATAAAGCAGAAATAGATGGTTTTCTGGAACTCTCTTGCTTTTCTGATGATCCCACAGATGTTGGCAATTTGATCTCTCGTTCCTCTTCCTTTTCTAAAACCAGCTTGAACCTCTGGAAGTTCGTGGTTCATGTATTGCTGAAGCCTGGCTTGGAGAATTTTGAGCATTACTTTACTAGCGTGTGAGATGAGTGCAATTGTGCTATAGTTTGAGCATTCTTTGACATTGCCTTTCTTTGGGATGGGAATGAAAACTGACCTTTTCCAGTCCTGTGGCCACTGCTGAGTTTTCCAAATTTGCTGGCATATTGAGTGCAGCACTTTCACAGCATCATCTTCCAGGATTTGAAATAGCTCCACTGGAATTCCCTCACCTCCACTAGCTTTGTTCGTTGTGATGCTTTCTAAGACCCACTTGACTTCACATTCCAGGATGTCTGGCTCTAGGTGAGTGATCACACCATCGTGATTATCTTGGTCATGAAGATCTTTTTGTACAGTTCGTCTGTGTATTCTTGCTACCTCTTCTTAATATCTTCCACTTCTGTTAGGTCCATACCATTTCTGTCCTTTATCTAGCCCATCTTTGCATGAAATATTCCCTTGGTATCTCTAATTTTCTTGAAGAGATCTTTAGTCTTTCCCATTCTGTTGTTTTCCTCTATTTCTTTGCTTTGATTGCTGAGAAAGGGTTTCTTATCTCCCCTTGCTATTCTTTGGAACTCTGTATTCAGATGCTTATGTCATTCCTTTTCTCCTTTGCTTTCCACTTCTCTTCTTTTCACAGCTATTTGTAAGGCCTCCCCAGACAGCCATTTTGCTTTTTTGCATTTCTTTTCCATGGGGATGATCTTGATCCCTGTCCCCTGTACAATGTGGCAATGAAGTGATGAGGAAGCAGTTGGTGATGGACAGGGAGGCCTGGCCTTCTCCATTCCATGGGGTCAGAAAAAGTCAGACACTACTGAGTGACTGAACTAAGCTGAACAGGAAGAAGATGGGGAAAATTTTAAGTTAATTTAATTTTAAATGTTAATGACATATGATTGTGTATTTTTTATTATATTTTATTGAAGTATAGCTGATTTACAATGTTTTACAGCAAAGTGATCCAGTTATACATTTATAAACATTTTTTTCATGTTCTTTTTCTTTATGGTTTTTCACAGGATATTGAATATAGTTCCCTGTGCTATACAGTAGGTCCTTTTTGTTCATCCATGTATATAATAGTTTGCATCTACTAATCTCAGACTCCCACTCCATTCTTCACTCACCCCCTTGGCAATCAAAAGTCTGTTTTCTGTGTCTGTGAGTCTGCTTCTCTTTTGCAGATAAATTCTTTTTTATGGCTAAAAGTATTGCATTTTATATGTGTACCACATCTTCTTTATCCACTCATCTGACAATAGACATTTTCATTTTTCTATGTCTTGGATGTTGTGAATAGAGCTACTATAAATATGGATATACCTTTATCTTTTTAAATTACATTTTTGTTCAGATATATGCCCAGGAGTGGGATTGCTGAATCATATGGTAATTATTTTTAGTTTTTTAAGGAACCTATATACTTTTTTCATAGTGGTTACACCAGTTCATATTTCCACCAACAGTGTAGGAGGGTTCCATTTTCTCCAAACCCTATCCAGCATTTGTTATTTGTAGACTTTTTAATGATGACCATTCTGGCCCATGCAAGGTAGTACTTCATGGTAGTTTTGATTTGTATTTCTCTAATAATGAGAGATGTTGAGCACATTTTTTCATATGCTTTTTGGCCATCTGTATGTCTTCTTTAGAGAAATGCCTATTTAAGTCTTCTGCCCATTTTTTAATTGTATTTTTTTTCTTATAGTGTTGTATGAGCTATTTTTTAACTTAGAAATTAATCCCTTGTCAGTTCCATCATTTGAAAATATTTTCTTCCCGTCTGTAGATTGTCTCCTTTTTGTTTATTGTTGCCTTTGCTGCATAAAAGCTTATAAGTGTTGAGTAACTTCCATTTGTTTGTTTTGGCTTTACTTTCTATTGCCTTGGGAGAATAACCTAGGAAAACTTTGGTATGATTTGTGTCAGAAAATGTTAGAATAATCTAGGAAAACTTTGGTATGATTTGTGTCAGAAAATGTTTTGTTTTTGTTCTCTTCTAGAACTTCTATGATGTCATGCATTATATTTAAGTCTTTAAGTCATGTTGAGTTTATTTTTGTTTATGTTGTGAGGGTATGTTTTACCTTCATTGATCTACATGCAGCTGTCCACCTTTCTCAATACCACTTGCTAAAGAGACTGTCTTTTCTCTATTGCATATTCTTGCCTCCTTTGTTGAAGACTAATTGACCATACATGTGTGAGTTTATATCTAGACTCTCTATTTTGTTTCACTTATCTATATGTATGGTTTTGTGCCAGCACCATGTTGTTTTGATTACTGTAGCTGTGTAGTATTGTCTGTAGGATTTTAATACCTCTTGCTTTTTCATTTTTCCTTAGGAATCCTTTGTCAATTCTGGGTCTTTTGTAGTTACATCTAAATTTTAGGATTATTTGTCCTAATTCTTGATAATTTGATAGGGATCATATTAAATTTGTAGATTGCTTTGGGTAATATGACCATTTTAACAATATTATTTCTTCCAGCCCAAAACCATAGGATATCTTTCCATTGCTTTGACTCATCTAGTTTTCTTTATTCATATTTGATAGTTCTCAGCATGTACGTTTTTCACAACCTAGGTCAAGTTTATTCCTATTTCATTTTTGATACAATTTTAAAAGGGATTATTTTCCTTACGTTTCCTTTCTGCTATTTCCTTGTTAGTATAAAAAATGCAACAGATTTCTGTATGTTAATCTTATATCCTGTTAATTGCTGACTTTTTTTATCAATTCTAATAATTTTTCTGTGGAGTTTTTAGGGTTTTCTAAATAGAATATCATGTCATCTGCATATAGTGACAATACCTGTGTGCAGGTCAGGAAGCAACACTTAGAACTGGACATGGAACAACAGACTGGTTCCAAATAGGAAAAGGAGTACATCAAGGCTGTATATTGTCACCCTGCTTATTTAACTTACATGCAGAGTACATCATGAGAAAAGCTGAGCTGGAAGAAACACAAGTTGGAACCAAGATTGCCGGGAGAAATCTCAATAACCTCATATATGCAGATGACACCACTCTTATGGCAGAAAGTGAAGAGGAGCTAAACAGTCTCTTGATGAAAGTGAAAGAGGAGAGTGAAAAAGTTGGCTTAAAGCTCAACATTCAGAAAACGAAGATCATGGCATATGGTCCCATCACTTCATGGGAAATAGATGGGGAAACAGTGGAAACAGTGTCAGACTTTATTTTGGGGGGCTCCAAAATCACTGCAGATGGTGACTGCAGCTATGAAATTAAAAGGTACTTACTCCTTGGAAGAAAAGTTATGACCAACCTAGATAGCATATTTAAAAGCAGAGACATTTCTTTGCCAACTAAGGTCCATCTAGTCAAGGTTATGGTTTTTCCAGTGGTCATGTATGGATGTGAGAGTTGGGCTGTGAAGAAGGCTGAGCGCTGAAGAATTGATGCTTTTGAACTGTGGTGTTGGAGAATACTCTTGAGAGTCCCTTGGACTGCAAGGAGATCCAGTCAGTCCATTCTGAAGGAGATCAGCCCTGGGATTTCTTTGGAAGGAATGATGCTAAAGCTGAAGCTCCAGTATTTTGGCTACCTCATGCGAAGAGTTGACTCATTGGAAAAGACTCTGATGCTGGGAGGGATTGGGGGCAGGAGAAGAAAGGGACGACCGAGGATGAGATGGCTGGATGGCGTCACGGACTCAATGGACGTGAGTCTGAGTGAACTCTGGGAGACAGTGATGGACAGGGAGGCCTGACGTGCTGTGATTCATGGGGTCACAAAGAGTCGGACACAACTGAGTGACTGAACTGAACTGAACCTCTTCAAAGTGGATGCTTTTTTGAACTAAAGGTTTTGTCAGTAGAGGTATTTTTAATTGCTTAAAAGTAGATTTAAAAGGCATGGGGCTTGCCTTAGATTTTACTGAAAAGATAGGGTATAATACCTGCTAGAGAATGATTTGAATAAGTACAAGGAATGCATAAAATAAAATTATCTCGATTGTAACCTTGAGTATATTGGCTCTTCCAATGAAGAAGTTACATTTCTGATGTTACATTAGCAATACATGCATGTGAATTTAAAATCACTTTAATTTGAATACCTAAGTTTCACTTTTGTAAGAATTAAAGATTTTAAAATTAAAATAAATAAATAAATAAATAAAAAAGAACATAGCAACAACAACAAAAAAAATGCTTAGGCCATAGAACATAAAAAAATAAAACGAGGCATATTTTATGACCAAAAAATAAATAAATAAATAAAATGTCTTTTGAAATATTTTACTAATATAACATTGAAATGAAGAAAATATTGTGTATAAAGAAGATTGCCTGTTCATTGTCATGTTTCAGTTCAGTTCAGTTCATTTGCTCAGTCATGTCTAACTCTTTGTGACCCAATGGACTGCAGCATGCCAGGCTTCCCTGTCCATCAACAATTCCCAGAGCTTGCTCAAATTCATGGTTTAGGGAAATCTTATCATGATGTAATAATATGTATCACCCTAATAAAAATTTCATAGAGAAACCAAAAGATTCTTCAGTGTGGGAATGTAAGAATTAGATTTAAACCTTGATTATGAATCACATTTATTATCAGTATTTTCCTATAAAATATCCATAATTAAATTGATAGTGTGTGCTTTCCTGATGGCTCAGATAGTAAAGAATCTGCCTGTAATACAGGAGACTCAGATTCAATCCCTGGGTGGTGGAAGATCCCCTTGAGAAGGAAATGGCAACACCCCCACCCCCACCCCCGACCCTCCAGTATTCTTGCCTGGAAAATGCCATGGACAGAGGAGCCTGGTGGGCTACAGTCCACGGGGTTGCAAGGAGTTAGACACAACTTAGTGACTAAAACACCAAATTGATAGTACATCTTAAAAGAACAAAAGTGTGCCTCTTTTAAGTAACTTCCTTTAAACAGTAAATCAAATGAACATATATTATTAGAAATTAGTAACAATAACAAGAATAAATATCAAAAAAGGAAGGTTGTAACTGTAGAGGATGCTTTTATTATTAAGAAAAAATAAATACTTTGAACTGTATGCTGAAATTCAAGTTATCAAGAAGAGGCAAATAAACAAAATAAGTTGAAGATAAAAGAAGTGAAAGAATAAAAAGAACCTTAATGGATACAATTACCTAAGAGTTCTACTTTTGAGAAAACCAGTGCCATAGCGAACCTAGCTTCTCAGCTGTTTAATCTGTCAAAGATGATAAGGAGAAAAACACAGAAATTAAAAATTAGGAATGACAATGGCAGTTTAGCAATTTGGTAGCTTTTTAAAAGTAAGAGAATTGGAATTGCTTTACAGAATTTTGCTGTTTTCTGTCAAACCTCAACATGAATCAGACTTCCCTGGTGGCTCAGACAGTAAAGCATCTGCCTACAATGCGGGGGAGACCCGGGTTCAATCCCCAGGGCAGGAAGATCCCCTGGAGAAGGGAATGGCAATCCACTCCAGTACTATTGCCTGGAGAATCCCATGGACAGAGGAGCCTGGTAGGCTACAGTCCATAGGGTCGCTAAGAGTCGGACACGACTGAGCAACTTCACTTTCAACATGAATCAGCCTTTCGATAAAAAATTAATTATAAAAAAAAAAAAAATCAAGTATAAAGAGAAAAAAAATGCAAGAGAATATAAACAACTCCATGCTAATAAATATGAACATAATCAAATACTTTCTTTAGATAAGGAAGTTGGTTACCAAATTAGACACATAACTTAAAAAAACAAAACTGGCTAGCAATCAATGGAAGAATTTTAAAGTGTGTCAAATTATTATCTTCAAATTAGGGACAAAGCTTATTTGATTATAAATATGGTTTTTTAGGTTACTGCTGTTTCCAGCCACGATAGACTGAAAACAGAACTGACCCTTTTATATATCTGTATCTATCTATATAACACTAAGCGAAATATAAAGAACCATAATGTTCAATTCTTCAGCGCTCAGCCTTCTTCACAGTCCAACTCTCACATCCATACATGACTACTGGAAAAACCATAGCCTTGACTAGACGGACCTTAGTCGGCAAAGTAATGTCCCTGCTTTTGAATATGCTATCTAGGTTGGTCATAACTTCTCTTCCAAGGAGTAAGCATCTTTTAATTTCATGGCTGCAGTCACCATCTGCGGTGATGTTGGAGCCCCAAAAAATAAAGTCTGACACTGTTTCCACTGTTTCCCTGTCTAATTCCCATGAAGTGATGGGACCATAGGCCATGATCTTCGTTTTCTGAATGTTGAGCTTTAAGCCAACTTTTTCACTCTCCTCTTTCACTTTCATCAAGAGGCTTTTTAGTTCCTCTTCACTTTCTGCCATAAGGGTGGTGTCATCTGCATATCTGAGGTTATGGATATTTCTCCCAGCAATCAGTATCTTATTCTTTTCATTGCAATGGTGAATGGAATTGTTTCCTTAATTTCTATTTCTGTTTTCTCATTGTTAGTGTATAGGAATGCAAGAGATTTCTGTGTGTTAATTTTATATCCTGCAACTTTACCATATTCATTGATTAGCTCTAGTAATTTTCTGGTGGAGTCTTTAGGGTTTTCTATGTAGAGAATCATGTCATCTGCAAACAGTGAGAGTTTTAATTCTTCTTTTCCAATCTGGATTCCTTTTATTTCTTTTTCTGCTCTGACTGCTGTGGCCAAAACTTCCAAAACTATGTTGAATAGTAGTGGTGAGAGTGGGCACCCTTGTCTTGTTCCTGACTTCAGGGGAAATGCTTTCAATTTTTTACCATTGAGGATGTTTGCTGAGCATTTGTCATACCAACGGTATTTTTCAGAGAACTAGAACAGATAATTTCACAATTTGTATGGAAATACAAAAAACCTCGAATAGCCAAAGCAATCTTGAGAAAGAAGAATGGAACTGGAGGAATCAACCTGCCTGACTTCAGGCTCTACTACAAAGCCACAGTCATCAAGACAGTTTGGTACCGGCACAAAGACCGACATATAGATCAATGGAACAAAATAGAAAGCCCAGAGATAAATCCACGCACCTATGGACATCTTATCTTTGACAAAGGAGGCAAAAATATACAATGGAGAAAAGACAATCTCTTTAACAAGTAGTGCTGGGAAAACTGGTCAACCACTTTTAAAGGAATGAAACTAGAACACTTTCTAACACCATACACAAAAATAAACTCAAAATGGATTAAAGATCTAAATGTAAGACCAGAAACTATTAAACTCCTAGAGGAGAACATAGGCAAAACACTCTCCGACATAAATCACAGCAGCATCCTCTAGGACCCACCTCCCAGAATATTGGAAATAAAAGCAAAACTAAACAAATGGGATCTAATTAAAATTAAAAGCTTCTGCACAACAAAGGAAACTATAATAAAGGTGAAAATACAGCCTTTAGAATGGGAGAAAATAATCGCAACTGAAACAACATACAAAGAATTAATTTCAAAAATACACAAGCAACACCTGCAGCTCAATTCCAGAAAAATAAAAGACCCAATCAAAAAGTGGGCCAAAGAACCAAACAGACATTTCCCCAAAGCAGACATACAGATGGTAACAAACACATGAAAAGATGCTCAACATCAGTCATTATCAGAGAAATGCAAGTCAAAACCACAATGAGGTACCATTTCTCGCCAGTCAGAATGGCTGCTATCCGAAAGTCTACAAGCAATAAATGCTGGAGAGGTTGTGGAGAAAAGGGAACCCTCTTACACTGTTGGTGGGAATGCAAACTAGTACAGCCACTAGGGAGAACAGTGTGGAGATTCCTTAAAAAACTGGAAATAGAACTGTCATACAACCCAACAACCCCACTGCTGGGCATACACACTGAGGAAACAAGAATTGAAAGAAACACATGTACCCCAATGTTCATTGCAGCACTGTTTATAATAGCCAGGACATAGAAGCAACCTAGATGTCCATCAGCAGATGAATGGATAAGAAAGCTGTGGTACATATACACAATGGAGTATTACTCAGCCATTAAAAAGAATACATTTGAATCAGTTCTAATGAGGTGGATTAAACTGGAGCCTATTATATAGAGTGAAGTAAGCCAGAAACAAAAACACCAATACAGAATATTAAGGCATATATATGGAATTTAGAAAGATGGTAACAATAACCCTGTATGTGAGACAGCAAAATAGACACAGATGTATTGAACAGTCTTTTGGACTCTGTGGGAGAGGGTGAGGGCCAGATAATATGGGAGAATGGTTTTGAAATATGTAAATTATCACATGTGAAATGAATTGCCAGTCCAGGTTTGATGCATGATACAGGGTGTTGGGGCTGGTGCACTGGGATGACCCAGAAGGATGATATGGGGAGGAAGGTACAAGAGGGGATCAGGATGGGGAACACATGTACACCCATGGCAGATTCAAGTCAATGTATGGCAAAACCAATACAATATTGTAAAGTAAAATAAATTAATTAATTTTAAAAAATTGTTAAAAAGATTATGGTAAACCCAAGATTGTGAGAAAATACTTGTGAAACATATCCAAAAAAGGACTTACATTTAAAATCAACAGTTGAATTGATTGAACAGATACTGTTGAACAGATACTTTCCTATGATAGATATAGGGATGACCCATAAGTCTATGAAAAAAATGCCTATTTCCCAAATGCAAATGAGATGCCACTACTCATATACTATATACAACTTACAAGTGTTAGCAAGGACCTGACACAACTAGAATGCTTACATACTGCTGCTGGGAATCTAAAAGAGTGTAACCACTTTGGAAAACAGTTTGGCAGTTTATTTAGAAGCTATTATTTACAAGCTTCACTAGCATAAACAAATCATGGTATTCATGTTATAGAATACTGTTTTTTGGCAATAAAAAACAATAAAATACAAACAACATGAATGAATCTTGAAATAAATATGCTGTTAGAGGAACTAGACAGAAAAATAAATAATTCATAATTTCATTTATATAACGAATGAAATGCTTTGCATTCTAGAAAATGCAAAGCAATCTCTAATAATGGAAAGCAAAGTATTGGTTACCTGGAGGAGAGGGAAAGAAGAATTGCATATGAACAGGGTGAAGCTATTAGAGATAGTTTATGATTATTATCTTAATTGTGATTATTTTACACATGTACACATAGGTTAAAACTCTTACACTGTGAAAATACGGAGGGACTGGGAGGGTATCATGCTAAGTGAAATAAGTGATCTAGAGGATATTATACTAAGTGAATGCATTTATTTTTATTGAAGTATAATTGACATAACACTATATTAAATTCAAGTGTACCACATAGTAGTTAAATATTTTTATATATTATAGAATGATCACCACTGTAATTCTAGTAACCTTCTGTCACCATACAAATAATTATAACATTTACTATATTCCTTGGTTGTTGTTCAGTCGATCAGTAATGACCAACTCTTTGCGACCCCATGGACTACAGCACACCAGACTTCTCTGTCCTTCACCATCTCCCAGAGTTTGCTCAGACTCATGTTGATTGAGTTGCTGATGTCATCCAACTATCTCATCCTCTTGTCATCCCCTTCTCCTGCCTTCAATCATTCCCAGCATTAGGGTACTTTCCAGTTAGTCAGCTCTTTGCATCAGGTGGCCAAAGTATTGGAGCTTCAGCTTCAATTTTCCAATGAATATTCAGGGTTGCCTTCCTTTAGGATTGACTGGTTGGATTGCCTTGCAGTCCAAGGGACTCTCAAGTCTTCTCCAGCACCACAGTTCAAACCCATAGCTTTTACAGACCTTTTGTTGGCAAAATAATGTCTCTGCTTTTTAACATGCTGTCTAGGTTCATCATTGCTTTTCTTCCAAGGAGTAAGGGTTTTTGGAAGAAAAGACCCTCAGCTGCAGCCACCATTTACAGTGATTTTGGAGTCCAAGAAAATAAAGTCGGTCACTGTTTCCATTGCTTCCCTGTCTATTTGCCATGATCTTCATTTCTGAAAGTTGATTTTTAAGGCAGCTCTTTCACTCCTACAACATATGTCCATTACTTATTTTATAACTGGAAAGTTGTACCTGTTAATCCACTTCTCCTATTTCACCCATTCAACCCTTTTCTGCTGGCAACCACCAGATGGTTCTCTGCATCTACAAGTCTGTTTCTGTTCTGTTCTGTTTCTCGAATTATTTTTCTTTATTTTCACATGCAAGTGAAATAATCTGGTATTTGCTTTTCTCTGACTGACTTATTTAACTTTGAATAGTACCCTCTAAATCCCTCCATGTTGTCACAAATGACAAATTTTTTATCACTAATATTCCATTGTATATATTTATACCACATCTCCTTTATTCATTCACTATCAATGGACAGTTATGTTGCTTCCATATTTTTTGTTGTTATTAGTCACCAAGTCCTGTCTTACTCCTTGTGACCCCTTGGATTGCAGCACACCAGGATTCCCTGTCCTTCACTGTTTCCTGGAGTTTGCTCAAACTCATGTACATTGAGTCGATGATGGCATCCAACCATCTCATCCTCTGTTGCCCTCTTCTGCTCTTACCATCAATCTTTCCCAAAATCAAGATTTTTTCCAAAGAGTCAGCTCTTCACATTAGGTGGCCAAAGAACTGGGGCTTCAGCATCAGTCCTTCAAATGAATATTCAGAGTTGATTTCTTTTAGAATTCACTGGTTTCATCTCCTTGTAGTCCAAGGAACTCTCAAGTGTCTTCTTCAGCACTACAGTTCAAATGTATCTCTTCAGCACTCAGCCTTCTTTATGGTTCAACTCTCACATCTGTACATGACTACTGGAAAAACCATAGCTTTGACAGTATGGACTTGTGTTGGCAAAGTGATGTCTCTGCTTTTTACAATGTTGTCTAGGTTTGTCATCACTTTTCCCCCAAAGACCAAGAGAATTTTTATTTCATGGCTGCAATCACCATCTGCAGTGATTTTGGAGCCCAAGAAAATAAAATCTTCCACTGTTTCAAATTCTTCCCCATCTATTTGTCATGAAGTGATGGAACCAGGCACTGGAGCAGCTGTGAGGAGAATCCCCACACCTAAGGGCAAAGGAGAAGTCCCAGCCAGATGGTAGGAGGGACAAATTCATGTTTAGAATCAAACCCCATTCCCGCCAGAGATGCTCAGAAAGCTAAAAAAAACCTTGTGCACACCAGGACTCAGGGACCCCACAGAGACTGAGACAGAACTGTGTGTGAGTGTCTCCTGTGGAGGTATGGGTCAACAGTGGACAGTCACAGGGACAGGGGCTCTGGGTGCAGCACACTTGGGTATAGCATAAGCCCTCTTGGAGGAGGTTACCATTAACCTCACCATAGAGCTGCCAGAACTTACACAGGACAGGGAAATACACTCTTGGAGGGCACAAACAGAACCTTGTGTGCCCCAGGACCCAGAAGAAAGGAGCAGTGATCCCCAAAAAAGACTGACCCAGACTTACCCACAAGTGTCCAGGAGTCTCCAGTGGAGGCGTGGGTCAGTGGTGGCTTGCTGCAGGATTCAGGGCAGTGAGTGTAGCAGTATGTGCATAGGATCTTTTGAAGGAGGTTTATCCTCATTATTTTCATTACCTCCACCATAGTTTGAACCCAGGTAAGTAGAAGGGAAGGAATGCAGTTCCACCCATCAACAGAAAATTGGGTTACAGATTTTCTGAGCATGGTCCCGCCCATCAGAACAAGGCCCGGTTTCCCTCTCAGTCAATTTCTCCCATCAGGAAGCTTCCATAAGCCTCTTATCCTTCTCCATCATAGGGAAGACAGGCTGAAAACCACAATCACAGAAAACTAAACAAACTGATCACATGGACCACAGCCTTGTCTAGCTCAGTGAAACTATGAGCCACGCTGTGTAGAGCCACCCAAGGACAGGTCATGGTGGAGAGTTCTGACAAAATGCAGTCCACTGGAGAAGGGAATGGCAAACCACTTCAGTATTCTTGCCTTGAGAACCCCGTGAAAAGTGTGAAAAGGCAAAAAGATAACAACCTCGGGAGTTCATCTTTCAGTGTCCTAGCTACTAGATATCAGTGGAGAAATAACTCCAGAAAGAATGAAGAGATGGAGCCAAAGCAAAAACAATACCCAGTTGTGTACATCACTGGTGATGAAAATAAAGTCCAATGTTCTAAAGAGCAATATTGCATAGGAACCTGGAATGATAGGCCCATGGCAAATTGGAAGTGGTCAAACAAGAAATGGCAAGAGTGAACATCGACATTTTAGGAATCAGTTAACTAAAATGGACTGGAATGAGTGAATTTAACTCAGATGACCATTATATCTACGACTGTGGGCAAGAATCCCTTAGAATAAATGGAGTAGCCATCACAGTCAACAAAAGAGTCTGAAATGCAGTACTTGGATGTCATCTCAAAAACAACAGAATTATCTCTGTTCATTTCCAAGCAAAGCATTCAGTATCACAGTAATCCAAATCTATGCCCTGACCAGTAATGCCTAAGAAGCTGAAGTTGAATGGTTCTATGAAGAGTTACAAGACCTTCTAGAAGTAACACTCCAAAAGATGTCCTATTAATTATAGAGGACTGGAATGTAAAAGTAGGAAGTCAGGAAATACCTGGAGTAACAGGCAAATTTGGCCTTGGAGTACAGAAAGCAGGGCAAAGGCTAATGGAGTTTTTCCCAGAGAACACACTGTTCATAGCAAACACCCTCTTCCAACAACACAAGAGAAGATTCTACACATGGACATCACCAAATGGTCAATATGAAAATCAGATTTATTATATTCTGTTATATGGTCAAATAATATTCTGTTATATAAATGTGCCACATCTTCCTTACCCATTCATCTGTCTATGAATATATAGGTTGCTTTCATGTCTTGGCTATTGTAAACAGTGCCGCAATGAACACTGGGGTGAATGTAACTTTTCAAATTATAGTTTCCTATGTATATATATTCAGGAGTGGGATTGCAGGATCATATGGGAGCTTTATTTTTAGTTTTTTAAGGAATTTTCATAATGTTCTCCATAGTGACTACACCAATTCACATTCCCACCAACAGTGTAGGAGGGTTCCCTTTTCTCCACACTTTTTCAAGATTTGTTATTTGATGGCCATTCTGACCAGTTTTAGGTGATTTGTTGTTGTTGTTTGCTTAATCACTAAATCGTGTCTGATTCTTTTGCAGCCCAAGGGACTATAGCCCACCAGCCTCCTCTGTCCATGGGATTTCCCAGGCAAGAATACTGAAGTGGTTTCCATTTTCTTCTCCAGGAGATATTCACCATCCAAGGATTGGACTCATGTCTCTTGCATTGGCGAGTGGGTTCTTTATCACTGAGCCAGCAGGGAAGCCCTGTTGAGCATCTTTTCATGTGCCTATTTAACCATCTATTTGTCTTCTATTTTTCTCTTCTCCTCATTTTTTTTAATTGTGTTATTTATTTTATTTTATTTTATTGGTATGGAGCTGTATGAGCTGTTTGTATATTTTAAAGTTAGTCCCTATTGGTCACATCATTTGCAACTATTTTCTTCCATTCTGTAGGTTATATTTTCATTTGTTTATGGTTTTCCTTTGTAAGTTCAGTTAGGCTTAGCCTGATATAGTCCCATTTGTTTATTTTTGTTTTTCTCCCTCTGGTCTAAGGAGACAGATCCAAAAAAATGTTGCTAAGACCAATGTCAAGGAGCATACATACTCCTTATGTTTTCCTCTAGTAGTTTTATGTTTTCAAGGCTTACATTTAAATCTGTAAACCATTCTGAGTTTGTCTAGGGTGTAAGAAAATGGTCTGGATTCACTCATTTTCATGTAGCTGTCCAGTTTTCCCAACATTCACTGACAAAACTGCCTCTTCTCTATGGCAAATTCTTACCTCCTTTGTCATAAGCTTATTAACCATGTAATTGTGCATTTATTTATGGGCCCTCTGTTATGGTCCATTGATCTATGTGTCTGTTTTTGTGCCAGTACCATATGGTTGTGATTACTATTGCTTTGTAGTAAAGTTTGAAATCAGAAAAGATGATATGTCCAGCTTTGTTCTTTCTCAAGTTTATTTGGCTATTTGGGTCTTTTGTAGTTGCATGTAAATTTTATTTGTTCTAGTGCTGTGAAAAATGTCATGTGTATTTGACAGAGACTGCACTGAATCTGTAGACTCTTAGATAATATGCTTATTTTAACAATATTAATTCTTTGAATCCATGAGTACAGTGTATCTTTCTGTTTGCATCATCTTCAGTTTCTTTCATCAGTATATTACAATTTTTCCAAGTGCAAGTCTTTTATCTTCTTTATTAGATTTATTCCTAGGCATTTTATTCTTTGTCATGTGTTTGTAAATTAAACTGTTTCTTGATTGCTCTTTCTGGTAATGCATGATAGTATAGAAATGCAATAGATTTTTAATATTAAGTTTTGATCCTGTAACTTTACTGAATTTATTTATTAGTTCTAATATGGCAGAAAGTGAAGAAGAACTAAAAAGCCTCTTGATGAAAGTGAAAGAGGAGAGTGAAAAAGTTGGCTTAAACCTCAACATTCAGAAAATGAAGATCATGGCATCTGGTCCCATCACTTCATGGCAAATAGATGCAGAAACAGTGGAAACAGTGTCAGGCTTTATTTTTGGGGGCTCCAAAATCACTGCAGATGGTGATTACAGCCATGAAATTAAAAGATGCTTGCTCCTTGGAAGAAAAGTTATGACCAATCTAGATAGCATATTGAAAAGCAGAGACATTACTTTGCCAACAAAGGTCCGTCTAGTCAAGCCTGTGGTTTTTCCAGTGGTCATGTATGGATGTGAGAGTTGGTCGGTGAAGAAAGCTGAGTGCTGAAGAATTGATGCTTTTGAACTGTGGTGTTGGAGAAGACTCTTGAGAGTCCCTTGGACTGCAAGGAGATCCAACCAGTCCATTCTAAAGGAGACCAGTCCTGGGTGTTCTTTGGAAGGACTGATGTTAAAGTTGAAACTCCAATGCTTTGGCCACCTCATGCGAAGAGTTGACTCATTGGAAAAGACTCTGATACTGGGAGGGATTGAGGGCAGGAGGAAAAGGTAACAACAGAGAATGAGATGGCTCAATGGCATCACCGACTCGATGGACGTGAGTTTGAGTGAACTCCAGGAGTTGGTGATGGACAGGGAGCCCTGGCGTGCTGCAATTCATGGTGTCGCAAAGAGTCGGACACGACTGAGTGACAGAACTGAACTGAATAGTTTATTTGATGGAATCTTTAGGATTTTCTATATATAGCATCATGTCATCTTCAAATAGTGATAGTCTGACTTCTGTCTTTTCAGTATGGATGCCTTTTATTTCTTTTCTGATTACTATGGCTAGGACTTCTAATACTATGTTCAATATGAGTGGCAAGAGCAGTCATCCTTGTCTTTTTCCTGATCTTAATGGAAAAGCTTTCAGCTTTTCACCATTGAGTATGACATATACGGAATTTATTGTACTATTTATTGTATTATCATTTATACCTCATTGAAACAGAAAAAAACAGTACTTTAAACTTTCCAAAGAATTAATAATTTTATTCCTATGTACACTTTTTAAAGAATGGACAAATGGGCAATTCTAGTAGTCATTTTTCAAATATACATAAATATAAAAATGCAAATAATCCAAAATACAATGCTAGCACTTAGTCTATTTATGAATAGTAAATATATTTTCATTAAGTAGAATTGACCAGAAATACCAGGATGTTTCAGTAAGTCTGTAGTTTAATATAGAAAAAGAATAAATAAGTATAATGATAGATGCTATGAAAATATTAGAAAAATTTAATTTCTCATGATATTCTTAGAATATTCTTAAGAAAAGCAAATTCCAATCCTAAACTAAAAATCCAACAATAATTTAAAGCCAAAATATAAAGCCCAGATCAAGACAAAAATATCAGTTATTCATTCACATGAATCCATAAAATGTACTGTAATATTTTAAAATTTTACTATTTCATTCTTCTTGTTTAGTTACTAAATCTGACTCTTTATGACTCCATGGACTACAGCAAACTAGGCTTCCCTGTCCTTCACTATCTCCCAGAATTGGGTCACATTCATGTTCATTGAGTTGGTGATGCCATCCAACCATTTCATCCTCTGTCATCCCCTTTCTCTTCCTGCCCTCAATCTTTCCCAACATCTAGGTCTTTCCATTCTTAAAGAAAAATATGTGTAATGTCATTTTTAGAATTACTTTGAATGATTACTTTAAAAGGCAAATGACTTCATTATTTACTTTAAGAGACAAGTTAATCAAATTTTAATATAGTTTTATACAAATTACACTTACAAAATTAATATCTATGGTCTCTCACATCTATACGTGAGTAACTGGTTCCAAACTAGGTTTGTTGCCATAAACAATGAGAACATGGGATTAAATACATGAAACATTTGTTTTAAGACATTAGATTACAGGTGGGACTGTGATTCTGAGAAAGCAAGTGAACAAAATAGGCCTGTGATCTCTCAGACTTTGTACCTGGAGACCAATTCCAGGTACAGTATAGTGAGGACAAACAGAATCACTGGAGAGACAGTGCAATTTGAGAAGAGTTACTATGCAGAGGAGAAATCTGTGGACAGGAGATTCAGAAATCTGTGAGTGATCTCTGCTGATAAGTTCATCTGTCAGTTATTTACAATTGGTACATTTATTGAAGATAAAGTATAATCCGATAACATTTATTTTTAAAATATAAAACTTTCCTATATATCAATCTTAATCTGTTAAATTCTCTAATAGAGAAATTATAATAAACAAAAAAGTCAAAATTGTAGGGATCAATTCTAGATGAGCAACATAGAATCTTTTTCAAAATATACCAAAGAGTTTTGTAAAATATAAAAAAAAATGATCTGAACATATAAAAGATAATTTGAATAAATGAAAACATGTACCATTTTTTTTTCTGATAACAATATACATAACCTGCAGAACTTACATCAAAATACAACATTTGTTCCAGTTTAAATAAGAACTGATTTCATATATGAAAGAAGTATTTTTATTTCCAGGTTGGCTTGCAAATTTATAATAACCAATACCTGCTACAGATACATTATCTTTCTAAAATATATTTAAAAGGATGCTTTATAGGGTTTGTATTTTGTAATAGGATTTATGTGTATTAACTCTGTATGCATGCTAAGGTGCTACAGTCATAGCTGACTCTTTGTGACCCTATAGACTGTAGCCTGCCAGACTCCTCTGTCCATAGAAAATCTCCAGTCAAGAATACTGGGGTGGGTTGTTGTGTCCCCCTCTAGGGGATCTTCCTGATCCAGGGATCAAACCTGTGGTTCTTACATCTCCTGTGTTGGCAAGTGAGTTTTTTACCGCTAGCCACCTGGGAAGCCCCATTAACTGGGCATGATACTGTAATTCAAAATAAAAGTTTATAAGGCTTAGAAATCACAAAATTTTTGACTGTTCATGGAAATTGAGTATATAACTTCATATTTTAATCATTTTGTAGCTTATAAATTGTATTATGCAGAGCTACATAATATAATTTTTGCCTGGAGAATCCCATGAACAGAGGAGCCTGGGAGGCTACAGTCCATAGAGACGAAAAGAATCAGACATGACTGGTACAACTTAGCACACACAGAGGTTTAATAAAAAGGCTAAGAGACTAATGAAAGCTAAGAAACAAAATAATATACATTATGGCAAATTCTTTATAATCTATAAGTACTGCTATTCCTACCCCCTCTTCTTATTTGACATCAATCCCTTGCCTTTAAACTCAGTTTGGGTTTAATCTTTTGAGTGGTCTTTCACAAATACCCACATCTTGAATTTTATCAATCCAATAATAACAGTAAGTCTTTTAAAACAATTCTAGCATCATGATTCAAATGTGTTTTTAGTTTGAAATATCAAGCATATCAAGCATATCAAGCATATCAAGCATAGAATTATTGATCTCTGGTCCCATGCAGGTGTTTCATAACTAATATTGCTAAGTCGCTTCAGTCATGTCCGACTCTGTGACACCATAGATGGTAGCCTACCAGGCTCCCCCATCCCTGGGATTCTCCAGGCAAGAACACTGGAGTGGGTTGCCATTTCCTTCTCCAATGCATGAAAGTGAAAAGTGAAAGTGAAGTCGCTCAGTCGTGTCCGACTCTTCGCTGGCGCCCCCATGTACTGCAGCCTACCAGGCTCCTCTGCCCATGGGATTTTCCAGGCAAGAGTACTGGAGTGGGGTGCCATTGCCTTCTCTGATAGCTAATATTAAGACTACATTAAAATAAATAACTTTAGTACTAATTTCATTATTCAAGGTTAAGTGAAATAAAATATTAAATTGTTGGCGATTATAGGTATCCTTCTTTATCACATATCAATGCTGTGTCAATATGAGGTGTCAGCCCACAAGGAGGCAGTTGAACTGCTTCCTATGAGGAGTAACAGGGTGTTAAGATCTAGCAAACAAGGCAGAGATAAGGTTTGTGCTGAGACATTGGGAGACTTCAACTCCTCTGCAAGAGAAGTTAAAATATAGATAATTTTAACATCAAAAGCTGAAGATAATCAAAAAAGAACAAATAGACTGGTTCTAGGTCAGTGTACCTAGTCCAGAAGGAAATATTTCAAATGATATAATCTTGTTAAGACTTTTAGAAGACCCATAGCTTCCTTCTTTGAACAATTCTGCCCTGCAGCAATAAGCCATTCTCTGAACATTTTTCACAAGCAGATAACCTAGTTACATGTTTGTGTCTCTGTCCTATTGGGATAAGTCTAAACATGAAATAGTAAAAAAGGAAAACAATTTGTAACTCAGAGGTCAATCCCAATGTTTTGTCAATGCTGGCTCCTTAAAGGGATGTTTGTCTTAAATAAAAGTCTGGAATGAGAAATCAGTAGTGTTCATAAGCTACAACAGAAAATACAGTATTTAGTCACCAGAAATTAGGAAGCTTCCTTCATATGCGTAGATTTTGTTTTATAGAAGGATTCAGGAGGTACTCTTAGTGGGAGATATCATCTGGGGGAAATAAAAAAAGGATAATATAGGAAGTGATACGACATTTATTTGTGTATCTGCCCTGCCATATGGACTGGGTTTGAACCCTCTTTGTTGAGGGTCAAACGTTATTAGAACTACTCAAAAGTTCTGCCTTTGCAATCGGGGGCACAAATATACCTTCCACATTTCTCAGGATTCAACAAATGATCAAGTTATTAAATTAAGCACTTATACCTATCCCTCCATGGAGCCTAGTTTGGGCACCAAGAAGAGGATAGGAAGCTTTGAAAACATGGAGAACAAAAAACAAGAATTACTGATGATAAAGGAAGATGATGAGACTTCTCAGAATGGCCTTTTAGATATAAGATATAGAAGAGCAGGATTTAAAATGGGAGAGAAAAAATGAGCTCTGTTCAGTAGCTTAGAGCATTAAAGAACTGAAAGAACCATTCTAGCTGGAGCAGAGTGAGGACATGAATTCCATGAAACATAAGAGGTGGACAGAAGTCAGATTCGGCAGGCCTTGTGGAAGCTGTTGAGGGTAGGTGCAAGGGACAATCATGAAGAATTACTTGTAGAAGTTCAAGGCGTACAGATGTAAGCAAGGAAAAAAAAAACAAAAAAATATTATTTTTCCTTTGTATCTCCTGCATCATATACACATACAAAATAGAAATGCTTTTCCATCTTGACCAATTACATACTTTGCTCTTCTGAAAAGTATCAGAACTTGTTGAGAACTTCTTAGTTAAACTCTATTATATTTACCTTAGATATTGTCTGATGTACTTATAGGACATTTAGAATTATCAATGTAGGTATAATTTTACCATACTTTGAATATCAAATATAAATATCATCTATCATTGTAACCTCTATCAAATCTTACTACTCCTGATAATCATTCAAATTCTAATGGCCCTTTTGTGTTTTCTGATTTAATAAACCATACTAAAATGTGTATCCCAATTACACACTTCACCTAACTCATCAGTGCACAAAGTATAAGTGCTCATTCAACAGTTAGACAATTTACTACAGTCTCAAATTTATAGCCAAATATATACAATTTAAGGAAAGCAGTTCTTTGCAATGTGTAATGTTAACGATGCATGAGAATGCTTACAGAGAGCTAAACTAATAAAATTTGTTTCATGTTACGCCATTAAATGTGTTTCCTTGGTTGAACTGGCATACCAACCCCTAGAAGGGAACAAAAACAGAATAAGGAAATAAAACATCTTGAAATAATTGTTATTCTTTCAAAATAATCTTCTTGTAGGATTAACTTGTAGGCTCTACAATACGATTTTTCTTGACACATATTTTTCTCTAGTTTACCACTAGAGAAAATTCTGTTATTTATTTACAATTTTTATTACAATTTTATAGTACCATTTCAAGTTTATAGAATACCTGGAGAATATGCACTTCATAAGTATTAACATATTTTTCTTAAACAGATAAATATGTGTAAATATACATCCTATGAATTTCAAACACATACAAACCTAAATCTACAATTCAAAATTCATACTTATTTTGCTTAGTTATTCTAAGACTTCTTAGGATGACAAGACTTTCATACTTGAAGTAATTTAAGAAATGATCTAACCCAACATACATGTTATCAATTGATAAACTATAATCCATAGAAATTAAATAATTTATCTATCAATTTGCCTATCCTGTGATAAAATGTTCATTTATTTTCTATTTTATGTTTTTTTTATATACCCCATGCTTCCACATCCACTTTTCTTTCCTCTCTGCTCCTTACACAATGAAGTATATATAGCAAAAAGAATTGTCATAAAAGATAAATGTGATACAAATATTTCTTGCCATAGTAAAGATATTTAAGACCTTTGATTTTAGAAAGGAATATGGAGGTAGTTCTATATCATCCAAATATATAGGTAACTTGAAATTTCAAAAACTTACCAAGAAACCATATTTTAATTTACCAAACATTAAGGTACACTTACTGTGAGAGGCACTATATATTTCTCTTGAGATATAAAAGACAGCAAGATAGACATGTTCACTACAAAGTTTATATCAAATGAAGGAGACAAAATAAATTAAAATATACTTAAAATTTCTGCATTATAATTAATACTGTTTGTTGGCAGGGGTAGTGGAAAGGCTAGGGGATACTGACTTAGAAAATCAGGAACAATTGGATAGGAAGGCCTCCTTTCTACAGGCTGCTCAGAGATGCTGTCTCCAAAAAAGTATTTTAATGTGAGGACAAATGAGTCCTGTGAAATGGGGTCAAGAGTGATTTAAGCAGAGGGAAGGGCTTGAGTTACAGACAGGGGGAAGCCTTGGGCATGTTTGATGGCCTACTGTTGTCCATTGCATTTGAAACATAGGAAGCAGAAAACAAAGCATCAATGGGATAGGTACAGAGACCTCACATCAGTACCAGCGTTTTTCTCAGAACATCCAACTTTCTTTCTTCAGGCTTACATTAGTGTAACCTGCCTAATTCCTCTACTGTCCACAGAGAGGACCAGAAATAGGAGCCACCACAGTCTGATTACTCTTAAAATGACTAAGTTGTTTAAATTTTATACAATTTAAAATTTAAATTGTGTTAATTTTAAAATATGTTGGAATATGTGCAATTTTATCTGATCCCCATATCAGCTTTCTGGGGTAGCCCTATCAGGACTTCAAAGTCGTATTTACATAAGAGTTAGCTGAAGTTTAGGGTGTAACTTTTATTATTATGTGTTTTTGTTGTCCATTCAAGAACACTGTTGTGGTCAGCCCATTATGTTTTTGTATTTTATTTTCATTTTTAAATTTAAAATCCCTTTGATTGAAGTGTACAGAGATTTCTACCTTGGGGAGAATCCCTGGTGTTATCAGATAGTCTTTGGGTGTAGGTTTCAATAGCCACATATGCTTATGTCAGCTGTGGGGACTTTGGGGGACAGTTCCTGACTCTCACATGAAAAGTCACCTTCATCTCTGCCAAACATGTTAGATTCCATAAAATTTCCTTGGTTTTACTTTGGAAAGAAGGTTTGTGAGATTTTCAGTCACATTCTTAGCTATTTCAGGGTGTATGTCCAGAGGGACTTGCCTCAGCATAGAGGAATTACTGACTTGGGACAACTGAAAGATGAAGCCCATGATTTTTAGCCTGGCATTATACAGGGAATTTTGTGCTAACACCAGACTTTTTTTCATAATATATCCTCCAAGAGGTTACAAGTTAGCAAAGTCTAGGAATTATCCTACTATTTCATAAGTCCTTATACCAATATGAAAAGTAAACAGATAACAGTGGAGTCATATAATTAGAAAAAAAAATAAGAATAGATAAAGAACCTTTTGACTTTCCTCATGGTGCTATAATTTGCCTGGATTTGCTAAGAAGAGGGTTGTTTTCCTCTATGTTTTTACTTCTAAAATTCTAACACTTTCCATCAGATATAAGTGGAACCCTGGAATATATACATGTATTTGCTTTCTAGATGAGGCCAGTTTTTACACATTCACAGATTAATTGAAACTGTTTTGTGCATTCTCTATTGTGAGTAATATTCCAGGTGCTGGGATTACAAAGAATTTATAAGGAAGACAGATCAGAGAATTTCTGCTAAAGGAAAAGACAGATAATTAAAACCTGCAACTGATACATAGGGGGCTTCTCTGATAGCTCAGTTGGTAAAGAATCCGCCTGCAATGCAGGAGACCCTGATTTGATTCCTGGGTCAGGAAGATCCGAAAGAGAAGGGATAGGCTACGCACTCCAGTATTCCTGGGGCTCAGCTGGTAAAGAATCTGCCGGCAATGAGGGAGACCTGGGTTTGATCCCTGGATTGGGAAGATACCCTGGATAAGGGAAAGGCTACCCACTCCAGTGTTCTGGCCTGGAGAATTCCATGGACTGTATAGTCCATGGGGTTGCAAAAAGTTGAGCGAACTTCACTTTCACTTTCAGTGATACATAATAAATGCTGCAATGGTGGTATGCATAGGGTAATTTTGAATTACAAAAGTGCCCTTGATCCAGACCGTCTGAGCTAAATACTGACATATGAGTGCAATGGACTGACTTGAGTATTTGTGTTCTCCCCAAATTCTTATGTTAAGATCTTAATCCCCAGTGTTATAATATTTGAAAATGGAGCCTTTCTGAGCTAACTAGGTGTGAGGGTGGAGCCCTCCTAAATGGGATTAGTGTTTTCATAAGAGGCTCCCCAGAGAGCTCTCTCACCCTCTTTCTGCCATGAGAGTATACAGTAAAATGTTAGTCCATAATCCAGAAGAGGGATCTTGCTGGAACCCAATCATGCTTTCACCCTGATGTTGGATCACCAGCCTCCAAAACTATGAGAAAGAAAATCTGTTGTTTACAAGTCATCTAGTCTATGGCAGTTTGTTATTGTAGCTCAAACTGACTAAAAGAACAAGTAATGGGTTAAAATTAACTCTCAGAAATTAAAGCACTTGATAGATTTTATGTTAGAAAATCTTATTAATAAATCAGTGATGTTATATAAGGAGTAGAATTTCAGGAATTAGATTATCCCAGGACAATTTAATAACATACCACTATTATCTCAGCATCAATTACTGTCAAAAATAATACCATATTGTGTCTTTGCCCTATTACAAATTCTCAGTTAAAAAAAATAAATCCGTCTACATTTGTATGCAAGCATCTCTATCAAACTTTATAATAAAACAATTTTTGTTTATTTTATTCCATTAGAAATACACAAAAGAGCTCCTTTATAGTCTAAAAATGTAATAATCTAAACTAAACTTGCTGCTGTATTAATTTTCTAAATTTTACTTTGAAGGCAAAACCCAGAATGTGGTTTCTTGTCTCCAAAGTGCTCAAAGTTCAATTAACCTCTCTTCTCTATGTTATTTTCAAAATAGCTCCAGAAATCACAGTGTATATCATCAATCTATTGCAAGCTACCTACAGCACACAAAATGTAAGAATATTGCAAGCCTATCTTCCATGCTATTATTGTCATATCTACTGTTAGTCACTTAGCCGTGTCCTGCTCTTTGCAATCCCATGGACTGTAGCCTGCCAGGTTCCTCTGTCCATGGGATTCTATAGGAAAGAATACTGGAGTGGGTAGCCATTCCCTTCTCCAGGGGATATTCTTAACCCAGGGATCAAACTCAGGTCTCCTGCATTGCAGGCAGAGTCTTTACCATCTGTGCCACCAGGGAAGTGTCATATCTATTACATGTACATAAATTATACATCACACAGGGTTGCATTAATATTTCCTTAGATATTATATTTACCAAACTACTTACTTGTTATCATAATTTCAAGACTTTCCTGTAGATCAAGTGGTATTTCTCTTTATCCTGAAAGGAATTATTCCCATTTCTTCCTCCCTTCATTGTCTCTGATGAGAAATTAGCATCATCTACATTACTATCTCCTTGTATGTAATGTGTTGCTATTAAGTATATCAGGTCAATTTTTTATTTCAGTTATTAGAATTTCAGTACTAGAATCATGACCATGTTTTTTAATTGTATTTTTCTTCTGTAAGTTCTATTTATATTTTTGAATTATGTATACGATTTTAAATTCCTTGAATATATTCATAATAATGGCTACCTGGGTGATTTCTACTGACTTTTTTTTTTCTAAAATATATGTCACCTTTTATTTTCCCTTGCATATATGAGAACTGAACATTAGGAGTGGTATCTGTAAGGAATCTGTATTCTGTTACTGTACCCCTGGAGAAGGGAATGGCTACCCACTCCAGTACTCTTGCCTAAAGAATTCCATGGACAGAGGAGCCTGGCTGGGTACAGTCCATGGGGTCATAAAGAGTTGGACATGACTGAGTGACTAACACTCTCATTTTCATGTTACTATACAGTGAATTTTTATTTTCTCAGGTAGTTAATTGGCTGGACCCATACCCCAATCTCTGTCTTTTTAAAATTAGACTAAAAAGTCTACACTTCTTATTCAGCTTCTAGTTGCTACATTTTGCTAATCTTTGAGGTTCCCTCAAGCATTTACAGATTAGCAGGCAACCACATAGCTGTGTGAATTTTGAAAGCAGATTTGGGGGCTGGTCTCCTTGGTGACTTCCTCCCTGCTTTTCCCTCCTAGCTTTCTCCTCCTGTTTTGGTTGTTAACTCAGTCCTCTGCCCTCAAACCAGTAAGCCTGTGGTTTTCTGCCCTCAGAGCTATGCTTGATTAGGGAGACTCTGTCAAAAAGTGATGAACAAGATATTTACCTGCAGCATTTCATCTGTAAATGGTAGATGCCCTTCCAGTTTCTGCCTGCATTCTGTTGCTTTCTAGTAGTTTCAAATTTCAAATAGGTTTGCTTTTATAATTTTATTTTCTCTTGTGAGAATATTGATACTAGCAAGCTATCCTGCCATTACCCCAGATTCTTTTTATAAACTGTATATTTTTCACAAAATTAAATCTTGAACAATGTGAATTTATTAATGATGAGTCTCTGCTTATATAATCAGTTAATATTTATCTAATCTTATGTTTTGTTGTTTGCCAGTGCCTTTATGGGTGCTATTATCTTTTACTTAGTGTTTCAGATTACTAGCTATTTGATATAATTACCAATATAGTTGTTTGTTCTCTTTACTGTGATTATGAGTGAAACTAATATTATAAGTAATGTTAGCAGTAAACTTCGTATGTGTACCTTTTGTGCATGTGCATATTTTTACCTAGGCCAAGATTTATATGTTCATTTCTCCACATAGATTAGTATACAGTAAAGAAACACATAGTTACCCCACTTCTTCCCTAGAGCTGGCATCCATCATGTCAGAAATAAACTCACCCCTACCCTGCTGACTTCCAGCTTGGATTAGCTATTTACATTCCCATCACATAAAAGGTTTCCTCAGGTCAGCATAACAGTAAATCCTCATTCCCAAACCCTGTTCAAAGAAAACACTGGTCTGATATCTATTTCTATAGCGCTGAGTTTTCTAGGAACCACATTTAAATAAAACCATACAATATGTAATCTTGTGTCTAGATTCTTTCACTTATTTTTGACAGTCATTCATGGCATTCAGTGGGTCAGTCCGTCAGTTCAGTCTCTCAGTCCTGTCTGACTCTTTGCGACCCCATGGACTGCAGCACTCTGGGTTCCCTGTCCATTATCCGTTTCCCTGTCCAAATCCCGGATCTTACTCAAACTCATATCCATTGAGTCAGTGATGCCATCTAACCATTTCATCTTCTGTCATGCCCTTCTCCTCCCACCTTCAATCTTTCCCACCATCAGGGTCTTTTCCAATGAGTCAGTTCTTCACATCAGGAGGCAAAGGTACTGGAGTTTCAGCTTCAGCATCAGTCCTTCCAATGAATATTCAGGACAGATTTCCATTAGGATTGACTGGCTAGATCTCCTTGCAGTCCAAGGGATTCAAGAGTCTTCTCCAAGACCACAGTTCAAAAGTAACAGTTCTTCGGTGCTCAAGTTTCTTCAGAGTTCCTCTCACATGCATACATGACTACTGGAAAAACCATAGTTTAGACTAAACAGACTTTTGTTGGCAAAGTAATGTCACTGCTTTTTAACATGCTGTCTAGATTGGTCATGGATTGTCTTCCAAGAAGCAAGCTTCTTTTAATTTCATGGCTGTAGTCACCATCTGCAGTGATTTTGGAGCCCAAAATAATAAAGTCTGTCACTGTTTCCATTGTGTCCCCATCTATTTGCCATGAAGTGATGGGACCAGATGTCATTATCTTCGTTTTCTCAATGTTGAGCTTTAAGCCAACTTTCTCACTCTCCTCTTTCACTTTCATCAAAAGGCTCTTTAGTTCTTCTTCACTTTTTGCCATAAGGATGGTATCATCTGCATATCTGAGGTTATTGATATTTCTCCCAGCAATCTTGATTCCAGCTTTTGCTTCATCCAGTCCAAGGTTTTGCATGATGTACTCTGCAAATAAGTTAAATACGCAGGGTGACTATATACAGCCTTGAGGGACTCCTTTTCCTATTTGTAACCAGTCTGTTGTTCCATGTCCAGTTCTAACTGTTGCTTCTTGATCTGCATACACATATCTCAGGAGGCAAGTCAGGTAGTCTGGTATTCCAATCTCTTGAAGAATTTTCCAGTTTGTTGTGATCCACACAGTCAAAGGCTTTGGCATAGTCAATAAAGCAGAAATAAATGTTTTTCTGGAACTCTCTTGCTATTTTGGTGATGCAATGGATTTTGGCAATTTGATCTCTGGTTCTTCTGCCTTTTCTAGAGCCATCTAGAACTCACGGAAGTTCATGGTTCAAGTACTGTTGAAGCCTGGCTTGGAGAATTTTGAGCATTACCTTGCTCACGTGTGAGATGAGTGTATTGTGTAGTCGTCTGAACCTTCTTTGGCATTGCCTTTTTTCTAGGATTGGAGTGAAAACTGACCTTTTCTGGTCCTGTGTCCACTGCTGAGTTTTCCAAATGTGGTGGCATATTGTGTGCAGCACTTTCACAGCATCATCTTTTAGGACTTGAAATAGCTCAGCTGGAATTCTTTCACCTCCACTAGCTTTATTCTTGCTTCCAAAGGACCACTTGGCTCTGCATTCCAGGATGTCTGGCTCTAGGTGAGTGATAAAAGCATCGTGTTTATCTGGGTCATGAAGATCTTTTTTGTATAGTTCTATATATTGTTGCCACCTCTTCTTAATATCTTCTGCTTCTGTTAGGTCCTTACCATTTCTGTCCTTTATTGTGCCTATCTTTGCATGAAGTATTATCTCTAATTTTCTTGAAGAGATCTCTAGCCTTTCCCATTCTACTGTTTTGCTCTATTTCTTTACATGGATCATTGAGGAAGACTTTCTTATCTCTCCTTGCTATTCTTTGCAACTCTGCAGTCAAATGGGTATATTTTTCCTTTTCTCTCCTTGGAAGAAAAGTTATGACCAACCTAGATAGTATATCCAAAAGCAGAGACATTACTTTACCGACTAAGGTCCGTCTAGTCAAGGCTATGGTTTTTCCTGTGGTCATGTATGGATGTGAGAGTTGGACTGTGAAGAAGGGTGAGCACCAAAGAATTGATACGTTTGAACTGTGGTGCTGGAGAAGACTGTTGACAGTCCCTTGGACTGCAAGGAGATCCAACCAGTCCATTCTGAAGATCAACCTTGGGATTTCTTTGGAAGGAATGATGCTAAATCTGAAGCTCCAGTGCTTTGGCCACCTCATGCAAAGAGGTGACTCATTGGAAAAGACTCTGATGCTGGGAGGGATTGGGGGCAGGAGAAGGGGACGACCCAGGATGAGATGGATGGATGGCATCACTGACTCAATGGACGTGAGTCTGAGTGAACTCCAGGAGATGGGAGGCCTGGCATGCTGTGATTCATGGGGTCGCAAAGAGTCAGACACGACTGAGCAACTGAACTGAACTGAACTGAACTCTTGCCTTTTGCTCCCTTTCTTTTCATAGCTATTTTTAAGGCCTCCACAGACATCCATTTTACCTTTTTTCATTTCTTTTTCTTGGGAATGGTCTTGCTCACTGCCTCTTGTACAATGTCACGAACCTCTGTCCATAGTTCATCAGACACTCTGTCTATCAGAACTAATCCCTTGAATCTATTTGTCATTTCCACAGAATAATCCTAAGGGATTTGATTTAGGTTATACTTGAATGGTCTAGTGGTTTTCCCTACATTCTTCAATTTAAGTCTGAATTGGACAATAAGGAGTTCATGATTTAAGCCACAGTCAGCTCCTGGTCTCATTTTGCTGGCTGTAAAGAGCTTCTCCCTCTTTGGCTGCGAAAAAATATAATCAATCTGATTTCAGTATTGACCATCTGGTGTTGTTCATGTGTAGAGTCTTTTTTTGTGTTGTTGGAAGGTGTTTGCTATGACCAGTGCATCCTCCTGAGAAAATTCTGTTAGCCTTTGACCTGCTTTGTTTTGTATTCCAAGGCTAAATTTGCCTGTTAATCTAGGTATCTTAACTTCCAACTTTTGCATTCCAGTCCCCTATAATGAAAAGGACATCATTTTTCTGTGTTAATTCTAGGAGATCTTGTAGGTCTTCACAGAGTCATTCAACTTCAGCTTCTTCAGCATTACCGGTTGGGGTGCAGACTTGGATTACCGTGATATTGAATGCTTTGCCTTGGAAATTAATAGAGATCATTCTGTAATTTTTGACATTGCATCCAAGTACTGCATTTCAGACTCTTTTGCTGTCTATGATGGCTACTCCATTTCTTCTAAGAGATTCTTGCCCACAGTAGTAGATATAATGGTCATCTGAGTTAAATTCACCCATTCCAGTCCATTTTTTGTTCATTGATTCCTAAAATGTTGATGTTTACTCTTGCCATCTCCTGTTTGACCACTTCTAATTTACCTGGATTCATGGACCTAACATCCCAGGTTTCTATGCAATACTGCTCTTTACAGCATCAGTCTTTGGGTCAATAGTCTCTTCCTTTTTATTGTTTGGTAATATTCCATAATGTGGATAAACTACTTTCATGGCTGATGGCTATTTGGCTATTTCCAATTCTTTTTTTTTTTTTTTTTGTCTCTTTCTAGTATAATTGTTCATGTTTTTAACTGTTGTATAAGCAGGGTGATAAAAAGATGACAGGGCTATCTTTAATGTATGATACAATATCTTCCTTTTCCTCATCAAATCACAAGGATTTATTTGTGAGTTTAATGTTTTTCTTCTTAATCCCCAGTAATAATACTAACTCTTAAGAGATTTAATAGCATAATTATATTCAATTTCTGTAAGAAAGAAATTATTTCCCCACCAAGAAAAAGAATTATAAATTGGCTTGTTTGTATGTTTGCTTTATTTTGTGTGTGTGTGTAATAATGTTTTATTAAAGTATAAAGGAGATAGAGAAATCTTCTGACATAGGTATCAGAAGGATTTTGTTTTAATATTTCAAGCTTTTAAACTCTGTGACAAGAGGAAACTACTGTACCACTGTTTCTTTCAAATCCTTAACTTAAGTTTCCTCTAAATTTGATTGCAAAAACTCTTGTTTTCTCTAAAAGTATGTAGTTCACAGCCTGTTTTAAGTTTTTTAAAATAACACAAAGAATATGATATTCAGATAATTACTGTCCTTAACAGATTATTTCTGAAAGGTTTAACTTACATTACTGACCATTAACTTGGTAGTACATACCTTCTTTCATCTGTCAAGCAATGATTTGCTCATAAAAGGTACATCAAAGTGGGAGTCAGCAGCTCTAGTATATCTTCTTGTCCAATTTCCCAGCTTTGGAGGAGCAACTCTGGATGCCACTTTTTATCTCATTTTCATATTTTCTGGCTCAAAAAGCTAAAGATAATTAATATTTGAACAGCATTGCCCAGATGGAAGTCACTATAAAGAATGCAACCAGAACTATTACTTTATGTTGATTAACAAAATTTAAGTCACATAGTAATTAAATGACATATAAATTGAAAGAAAATAGAGGCTCAATTTTTTTAATGAGAAATTCACACCCACTTATAGTGATTTTTGGGGTTTCATCTATGTTTTAATTTTAAAATAATCTCTGAAATCACCATAACTTTCAGTAACATATAAAACTTACCATTTGTATACATCTTTTATCTATTAAAGTTTCATTTCTTGGAATAGCCAAAACTCTAGTCAATTAAACTAATTCATTCCAAGACTCAAATATGTATCAAAACAAAAACTACATAAAATATTTTACATCTATTATATAAATTATTTAACTATAATCTATATTACATATACATATAGTGTACATATATGAGAGGGGACTGCAGGTGGGATTTTGTAAATGAAACGTATATTCTACTTTCAATATTATGTAAAATTGTCTCTAGAAGCAGGATGTTATTTGAGTGTGAAAGGTTAGTACTACTACTACCACTACTACTACTACTACTACTAAGTCACTTCAGTCGTGTCCGACTCTATGCGACCCCATAGACGGCAGCCCACCAGGCTCCCCGGTCCCTGGGATTCTCCAGGCAAGAGTACTGGAGTGGGGTGCCATTGCCTTCTCCGGAAAGGTTAGTAAAGCCCAATAATTTGTGTTCTTTCAACACACCTGATCCTATTTGATGTAAAGACAAGACCATAATTTTTTTTTTTATGGTTCTAAAAAGAGGTCACCAGTATTTATATTTAAAAGTCACTGTAAGTAACATGTCTTTGTCATTCAACAGAAAAACTAAAACATTTTCAAATACAATCTTACTATTATAGCACTGAAAACAAAATGAAATATCACTTACACTCACATGCAATAGCAGTTTCTTTTTCTTGAAATTCTTCTGGTCACCAGTATTTATATTTAAAAGTCACTCTAAGTAACATGTCTTTGTAGTCGTTCAACAGAAAAACTAAAACATTTTCAAATACAATCTTACTATTATAGCACTGAAAACAAAATGAAATATCATTTACACTCACATGCAATAGCAGTTTCTTTTTCTTGAAATTCTTCTCTGCAGAAACTGTTCAGACCACACGAATCATCCTGAGTATCTTATTTGTCCCATTCTGCTTGGTTTTTGCAGTTATTCTGCTCTGGAAAATAATTTTGAATAATTTTCAATTTCCAGTGTTTTTGACTCTTAAAGAAAATGTAAGTGAAGGTAAGATATCAGTTCGGTTTAGTGAGGATGATAAGGGCTTTAAATATAGTTTGCTCCTTTTTCTTACACTGAGAGATAAGTGATTAATTTGAGAAAGTTTAAGAGAAATACATTATTCTGGCAATAGGTAGAATTAAAGATGCAGAAACACTTTTTCCCTCATTTTACTTCATCCCACACCTTAGTCTAAGCTCTTGCAGCACCACAGATCATTCCACCCCATATCACAACCCCCCCTTTTTTTTTCAGTAACTGTGAAAGAGCAGGAGAAGCAACATCTTCCAAATACCTATGCTGTATAAAGTGGTCCAGGGACAAAAATATGAAGGTTCTACAAAGATATTATAATCGTGATAAAAAATTAAGAAAACAAAAAGGGGGTAATGTAAACTATAAGGTAGACTTATTTGAAAAGTCTAAATTTATACTAGCAAATTAGATTCCCAAGGACTTTAACATAGTAATGAACAATGACCTAATATTGTCTAACCCAAGAATGCAAGTGTGATTCAAAATTTAGGGAATCTCTAATATAATAATCACATAAGCAGGTCAAGAGAGACTATAAATCATATCAATTCTTACCTCTCTCTATCCTGTGAGGTTTACCAAACCCTGTTTTTCTTGGAATTCCTCCCCACCCCCCACCCTCAATTTTTGCCTAATAAGACTGTTAGAACAATGAAATGCAACAACTTTCACTCAGTTCTCCCCAGTCACAGTCTCTAGTGAGCAATTTGTATCTCAATGATCTTCAAGCTAATTGCTTCTCAGTTTAATGGACCCAAGCTTTTCCATGCAGGATTAATTACCATAGGGTACTTCCACAGATAAAACAGTATGTATTTCTGGGTTGTTTCATTTAACATTTGTTCCTTCTTTATTCAGTATCAATAGTGGGTGAAAAAACTGGAAATAAATACATATTTTAAACACTAAAGGTATTGTGCATATGTCTATGGACATACAGCTAATTAAAGCTACTTATTTTTTCATTTATTCACTCATATTTACTTATTTATATGCTCAACAAACATTTTCAGTGTTCCTAATATGTTCCCAACCCTGTGATAGGTTCTAGGAGTGAAATTTCTTTCCAGGAATGAAGAATATTTTAAAATCTATACATTTGAACACAGGAAGATGGATTTCATTTTTAACAGCTTAAATTAGAAAAAAATCACAAGACATTTTTGATTCATTGATAAAGAAATAGAATATGGGGTATCATATTTTAGCCAAGTGTTTGGCTGATAATCTTGTAAGAGGACCACATAAACACAGTACGGATATATTTCACTACAGTAAAGCAACAGAGAATTTGCCTGGTTAGTCTTTGTATTGATCATGTTTCCATCAAAAAATAGCTGACTCAAACTTAAATTACATTAATTCATGGAGGGATTAATAAAGGGAATAATTTTAAAGATCTAAAGAGGAAAACACAAGCTGTCCTGTAGCCCCCTCTCAGGCTAGGGACAGTATAGTTGCTACCAAGCCCTAGACTCAGGAGATACAGAAAAGGGAATCTTAGGATGATCTTGGAGAAAGCACTACAGAGGGAGGCAGCCATCCTAAGACAGTCTAACAGGGAAGAGCTCTGGAGAAAAAAATGCCCATATTTCATTTTTCTTGTTATTACCCACCAACCTCCTGCTGGGCTCCTCACTAGCCAGTCACTAAAGATTAGTTTTCCTAAGGCAGTAGAAGAGGGAGTAGTTATGGAGGGAAGAAAAAGGTGGGGGAAGATTTCTACCAAGGCCTTCTAAAATATGACATAAATTTGTAAAAATTAAAACTAAATAATACTATGATTATATTATCAGAGTCATGAATACAGTTGAAAACTCATAGGACTTTTTTTATTTTTTTTTATTTTAATGGGTTCTTTATATATATATATATATTAGAAAGAGGACTTTTATATTATAATAAACTAGTAACTTCCTAACCAGAACTTCTGTGGTGTTCTACTGTAATTGGAGTTTTCTGTTCTTTCAAGTCTCTCCTCCCAGTCAGCAGTGGGAGGTACCTCACTACAGAGGCCACATCTCTGTCAGCAAACAATTACCTTGATAGCTCTAAGAATTCCACTGACTGAATAATTTCCCCAGACTTCTTTGCTCTACCTTTCTTTAAGATAGGAATCCTTCTTACCTACCACCAGAATCAGCAGTCATGCACACAAGCTAGAGATCTCATTTATGAAAACAACTGACACAATAGTTGCCCCAGAGAAGCAGCTCCCTCTCTGCTGCTAATGCTAGAGAAAGTAAACACCTAGGCTGTATCTGCAACATGCCTAGGACTGAGAGACCTGTTCTATTTGTTTCCATTAGCATAACTGTATATCCTGCCCAGGTTGGAATGATTCTTCAAAGTGCTGAGAAGATAATCATTCACAATTTGTGATCTCCAGCCAAGAAGTATTCCCCACAAAAATGGTTTAGGTTCATACCACAGCTCACCTTGGCAACCGTCCTACCCCAGTTTCACTGCCTTCTAGGTGGAGATCCACTAAAATGTATTTTCAAATATATTAACACTAAGCTCATTAATTGATATTGTTGAATTCCTCTACCATTTCATAATTTATGTTTCTTAGACTTCTCTTTTGAAAATAATAATATCTATTTTATTTGAACAGTTTAGAGACCTGCCAACTGTAACTTGAAGCAAAGAATCAAAGATCCTTTCATTTTCTCCTTATTCATGGATTTACTTACAAAAGAGTTAAGCATTACACTTTTGCTTTATACCAAGCACTAAGATGGTATCAAAGTGAGTAAAATATATCCCCTCCTCACTTATTGTTAACATGCTAGTGTTATTCCTGGCATGTGGTGGTATTCCTGGTCTGCCTGGCGAGAAGTGATGGAGAAGAAATACTGTCAATGGAGTTTCCTTTTGAAAATTATGGATTATCCTGAAAGATAAATTATCCTTAAGTATAACATAAAACAATCAGAGATGGAAACGTAAAAATTAGAAGTTAGTGGACTTCTTAGGAAGGACAGTAGATCATGAAGGACCCCTTATATCATTAATACTGAATATTTTAGAGAATTCCCTGGCAGTCCAGTGGTTAGGACTCCATGCCTTTACTGCCAAGTGCACCAGTTAAATTACTCAAGGAACTAAGATCCCACAGGCTGCAAGGCGGGGCCAAAAAGGAAAAAAAAAAACAAAAAACCTTTTAAATTCTATTGACTGTTTACAAGTCATTGTTCAGTCACTAAGTTGTATCCAACTCTGTGACCCCATGGACTGCAGCATGCCAGGCTTCTCTGTGCTATACCATCTCCCAGATGGTATAGCTCAA
This sequence comes from Budorcas taxicolor, assembly GCF_023091745.1. Lineage (NCBI taxonomy): Eukaryota > Metazoa > Chordata > Mammalia > Artiodactyla > Bovidae > Budorcas > Budorcas taxicolor. The sequence continues at coordinate 94,663,988 of NC_068917.1, read as the reverse complement.
ACTCACGTCCATTGAGTCAGTGATGTTATCTAACCACCTCATCCTCTGCTGCCCCTTTCTCCTTTTGCCTTCAGTCTTTCCCAGCATCAGGGTCTTTTCCAGTGAATTGGCTCTTAGCATCAGGTAGCCAAAGTATTGGAGCTTCAGCTTCAGCATCAGTCCTTTCAATGAATAGTAGGATTGATTTCCTTTGGGATTGATTGATTTGATCTCCTTGTAGTCCAAGGGACTCTCAAGAGTCTTCTCCAGCCCCACAATTCAAAAGCGTTAATTTGGTATTCAGCCTTCTTTACGGTCTACTTCTCACAACATTTTTTTTTACCAGTATACATCTTTAAAGTTATAGTCTATAGTCAAATAAAATCACATTTTATGATAGAAATAGCTTTCTTGCATCTTTACTAAATGGAACAACTGTGATAATTTCAGTAAAATTATATTCAAAATTGACAAATTCTAATATGTCTCTATAATTCGACTAACCTATATTTATCATTTAAATTAGTGTTTGTTATGGAGTGCAATGTTGTACATTTATTAATGAAAATAATGGTAACATTATAAAATATTGAAGTTGGCAAGATATATTATCAAACCACTCCAGATGGGTAAAATAGCAATTTTATGTGCTGTAAATGGGAAAATGCTAATAAGAACAATTGAATTTCCATGAGCCAAATCATTAATAAAACTCTGCAAACAAGATTTCACTATTAAAAAATAATAATAATAAAATAGAAAAGATTCCACTATATTGTTCTAATGAGGCTGATTATCTTTAGATTTGCAGTTACTCCCTAATGATAATGCTATGTATGAAATCTTTCAATAAGAATTATAAAAATACTACTAATTATTACTAATACATAATGAATGGCATGCCAGATCCATATTTGAGTTGGACCATAAAGAAGGACCCAAAGAATTGATACTTTTGAACTGTGGTGCTGGAAAAGACTCTTGAGAGTCCCTTGGACAGCAAAAAGATCAAACCAGTCAGTCCTAAAGGAAATCAACCCTGAATATTCATTGGAAAGATTGATGCTGAAGTCCCAATACTTTGGCCACCTGATGTTGAGTAGACTCACTGGAAAACACCCTGATGCTGGAAAAGATTGCAGGCAGGAGGAAAGGGGGGGCGACAGAGGATGAAGTGATTATTGGATGGCAATATCAATTCAATGGACCTGAGTTCTAAGCAAACTCTGGGAGATAGCATAGGACAGAGAAGCCTGGTGCACTGCAGTCCATGGAGTTGCAAAGAGTCATACATGACTGAGCAACTGAACAACAATAACAAATGTCAGGGCCAGAACTAAAGATTATACTTCATGTTCATAATTTAATCTAATTCTCACAATAACTCTATAAGATAAACACTATTATTAACTGCATTTTAAAGGAAAAAAATCTAAGACTTACACTTTGGGCAATTTACTTAGACTGTCTAATACTTTAGTTTTCACTTGTTAGAGCCCTGATACAAAGCCATGTATTTCTGCTTTCTAAGCCCAAGATGAGGAAAAATCTTGGGATATGCTCATTTTTCCTTTATCTATGATGACCTGTGCTTAGTGAGCCGGCCCGCAGCCGCCTGCCCTTAGTGAGCCGGCCCGCAGCCCAGTCCGAGGTCAGTGGCGGCAGCTAGGAGGAGCTACCCCGCGTCTGAGGTCAGGGGCGGCGGCTGGGAGGAGACACCCCACATCCGAGGTCAGGGGTGGCAATGGAGAGGAGCTACCCCGCGTCCGAGGTCAGTGGCGGCCGGGAGGAGACACCCCGTGTCCCAGATCAGGGGCAGCCAGAAGAAGCCACCTCATGCCTGAGGCCAAAGGAGGTGAACTTGAGGAGCCACTGGAGCCGGAGGCCAGGAGCTGCAGCTGGGAGGAGCCACCCCCACTCAAGGCCAGGGCCAAAGCAAAAACATTACCCAGCTATGGATGTGACTGGTGATAGAAGCAAGATCCGATGCTGTAAAGAGCAATATTGCATAGGAACCTAGAATGTCAGGTCCATAAATCAAGGCAAATTGGAAGTGGTCAAACAAGAGATTGCAAGGGTGAACATTGACATTCTAGGAATCAGCTAACTAAAATGGACTGGATTGGGTGAATTTAGCTCAGATGACCATTATATCTACTACTGCAGGCAGGAATCCCTCAGAGGAAATGCAGTAGCCATCATGGTCAACAAAAGAGTCTGATATGCAGTACTTGGATGCCATCTCAAAAATGACAGAATGATCTCTGTTCGTCTCCAAGGCAAACCATTCAATATCACAGTTATCCAAGTCTATGCCCCAACCAGCAATGCTGAAGAAACTGAAGTTGAATGGTTTTATGAAGACCTATGAGATCTTTTAGAACTAACACCAAAAAAGATGTCCTTTTCATTATAGGGGACTGGAATGCAAAAGTAGGAAGTCAAGAAACACCTGGAATAACAGGTAGCTTTGGCCTTGGAATGCATAATGAAGCAGGGCAAAGACTAATAGAATTTTGCCAAGAAAATGCACTGGTCATAGCAAACACACTCTTCCAACAACACAAGAGAAGACTCTACACATGGACATCACCAGATGGTCAACACCAAAATCAGACTGATTATATTCTTTGCAGCCAAAGATGGAGAAGCTCTATACGGTCAACAAAAACAAGACCAGGAGCTGACTGTGGCTCAGATCATGAACTCCTTATTGCCAAATTCAGACTTAAATTGAAGAAAGTAGGGAAAACCGCTAGACCATTCAGGTATGACCCAAATAAAATCCCTTATGATTATACAGTGGAAGTGAGAAATAGATTTAAGGGTCTAGATCTGATAGATAGAGTGCCTGATGAACTATGGAATGAGGTTCGTGACATTGTACAGGAGACAGGGATCAAGACCATTCCCATGGAAAAGAAATGCAAAAAAGCAAAATGGCTGACTGAGGAGGCTTTACATAATAGCTGTGAAGAGAGGTGAAAAGCAAAGGAGAAAAGAAAGATATAAGCATCTGAATGCAGAGTTCCAAAAATAGCAAGAAGAGATAAGAAAGCCTTCTTCAGCAATCAATGCAAAGAAATAGAGGAAAACAACAGAATGGGAAAGACTAGAGATCTCTTCAAGAAAATTAGAGATACCAAGGGAACATTTCATGCAAAGATGGGCTCGATAAAGGACAGAAATGGTCTGGACCTAACAGAAGCAGAAGCTATTAAGAAGAGGTGGCAAGAATACACAGAAGAACTGTACAAAAAAGATCTTCACGACTCAGATACTCATGATGATGTGATCACTAATCTAGAGCCAGACATCTTGGAATGTGAAGTCAAGTGGGCATTAGGAAGCCTCACTACGAACAAAGCTAGTGGAGGTGATGGAATTCCAGTTGAGCTTTTCAAATCCTGAAAGATGGTGCTATGAAAGTGCTGCACTCAATATGCCAGCAAATTTGGAAAACACAGCAGTGGCCACAGGACTGGAAAAGGTCAGTTTTCATTCCAACTCCAAAGACAGGCAATGCAAAAGAATGCTCAAACTACCGCACAATTGCACTTATTTCACATGCTAGTAAAGTAATGCTCAAAATTCTCCAAGCCAGACTTCAGCAATATGTGAACCGTGAACTTCCAGATGTTCAAGCTGGTTTTAGAAAAGGCAGAGAAACCAGAGATCAAACTGTCAACATCTGCTGGATCATGGAAAAAGCAAGAGAGTTCCAGGAAAAACATCTATTTCTGCTTTATTGTCTATGCCAAAGCCTTTGACTGTGTGGATCACAATAAACTGCAGAAAATTCTGAAAGAGATGGGAATACCAGACCACCTGACCTGCCTCTTGAGAAATCTGTATGCAGGTCAGGAAGCAACACTTAGAACTGGACATGGAACAACAGACTGGTTCCAAATAGGAAAAGGAGTACGTCAAGGCTGTATATTGTCACCCTGCTTATTTAACTTACATGCAGAGTATATCATGAGAAATGCTGGACTGGATGAAACACAAGCTGGAATTGAGATTGCTGGGAGAAATATCAATAACCTCAGATATGCAGATGACACCACCCTTATGGCAGAAAGTGAAGAGGAGCTAAACAGCCTCTTGATGAAAGTGAAAGAGGAGAGTGAAAAAGTTGGCTTAAAGCTCAACATTCAGAAAACGAAGATCATGGCATATGGTCCCATCACTTGATGGGAAATAGATGGGGAAACCTTGGAAACAGTGTCAGACTTTATTTTTTTTGGCTCCAAAATCACTGAAGATGGTGACTGCAGCCATGAAATGAAAAGATGCTTACTCCTTGGAAGAAAAGTTATGACCAACCTAGACAGTATATTTAAAAGCAGAGACATTACTTTACCGACTAAGGTCCGTCTAGTCAAGGCTATGGTTTTTCCTGTGGTCATGTATGGATGTGAGAGTTGGACTGTGAAGAAGGCTGAGCGCCGCAGTATTGATGCTTTTGAACTGTGGTGTTGGAGAAGACTCTTGAGAGTCCCTTGAACTGCAAGGAGATCCAAGCAGTCCATTCTAAAGGAGATCAGTCCTGGGTGTTCTTTGGAAGGAATGATGCTAAAGCTGAAACTCCAATACTTTGGCCATCTCTTGAGAAGTGTTGATTCATTGAAAAAGACTCTGATGCTGGGAGGGATTGGGGGCAGGAGGAGAAGGGGACGACCGAGGATGAGATGGCTGGATGGCATCATGGACTCGATGGATGTGAGTCTGAGTGAACTCTGGGAGATGGTGATGGACAGGGAGGCCTGGCGTGCTGCGAGTCATCGTGTCACAAATAGTTGGACATGACTGAGCAACTGAATTGAACTGAACTGATAGCTCATTTTGTGTTTGGTAAAATAGAGTAAGCTGCCAAATTAGAGAAAAAAAAATTGAAAGCTAATACTAATGGGAAATAATTTATTCTTCCCCCTTAATAAATCAACTATTACTCTGAAGCTTGAAAGTTAATCAGGTTTATCATGGTATGCCTAACTATGGCTGTTATTAACAATCGTAAAATTATCAGGACACAGCCCTTGACTTGATAACCTGGCATGAAGAAACCTCCAAAGGTTGATTTTATGGTGCATATATTAGTATTCCCATGCATTTGTTCTTAGTTGATTGACTGCTAATTTTAGCAAAGGAAAATAAAATCTTAAAGCTACTTTTTTTTCTTAAATCCATATAGCCTTTGGTCATTTAACATTAGCATGATGGAAGTATTAATACCTATGGTAATTTATTTATATAAAGTTTACATTCCATAAACATTGTTTTGATGAAAAGCAATTTTTATCACCAATTGAAGATATTATTTAATAGGAAGAAGAATTAATTATCCGTTTTGACTTACTTTTTAGAATCAAAGTAAACCTTTCCTATCACCGGACATTAAAAGTTGCTTTCCTAACATAGCTAACTATTTCATAGAAACAAATTCAATATCTCTCACAAGCAAAAAGAAAGTTTCTTTTAAAACAAAACCAAAAACAAAACATACAGATAATCCTAAGAATATAAAAATTATATACATGTGGGGGTGGGGAAGAAAAACCACTAAATTTTTCCTACTGATATTTGCTACAGAGATAGGCTGTAGAGATATATTTTTCTTTCCATACATACTAATGAAAGTATTTCCTATGAAGAAATCTTGTAGAAAGAATATTTCTCTGACACAGCAATTAGAATTATTTATTTATTTATTTTAATTGGAGGCTAATTACTTTACAATATTGTAGCGGTTTTTGCTATATATTGACATGAATCAGCCATGGGTTTACATGTGTTCCCCATCCTGAACCTCCCCCCACCTCCCTCCCCATCCCTTCCCTCTGGATCATCCCAGTGCACTGGCCCTGAGAACCCTGTCTCATGCATCTAACCTGGACTGGTGATCTGTTTCACATATGATAATATATATGTTTCAATGCTAATCTCAAATAATCCCACCCTTGCCTTCTCCCACAGAGTCCAAAAGACTGTTCTTTTTTTTTTTTCCCAAAAGACTGTTCTATACATCTGTTTCTCTTTTGCCGTCTCGCATATAGGGTTATTGTTACTATCTTTCTAAATTCCATATATATGCATTAGTATACTGTTTTGGTGTTTCTGGCTTACTTCACTCTGTATAATAGGCTCCAGTTTCATCCACCTCATTATTTTTTAAAAGTGAATTTTTCTGCTATCAGTAGCCTATTAAAAGGTCATTATAATTAGTGACTGAACAACACATAATGCTCATATCTTGCTTGTTGTCTATAAATGCCCTAGATGTACAATATAACAGCATGAATAAAGTGGTACTTTGGGCAAATTCTTTTAATGCTCACCATGTGGTTGGATGCCTTCATCAACTCAATGGATATGAGTTTGAGCTAACTCTGGGAGATAGTGAACGACAGGGTTATGCTACAGTCCATGGAGTCTCAAAGAGTCAGACATGACTGAGCGACTGAACAACAACAATATGTGTAATGGGACATATATACTTTACCTGAGAACTATGGATAACAGCAGATTTCAGAAAACAGAATCAGAAGAAAAACTTTAAGACTGGGAATAAAAGTTAAAGGCCAGCATGGAACATGGTTTCCCTTTTCATCTATCCCATATCTCACAGGATAGCACTCAATTGTAATCCTGCCAGTACCTTCAACTCTCTTGCTGCATACACTCTACAAAAAAACTCCAGCCACTGTCCTGCTTTATTTTACAATTCTTGTCACTGCTGTAGACATTCATATAAATGCTTCAGTAAGTACCTCTTCACATCCATGACATTTAACTTTCCTAAATCCCATGAGATGTCTTAAAAATACTATTTTTGGCTGACTGTCTACTAATTTCCAACCACCATTTTCCCTGAGTATTATCTTCAAATTTCCAATGCTTTCTTCAAATTACTTCTCCAATTCCTTATATGTTCAGCAGTCCCTACAGTCTAACTTAACTAGCAATTGAGTGTATCCGATAAGGTGCCGTATTCTCTTGCCAACAAACCTACTTGTATAACTGTATCTTTACATATGTCCCCTAATTTCATGACTTCTGCCAAGACCTGTGAATAACAATAGCTGCATCCCTTTCTGGGCTTGAACATCCATACTTATCATTTACTACTGCTAGGATGCTTGAGTGTCTTCTTACAGAAAACAGCCCCATGAGAGGTAAGAAATGATCCACAGTTCTGCCCACCAACACATAGCAAAGCAAACAAGCTCAAACAGAGTGTCAAGAATTGTAATACCTTCTCCGTCCTTACAACTCCCTCCAGTAACAGAGATTTTAGTGTCCCTTGAAAATGCCTATCATTTCTCCAGTTTTTTTTCCAGGAACTAAAGTGAGGGAAGCAGTGACTCTAATATCACAAATGGCATGAGCCAAATAGGCTCAGATATAAAGTATTTTGTTTTTTTGTTTTTTCCCATCAACATTTAAATTGCATTTCAACCTATGGCCCTAAGGCAGGGGCAAGTGAGTATCCCTGAAACTATGAATCAAGTAATGGATTCTGAACAACAGGAATGAATTCTGAACACCCTCCAGGGCAAATAGGGGTCTAATATGAGAGAAAGGAATGAGATTGGTCCATGGGCAATAAAGCATAGAGCCACTATCATCTAGTGGAAAAATCAGGATTAAAGAAAATAAATTGCTACAAAAGAATCTGAAAGTTCTGGGCAGTGAGGCAGAAATTAGAAATTAAGAAACAGGGAGGAGAAAAATCACATGCATGAAGCGAATGTTAAAAGGTGTTGAAATTAAGGTAACAGAACAGGCCTGGGAAGATTTCTTGTGGTGCTGGTTCCGAAACACAGGTAATTTTTCAAAGGGCCTATGACTTTACACTTGCAGCAAGAGAAATCAACTGATCTATCTGAAAGTGACCAACTTAATTTCTGCCTTTCTTTTACATTTAAAATCCTTGAAAATGGCTTAAATGTTGGCTTTTCATTATGTTAATATCCTTTGTAATATAAAGAGAAATTGAGAGATGGTCAATTTTAATCCATAATTAGCCTTTCATTGATACCACAGGGCTCATCTATAATCCAAGGTTATATTCCTTTCAGATCCATACAGTTTATTATTGCAGTTATTGGCCAGCATTCTTGGTGTACACTCTTGAGTCCAACCTACTGGGTTGTACTATCTGAGTTATGGGATAGCTTTTTCTCTCTAATCTAAGCCCAATATTTATTATTCCAATAATTATTTACGATCTGTGATTTGCTAGGAATTTTCTATCCTTGGGGTTACAAATGAAAATAGGCATGAGTTCTGATTTCATTCACCTCACACAGAAGTAGGGAAGAGACAAAGTTACTTGTATAGCTACATTAACTAATCCGTATGTAACAGTATGACCAGAATGAAAATAAATTAGTCCAAGTTGAGGAGCAACCTAGTGACAGTTTTTGGTGATGCCCTGAGATCTTAAGTGGGATTAGAAATATCCATATGGTCCTAATCACAATAACTTAAAGTGGAGAGTAGAGACCAGTAGGAGATACTATCTCCATCTGTAGAAGTAAACTATATCGTCACCAATGATAATCAGCACTAGTTCTTATATGAAAGGCTTACTACACAGATTTAAACCATTTCTCGTAGCTCTGAATGCCTTCTACACCTTTCCTCCTTGAGAGACTTCATCAGCTGTAACTTGTGGACAGCTATGTCCTTTTTACTGCCTATTGGATGATTTCAGTTATTTTTCTTTCCTTCTTCTGGATTTTGTGGCCCTAAATTTATTATTAAAACTACAAAGGTCTCAGCATTAAGGGGTGGTGACCTCCCAGGAGAGTACATAGGAATTTATAAACCCTCTGAAATAATGATCTAAATGAATTCACCTGGGAAAAAAAAAATTACTTTAAAAAAAAAAAAAACTAAAATTTGAGTGGTCTGTCCCCAGATAACTGGAATTTCTAAAGAAGTCAGTAGGCATTCCTCATGGATTTTGCAATGCTTCCACATTTTTTTATTATTTTGAAAGCAGTCATTTCTCAATTCTGTCAATCTTTTGCGGTACAAGATGGCTTATTTCACAGATAAATTGTTATTATAACTCACAGTGGAATCCAAAATAATCCAAAGCACAGTAGTAGAACAATCCCCTGGAGAACATGGAGCCAGATAAATCATATTTTTGTAGCATTTTTCACCTCACCATGGAAACATTTCTATCCAGGTGAAATAAGGATAAATACTGAAGACATTCATAATTCATAACACTGCAATATGATAACTAAGAAATATGTGTAGAAGGGAAAAAATGGATGCCTTAGGTTGACTATGGGGTGTCCTCAAGGAAATCAAATTATGAAAAATAGATTTTCTTCTGGGTAGTTATATTATATACCTTGTTATAATGTATTACATATAATGTATTACATATTACATATAATGTATTACATATATTCAAGATTACTTGTTTTAAATAAACAGTCACGGCACAAGCAGATGAAAACGATACTGATGAAGCACATTCTCCCAGGTGGTAACAGGGAATACTAGACAGGGAATATATGACTCATACAAGGTTTTGAAAAGGAAACATTTTCAAAAGGGTTAAGGGAGATAAAGCTTTGGCCACCTCATGCGAAGAGTTGACTCATTGGAAAAGACTTCGATGCTGGGAGGGATTGGGAGCAGGAGGAGAAGGGGACAACCGAGGATGAGATGGCTGGATGGCATCACTGACTCGAGGGACATGAGTCTGAGTGAACTCTAGGAGTTGGTCATGGATAGGGAGGCCTGCCGTGCTGCGATTCATGGGATAGCAAAGAGTCGGACACAACTGAGCGACTGAACTGAACTGAAGGGAGATAAAACATGAAAAGTAACCACTGGCCTTGGCAGTTTGATAAGGGGTTCCGAGAATTAAGGCAAACTTTTTTTCTTTACCATAATCCCTTTAAAGTATCTTAAATCCATTGGCTTTCAAAATCATATACCTGGGTATTCCTTTCCCAGCTAATTGATTCAGCACATTTTGCTTAAAAAAAAAAAAAAAAGCTTCAGGCCTCAGACTCATACTGTACCATGTGTTAACAGGCAAGGGAAGGAAATGTTTATAAGCAAGCACACATGCACACATAGGAGAGACACAGAGAAAGAGAGGGAGACACAAAAGGAGAATTTGCCAAATTGATAGACCAGGATCTGGACTTTTTTACAGTTCAGTTGCTCATCTGGACTTTTTTACAGTTCAGTTGCTCAGTCGCATCTGACTCTTTGCGACCCTATGGACTGCAGCACGCCAGGCTTCCCTGTTCATTACCAACTGCTGGGGCTTGCTCAAACTCATGTTCATTGAGTCAGTGATGCCATCCAACCAGCTCATCCTCTGTTGACCCTTTTCCTCCTGACTTCAATTTTTCCCAGTATCAGAGTCTTTTCTAATTAATCAATTCTCTGCATCAGGTAGCCAAAGTATTGAAGCTTCAGCTTCAGCATCAGTCCTTCCAATAAATATTCAGTACTGATTTCCTTTAGGATTGACTGGTTTGATCTTCATTCAGTACAACAGACTCTCAAGAGCCTTCTCCAACTTTAAAAGCATCGATCCTTCAGCACTCAGCTTTCTTTTTGGTTTCCCCCTAAGACCCAGTTTCCCCCACAGTCAGTCTCTCCCAACAAGAAGCTTCCATTAGCCTCTTATCCTTCTCCATCAGAGGGCAAACAGAATGAAAACCACAATCAAAGAAAACTAACCAAACTGATCATATGGACCAAAGCCCCATCTAACTGAATGAAACTATGCACCATGCCTTGTAGGGCCACCCAAGATGGACGGGTCATGGTGGAGAGTTCAGACAAAATGTGGTCCACTAGAAAAGGGAATGGCAAACCACTTCAGTATTCCTGCCTGGAGAACCTCATAAGCAGTACAGTGGTCTTTATTTTTATTTTTAAAATCCTTTTTTGACATCTCTTTGAAATTGGAAGAATATAGAAAAACATATAAATAAATATAGGTCAGTATAAATGTGGAAGTCAGTTCAGTTCAATCGCTCAGTTGTGTCTGATTCTTTGCAACCCCATGGACGCAGCAAGCCAGGCCTCCCTGTCCATCACCAACTCCCAAAGTTCATTCAAACTCATGTCCATTGAGTTGGTGATGCCATCCAACTATCTCATTCTCTGTCATCCCCTTCTCTTCCCACTTTCAATCTTGTCCAGTATCAAGGTCTTTTCCAATGAGTCAGTTCTTCGCATCACATGGCCAAAGTATTAGACTTTCAGCTTCATCATCAGTCCTTCCAATGAATATTAAGGACTAATTTCCTCTAGGATGGACTGGTTGGCTCTCCTTGTTGTCCAAGGGACTCTCAAGAGTCTTCTCCAACACCACAGTTCAAAAGCATCAATTCTTTGGTGCTAAGCTTTCTTTATAGTCCAACTCTCACATCCATACATGACTGCTTGAAAAACCATAGCTTTGACTAGATGGACCTTTGTTGTCAAAGTAATATTTCTGCTTTTTAACATGCTATCTAGGTAGGACATAAATTTTCTTCCAAGGAGCAAGCATTGTTTAATTTCATGGCTGCAGTCACCATCTGCAGTGATTTGGGAGCCCAGAAAAATAAAGTCTGTCACTGTTACCATTGTTTCTCCACTATTTGCCATTAAGTGATGGGACTGGATGCCATGATCTTAGTTTTCTGAATGTTGAGTTTTAAGCCAACTTTTTCATTCTCCTCTTTAATTTCCATCAAGAGGTTTTCAGTTCTTCTTCTCTTTCTGCCATAAGAGTGGTATCATCTGCATATCTGAAGTTATTGCTATTTCTCCCGGCAATCTTGATTCCAGCTTGTACTTCATCCAGTCCAGCATTTCTCATGTTGTACTCTGCATAGAAGTTAAATAAGCAGGGTGACAATATACAGCCTTGATGTACTCCTTTCCCAATTTGGAACCAGTTTCCTGTTGCATGTCCAGTTCTAACTATTGCTTCCAGACCTGCATACAGATTTCTTACGAGGCAGGTCAGGTGGCCTGGTATTCACATATCTTTAAGAATTTTCCACAGCTTGTTGTATCCACACAGTGAAAGGTTTGGCATAGTCAATAAAGCAAAAGTAGATGTTTTTCTGGAACTCTCTTGCTTTTTCAATAATCCAGTGGATGTTGGCAATTTGATCTCTGGTTACCCTCTGCCTTTTCTAAATACAGCTTAACTATCTGGAAGTTCATGTTTCACATACTGTTGAAGCCCGGCTTGGAGAATTGTGAGCATTACCTTGCAAGCGTGTGAGATGAGTACAACTGTGCGGTAGTTTGAGCATTCTTTGGCATTGCCTTTCTTAGGTATTGGAATGAAACTGACCATTTCCAATCCTGTGGCCACTGCTGGGTTTTCCAAATTTTCTGGCATATTGAGTGCAGCACTTTAGTATTCTTGCCTTGAGAAGCTCATGTACAGTATGGAAAGCCAGAAAGATTGGACACTGAAAGATGAACTCCTTTGGTAGGGGCCCAATATGCTGCTGAAGATCAGTGGAGAAATAACTCCAGAAAGAATGAACAGATGGAGCCTAAGTAAAAACAACAAATAATTGTGAATGTGACTGGTGATGGAAGTAGTCTGATGCTATAAAGAGCAGTGCTGTATAGGAATCTGGAATGTTAGGTTAATGTTAGATTAAATGTTAGATTTACCATGAATCAAGGTAAATTGGAAATGGTCAAACAGGAGATGGCAAGACTGAACATTGACATTTTAGGAATCAGCGAACTAAAATGGACTGGAATGGGTGAACTTAACTCAGATGACCATTATATCTATTACTGTGGGCAAGAATCCCTTAGAAGAAATAGAGTAGCCATCATAGTCAACGAAAGGGTCCGAAATGCAGTACTTGGATGCAATCTCAAAAATGACAGAATGATTTCTGTTCATTTCCAAGGCAAACCTTTCAGTATCAGAGTAATCCAAGTCTATGCCCCAACCAGTAATACTGAAAAAGCTGACATTGAACTGTTCTGTGAAGACCTACAAGACCTTCTAGAACTAACACCCAAAAAAGATGCCCTTTGCATTATAAGGGACTGGACTGCAAAAGTAAGAAGTCAAGAAACACCTGGAGTAACAGGCAAATTTGGCCTTGGAGTACAGAATGAAACAGGACAAAGGCTAATAGAGTTTTGATAAGAGAACACACTGTTTATAGCAAACACCCTCTTCCAACAACACAAGAGAAAACTCTACACATGGACATCCCCAGATGGTTAATAACTAAATCAGATGGATTATATTCTTTGCAGCCAAAGATGGAGAAGCTCTACACAATTAGCAAAAACAAGACCAGGAGCTTACTATGGCTCAGATCATAAACTCCTTATTGCCAAACTCAGACTTAAATTGAAGAAAGTAGGGAAAACCACTAGACCATTCAGGTATGACCTAAAGCAAATCCCTTACAAATATACATTGGAAGTGAGGAATAGATTCAAGGGATTAGATCTGATAGACAGAGTGCCTGAAGGACTATGGATGGAGCTTTGTGACATTGTATAGGAGACAGAGATCAAGACCATCCCCATGGAAAAGAAATACAAAAAAGCAAAATGGCTCTCTGAGAAGGAATTCCAAGTAGCTGTGAGAAGACAAAAAGCTAAAGGCAAAGGAGAAATGGAAAGATATACCCATTTGACTGCAGAGTTCCAAAGAATAGCAAGGAGAAATATGAAATCCTTCCTCAGTGACCAATGCTAAGAAATAGAGGAAAACAATAGGATGAGAAAGACTAGAAATCTCTTGAAGAAAAGTAGAGATACCAAGGGGAATTTCATGCAAAGCTGGGCTCAATAAAGGATAGAAATGGTATGGACTTAACAGAAGCAGATTGGATTAGATCCCACCTTAATGCCCTTATTTTAACTTACATCTATAAAGGAATTATTTACAAACACAATCACATTTTTAATTACTGGGAGTTATGGTCTCAGCTTAAGGATTTAAGGGGTACACAGTTCAGCTTATACCAGCAGGGGGAGGGAAAGAGTATGGCAAAAAGCACTTCATGAATGCACTCAGGAAAGGAAAAGTCCACGTTGAAATCTAGACTAAAGTGTCAAGATTAAATCATTGTGACCTTTTGATGATCCAACTCCTAAAAGCATTGGTAAATATATGTTTTGTGAGATAATGCAGAAATACCAAGTGGGAAAAGAAAGAAGTGGCTAACCTAGCCTCCACAGCAAAACTGGAGAGATATTGAGGAAGAAAAATACAACTCTAAAGAAAGAATCAAATTTCAATTATTAAATGAATCTGAGCAGTGTATTAAATGAAAACAGGGTTGTTTTGTGATTTAAAATGGCCACAGAAAAATTTGTTTCTGGAAATTATGGGGCCTTGCTGAGTTTTTAATCTAGGAAACAGGGGAGAACAAGACTCACAGAGCAGATTTTTAAATGGATTGGGATTAAGAGATTGATAAACAAGGCACACACTGGAGAAGAGTTTCTGCAAAACATATATCTGATAAAAGATTGATACTCAAAATACACAAGTAACTTATAACTCAATAATAGGGAAGAAAGCCCAATTAAAATTTGGGGAAAAGGAAAATGATATGATCATCTATAGACAAAAATGAAAAGTATTCACAAACCAACTTTTGGAACTAGTAAACAGTTATAGCAAGACTGCAGGATACACAGTTTATATATACAATTAATATAAGTATTTCTTCAGTCTTGTCAAAGAAGAATGGAGCTGGAGCAATCACACTTCCTGACTTTATACTACAAAGCTCTAATAATTAAAACAGTATAGTACAGGCACAAAAGCAGACACATAGATCAATGGAACAGAATAGAAAGCCCAGAAATAAGCCAATACACTTATGGTCAATTAAGTTTCAACAAAGGAGTCAAGAATATAAAGACAGAAGAGAAAAGATAGTCTGTTCAAGTGGTTCCAGGAAAACTGGACAACTACTTGTAAAGAGTGAGATTAGAACAATATGACAGAGAAGGCAATGGGAATCCACTCCAGTACCCTTGCCTGGAAAATCCCATGGATGCAGGAGCCTGGTAGGCTGCAGTCCATGGGGTTGCTGAGTCAGGAAAGACAGCGATTTCACTTTCACATTTCACTTTCACTCATTAGAGAAGGAAATGGCAACCTACTCCAGTGTTCTTGCCTGGAGAATTTCACGGACGGGGGAGCCTGGTGGGCTGCCATCTATGGGGTCGCACAGAGTCAGACACAACTGAAGCAACTTAGCAGCAGCAGCAGAAGAACAATATGAAACATCATATATGAAAATAAATTTCAAATGGGTTAAAGACCTAAATGTGAGACAAGATACCGTAAAACTCCTAGAGGAATACAACACTTTTTAAAATAGTTTTGTAGAACAGTTTTTAAAATATATCACAGAGATACTTTTTAGGATTCATCTTCCAGAGTAATGAAAATAAAAGCAAAAGTAAAGCAGTGGGGCCCAATTAAACTTAAAAGCATTTACACTGAAAAGGAAACTGTAAGCAAAAGGAAAAGACAACTTGTGGAATGGGAGAAAATATTCACAATGGAAGTGATTGTCAAGACCTTTAATTCCAAAATATACAAACAGCTTAATATCAAATACAAACCAATCAGAAACTGGGCAGAAGACCTAAATAGATAGTTTGCAAAAGAAAACACAGATGGCCAACAGGCACATGAAAAGATGCTCAACATCACAAATTATTGGAGAAATGCAAATCAAAACTACATTAAGGTATCATCTCACACCAGTCAGAATGGCACTCATCAAAAAAATCTATAAATAAAAAATTCTTGAGAAGGTTTAGAGAAAATGAAGCCCTCCTACCCTTTCAGTGGCAATGTGAATTAGTGCAACTAATATGGAGAACAGTATGGAGGTTTCTAAAATTACTAAGTTATAATATGATCCAGTAATCCAACTCCTGGGAATATCCTAAGAAAACCTTAATTTGAAAAGATACGTGAACCCCAGTGTTTATATCAGCATTATTTATAATAGCCAAGACATGGAAGCAACCTAAATGCACATCAACAGAAAAATAAAGAAAATGCATATAATGGAATATTACTTGGCCATAAAAAGAATGAAACAATGCCATTTTCAGCAACATGGATGGACTTAGAAATTATCATACAAAGTACTAAGTCAAAAAGACGAAGACAAATACCATATGATATAACTTATATATGTAATCTAAAAAATGACATAAGTGAACTTGTCTGCCAAACAAAAACAGACTTACAGACATTAACAACAAACTTATGGTTACCAAAGGAGAAAAGGAGGGAGAGATCAACTAGCAGTTTCAGATTAGCAGATAAACAACAAGGATATACTGTACAGCACAGGGAACTATATTCAATATCTTTTACTATAAATGGAAAAGAAATTTTTTTTTTAATTGCAGTAAAAAAGGAAACGTGGGTCAAAGACCTTAACAGACATCTCACCTAAGATGATACACAGGTGGCAAACAAGTATATGAACACATGCCCCAACTCATATGTCATCAAGGAGATACAAATTAAAGCAACAGTACGATTAAACTATAACACCTATTAGAATGGCCAAAATTGAGATTACTGACACACAAAATACTGGCAATGTTGTGAAACAACTTCAGTGCTAGAGGTTATGCAAATGGACAGCTATATCTGAATAGAATTTGGCAGCTTCTTATATAACTAAACATACATTTATCATAAGATTCAGTAATCATACTTCTTGGTATTTATCCAAATTAGTTGAAACCCATGTCAATACAGAAGACTGCACTTGAATGTTTATATCAAGTTTATTCATAAATGCTGAAAGCTAAAAGCTACCAAGATGCCTTTCAATAGGTAAATGGATAAAAAAAGTGTTGCCCATCCATACAGTGGAATATTATTCAGCACTAAAAAGAAATGAGTTATCAAACAATTGAAAAGACATAGAGGAAACATATATAGCCTAATAGGTGAAAGAAGTAAATCTGAAAATGCCTCATATTGGATGATTCCAACTATATGATATTTAGAAAAGTCAAAACTATGGAGACAATAAAAAGATCAGTGGTGAGTTGCTAGAGGTTTGGGGGAAAGGAGAGCAGGAAGGATGAACCAGTGGAGTGCAGGCGATTTTTAGGGCTATAAAGCTATCCTGAATAATACTACAATGGTGGATACATGGCATTATTATAGATTCATGACATTTGCCCAAACTCAATTATATAGCACAAAGAGTGAATACTACCTTAAACTACAAACTTCTGTTAATAATGATGTATCAATGTTAGCTTCCAACAAATGCAACAAACTAAGTGCAAAATGTTAACAACCAGGGAAACTTGGGAGAGATGGGGGCAGAGATATGGACAGATTCTGTATGTTCCACTCAGTTTTTCACTAAACCTAAAACTAATTTTTAAAAAAAGTAAATAAAGTGTACTAACTTTTGAAAGGGGCAAGTAAAAACGGGGTGGAAGTAGGGGAGACAAAACCCTTTCATTATTTAACATTTAATTTTGGTGTTTTCTTGTAGGTGGGGTAGAGAAGATCAACCTGACTCTCCCAGGAAGCATAACAAAAAGGCCATGATCTTGGGGAATCATCAGATTTCTGATATTACTAAGAAGTGGAAAATTTTTCTCAAGATTGTGAAAATTTATAAAAAATGGGATATTTTGGAACAAACAATTTAAAATGATGGAAGAGTTTGACTGTGTGACAAAAAGGGACAGGGGGAAGAACTGCAGAAAAATAAATGAATGGTAAGGACTTCCCTGGTAGACAAGTAGCTAAGACCCCACACTCTCAATACACGGGGCTCGGGTGCAATCCCTGGTCAGGGAAACTAGATCCCACATGCCACAACTAAGAGTTCACATGCCTTTATTAAAGATTCTTCATGCCACAATGAAGATCCCATGTGCTGCAACTAAGACCCCGGCCAAATAAATAAATGACTGTGGAAAAAAAAATAAGTGAATGGCAGCCATAACCAGAATCCTGCATTTTGGCTTTAGCTTTTCAACAATAGATGGCTGTTTCATGCTGACCCTGGGTTATATTAGAAATGTGGATAGGAAACTACTACCATCTCTTGCACAAGCAGTACAGTGGTCTAGACTGCGGTTTGTAACTCCTCTTAGGATGCCAGCAAAAAAGGGAGTTATTGGGTCTTTGAAGTGTCTGCTTTCCATTTGGCAAGGAACGTGGGGATAGAGTCAGATGTGGTTAGGATTGTTTAAGTGGGGGTGTCAAGGATCCACATGGGTTATTGAATGAGATTTAGATGAGTTGAGTTATGAATAGTAGAGTTGTAGCCCAAGGGGTTCCACTTGAAAAGATAATACCATACAAACATTTTCTGGTCTGAAGAGGCTGCAAACTCAGAAAAGTTGGTGGAAAGGCAATAACCTCAGGATTTTACACATCCTGAAGTTTGAAAAAATTTTTTTAATTTCTCTTTGCAATCTCTTTTAACCAGTCATAGATTATTCAAGTTTGAAGGAAAGTTAAAGGTTATTTAGTCCAAATCCTCCAATTTAAAGTGTGTAAATAAGCCAAGAGAAGTTAAACAAGTTACCCAAATTCATAAATCCATTTAATAGAGAATACAACTCCAGGATTCTAAAAGCTAATTAGATCTTCAGGTTCTTTCAAAATATGTGTTCCTTTAGTAAGAACTTTCTGTTATGAAATGTGATTTTAATTTATCAAATATTTTATTGTATAGCTGTCAAATATATATATTTACACAATATATAAATCAGTCTATGAATCAATGTTATATATACAATATGCTTAATTAAAATAAAAGATGACAATAAAGTACCAAGCATGGCTTCTGCACTAAGGATACTTCTTTTATGTCAAACTGTTTTCCTCAATATGTATTTCTAAATTTCTTTTTCATTATCTTATAATTCTATTAAAAGAATAACCAACCTTCCCTTGTCACTTTTAACATTTTCAGTTGAGAGTTGCCTAAATGTTTCAGTTATACACAAGAGTCTCCATGTTGCTAATACAAAAGAGCCTCTCATGCTGTTTTATCTATGTGATGATTACTATGTCAGCTTTGTCTCTGAGCTGCATTTTTGAAGGAGGTTTAGGAGGTTTGTTTTATAATTTAACTGTACTGGAATATGAACACAAGTGGTATAATGTCTGGGGACAGGGCAGACTGACAAAGTAATGAGTAAGCCATTTACTTTCCAAAAATAAGCAGTGTAATTTTGGTAAATAATTATGCAGGCTGTGAGCCTTTGGAATGCACAGCCCTCATATACACACACATCAAATAGATATACACACATATTTAAGTAATTGCATTCAAAGTCTAAAGCTAAATATATATGAAATAACATTAGCTTTAAGGTAGATAAGTGAAAGTGCAAGTGAAGTCGTTCAGTCGTGTCCAACTCTTTGCGACCCCATGGACTAGTAGCCTACCAGGCTTCTCCCTCCATGGGATTTTCCAGGCAAGAATACTGGAGTGGGTTGCCATTTCACAATATAATAATAAGAAGAAATGATATAACAAACTCACTGACATCTGCAAAAGTGAGACCACATCTACTGTGATCACTTCTGTAAGGAAAAAATTGGAAAGATTACCAAAATAATTAAAAGAACTGCAGTCATTTCCTTCCTTCTTAAAATGACTATCTTAATGGAGAATTTAGTAGCTCTTTAAAATATTTGAAAGATCTTCAAATAAAGAAAACAGAAGACATATGTATTAGAGTACAAAATCTAGAAGTAAAACTAATGGGTTGAAGTCACAAGTTATAGTCAATACAACATTGTCTTACACATTGTTATTTAATGATGGAGATTTCTTATGAGGATATCAGCTTTAGGATTTTGTAGTGAATGATTATATATGAGTCAATAATATGTGCAGTTTTCATATGTACAGATGAGTATGCTTAAACTTACTCTTAGGTCTCTTTGCAATTCTTTAATAAATAATTTGTTTCTTCAGCCATGTTGAAGTTTCTGAGTATCATGTTGTTACAAATGGAGCACCTTTGTAGTGTAATCACAAATGAAGCCACCTTTCACTTTCAGAATATCCCAGGTTATGTAATAAATTATGCTGTCATTCTAATAACACTTCATATCGCTAGAATTGACCTGTTTCTACCTCAAAATCTGAAATAGTGCATAGACATGTATGTGGCCACATGTGTGTATGTGTGTCTGTGAGTGTGTGGTTTGCTAAACTTTAGCAAGGGATGAAAAGTGACCAGAGTGTAGCAATTCTTTATAGATTTCCTCGTTTCAAGAAATCTAATAAACCTGAAATAGAAAGTAGATAATTATGTGCTGAATCTGGATTGCAAGTAGGATCAACTTGAGTAATTATAATAAAAGCCTATTCATCTTTCTACAAAATATGCCCTTAGTGGAATTCATGAATACTTTTTCACAAAAAGTAGATTAAATTAATATTCATGTGCTGGTCAAGTATGTACAGCACTCAGTATTATTAGGCCTATTAAATATTGCCCAATCAGGAAATAGTAATTTTTGTTCTTAAATTTTGGTACTTAAGTGTTGGGTGATTTAAAATAAAATGTTTGTTTTTTCCTTTAGATGTATGACTTTACTCAATAGAATGATAAATATCCAAGTTGAAAATGACATAATCTATTGAACAGACTCAACTTTATAAAATATACCAGAACAATAATCTAAGTATTTGTACATAAATGTTAATTTTAAAAATAAAATATGTATGTATGCTTAACATATCTCCCACATATATAAAATATAATTTTTATTAAAGTCTATTGCATACATACTTTACTATACACATATGTATTTCTCATCAGCATTTCACATATTATTGCTACAACTTGTAACAATGGAGATTAACATCTACTGAGCAGTTATTAAGTGCAGAGTACTCTTCTAAACCCATTTATTTTATCATTTAATCATCATAGTGACCATATGATTGTGAGACACTGTTTTATTTATGATCTCAGGATTAGGAAACTGAGTCATTCTTCAAAATTATACCACTGTGAAGTAGTAGGGCCAGGAATCAAATCTAAGCAATTTGTTCACATTAACCTCCCTTCAAGAATCACACACATGAAACTGAAATTCATACACTTATTTTTTAGTTATAAAACTAACTCCTAACTCTTACTTTTCCCATAATATCTGGAGAAGAATTATTTTCCCTGTCTTTCTCTCCATCATCCTCTTGATTCCATATCTTCTGATCAAACCTGTTTGCTGTGCAATTTGCAGGTTACATAAAATTTTATCATCCACATTCATTTGCTCCTTGTAGTTTTTTTTACTAGTATTTTATAGCCACTTGTCTTTCAAAACATTAGACTGCAGGCAGTCTGGGTCATTTTAATATTTCTGTTCTGTAAATATTCTTTCTGAACCTATTTGGGAAAACATTTACCTCCTTGTAAGAAGAATACAGAGGGGACATCTTTTATGAACATCCTTGCTAGGATGATCTCAAATTTGAGAAGTGTTATTAAAAATATCTTACACTATTTCCCAGAAATAAATGATCTCCCATGCCTTACTGCAACATAATTTTCAACATTTCATGTGGTCACCATTAGCTTGGACATTAAAACTTAACACAGTTTTAGATATTACATATATTTGTGTTTAGGTATATGTGTATGTGAATTATGTAAAAATATTTATTGTATCTATTTAATTATTTATAACAACAGGAACCCTTTTTTATATTAAATGCTCCCTGAAAGTCAAAGTGTTAATCACTCAGTTATGTCCATCTCTTTGCAACCCCATGGACTGAAGCCCACCAGTCTCCTCTGTCCATGGAATTCTCCAGGCAAGAATACTGGAATGTATTGTCATTTATTCTCCAGGGGATCTTCCCAACCCAGGGCTCAAACCTGGTTCTCCTGCATTGCAGGCAGATTCTTTATTATCTGAGCCACCAGGGAAGGCCAAATGCTTCCTGCTGCTGCTGTTGCTGCTAAGTCGCTTCAGTCGTGTCTGACTCTGTGCGACCCCATAGACGACAGCCTACCAGGCTCCTCCATCCCTGGGATTCTCCAGGCAAGAATACTGGAGTGGGTTGCCATTTCCTTCTCTAATGAATGCATGCATGCTAAGTCGCTTCAGTCGTGTCCGACTCTGTGCAACCCCATGGACAGCAGCCCACCAGGCTCCTCTGTCCACAGGATTCAATAGGCAAGAATACTGGAGTGGGTTGCCATTTCCTTCTCCAAATGCTTCCTAGAATCATAAAATTACTTAGGACTCAATATGTGAGATAAGAAGCAGCTGAAAATAAAGTCAAAATAAAAAATTGATGATTTTCTGACCAAGTAATTGAATTGACATCTTTTCTTGCCCAAGCATTTAAACATAGGTGTTTATTCTTTATTTAGTAAAAATGTTATTTGTATTAACATCTACAACATTTTAAAATATCTGTGCAATTTCAAAGGTTATATAACTGGATTTTATAAGCAGTGAAGGATCCCAGATTTATACTTTTTGATTCTTAACTATTTAGTAAGAATTATATTGTCTCACTCCCCTGCAAACTTGCCATTTTTCCCAAATAGGCTTTCTATGGTTCATTAACTCTGAATATGGAATTGCATCAGAAGGGCCTATAGGAGAATGAGGCATTTACTCAGCGGACCTATGATGGAATCTTTAACAGCTAGAGATCCTCCTATTCATATATATGACGCCATCTCTTAATTTGATATTTACTTTAAAAACAAAATCTATCAATGATGCAACAAAACAATAACATTAAAGTTTGTTTTATGCTAACTTAGCACTAAATTAGAGAAAATTCTTTTGAACTTCAGTCAGTTCAGTTCAGTTCAGTCGCTCAGTCATGTCCGACTATTTGTGACCCCATGAATCGCAGCACGCCAGGCCTCCCTGTCTATCACCAACTCCCGGAGTTCACTCAGACTCACATCCATCGAGTCAGTGATGCCATCCAATCATCTTATCCTCTGTCATCCCCTTCTCCTCCTGACCCCAATCCCTCCCAGCATCAGAGTCTTTTCCAATAAGTCAACTCTTCACATGAGGTGCCCAAAGTACTGGAGTTTCAGCTTTAGCATCATTCCTTCCAAAGAAATCCCAGGGTTGATCTCCTTCAGAATGGACTGGTTGGATCTCCTTTCAGTCCAAGGGACTCGCAAGAGTCTTCTCCAACACCACAGTTCAAAAGCATCAATTCTTCGGCACTCAGCTTTCTTCACAGTCCAACTCTCACATCCATACATGACTACTGGAAAAACCATAGCCTTGACTAGATGGACCTTAGTCGGCAAAGTAATATCTCTGCTTTCGAATATGCTGTCTAGGTTGGTCATAACTTTTCTTCCAAGGAGTAAGCGTCTTTTAATTTCATGGCTGAAGTCACCATCTGCAGTGATTTTGGAGCCCCCAAAATAAAGTCTGACACTGTTTCCACTGTTTCCCCATCTATTTCAGTACCTGATAACAAATGTAACTGAAGTTTGTCAAGAAATGAAATTCTTTTTTGATGGAATATATAGAAAAAAATTAGTTACTTTTTTTTTAATATGACTGTCACTTATGTCATTACCACAAAAATATATTCTAGTTTTGAATCTGATTTTAAACAAGTACTTGAAACGCTATCCACCATAACAAAATCATCTACCCTCAACCTGTCCTCTTCCTGCAGACACAAATAATACAAGTTCTCTTCAATAAAAGGATATTAATTTCAATTTTCAGCTTCCACATATAAAGAGTTTGGGGAATACCTTGGCAGTCCAGTGGTTAGGATTCTACAATTCCATGGCTAAGGGCCTAGATTCTATCCCTGGTTGGGAACTGGGATTCCATAGCTGTGCTGTGTGACCAAGGAGGAAAAGAAAAATAAAAGAGTTTTGAAGTTGCCACTTCTGTACTTAAAGGAAGGAAAGTATCAGCCACCTGAAAATCAATGACTTTCAAAGATCCATCAGAGAATTGAGGTTGCAAGGCTAACTACCACTTTAAAGAATGGAGAGAAAGGCACATTGTGTAACACTGAAGAGATCTGCTTACCTCAACTGATAGAAATGCTTAAATAGCAGTTTTGAAGAACTGCTAAATATTTACTGTGAACTGTCAGAGGGAAGAGAAGAATAATCATTATGAAATATACTCAAGAGACTTTCTTACAGCAAAGGTCTACAGTCAAAGGGAAAAGACTTTACCAGTGTCTTTCACAGTTGGGGAAAGGAAATTTCTCCCACTCCAGCCACCTCTAGGCTTTCTGTATCACACAAGAGGAAAATAAATAGTCAACAGGGGTCAAGGGTTCAAGAAAATAGATTGGGAACATTGGGATTGAGAATCAGGAAAAGAAAGAAGAGGAAGGGAAAATGTTAAACCACTGAGAAACACATATAAGGGTTTTAGTCTGGAGACCCAGGCTTACTAAAAGACTGAAATCTAATCAGAAGATTACAGAATACTCCCTCTCCACTTCACCTAACCACACACCAAAAGAGACCCAGTAAAATTACAGCTGAACAAGCTGCAAGACACGCTCTCTGAGGAGTACTGATGGAAGCCCAAAGTGATGAGGAGGCGGCAACAAGCACACTAGATGATTTTAAAGACTAACTTCTACTTACAATAGCAACAGCTCAATTCTTAGCCAGAACAATATAAATACTCACTCTAAATATCTATTTTCTTCAGTTAATATTCACCCTTCCCCCATAAAAACCATATCTAGCTTTCAAAAAAATTATAAAGCATGCCAAGGGCAAGGAAAAGCAACATAGCTTTAAAAAACAAAGTAGTCATCAAAACCAGACTGAGATGTGAAAAGTATGTTCAAATGATCAGGCAGGGAATGTGTAATGACCATGATATAATCAATATGTTAAGGTTTCTAACGGAAAAGGTACACAACATGTGAATCAGATGACTAAAATATGTAAACTATCTCAAAAAGCAGTGAAATGAAATGCTAGAAGTAAAAAACTACTATAACAAAGGTGAAGAATGCCTTCTAGATTCGTCAGTGGATTCAAAAAGGCTGAGAAAGGATCGGTGGTCTTGGAGGTAGGGCAACAGAGAATAACTAATCTGAAATGCAAAAAGAATAAAAGAATGAAAACCCAAAACTAACTTCCAAGAATGATGGGACAACATGAAAAAAGAACATAATGTGTAAATGGAATACAGAAAAAAAGAGAAAATAGAGCAGAAGAAATATATGAAGTAATAATGGCAAAGAGCTTTTCAAAATTAACTATGACAATCAAGCAACATATTCAGGAAGCCCAGAGAACACCAAGAAAGACACACAGCAAATAAACCACACCTAGGTATATCATATTGAAACTGCAGGGGAAAAAAAAAAAAACTTTCAAAGAAGGTACATGATAAACTTTGATGTATATAAAGAAAGAAAAAAGTGAAAAAGAAAGATATGACAGTAAAATAAAACACTTTGTTATTACTTGATGTGAAATCTGTGTTTCTTTAAAAACAATAGTACGAATACATTAGGTGATTACAACATGTGTTTATATGTCTGTTATTTTTGGAAATAACAAATGTCATAAGAAATAGAGAAGGAATCATATTAATCTAACAAAATATGTACAGGACCTGTATGTGGAAAACTATAAAGCAATGATGAAAGAACTCAAACAGTATCTAAGCAAATGGAGATATATTCCATGTTTCTGGATTATAATACTTGATATTGGTAAGATCCCAGTTCTGACCAAATTGATCTATAGATTCAATGCAAGCCAATTAAAATCTTAGGAAACCATTTTTTCGATACTCACAAACTGATTCAACAGTTTTTGTGGAAAGATGAAAGACCTAGAATAATCAGTACAAACTAAAGAAGAACAAAATTAAAAGATTCACACTATTCAATTTCAATACTTAGCATAAAGCTATAGCAAATAATAAAGTATGGTGAAATAACAGACATACAGAAGAATAAAACAGAATAAAGATCCCAGAGTTGGACCCACACAACCGTATTCAATTGATTTATTTTTAACAGAGGCACAAGGGCAAGAGAAAGAACAATCTTTTCAATAACTGGTGCTAGAACAACTGGACATCCATATGCTAAAGAAAAAAAAAAGAATCCAGAAATAGACTACACATACTACATAAAAGTTTACTAAAAATGGACCATTATAGTATGTGAAAGGATAAGCTTAGAAAAACAAAGTATATAAGACAGTCTTAGATACAATAGTGAAAACATGACCCATGAATGAAAAAAAAGTTGGAGTTTATTAACATGAAAATTTTCTCTGTCAAAGACATTCTCAAAATTTTAGTAAACAGGTTATAAACTGGGAGAAAATATTTCTAAAATATATAACTGATAAGAGAAATATATTTAACATACACAAAGAACTTGTAAAATACAAGAAAAAACTAAAAGTGGGCAAAATATTTTAAGAGGCATATCATCAAGAAAACATACAAATGGAAAATAAACATGAAAACATATTCAACATCATCTGCAATTAGGGCAAACTGAAAATTGCAATAAGTTATTCTAATGCCTGGAAATCTAAAAACTGACAATACAAATTGCTGGTAAAATATAGAACAACAAGGACTCATCCATCCCTGGGAGCAATATGAAAGGTATAGCCACTTTGGAATACAGTTTGGTAGTTTTTGACAAAGCTAAACAAAGCCTTACCATATGATCCAGTATTATTACTTGATCCTAGATATTTCCAATAGATTTAAAAACACATGCATGCAAAGGTTTCTAGTGGTTCTATTCATAATCACTAAAAACCATGAATCAATCATGATGTCTTTCAATAAACTGGATATGCAAATTTAGGGACAGCCATAAAATGGATTACTGTTCAGTAATAAAAAAGAATAAATTATCAAGCCAAACAAAGCCATGAATGCATCTTAAATATATTTTGCCATGTGAAAGTAGCCAAACTAACAGTGTTACGTATACAATATCATTTATTTGAAATTCTGTAAAGACAAAATCACAGAAAATATTGGGTTGGCCAAAAAAGTTCATTCAGGTTTTTCCATATTACATATGGAATATTTTCTATATTACATATTCTATATTACAGAAAAACCTGAATGAACTTCTTTGGCCAACCCAATATATACACATCAGTGCTTACCAGGGATTGAGGAGGACAGCGAGATGGCTAACTAGATGAGTCACAGGGAATCTTTTAGGGTAGTGAAACTCTTCTGTTTGATACTGGAGTGCTAGATACATGATACTGTACATTTGTCAAAAACCTTAGATCTTTGGGCTTCCCTGGTGGCTCGGACTGTAAAGAATCTGCCTGCAATTCTGGAGACCCAGGTTGAATCACCGATTTGGGAAGATCCCCTGGAGAAGTGAATGGCATCCTACTGCAGCATTCTTGCCCAGAGAATCCAATGGACAGAGGAGCCTGGAGGGCTATAGTCCATGGGCTCACAAAGGGTCCCTGGAGACACCACTGAGCCACTAACACTTAAACCTTTACCTGACAAAGAGTGAACGTCACTGTATGCGAATTAAGAAAAGATCATTTGGGAAGTCCAGGAGTCCCGGGATAGAGTGGTAACTGTGACAAAATAATCTTACTATGTTAAAAATGTGTAAAACCGAATCACTACAGAGAAAACGGGGAACATATAGCAACAAACTTTAGGAAGAGTGGTGATTACACAATTAAAGGCAACGGAATTGCACAAAATGACCATTGTATTAATTGACAAAATTTTTCCTTACAAGAGTAGAGGTTAACAATTCTAAAACCATAATATAAGTATACTCATTTCAGTTAAGTTGCTCAGTCATGTCCGACTCTTTGCAACCCCATGGATTACAGCACACCAGGCCTCCCTGTCCATCACCAACTCCCGGGGTTTACTCAAACTCATGTCCATTGAGTCAGTGACGCCATTCAATCATCTCATTCTCTGTCATCCCCTTCTCTTCCCACCTTCAATCTTTCCCAACATCAGGGTCTTTTCAATTAAGCAATTAATTAAATGACTGATGGACAGCTGAAAGCAGGTTTCTAACTGTTGGAATACATTTCAGATAGTAAGGGGAGAGGGTTAGAATAACACATATACTAATGGCTTAGAGTTGGAAACATCAGCATAAAGTCATGTTTAGCTTAAACTAGACACAGATGGATGCATTATAAATATTTACAAGTTTTCGCCTAAGCATGGATTAGTATACACATATATATTCCATTGCTGTCACTGAGAAGACCTATAAGCAATGACACCCTAGTAATAAAGAGTACACCTGAAACTCATGTTCAGTTCAGTTCAGTTCAGTCACTCAGTTGTGTCCGACTCTTTGAAACTCCATGAATTGCAGCACGCCACGCTTCCCTGTCCATCAACAACTCCCGGAGTTCACTCAAACTCATGTGCATCAAGTCGGTGATGCCATCCAGCCATCTCATCCTCTGTCGTACCCTTCTCCTCCTGCCCCCAATCCCTCCCAGCATCAGAGTCTTTTCCAATGAGTCAACTCTTCTCATGAAGTGGCCAAAGTACTGGAGTTTCAGCTTTAGCATCAGTCCTTCCAAAGAACACCCAGTACTGATCTCCTTTAGAATGGATTGATTGGATCTCCTTGCAGTCCAAGGGACTCTCAAGAGACTTCTCAAACACCAAAGTTCAAAAGCATCAATTCTCCGGTGCTCAGCTTTCTTCACAGACAAACTCTCACATTCATACATGACTACTGGAAAAACCATAGCCTTGACTAGATGGACCTTTGTTGGCAAAGTAATGTCTCTGCTTTTGAACATGCTGTCTAGCTTGGTCATAACCTTCCTTCCAAGGAGTAAGCATCTTTTAATTTCATGGCTGCAGTCACCATCTTCAGGGATTTTGGAGCCCCCCAAAATAAAATCTGACACTGTTTCCGCATCTATTTCCCATGAAGTGATGGGACCAGATGCCATAATCTTAGTTTTCTGAGCCGTCTCACTAAGCGCGGGCGACTGCGTGCGAGAGCCGGCTCGCCCACTAAGCACAGCCGAGAGGAGCTACCCACGTCCGAGGTCAAGGGCAGCGGCTGAATGGAGCTACCCTGTGTCCGAGGTCAGGGGTGGCCGGGAGGAGACACCCCACGTCTGAGATCAGGGGCGGCCGGGAGAAGCCATCTCATGCCCGAGGCCAGGGGCAGTGACCCTGAGGAGCCACCCCAAGCTCAAGGCTAGGGACGGCAGCCGGAAGGAGACACCCACGCCCGAGGACAGGGCCCGCAGCCTGGAGGAGCAAACCTAGGAGCAATAGCTGCGCAGAGGGACTAGAGGAGCTATCCCACGTTGAATGTCAGGAATGGTGGCGGTAAGGAGATACCCCTCATCAAGATAAGGAGGAGCAGCTGTGCTTTGCTGGAGCAGCTGTGAAGAGATACCCTCACGTCCAAGGTAAGATAAATCCAAGTAAGATGGTAGGTGTTGCAAGAGGGCATCAGAGGGCAGACACACTGAAACCATACTCACAGAAAACTAGTCAATCTAACCACACTAGGACCACAGCCTTGTCTAACTCAATGAAACCAAGCCATGCCTGCGGGGCAACTCAAGACGGGTGGGTCATGGTGGAGAGGTCTGACAGAACGTGGTCCACTGGAGAAGTGAATGGCAAGCCGCTTCAGTATTCTTGCCTTGAGATCCCCATGAACAGTATGAAAAGGCACTATATAGGATGCCAAAAGAGGAACTCCCCAGGTCATTAGGTGCCCAATATGCTACTGGAGATCAGAGGAGAAATAACTACAGAAAGAATGAAGGGATGGAGCCAAAGCAAAAGCAATACCCAGTTGTGGATGTGATTGGTGATAGAAGAAAGATGCTGATAGAAGCAAGATGCAATAAAGAGCAATATTACATAGGAACCTGGAATGTCAGGTCCATGGATCAAGGCAAATTGGAAGTGGTCAAACAAGAGATGGTAAGAGTGAACATCGACATTCTAGGAATCAGCAAACTAAAATGCACTGGATTGGGTGAATTTAGCTCAGATGACCATTATATCTACTACTGCAGGCAGGAATCCCTCAGAGGAAATGGAGTAGCCATCATGGTCAACAAAAGAGTCCAAAATGCAGTACTTGGATGCAATCTCAAAAATGACAGAATTATCTCTGTTCGTCTCCAAAGTAAAGCATTCAATATCACAGTTATCCAAGTCTATGCCCCAACCAGCAATGCTGAAGAAGCTGAAGTTGGATGGTATTATGAAGACCTATAAGACCTTTTAGAACTAACACCCAAAAAAGATATCCTTTTCATTATAGGGAACTAGAATGCTAAAGTAGGAAGTCAAGAAACACCTGGAGTAACAGGCAAATTTGGCCTTGGAATGTGGAATGAAGCAGGGAAAAGACTAATAGAGTTTTGCCAAGAAAATGCACTGGTCATAGCAAATACCCTCTTCCAACAACACAAGAGAAGACTCTACACATGGACATCACCAGATGGTCAACACCAAAATCAGGCTGATTATATTCTTTGCAGCCAAAGATGGAGAAGCTCTATACGGTCAACAAAAACAAGACCAGGAGCTGCCTGTGGCTCAGATCATGAACTCCTTATTACCAAATTCCGACTCAAATTGAAGAAAGTAGGGAAAACCACTAGACCATTCAGGTATGACCTAAATCGAATCCCTTATGACTATACAGTGGAGTGAGAAATAGATTTAAGGGCCTAGATCTGATAGATAGAGATGAACTATGGAATGAAGTTCGTGACATTGTGCAGGATACAGGGATCAAGACCATCCCCATGGAAAAGAAATACAAAAAAGCAAAATGGCTGTCTGAGGAGGCCTTACAAATATCTGTGAAGAGAAAAGAGGTGAAAAGCAAAGGAGAAAAGGAAAGATATAGGCATCTAAATGCAGAGTTCCAAAGAATAGCAAGAAGAGATATGAAAGCCTTCTTAAGCAATCAATTCAAAGAAATAGAGAAAAACAACAGAATGGGAAAGACTAGAGATCTCTTCAAGAAAATTAGAGACACCAAGGGAACATTTCATGCAAAGATGGGCTTGATAAAGGACAGAAATGGTCTGGACCTAACAGAAGCAGAAGATATTAAGAAGAAATGGCAAGAATACACGGAAGAACTGTACAAAAAAGATCTTCACGACCCAGATAGTCATGATGATGTGATCACTAATCTAAAGCCAGACATCTTGGAATGTGAAGTCAAGTGGGCCTTAGGAAGCATCACTACGAACAAAGCTAGTGGAGGTGATGGAATTCCAGTTGAGCTGTTTTAAATCCTGAAAGATGATGCTGTGAAAGTACTGCACTCAATATGCCAGCAAATTTGGAAAACTCAGCAGTGGCCACAGGACTGGAAAAGGTCAGTTTTCATTCCAATCCCAAAGAAAGGCAATGCAAAAGAATGCTCAAACTACCACACAATTGCACTCATCTCACATGCTAGTAAAATAATGCTCAAAATTCTCCAAGCCAGGCTTCAGCAATACGTGAACCGTGAACTCCCTGATGTTCAAGCTGGTTTTAGAAAAGGCAGAGGAACCAGAGATCAAATTGCCAGCATCCGCTGGATCATGGAAAAAGCAAGAGAGTTCCAGAAAAAACATCTATTTCTGCATTATTGACTATGCCAAAGCCTTTGACTGTGTGGATCACAATAACTGTGCAAAATTCTGAAAGAGATGGGAATACCAGAACATCTGACCTGCCTCTTGAGAAATCTGTACACAGGTCAGGAAGCAACAGTTAGAACTGGACATGGAACAACAGACTGGTTCCAAATAGGAAAAGGAGTACATCAAGGCTGTATATTTTCACCCTGCTTTTTTAACTTATATGCAGAGTATATCATGAGAAATGCTGGACTGGAAGAAACACAAGCTGGAATCAAGATTGCCGGGAGAAATATCAATAACCTCAGATATGCAGATGACACCACCCTTATGGCAGAAAGTGAACAGGAGCTAAAAAGCCTCTTGATGAAAGTGAAAGAGTAGAGCGAAAAAGTTGGCTTAAAGCTCAACATTCAGAAAACGAAGATCATGGCATCTGGTCCCATCACTTCATGGAAAATAGATGGGGAAACCTTGGAAACAGTGTCACTTTATTTTTTTTGGCTCCAAAATCACTGAAGATGGTGACTGCAGCCATGAAATTAAAAGATGCTTACTCCTTGGAAGAAAAGTTATGACCAACCTAGATAGCATATTCAAAAGCAGAGACACTACTTTGCCGACTAAGGTCCATCTAATCAAGGCTATGGTTTTTCCAGCAGTCATGTATGGATGTGAGAGTTGGACTGTGAAGAAGGCTGAGTGCCGAAGAATTGATGCTTTTGAACTGTGGTGTTGGAGAAGACTCTTGAGAGTCCCTTGGACTGCAAGGAGATCCAACCTGTGCACTCTGAAGTAGATCAACCCTGGGATTTCTTTGGAAGGAATGATGCTAAAGCTGAAACTCCTGTACTTTGTCCACCTCATGCGAAGCGTTGACTCATTGGAAAAAACTCTGATGCTGGAAGGGATTGGGGGCAGGAGGAGAAGGGGACGACTGAGAATGAGATGGCTGGATGGCATCACAGTCTCGATTGACGTGAGTCTGAGTGAACACCGGGAGATGGTGATAAACAGGGAGGCCTGACGTGCTGCGATTCATGGGGTCGCAAAGAGTCAGACATGACTGAGCGACTGAACTGAACTGAACTGAACTGAGCTTCAAGCCAACTTTTTCACTCTCGTCTTTCACTTTCATCAAGAGGCTTTTAGTTCCTCTTCACTTTCTACCATAAGGGTGGTGTCATCTGCATATCTGAGTTTATTGATATTTCTCCCAGCAATCTTGATTCCAGTTTGTGCTTCTTCCAGCCCAGCGTTTCTCATGATGTATTCTGCATAGATGTTAAATAAGCAGAGTGGCAATATACAGCCTTGACGTACTCCTTTTCCTATTTGGAACCAGTCTGTTGTTCCATGTCCAGTTCTAAGTGTTGCTTCCTGCCTTGCATACAGGTTTCTCAAGAGGCAGGTCAGGTGGTCTGTATTCCCATCTCTTTCAGAATCTTCCACAGTTTATTGTGATCCACACAGACAAAGGCTTTGGTATAGTCAATAAAGCAGAAATAGATGTTTTTCTGAAACTCTCTTGCTTTTTAGATGGTCCAACGGATGTTGGCAATTTGATCTCTGGTTCCTCTGCCTTTTCTAAAACCAACTTGAACATCTGGAAGTTCACGGTTCATGTATTGCTGAAGCCTGGCTTGGAGAATTTTAAGCATTACTTTACTAGCGTGTGAGATGAGTGCAATTGTGTGGTAGTTTGAGCATTCTTTTGCATTGTCTTTCTGTGGGATTGGAATGAAAACTGAGCTTTTCCAGTCCTGTGGCCACTGCTGAGTTTTTCAAATTTGCTGGCATTTTGAGTGCAACACTTTCACAGCATCATCTTCCAGGATTTGAAGTAGCTCAACTCATTACCTAATACCATTCTCCAATTTAAAGGAAAAAGAAAATATTCTTATACAAAACGTTAGCGGAGTACCAGCAAAGAAGTAATCTAAAACAAAGTAAAATTAAAAAACACAATGACTGGAGTATATAAATAAGAGATAGGAGTCAACTGAAAGAGTCCCCAGTGATCAAGCCTGGAACAATTTCAGCAAAAAATTAATAGAGTATCACATTATAACCCAAAGTAAAATATTCATAAGTTTACACCAATATAAATATTACTGAATAAATTCTTGGAGCAGATATACACAAAACTCCCATGGAAAAGAATGCCAAAGTATTTAGATTTTTTGCCCACAAGGACGTGAAACCTAACTCTCCACTTCTCAAGTGTGGGTTGCACATAGTTACAGAGAAGGCGATGGCAATCCACTCCAGTACTCTTGCCTGGAAAATTCCGTGGACGGAGGAGCCTGGTAGGCTGCAGTCCATGGGGTCGCTACCATATGATATTCCTTATATATGTAGAATTTAAAAAAATAATACAAACTCACTTACAAAACAGTAACAGACTCACAGACTTAGGAAATAAATTTATGGTTACCAAAGCAGAGATATATTAGGAGTTTTGAATTAACATATGCACACTACTATATATAAAATAGATAATCAACTGAATAGCACAGATAACTTTACTTAATATTCTGTAAAAACCTAAATGCAAAACGAATTTGAGGAAGAATAGACGCATGTATAACTGAACCATTCTGCTGTACACCTAGAACTAAAACAACATCACAAATCAAGTACACTATAACACAAAATAAAAGTTAAGAAACACTTTAAGCCTAAATAATAATAAATTTGAAGTATTGTTTCCACTAAAAGAGCATACCTCCCTCTGTTATTCCTTTGTTAACTTCTATACGACAGAATACCACTGTACAATTGTATATTTGCATAAGAAGCTTCTTTGAATAAGTAATTCTTTCTTATATATTTGGAACTGTTGAGGTCTTTTGAATAAAATTTTTCACCATTATTCAAATGAATTAATTTCCATAAATAAAGGATCTGTTTGTTTAGAAATTTTAAAACCAAAATGTATCAACACCAATATTATAGCTTTTATGACTTCCAAAATATTCTAGAGTAACAGAATTTTATAATTTTTAGAAACCCTGTTATTTCAAATCAATTAGGTAATGCTTAATCTAGTAGAAAGAGAAGGTAGAGAAACAGTGTTTTGGTTTTTTTTTTCCCTTTCCTAATCTGAGACCTGGAATCTTCATAACTGCTGTTTCATTTTCGCAAATGATTTAACAATACAGATATTCTTTCCCAAATATATCACAAAGAGTAGATAACAATCTTTTGTTAAATAGGTTTTTAAAGTAAAGTGATATTGCATATATATAAGATCAACAAAACTCCATTGTTTAAAAAACTATAGAGTCACTACATGCTTCCAAGCCTAAGATAAATACTTGATACCGAGAGCAAGAACACTTCTAGAAAATGACACAGTTGGTCTGCTTTTCTGTATTTTCCCAGCATCTGCATGTAAAAGATTCCTTTAGGGCAGTCTGCTCAAACTCAGTATGGAGTTGCCCTACTGGACATAGTTGTACATGAAGTCTCCTCAGAGATGTTTAGCCTTTCTCTCATCAGACTTAGCTTTATATGCAGTTACCTGTAAATATATAGTACTGGAGAAGCCTCTTGAGAGTCCCTTAGACAGCAAGGAGATCAAACCAGTCAAGCCTAAAGGCCATAAACTCTGAATATTCATTAGAAGGACTGATGTTGAAGCTGAAGCTCTAATACTTTGGCCACTCCGTGCGAAGAGCTAATTCATTGGGAAAGACCTTGATGCTGGGAAAGATTGAGGGCAGGAGCAGAAGTGGGTGACAGAGGATGAGATGGTTAAATAGCATCACTGACCTAATGTACATGAATTGAGCAAACTCCAGGAGGTAATGGAGGACAGATGAGTCTGGCCTGTTGCAGTCCATGGGGTCGTCAAGGAGTCAGACATGATTTAGTGACTGAACAACAACAGTTACCTTTGTCTCACACACTGATCATTCATCTAACGATCTGAAGCTTGGAAACAAATTTGGCTTATTTTCCACTCTCAGTATGAGACACTGAATTTAACCAGAAAAGAATGTGGAATTGCAAGTACTTTGAGTTTCCAAGGTATTTGTATGGTAAGAGATGAAGTAATGATATATTGATATAATTTCACTTTGATGTGAAACAGATGCATGCATATTAATCTAAATATTATGCCATAATTAAATCCTTAACATTACAGATAATAATTATTGTATGTACAATATGTATGTATATACAATATAAGGAACAAAATAATTTGTTTTAAAGAGGTTTAACATTTTGTAATTCCATGATCATGAAAACAGCTTTCTTATGCAAACAGATTCTGAAATGGCATGGCCTATAATGGTATTTCACCTTTATTCAGCTATTTAACCCTGTCACTGTTTCCGTAATTTCTAGATGAGGAAAACCATTGCATATTCCAAGCAGGTCTGCTCACCGACATGCTATTAATGAATAGTGGCACCACATCAAGTTTGGAGGAGGACCAGCCACAAGGAAGTTATTTATGTAACTTATTATTCCAGGCTGCAAACCAAGAAGCAATGGCTCTTAAACAGCCAGAGCCAAGAATTAGTAGAGCAAGGAATGTCTTATTCCTGACAAATCAATATAGTGAGACTTTTCACTTCATTCCACTGGAGTAATTAAAACATTTGTATCCAAGGGGATCCACAGGACATGATGCATAACCAGTTTTAGCCACCACCCACAACCATCTCTAAACAGAACTATAGCGAAGCATTTCCAGAAATCGCAGCCAAAAGGGACAAGTAA
Organism: Budorcas taxicolor; assembly: GCF_023091745.1. Taxonomy (NCBI): domain Eukaryota; kingdom Metazoa; phylum Chordata; class Mammalia; order Artiodactyla; family Bovidae; genus Budorcas; species Budorcas taxicolor. Next base: position 94,627,634 of record NC_068917.1, on the reverse strand, counting down.
AACATAAAGCAGTGTTCTTCATTAATTCATGCAGAGGAGATCTATAGTGATGGCATATGCTTTGGTGGTATATTTTCTAATTGAAATAAAGTAGTACATAAAGTGTTCATAGGAGCAAGCAACCTAAGGTTTTAGCATATGCTCATGGAGAATTGTTGCAGGTATTATAGCATTACAGCTTATGAGGCCCACAATTTGACTTAATGGGTTAAATAAGTCTCTGTTGCTGTAATTACCAAAAGCAACAATGCATGTAATTAAAAAAATAAAATAATAAAGACACTTTTTAAATGAAAAGACCTTCTGCTCCATTCTAGTCAACAGAAATCACTCTCCTTACATGGAAAACACTAATTATTAGTGCATGTTTTCTGTTTTCCACTATTTATTTTTATCTCCCTGAATCAAATAAGTATACAGCTTTTTACTGAGTTAGTGATTTTATAAATTTTTATTGGTTTCCTACTGGGATAAATAAGAATTTAACTTAATTATATTCCCCTCCACTTTCTTGCCCTTCTTCTCTTTCATGTACTATCTATGCCCAGATGTAAGATTGTTCACTAAAATCTTTCTTAAGAAGTGAATCACCTTATAAGTATATATGAGTCCTAACATTTGCCATCATAGGCCATTTTGTTCACTACCTTTCCTTGAGTAAGATAAAATACAGGAAATGCAAGAAGACTTCAGTTGTCTGGAATTCTTAAGGAATCTTGGTGGCATGAGTAACAAAAAGGCAAAGAAATATAAAAAAGAATGAGCAATCTAATTGTATATGACATCACAATAAATGTTAAATGTCTTTATAAACATGTCTTTGGAACTTGTTTTTCAAAGCAATGGAAAAATGTTACTTTTTGTTATGAAGAAAACATTGCTTTAGAATTACAAAATCTAAAGAGATCAAAATATTTACTTCAATGGTGCTGAGAACTTGGACTAACTTTTCCACTGAGAAGATTACATATGAATATAAAAGGTGCTATATTTTAAGTAGGGAAAACCACAAGACCATTCAGGTATGACCCAAATCAAATCCCTTATGATTATACAGTGAAAGTGACAAATAGATTCAAGGGATTAGATCTGATAGAGTGCCAGAAGAACTATGGACGGAGGTTCATGACATTGTACAATAGACAGGGATCAAGACCATCCCCAAAAAAAGAAATGTAAAAAAGCAAAATGGTTGTCTGAGGAGAGCTTACAAATACAAATACCAGTGAAAAGAAGAGAAGCTAAAAGCAAGGGAGAAAAAGAAAAATTTACCCATTTGAATGCAGAGTTCCAAAGAATATCAAGGAGAGATAGAAAACCTTCCTCAGGGATCAGTGCAAAAAAATAGAGTAACACAATAGAATGGGAAAGACTAGAGATCTCTTTAAGAAAATTAAAGATACCAAGGGAATTTCTCATGCAAAGATGGGCACAATAGTGGACAGAAATTGTATGGACTTAACAGAAGCAGAAGATATTAAGACGAGGTGGCAAGAATACACAGAAGAACTATACAAAAAAGACCTTCATGACCCAGATAATCATGATGGTGTGATCACTCACCTAGAGACAGACATCCTGGAATGTGAAGTCAAGTGGGCCTTAGGAAGCACCACTAGGAAGGAACAAAGCTGGTGAAGGTGATGGAATTCTAACTGAGCTATTTCAAGTCCTAAAAGATGATGCTGTGAAAGTGCTGCACTCAATATGCCAGCAAATTTGGAAAACTCTGCAGTGGTCACAGGACTGGAAAAAATCAGTTTTCATTCAATCAAAAAGAAAGGCAAGGCCAAAGTATGCTCAAACTACCACACAATTGCACTCATCTCACACACTAGTAAAGTAGTGCTCAAAATTTTCCAAGGCAGGCTTCAACAGTACATAAACTGTGAACTTCCAGATGTTTAAGCTGGTTTTAGAAAAGGCTGAGGAAGCAGAGATCAAATAGCCAACATCCACTGGATTATCAAAAAAGCAAGAGAGTTCCAGAAAAACATCTACTACTGTTTTATTGACTATGCTAAAGCCTTTCACTGTGTGGATCACCACAAACTGTGGAAAATTCTTCAAGAGATGGGAATGCCAGAAACACAAACAGTTAGAACTGGACATGCAACAACAGACTGGTTGTTTGGAAAAGGAGTACGTCAAGGCTGTATATTGTCACCCTGTTTATTTAACTTATGTGCAGAGTAAATCATGAGAAATGCTGGGCTGGATGAAGCACAAGCCAGAATCAAGATTGCCAGGAGAAATATCAATAATCTCAGATATGCAGATGACACCAGCCTTATGGCAGAAAGTGAAGAAGAACTAAAGAGTCTCTTGATGAAAGTGAAAGAGGAGAGTGAAAATGTTGGCTTAAAACTCAACATTCTGAAAACTAAGAGCATGGCATCTGGTCCCATCACTTCATGGCAAATAGATGGGGAAACAGTGACAGACTTCATTTTTTGGGCTCCAAAATCACTGCAGATGGTGACTACAGCCATGAAATTAAGACACTTGCTCCTTGGAAGGAAAGTTGTGTCCAATCTAGACAGCATATTAAAAAACAGAGACATTACTTTGCCAACAAAGGTCCATCTAGTCAAGGCTATGGTTTTTCCAGTAGTCATGTATGGATGTGAGAGTTGGACTATAAAGCAAGCTGAGTGCTGAAGAATTGATGCTTTTGAACTGTGGTGTTGAAGGGGACTCTTGAGAGTCCCTTGGACTGAAAGGAGATCCAACCAGTCCATCCAGAAGGAAATCAGTTCTGCATATTCATTAAAAGGATTGATGCTGAAGCTGAAACTCCAATATTTTGGCCACCTGATGCGAAGAAATGACTTATTAGAAAAGACCCTTGCTGGGAGCTGACATGAGGAACTCCACCCATGGCAAAGGTCATGAGGAAGGAGGCTTCGGCATATGCAGACAGATCGAGCCTCAGGAAACCCCCTGTTCCCGAGCATCTACCCCCAAAACCAGAGTCTGCGTACTTTACTGTTTTATGCTCTCACCTATACCTCTGACTTTACAGGGGGCTGACCTCCATTACCTCTCTCGGAGAAGGAGTTAACTTACAGCTCTAAGTCAATAAAAATTCCTGGGCATGACAAGAGTGTTTCAACTTACGAACTCCTCTGAAGGTTATCTAGCCTGCCTGTACAGTTTCGTCTGGCTACATGTGATTGTTTACAGCCTCCCAATTGTGAAAGGCACAAGATGTTTTAGACTTGCTGAAGGCAGATTCTTTTGGGAAGTTAGAAATTATTGGTATAGTGAGTTGCTTAGGAATTATATTGGTGAAGGGTTTTTCATTTGTTGTGCCAATAATTGCTGCTAATTCCCTGCCCTGGGTGTGACAAGGGTGTCTCAGGTCAAACCTCTCTGCTGACAGACTAGTTTGTGTGACAACCTCTCAACCATAAACAGCACAGAGAGTTTGGAGTATTTTGAAAGTCTTAATTAGCATAGGGCTTTTCTCATTGCTGAGTCAATGATTGCCGCCAGGCCTCCATATCCTTAGGCAGCTGGGAATATATTAATCAATGTATTTGGAATATAGAAAAGGAAATATAGTAGTTTTGATGTTAGGAATACTAGACTTTTTGAGTTAATGAATTTTCTCTTTTGTTATAGATCACTGTACTTTGTTATAAATCACTGTGTCCTTGCTATGTAAAAATGTAACTTTATCACTATCTTAAGACTAAATAGATCTTAAGGGGAATATTGGTGAAGGGTTTTCATTTGTTGAGCCAATATTTGCTGCTAAATCTCCATATTCCTTGCCCTTGTAATAAATATAACTAATATATAGGAGAAATAAGTATTAACCTTTAAGATTAATCATGTTAAACCTTAGGCTAAGTAAATTCCTTTCTTGATTGTAACCCACTACACCCTCACCCTATAGGAATGCAACTTTATTTGGAGGGTGGTGCCTGGTTTAAGAAAAAATCACCCCTGGAAAAAATAAGTTTTCTGGCTGACTGACCATTATCAGAAAGGGCCATAAAATGTCAGCAGGCCTCATGGCCATAAGATGATGTAAAACCCCTTAGACCTTTGTATAATTTTATATGAAGCACCTGATTGTGACAAGAATCAGGTCTGCTGACCCCCACATAACTCTGTATTCATCCCTATGTATAACAAAAAGTATATAAGCAAACCTGAAAAATAAAGAAAGGGGATCAGTTTCTGGAAAGACTGGTTCCCCCGTGTCATTCTTTCTTGCTCCCCATTTTTCTGGCTGAATTCCCATCTGGTACGTGGGTACTCACCAAGCCTGCTAATTTTGCCTGGGCTTCTAAGATCGGACCAGGTAGGCCTCAGTGCCTCCTCTCCTTCGGGAGAATGGAAAGACGCCTGTGGCCTACATAGGTGGTGATTGGTATTCCATGTAAACCAAGTTATTCAGCATCTTTTTCTCCACTAATTTTCCTACTACACTATCCATTTCTAATCTCTCTATATATCTGTAATTAAATAAGTTTTTTCCTAGGACGCCTACTCCATCTCCCCTTCTACTTCTAATTATCCTGGATCCACCAGGGCTGGACCCTGGCAGACCCTGATCCTGGGAAAGATTGAAGGTGGGAGTAGAAGGGGACAACAGAGGATGAGATGGTTGGATGGCATCACTGACTCAATGGACGAGTCTGAGTGAACTCCAGGAGTTTTTGATGGACAGGGAGGCCTGATATGCTGCAGTCCCTGTGGTCGCAAAGAGTCAGACATGACTGAGCAACAGACCTGAACTAAACATTTTAAGTAATTTAAGTGGAATTGAGGATGATAGGCTCTAAAAACCTGAACTATATTATTTGAAAAGTGGTTCTAATGGTTGCAAAGATAGTGCTGTACAAGATGCAAGTAAGGAATTTTAGTAAAAGTGTTCCATAAAATTTGAGATTTAAGATAAGAAAATCAGTTTTTCATATTACTTACATAAATGCTTTTAAACTTGTAACTAAAAATTACTAAAAGTAGAATTTATTTACCTATAGTAGATTTGGCCAAAAATTTTTGAGTATTTCTCATTTTAAAAAATGAGGATTTTCCATTTGGGTTCTCTCTTTCTCCATGTATGTATCACAAATGTTACTCCCTCTTCATATATCTGCAGTATATATTTAAAGAATATGTTAACTAGCCTATGTTATTATTCTCAAATTCTTGGTGCCTCTTCCTGAAGAAGGATCATATCTCCAGTCCTGTTACAATCATGTTTGTGTCACTTCTGGATAGAAATTTTAGAGCTAGTTTGTAAGTCATGCTCTCCTTTTTTCCCTTCCCAGAACTACCAGCCTGATCCAAACGAGGCTTCTTCATCACAGTGGGTGCTAGAGGGAAGGAAACCTTTGCTGGTGTAAGTTGGTCAAGTTTTAATGATATAGAAAGTCTTCCCCCCGCCCCCCACCCCGCTGTATAGCCCAGTTCACCTGACATATATGCTAACCTTCCTGTCATGAAACAAAGATTGCAGACAGTGTCTGAGTCCTTTCCACAAAGAAATGATAGCCTTTACTATATTCTCTACTATTCCCTACCACTTCTCATTGTATTTCTTCTTACAGTTTAAACTAGCAGTATTTTATTTTTCCATTGTTAAGGTTGGAAGCACTTTCATTCCTGGGTAACTGTTGTTGTAGGCTGAATAATGGCCCCTGTAGATATTAGGTCCTAATATATTGAACCTATAAATGTTACTTTTTTGGGAGGAAAATCTTTGAAAATGTGATTAAGTTAAAGGCTTTATTTTGAGATAGGAACATTATCTTGAATTAACTGGTGGGCTATAAACACACTCACAAGTATCATTGTAAGAGCAACTCAGAGGGTAATTAGACTGACATACAGGAGAAAGCAAAAAAATATTTGAAGATTCTGGCCTTGAGGCTGGACTATGTATTACAAACCAAGAAATTCTGGTGGCCTCCAAAAGGTGGAAAATAGTGAATAGCTTCTCTCCTAGAGTTTCCAGAATAGAGTGGTCTTGCTGAGACCTTGATTATGAAACCGTATCATCATTAAAAGTGGAGCTCTACCCTAAACGAATAGGTTTCATTTTGATTCCTGGCTCTATTAACTATATGATGCACCACAAATTACATAACATCTCTGACTTTTCTCATGTATGTAATGGAAATAATAATAGCATCTCCCTCATAGGTCTATTGTGAGAATTAAGTAAGAGTCTCTATAAAACTTTGAGATATTTGAGTTGATTGCTAAGCCATTTATCAAAATGGATAATACTGGAAAGATAAGGAACATGGGACAGTGAAGGTAGTAGTTAGAGATCAAGTGTCCTGTTTTATAAAACGAATATTTGATATGTCTCTTGGGAGCCAAGAGCTAATACAGAAAAGTTCAAGGTTACAGATCTACAGTTCAGAGAGCATTTAAACTGCACAATGAAAAGGAATTGCAATCATCAGCATGTAGGTGATATTATAAAGCATGAAACTGGGACTTCCCTGGTTGCCCAGTGGTTAAGACTCCACTCTGCCAATGCAGGTGGCACAGGTTAAATCCCTGGTCAGGGAACTAAGATACCACATACCATGCAGCACAGCCAAAAGGTTAAAAGAAAAAACGCTAAACTAAATTAAATTATCTGGGAAGAATGTTTTGTTAAAGAAGACTGATGTTCTCAGGATAGATGGCTTGGCCCTTTAGTGTTTAAGGTTGAACAGAGGAAAAGTTGTCATCTGAGACAACTTTATTTATTTATTTATTTATTTTAGCTCAGAGAACTCTACTCAGTGCTCTAAATGGGAAGGAAAATACAAAAAACGGGGACATATGTACACGTATAGCTGATTCACTTTACTGTATAGTGGAGACTAACACAATATTATGAAAGAAATTCAGTTCAGTTCAGTCACTCAGTCGTGTCTGACTCTTTGCGAACCCATGAATCACAGCACGCCAGGCTTCCCTGTCCATCACCAACTCCCGGAGTTCACTCAAACTCATGTCCATTGAGTCGGTGATGCCATCCAGCTATCTCATCCTCTGTCGTCCCCTTTTCCTCCTGCCTCCAATCCCTCCCAGCATCAGGGTCTTTTCCAATTAGTCAACTCTTTGCATAAGGTGGCTAAATTATTGGAATTTCAGCTTCAGCATCAGTCCTTTCAATGAACACCCAGGACTGATCTCCTTTAAGATGGACTGGTTGGATCTCCTTTCAGTCCAAGGGACTCTCAAGAGTCTTCTCCAACACCACAGTTCAAAAGCATCAATTCTTTGGCACTCAGCTTTCTTCACAGTCCAACTCTCACATCCATACGTGACCACTGGAAAAACCATAGCCTTGACTAGACGGATCTTTGTTGGTAAGTAATATCTCTGCTTTTTATTTATTTTTTTAAATTTACATTTATTTATTTTAATTGGAGGCTAATTACTTTACAATATTGTATTGGTTCTGACACACATCAACATGAATCCCTCACGGGCGTACACGTGTTCCCCATCCTCAACCTCCCTCCCACCTCCCTCCCCATACCATCCCTCCGGGACAACTTCAAAGTGACAAGAGAAATGAAACAATGAAAGAATGTTGCAAAGCTTGCTTCCATCAGAGTTCAGATGGGAATAACAGAAACTAGTCTATCAGTTTTAATCAGAATGGAATTAAACACATGCTTACAAATTAGATCATTGGGCTGGTCTTACAAAAATTACTCCCAGAAGTAACTAAGGGTTCCTATCAAGGAAAAAGTTTTATGCCTAAGCAGAAATCTTGTGAAACCATAGACATCATCTCCACTTCTGGCTCCAGGATGGTACTCCTTTAGCCACAATCTGGAGATTTAAAAAAAGCACCACCCAGATATAATCATGTGGCACAAGCCAAAAAATACGTCTTGCTCTTCTCTGCATCCTCCATCAGTTTCATATTCCAGGTTAACTACTGCATTCCACTAGCATTACAAAAAAATCCCTACATCAATGTATTATATATATATGGAAGGTTGGGAAATACAATTTTTAGTTTTTTAACTACTGTAATACAGGGAGGTAAAATAGAAGAATGTTGGCATAGACTTTAAATGAGTCAACTTACAATATGTATCAAAAAATTTAAGAGAGTTATTTCAAGAAGAGATGAGTAGCCAGTTGTGTACAATGCTACTGATAAGGCAGGTAAGATGACCACAGAAATGATAAATGAATTTGGCATCATGGGATGTTCTTAGTAATCTCAACAATAATGAGGAATGTGAAAATTTTAGGGAGGTGAAACAGGTTGAAGAGAGACTAACAAGTGAAGAAATTGAGATAAGAATGTAAATAACTTGTTATCAGAGTATTTTGTGAAAAATAACAGAGAAATGGGACAACAGTAGGAGGTGAATAGAAGGGTCAATGAAAAAAATTTGTTGGCTTTAAATAAGGTACATTGGTAAACTGTAGGGATGGAGAAATAAGGGATAATTGAAAGGTAAAATCCTTAAGATGAGAACAACCAAATCAGGGCCTTTCCAAATAAGGAAAATGAAGGGAGACAGGAAAAAATGGAGTCCAGAGTGCTTGCAAGGAACTGGTTATAATAGAGGATTGTGAGACAATTTGGGAAAAGAAAAATAAAGACAGAAAATGAAGGATGAATAGCAAAGGTTAAACAGAAAATAAATTTGAAGTTTAAATCAGGACATCACACTTATGGCAGAAAGTGAAGAGGAACTAAAAAGCTTCTTGATGAAAGTGAAAGAGGAAAGTGAAAAAGTTGGCTTAACGCTCAACATTCAGAAAACAAAGATCATGGCATCTGGTCCCATCACTTCATGGCAGATAGATGGGGAAACAGTGGAAACAGTATGAGACTTTATATTTTGGGGCTCCAAAATCACTGAAGATGGTGATTACAGCCATGAAATTAAAAGATGCTTACTCCTGGGAAGGAAAGTTATGAGCAACCTAGAGAGCATATTCAAAAGCAGAGATATTGTTTTGCTAACAAAGGTCCATCTAGTCAAGGCTATGGTTTTTCCAGTGGTCATGGATGGATGTGACAGTTGGACTGTGATGAAAGCTGAGCACCGAAGAATTGATGCTTTTGAACTGTGGTGTTGGAGAAGACTCTTGAGAGTCCCTTGGACTGAAAGGAGATCCAACTAGTCCATCCTAAAGGAGATCAGTCCTGGGTGTTCACTGGAAGGACTGATGCTGAATCTGAAACTCCAGTACTTTGGCCACCTGATGCAAAGAGTTGACTAATTGGAAAAGACCCTGATGCTGGGAGGAATTGGGGGCAGGAGGAGAAGGGGATGACAGAGGATGAGATGGCTGGATAGCATCACCGACTCGATGGACTTGAGTTTGAGTGAACTCCGGGAGTTGGTGATGGACAGGGAGGCCTGGCGTGCTGTGATTCATGGGTTCGCAAAGAGTCGGACACGACTGAGCGACTGAACTGAACTGAAACCTTTTGGAGTTGACCAAACTAGAGTCAAGGATAAAATGGAAGTGGTCAGAGTAATATGGTTATTGCTATTGGTGAGGAACAGATACTAGAGTGGGATCATAGAAATGTGGAGTTGAAGAGAGTTTAAGAAAAATTTTGTTGGAAATGAGGTGGAGAATCAGAAGTGAAGGACCAGTCATTGTGGCTTACTCACTCGTAATAACAGTAGAACAAATGGAAAATAAAAGGCTATGCCAGGGTGAAAAATCACAAAAAATAAAAGTATCTAGTGTGAGTAAGGCAAAGCAGCTTAGTGGTCTCAATATACAATGAGACTAGTCTAGTCTCATTATAGTCTTTAATAGTCTTTAATATGGCATTAAAGAAGCTACGATTTTGGAAAAGGAAAGAGAAAACACACAGAAGCTGTATTTGAATCTTTCTTGAGGACTAATAATGATAATCTGTGCAAGGTACCACTTCTCAACACATACACACACATAAAACATGGAAGTGTTGAGCTTGGTGGGCTACAGACCATAAAGTTGCAAAGAGATGGGCATAGCTAAGTGACTAAGCATGTATGCATGCAGTGAATTGCTAAGTATGAAATCTCATTTCATGGCTTCAGAACAGGAAGATTTTAGAGCAAGTAAAACTTGAGTTATTATATTACTTTCTAACAGTGCCTCTAATAAACTTCTCTGGTGCCTCAGTCAGTAAAGAATCTGCCTGCAATGCAGGAGATCACCTGCAATGCAGGACATCCAGGTTCAGTCCCTGGGCTGGGAAGGTCCCCTGCAGGAGGAAATGGCAACCCACTCTAGTATTCTTGTCTGAAAAATTCCACGGACAGAGGAACCTGGCTACAGTTCATGGGGTCTCAAGAGTCAGACATGACTTAGCAACTAAACCACCACCAACCCTTCTAATAAAGACAAAATAATCAAAGAATTTTTTAATCTTGCATATTCGTTGACAGTGGTCATGTATGGATGTGAGAGTTGGACTATAAAGCTGGACTATAAAGCTGAGCACCAAAGAATTGATGCTTTTGAACTGTGGTGTTGGAGAAGACTCTTGAGAGTCCCTTGGACTGCAAGGAGATCCAACCAGTCCATCCTAAAGGAGATCAGTCCTGGGTGTTCATTGGTAGGACTGATTTTGAAGCTGCAACTCCAATACTTTAGCCACCTGATGCAAAGAGCTGACTCATTTGAAAAGACCCTGATGCTGGGAAAGATTGAGGGCAGGAGGAGAAGGGGACGACAGAGGATGAAATGGTTGGAAATCATCACCAACTCAATGGACATGGGTTTGGGTAGCCTCCGGGAGTTGGTGATGGACAGCGAGGCCTGGCGTTCTGCAGTTCATGGGGTCACAAAGAGTCAGACACGACTGAGTGACTGAACTGATTCGTTGACATACTGTCTCTCCTACAATGAATTCCATGGTGATATTGACTATTTCACTAATCTCTAAGTTACTAGCAACTGGCACAATGTCAGGCACACTAAACACATATTTGTCAAATCCAAAGTTCTAAAAACCTCAATTATGCAAAAAGAATCTTCTAAAATTAATAACTGATGTGTCAGAAATTTGAAAGTCTAAATTAGCCATTGTATAGCAGGTAGAAAATGTATTATGTTATGATATATCACAAAAAAATTTGAATAGCATTTTTACTTATCAAGCATTGTGCTCTGTATTTCAATGTCTAGCATATTTTCAATTTGCTAAAATAAATGTCATTTGAAAATTGATATATTATTTTTGTGCATGTTATAGCAAATAATTATTGTGTATATTTTCAAGAAAATTAAGAATAGGACCCCATCTAACCCTGGAAATTTGTTCAGATAATCTGTATTTGTGGTTCATTAGTGGTATGCTCTACCAAGATGGTGAGTAAATAATCATTTTCATTCCCTTTCATTGCTTCTCCTTCTTATGAAGGCTATTAGTAGATAAGAATGACATTAATGCACATTTTGTATAATAAAGATTCCATGAAGCTAAGAATCTTATTTTCACTGTCAAGGGCTCATAACTACAGTAGGGAGATGATGAATAAGACATAAAAATCCAGAAATAGCAAAATGCAATACAATTTTAAGTGCAACCAGAAATGTGACCAAAAAAAAAAAAATGCAATTATATGTTAGCAGAAGGAGATTGCTGATAATTAAATATAAATGTATAATATACATATTATATATGTATAATATATATAATACAGATGAATTTGGGGGACATATGTATGTATAGTGCATGTATACAAATACATATTATAAGTTTTATTAAATTTTATTTAAGTCTAATTACATAAGCAACAAAATGATGACTTAGACCCTTGCCTGACAGACTTATGGATCTCTTTTACCTTTAGATAGGGCTAAAGTCAATTGGCATAGAGAAATAAATATGGAGCTGACCATTTTAAACTCTTGTGCAAATATGCACATACAATATATAATGGCACAGACAACATCGTGCTGATGAAAATTACCTCCCAGATTATAGTCCTGTGTCTCTATTTCTTTCTTATGTCAGTAGAAAAAATTTGTGAAGACACACTTCCAAGAAAATAAATTATCACCCCAGTTGTTAATGGCTTTTTAAAGTAAGTAAATTAGGAATATCTACTACTGTTAAAAGAGTAAGAGAGATTGCAACTAAAATACACTGCTGAGGGGGGAAATCTTATTGGCTTCATGAGTGGTATAACATACAGGAAAAATATTCCAGAAAAATGTTTTATTTTGTATAATATTCAGTCATATATATGAATAATTTGTTAAAATTAATAAGAAAATAGACTGTGGCTTCCATATTCTTATGACCACTACCACTAATAAGTATGCTCAGAGGGTTTTTTTAGGGAAAAGGACTAAAAAAATATAGCTTAAATGTCATTAATAGTTTAAAGACATGCATTGACTCTTCACAAGGAAACATATTCCTAACACTGCTGCTGCTGCTGCTAAGTCGCATCAGTCGTGTCCGACTCTGTCTGACCCCATAGATAGCAGCCCAACAGGCTTCTCTGTCCCTGGTATTCTCCAGGCAATAGTACTGGAGTGGGTTGCCATTGCCTTCTCTGATTCCTAACACTGCAGTACCTTTAAAAGCCTGGAATAATTTTCTGCTCTAAACAATGAATCAAAACTAGATAAGCTTAGTTAAGAATATAGGAGGGGCCCCAGTTGTTCAACTTCATTTCAGGCTGGGGTTAAAAAAAAAATTGTGATTCGTATGTGTTGGATCTTGTTTTAGTGAAGAGCTTTTCAGGGAAAATGAAATGACACTTACCCTTCACAAACAGAGTATAAAGAGACAACTGATTTTTTAATCACTCATGAAGATGCAAATTACAAGAAGGAACACTTGAACTTCAAAGCAATTCTTTTTCTGCCAAGGGAAGCAAAGAACTAAATCAATATTAATGTACTCTACATTATATTGCCAACTAAATTTTATGGAAAAGTATGTCAAAGGTGGCAAGAATACACACAAGAACTATACAAAAAAGATCTTAATGACCTAGATACTCATGATGATGTGATCACTCACCTAGAGCCAGACATCCTGAAATGTGAAGTCAAGGGGGCCTTAGGAAGCATCACTACCAACAAAGCTAGTGAAGGTGATGGAATTCCAATGGAGCTACTTCAAATCCTAAAAGATGATGCTGTGAAAGTGCTGCACTTTAATATGCCAACAAATTTGGAAAACTCAGCAGTGGCCACCGGACTGGAAAAGGTCAGTTTTCATTCCAATTCCAAAGAAAGGCAATGCCAAAGAATGTTCAAACTACAGCACAATTACACTCATTTCAACGCTAGCAAAGTAATGTTTAAAATTCTCCAAGCCAGGCTTCAATAATACGTGAACCGAGAACTTTCAGATGTTCAAGCTGGATTTAGAAAAGGTAGACGAACCAGAGATCAAATTGCCAACATCCGTTTGATCATCAAAAAAAGCAAGAGAGTTCCAGAAAAACATCTACTCCTGCTTTATTGACTATGCTAAAGCCTTTGAATGTGTGGTCACAACAGACTGTGGAAAATTCTTAAAGAGATAGGAATACCAAACAACCTGACCTGTCTCCTGAGAAGTCTGTATGCATGTCAAAAAGCAACAGTTAGAACCAGAAATGGAACAACAGATTGGTTCCAAATTGGGAAAGGCATACGTCAAGGTTGCATATTGTCACCCTGTTTATTTAACTTATATGCAGAGTACATCATGCAAAATGCCAGGCTAGATGAAGCACAAGCTGGAATCAAGATTGCTGGGAGAAATATCAAAACCTCAGTTATGCAGATGACATCACCCTTATAGCAGAAAGTGAAGAGGACCTAAGAGCCTCTCTATGAAAGTGAAAGAGGAGAGGGAAAAAGTTGGCTTAAAACTCAACATTCTGAAAACTTAGATCATGGTATCTGGTCCCATTACTTCATGGCAAATAGATGGGGAAGCAGTTGAAACAGTGACAGACTTTTATTTTCTTGGGCTCCAAAATGACTGCAGATGGTGACTTCAGCCATGAAATTAAAAGATACTTGCCCCTTGGAAGAAAAGCTATGACACCTAGACAGCATATTAAAAAGCAGAGACGTTACTTTGACAACAAAGGTCCATCTAGTCAAAGCTATGGTTTTTCCAGTAGTCATGTACAGATGTGAGATTTGGAACATAAAGAAGACTGAGCTCTGAAGTCTTGATGCTTATTGGAGAAGACTCTTTAGAGTCCCTTGGACTGCAAGGAGATCCAGCCAGTCCATCCTAAAGGAAATTAGTCCTGAATATTCATTGAAAGGACTGATACTGAAGCTCCAATACTTTGGCCACCTGATGCGAAGAACTGACTTATTGGAAAAGACCTTGATACTGGGAAAGATTGAAGGCAGGAGGAAAAGGTAATGACAGAGGATGAAATGGTTGGGTGGCATCACCGACTCAATGGATATGAGTTGAGTTTGAGCAAGCTCCAGGATTTGGTGATGGACAGGGAAGCCTGGTGTGCTGATGTTCATGGGGGCACAAATAGTCGGACATGACTGAAGGACGAACACAACTCATGTCAGAATATTTGTATTACTTTTATTTTAAATTTTTAAATATTTTAATTTCTTAAAAAGTAGTATACTAGATACTACCATACTAGCAAAAGAGGGTTAAATACAAAGTTCAGTTCAGAACTTTTATTTTGAAACAGCACATTACACATATTGCCAACCTTTCTCACTCCATTATCTTTCTTGAATTCCTCCCTCCCCTACTCTACAATTTGTGAATATTCTTCTCATGCATATTTTTAACATTATCACCTATATATCTACTTAAGATTGTACGGTTTGAAAATATACAGTTTAAATGTTATCATACTATAAGCATCCTTACACAACTTACTATCAATGGTTATGACTCAGATCCATACTAATACCCCAATTAGTGAGCATGTACATTGTCCTGACTTTCCTCAATTCAATACTGCATTGAAAATCCCTTAAATGCCTTTCTTATGTGTAGAAGTACGTTTTCTAGGATATAAGCAGTTAAATGAGCAGTCTCAACTCAGATGAATATAAACACGAAATAGTTTTCATTTTCTGCAGTTACTTCTTTCATCCCTATTCCACTGAATCTCTTTTTCCACTTTCTTAATTATATCTTTCATGAGTTTCATAAAGTCTCATTCTAAATGAAAAATTCTGCTTTAAAGTGTTATTCATACCCTCCATTTAAACATTATCTCCTCTCTTCCTTCACCCTAGTTTAGAGCAGGGACACTGATGCTGAAGCTCTGATACTTTGGCCACCTGATGCAAAGAGCCAAGTCTCTGGAAAGACCCTAATGCTGGGAATGATTGAAGGCAAAAGGAGAAGAGGGCAGCAGAGGATTAGATAGTTAGACAGCATCACAGACTCAATGGACATGAATTTGAGCTAACTTTGGGAGATAGTGAAGGACAGGGAAGCTTGGCAAGCTGCAGTACATGGGTTGGCAAAGAGTTGGACACGACTGGGCAACTGAACAACAACAATTGACTGGTAGGAATGGAGGATCTAGGTGGCAATGTCTGGCTATAAGACACTTAGCTCTAAATCCTACTTTTCTAGAGATTGGAAGTGAGGAAGAAGAAGTAAAGTGAAAGGTGTTTTGCTTTTGTTTTCACTTATGAGCCCACATCGTGGTGGTGGTGGTTTCTTCTTTCTTTGTTGCTTGTTGCCACTTCTCTGGATAACATTGAGTACCAGCAAATCCTCTGTGTGGCAACCTCACAGATACTGGATCTTTAATGAAGGGCTTGATGGATACATGTCCTTCAGGTGAACACTGCAATTAGTTTATTTGTGAAATCTAGATCAAAACTCATATCTTCCACCTATCTAATCTTTAGCCAGAGTGAATAAACAATCCTATGGAATCCTCTTACTCCTCAGGGAAGAAAACTTTAACATGGAATATTGCCTAGATAGTTCATGTTCTACTTTTAACCCACAGGAAACATCTGTTCATTGCCACAAAGAATATGGGAATGTAGTGGACTCTACTCTCATCCTCTCTTTCTGCCGTGTGGTCAGTTACACTAATAATAATCTAGTTAAACTATCTTTGCTTCTCTATAATGAGATCTACTGTCATGATATATTCTTTGTACATTTATAGATTATGTGCATTAATATTTACTCATAAATTTATTTTCTTATGCTCTTCCTATATAATTTATTATCAAATTTATATTGGACTTCTACATATAAAATGTTGCCTATGAAACAATGCAAGTGATAATTTTTAATCACATTTTACTTGGGACTTTATATAATAAATAATATATATATTTATATATAGGTTATATAATATATAATAATTTATATAGTAAATAAAATAATAAAATAAAACATATGCAATTTATTGGATTGTAATAGATTTTTAAGAGCTTCTTAGGTAGCTCAGTGGTAAATAATCTGCCTGTTAATGCAGGAGATGCAGGTTCAATCCCTTGGTTGAAAAGATCCCTGAAGAAGGAATTGGCAACCCACTCCAGTATTCTTGCCTGGGAAATCCCATGGACAGAGGAGCTTGGCAGCTACAGTCCATGGGGTCACAAAAGAGTCAGACACAACCTAGCAAATAAACAGCAATAATAACAAATAGACTTTTAAAGTTTCCACTTAGTCTTGAATCAATTTGATAAAATTTACCATTTCATTTAAATTTTAAATTTATTTTCACAAAGTTATTTAAAACATAACTTTATGATTACCTTTTATCTGTAAAGATTCCCTTCTCATTTTTTATACTATCTTTTAAAATTAATTTTTAATTGGAGTGTATAGTTGCTTTACAATGTTGTGTTAGTTTGTGCTGTACAGCAAAGTGAATCAGCTATATGTTTACATATATCCTCTCTTTTCTTGTGTATTTTCTGTCTTTATCACATTGTCTTCCTGTTCAACATTTCTGTAAATTTATTCTTAGTCTCTTTTATACTCCATATTATTTCTTGCCTTTCATTTTAATATATTCTTCTATTTATTATTTCTTTCTATTTCCCTTGAGTTTATGATTTCTCTATTTTCTTGAGTTGGATGCTTAGCTCATTTACTTTTAAACTGCTTGTTAATATACTCTTTTAGGACTATTAACCTCCTTTCAGTCTTTACTTGATGTATATACCACAAATTTTTAGTATCATTGCTACTGCCTTTCAATTCTAAATATTTTTTATATCATATTTTGTCCCACAAACATGTATCACTTAAAATATTAGTTTTAATCTTTTTAAAGTATCAATAAATGTGTGATTTACCTTGCTGCAAACTAGCTTTATTTATGCCTTATTTTGTAAGTAAACATCAAAATAAAGAGAAACCATTTTTTAATATGTGAAACAAAGAAAAGCTAAATTGACTGCTTGCTAAACAAGACAAAGTAGTGCTTGCAAAGCAAGTCTCACCAAACAGTGCAAGTGTTGATTCTATATAGAGATGGAAATAACATGATCAGAGTTTCAGGCATTTAAAGAAGCAAAAATTGGGAATTCCTGGTGGTCCAGTGGTTAGAACACTGTGCTTTTACTGCCAAGCATCTGAGTCCCATCTCTGGTCAGGGAACTAAGATCCCATAAGCCATGCAGTACAGTCAAAAAAATAAAGAAAGAAGTAATATTGTCCTTAAACTGGAGTGAATTTCAGCTGTGGAAACCTTGTTACTGGAGTAATTTTGATGCTGATTGGCTTCCAAAAGCATGGGACTTGTGTATAATGAGATGGGTTCAAAACTACTTGTGGTTACTTATTCATGGCCTTGGACTATGTCAGCAGAATTTTTTTTTTCCTGTTGGAGATATAACTTTTTATAGTGAGGAGTACTAGCTCTGGTCTCTCCAAATTAAATAATCTTGGTAATTGTCATAAATCATATTGACCTAGTTCAAGATTTATCTAAAATAATATTCAAAGTTGTTCTGGACCCTGAGAATCTGTAAAGAGAAGAGAAGTGGTTAGAAAAGACTTGCTGCCAGATTATTAGGAATAACCTAGATAGTCTGCTAAATGGTTAGGGTGTGGAGGTAGGCACAGCAACAGTAATGTATTTATATATTGGCAAATTGTAGATATAGCAATAGATAACTAATTAGCACATATGCTGCTCAGTTGCTTCAGTCGTGTCCGACTCTGTGCAACCCCACGGACTGTAGCCTACCGGGGCTCCTCCGTCCAGGGGATTTTCTGGGCAAAGGTACTGGAGTTGGGTATTTTCCGGGCAAAGGTACTGGAGTGGGTTGCCATTTCCTTCTCCAGAGGATCTTCCTGACCCAGGGATCGAACCCAGGTCTACCTGCGTTGCAGGCAGATGCTTTACCCTCTGAGCCACTAAGGAAGCTTTTTTATTTTGTAAGAAAAAATTAAAATAAAGAGAGATGGTGTCTCTTCCCAAGTCAGTCTGTTTCAATGAGATGACTTTCACATATCAAGGATAATTTAGCAATTTGGCAGATTTTCAATTTCTCTGAAATTGCTCAGTAGTTGGAATTCAAATGCTGTCTATGTTACTTTTGGTAATCACTGTCGTCTTCGTGCACTGTACAAGCAATCAATGCTCCCTAGTCCCCTTACCTTCCCCCACCACACACACAATGCCCACAGGCTCTGCCCAGCCTGTGGAGGACAAGGGGACAGAATTTTTCAGAAAAATGGAAGAGTTAGGTAATCAATAACTCTTTTAATATTTCCTCAAACTAAACAAACTTGGAGAAGGAAAAAGATAAATTAATTTCTATGGAAGACCATGATTCAGATTTATAAATCATTCCTTAAGGTGTCAGAATGATCAGCTTGATACTGGGAGCAGAATTTCTCTCAAGCAATTTAGGAATGATACAATTAATTCACTGGTGACAGGTTACCTCACAAAAATCACTCTGCAAACTTTTTAATCACTTAACAATTAGTTTATATGGATATCTATTCCATTGCACCTCTGTAAATACTGGAAACTAGATTTATCTCTTTAATTTGTATATATACATATATATGCTATACATAATGTATGCTGCTGCTGCTGCTAAGTTGGTTCAATCGTGTCCAACTCTGTGCTACCGCATAGACGGCAGCCCACCAGGCTCCCCCATCCCTGGGATTCTCCAGGCAAGAACACTGGAGTGGGTTGCCATTTCCTTCTATGCACATACATATATTTGTGTATCTTGTTTATTTCAATAATACAATGACGATGAAATGAGCATGTAGTTGGAAAACTGAATAGAAAGTTAATGCCTATTCAAATAGAATGGAGTTCTTAGGATGGAGATACAGTGCCAATGAGTATCAGGGAACTATAAAATGTGATACACAGTACCACTGAATATCAAGAGGTTTGTGTGAAAATTAATAACACTGGATCCCACACACCATGAAGAGGATATGACTGAAGCTGATAGAGAAGAAAAGTAAAACAACTTAAAGACTGTTCTTCAAAAAATCTGACAAAATGGAAAAATGTGTAATACATTCTTCACATCAATTATAAAACTTACATAGTATGAGGAAGTTTGTCAAAATTCTAAATATTTGAACATTTTATTTTACTTAGTGCTATCTTATAATTCCTTCACTTATCCTACTTACAGTTAAATCTCTTGGAGAAAAGAGCAGCTAAATAAACAAGAAGTGTTATACTTTGGATTCAGTTAGGAGCAAAAAATAATTTTATTACTAAAATATAGGTAAATGAAGCTTTTGGAAAACATGAATACTTAATTTTGTACTTTTTGTTAAATAGGTAAGAAAGGCTAAAGATAGTCATATATATACATATATATATATCTGAGACTGAAAAAAAAGATAAATATTCTAAGAAAACAATGCTTTCATGAGGTTTTATAGATCTCACTGTTCTATCAGAAATTATTCTGAATTTTCAGAGCCATAAAATATGAGACTTTTAAAAACAATGTTTTATGAACAAATTCTCTTTTGTTACCATTATTATTGATAATGATGTAAATGAACATAGTAAACATTTAGAAAGTACAAAATGAGCCACTTTTTTTTTTCCAGAAAAACAAACAAAAATATCTGTGTGCTTTTCTAGACCAAAAGACCCATCTCTGTGTAACCAATAAATAAAAGTTTCTTATGCTCTCTTATGGAAAATGTACAAGGGTATGTATATATTTGTGTATCTACCCATATGCCTATATCTCTATATGTAATTTTTTTTACTTTAATTATATCATCATGAGTAAAATCTCACTACATGCATTGTTTATTAAGTATTAGGAGTTAGTCAGTATTACTGACTCAGGACAGTATATTTGGCTTGGGTAGAAATACAAATTCTTCCACTCGCTAGCTATCAGATCATGGGAAAATTATGTAATTCCTCTGTGCTTCAGTTTCCATATTTATAATAGATGTGGATGGTGCTAATAATAGTATTTACTTCATAGAGCTAATTTGAAGATAAAATATGTAAGGTTGTATGAAACACTTAGGCTAATGCCGTGTTATAAACATTCAATAAGGACTAGCAACCATTATTGCACTGTCCTATCCATGTTTTCCCTTTCTCTCCTTTTTCTTGGATATTGTCTTCAGATGAAAAGCCTGAAAACCTAAAATCTAGTATGTGTGAAAAAACAATGCATTCCTTTCTAGATGCTCTAGTAACTTGTGGATAAGCTTATGCAGTGACCATTGAAATTCAGCTACTGAGACGAAAAGCACTCAGAATTTGGGATCAGAACACAAGGTGAAAGCTTTTAATCTCCCCTATTTATCTGAGTATCTCTTGCCATGTTTTTGAATTTATATCCTCAATTATAAAATAAAAATAAGGAAGAAAAACAATTTTATTACAAAGGATGATTTTGATAAATAAATATGGCAAGTTTTATAAGTGATAGTTAACACTACCTATAATTTTGAAGAGTAGGAGAAATGCCAAAATTATGGCTATCAAAAGCAATACTGGTTTAAAAAAAGCAGAAAAAAGTGAGATTAATGAATGATCTTTGTGTATGTATAAAATATATCTTCAAAGGAAGCATATTGGAGGCTGTGGAAAGAGACATTGCAATAGTTGGGAGCCAGCATGAATCACTGAAACACATCATAGCAGACTAGCCTCATTTCCTTTTTTTTTTCTTTATAGGAACACCAGAACAATAAACCAAGTTACATGGTGAATGTAGAATATCTGAAATTCAGGAAGCCATTTGAAAAACTCTCTCAGAAGACTCTTGTAGACAAACTGAAAAATCAACTCATTTACTCAGGTCGATCCAGGATCAAATGCACAAAAGTCACTTGATAACCAATGGAGCAAATCAGTGATTTCTACAAAACACTATTTTTATTCCTTGCTACCAAAAGTTGTATCTGTTACTTACCTGAAAATAGAGAGCACTATCTGCCAAATGGAGAGCTCATATGAAAGCTTAAATGTATAGGAGGCAACTTCCTTGAAAAATAGAATGAAGAGCTCACATGCAGACCAGAAAATGTGTTACAAATTAACGCCTAAGATCAAGTCAGTAAAGAGGAAGTTTTGGTCACCATAAAACTAAAACATGAAGAAATACAAGTTAGGGACTGCAAGAGTGAAAAAGACAGGGATGTTAAATGGCAAGAGAAGATACTATGAGTAAACCATGGTACATCATTGTCCAAAATGCTAACAGGCTCTGAGACCACACTGCCATAAACGTGTAGTATTGAGATTGAAGGCAGTCATAGTCCCTTTCTACCTCAAGGTGCTAAATTAATTCATGCATGGATTTTTTTTTTTTTTTTTTTTTTTTTTTTTTGCTCAGGAGAAGGGATTGAGTTTTCAGAAAGATTTTTATAATCCAGAGAACATTCAGATGGGAAAGAACAGAGCAGTGAAAAAAATTAAAATCATGTGTGAGAATTACTTCTATCAACTGGAAATTTTTAACATAAAAAAGTGAAATATTTATTTATAAACCAGAGTCGCAGAGTGAAAACAAGAGTGTTAGACATAGTCTGTGTAGCATTATAGTGGTAAGTGAGGTTATGTGTAGAGTTTACAAGGTGTTTGAACAAACATGACCAAAAATAAAATGAAAAGCTTTCTCAATAGTTAGGATCATACAGACCTGGAAAGAGCTACCTTTGAAAGGTGAGATAGTTTTGTCACTGGAATTGTTCAAAAAGAGGACAGTCACTTCCAGAAGTAAATCTTATAAGGGATTGAAGCCTCTTATATTTGTTTATATACTTATTTACCAACTTTTTTATTTCTTCTTCCTTTGCATAGATTTTAACTGTTTTCACTTGTCTCCTTTTATCCATTGTCCATGGGCTATATTGCTATAAGCTGATTTGAAACATATCACACTAAGGCTTATCTTTCATGTTTCTTTTCCTTCAGGTTTTTTCTATTATTTTTCATTAGGTCTCCATAAAAATTTATGTATTTAGCTTAATTTTGGTGCCTACAGGCATATGCTTGTATCTTTCATCGATCTGTTGTTTTATTGCAAATAAGTCACATTTTTTAAATGCCAGACTCAACATTCTTTTATGCTATTTATAACATTTCCAGTAGTTAGTCTGAGAACTATTCAAGAACTTATTTTTAAGTAAAGCATTACAATATGATTGTATGTCCCAGCGAGCCAGATAAAAAGCCTCTCTGATGTGTCATTGAGTTGATGTGAGTCTATTTTTTTGGACTTCATTTAGTTGTTAACCTATTATTTGATTAATACAAGAGAGGAGAAATTTCCACAATAGTATGCATGCTAAAATTCCTACATATGTACATAAACTATATTTTTCTAATTATGAAATTATAGAAAATTTGAAAATTCAAAAAGTTTGAAGTTAAAAATTAGATCTATTACATTGCCATTGAAACAAATCTGTTTAATATTTTATATTCTGCCTTTTTTTTCTATGCCTGTTTTAATTTAATTTTACACATGCTCACATGTGCACAAATATGGCTTTCGACACTGTTCTTCATCATTAGTGAAAGTTGCTCAGTCGTGTCCTACTCTTTGCGTCCCCATGAACTATACAGTCCATGGAATCCTCCAGGCCAGAATACTAGAGTCGGTAGCCGTTCCCTTCTCCAGGGGATCTTCCCAACCCAGGAGTGGAACCCAGGTCTCCTGAATTGCAGGCGGTTTCTTTACCAGCTGAGCCACAAGGGAGGCCCTCTCTCATCATTATGTGCTTATAATTTTGCCTATGCTTCACAACGTTCACAGACACGACTTGAGTACAACATAGCATATATCCATGTGTCATTTTTGCATTTAGATTAGTTCTATTTTTATCATTAGAAATAGTACATCTATGAATAAATTATCACATAACACATGCTATATATTTAGAATTATTTCTGAGCCATGGTATGCTAGCTTCAAAGGTATTCATGTGCACCACTCCTCTCAGTGTTAAGAAGGGTTGAAATGGAATGCTGACAAACTAATCTTGCATTTGAAATCAAAATATCTGGAGTCACAAATTCACTATTTTAATCAATGGAAATTGGACAATATTTACTCTCATATACGTGTTTTAATAACCAAGTGAGGTAGTATTTGTGAAAGTACATTGCAAAACATAAGTACCCATAACAGTCCTGATTATCATGTGCAACAATAAAAGTGATAATGGTTTAATGACCAATGAAAGCTTAGAAAATAATCACCTATTTGAAAATAGATTTTTGCTATGAAATATACAGTTTTGTGCTTTGTGTGTGAAATTTAATGCTGCAAAATGTGTGAATTTGTTTTCCTTAAAAAGGGTGAAATTCATGCTTATATAAGATATAATATCCTCAGAGACCTATACATGAGTTTATTACCAGCTCTCTTTGTTTTCTACTTGTCAAATAATTATAAAAACTCTAATTGGACAATATCAAACTTATAATTATAAAAATAACCTAATTAAAACTTGGAAATTAAATGGGGCTGTACAAGCAAGGAAATGCAAGAATAATTTTAAATAACAATTAGGAGATTCCTCAGGCTCTCTCAGATAAAGGCTTTCTTCAACAGGTAAACTTGAAAGCCATTCATTCCTTAACCTTCACGTATTCTGCTTCCCTCTTACTCCTGCTTTATGATAAACCCATAGGTTTGCAGATCCCATTAAGAACAAAGGATCATAAGACTCATAAGAACAAGGGATCTTACTCTATACTAAGATTTACAAATTGTTTCAAGTGCAATTATGAGGTATAGGTAAAGCAGAGAGAGATGCAGGGTTGCCAGTGCTATAGTCCTGGTACTTTCTTGCCATGTTAGATTGCTTTGTGACTTAGATGTAACATACTAGTTTTCTAAGTGATGCATGCAGCCATGTCACTTACACTGTTGTTGTTGTTCAGTCACAGTCATGTCTGACTCTTTGTGACCCCATGGACTGCAGCACACCAGCCCTCCCTGTCCTCCACTATCTCCTGAAGTTTGCTCAAATTCATGTCAATTGAGTCAGATACGCCACCAAAACATCTCATTTTGTTGGCCCCTCCTTTTCCTGCCCCCAATCTTTCCAAGCATCAGGGTCTTTTTCAATGAATTGGCTCTTTCCATCAGGTGGCCAAAGAACCGGAGCTTCAGCATCAATCCTTCCAATGTGTATTCAGGGTTAATTTCCTTTAGGATCGACTGGTTTGATGTCCTTACTGTACAAGGGACTCTCTAGAATCTTCTTCAGCACCATAGTTCAAAAGTATCAATTCTTCAGAACTTAGCCTTCTTTATGATCCAACTCTCACATCTGTACATGACTACTGGAAAAACCATAGCTTTGAGCATAAGGACCTTTGTCATCAAAGTGATGTCTCTGCTTTTTAATCCATTGTCTAGGTTTGTCATAGCTTTTCTTCCAAGGAGCAAATGTCTTTTAATTTCATGGCTGCAGTCACCATCCACAGTGATTTTGGAGCCCAAGAAAATAGTCTCTCTCTGTTTCCATTGTTTCCCCATCTATTAGCCATGAAGTGATGAGACCAGATGTCATGATGTTAGCTTTCTGAATATTGAGTTTTAAACTAGTTTTTTTTTTAACTCTCTTCTTTCACCTCCATTTAGAGAAGAAAGGGAGCTATTTTGCTCTTGAAACACCTCTTTTTTTCTGCAATAGTTAGAGGACTGTATACTCTATGAAGCTATGTCCTATAAATCCAGAGATTCCAGGATTATATAGCATAAGCAAACCTAGATAGACTAGTTCATGTTGCTAAAAGCATTTCACAGATGCCACTCTCCTAGTAGCAAATGGCATTTCCTATTATTAGGCCCATCAATATTTTCAAGGTGATTTGGCTACCCATCTAGGTCTGTTTGTTTGTTTTTTCCCCCATATACACTCTCCTACTGGGAAAGAATGGATTGTAATCCTGCTGTTAACTCTTTCCTGCCCTCTAGGGCTCAGTTTTGAATCAACGGTACTTTAACAGGTGACGCTCGGAGAAGGCAATGGCAACCCACTCCAGTACTCTTGTCTGGAAAATCCCATCAACTGAGGATCCTGGTAGGCTGCAGTCCATGGGGTCGCTAAGAGTTGGACACGACTGAACAACTTCACTTTCACTTTTCACTTTCATGCATTGGAGAAGGAAATGGCAACCCGCTCCAGTGTTCTTGCCTGGAGAATCCCAGGGATGGGGGAGCCTGGTGGGCTGCTGTCTATGGGGTTGCACAGGGTCGGACACGACTGAAGCGACTTAGCAGCAGCAGTAGCAGCAACAGGTGGCACTAGTTGTAAAGAACTTGCCTGCCAGTGCAAGAAACAAGAGATGCAAGAGATGCGAACTCAATCCCTGGGTCGGGAACATTCCCTAGAGGAGGAAATGGCAACCCACTCCAGTATTCTTGCCTGGGAAATCCCATGGACAGAGGAGTCTGGCAGGCTACAGTCCAGGGGGCCTCATAGACTCAGACACAACTAAGCAACTAACAACAACAAAAAAAAAAATCCAAATAAATATAGACCACCTACTCAACAACAGAAATTATATTAGATGATTGTTATGTAAGAATAAACAAGATAGGAAAATCTTTCCTCATAAGGGGCTTATATTCTAAGAAGAGGAAACTGTAAATACGGACATAAACTAGAGGAGAGCATCACAAATTGTAATAAATGCTACAAATAAAATGAAATAGTAATGCTATTAGAGAAATAGGGTGAGATCAGGATAATTTTGATTGGGAAGTCAATAAAAGTCTCATTAAGGAGTTTTTGTATTCAAAACTTTGGTTTCCCAACATCAAATCAAGTACCTCAAATATAAATCAGAGTCCTGTCTTTGAAGTTACAACCCTGTCTTTGAAGTTACAGGCTTCCCCACAGAAAGCCTGATTCAGTCTTCAATAACCCCTGCCACTGACTGTGATCCTATTTTCAATATTCTGATTACAAAGAATCATTATGCTATTAATCCAATTTGATGTAAGAATTGCCTGATATTGGTAAAGCAATCATCAGTCAAAAGTTTGTGATTCAGCAGCCACAGAACTGACATTAGGATTTGGACTGCTTGTTCCCAGTGCCGTGTCCCCAGTGTTTCAACTTGACCGTATTATGTTCCATTAAAAATAGTTCATATGTGTAATGATAATAACATGGCAAAAGTAATAAAAGATTCCTTCCAAATAAAAAATTTTTTTAAAGAATTGCCTAATATTTATAGTTCTGCTGAATATCTAACAGTAGCAAGAAGCTCTTGAGATGACACTGGAGTTTCTATTCGTATACCCTTTAGAGAAGTCACACTGAACTTATGCCTACTCATGTTGGGGCCAAAACCCACAGCAGTTCTCAGTTTCCTCCCACACCTTTACTCAATTGCTAGAGGTTTTTACAGTCACAATGTGACTTCTCTCTGAACCCATAATAATAATCATTATTATTTAAATTAAAGCTATATTATCCTGAAATACAGCAAATAAGAAATATATGTTAGACTTTGAAACATAAACAGAAGATTGATGTGTAATACTTATTGTTATGATATGAGGGCTATCTGTGAGTAATGCTAAGGAGAGCAGTAAAGCCAGTTTGATTTTGAAAAGGTCACATCTCCTTTGAAATTGTACAATTTCAATTTGGGAGAAACATTTTAGTCTTGCATCTAATCTTACCTATATATTTGTAGATTCTAATTATCAAACATTAGGCCTCAAGAAATACCCTAGTCCAGGAGAAAATACTGCTGACACATAAATTCATTTTTAAGTACCAGAAATTGAGATAAAATTTATATGTACAGTCATAACTGCTTTTTGTCAGTCACATTCCATACACTTCATTATCAAACACTGTTGGCTCTAACTTCTAAATATCTTACAAACACATCTGATAGTTTCTTACTACCTCTTCCACTATTTCTCTATGTTAACTCACCATCATCTAGAATCTAACTTCTATCATCATTGAGCCCTCTGAAGCCATGCTTTGTTCCTAAGACTTGGATCTTGATACAAATAATGAGTCACTTTTATAAAACCTTTGGATTTTGAAAAATTCAAACATGTACAAAATGCACAAAAGAGTATAACAAACCCCAAGTACTCATCACCCAACTTTAAAAATTATCAACATTCCGCATTCTCTACCCAATTTTTATTCCTCACGTGATAATTATAATAATTAAGTAGTCATATTTATTATTGGTGCACTTTGCAATTCATTCTATGGAGTTAAAAGCTCAAGTGTCTTTGCTACACTAAAGGCTGGAATTTGAATCTATACTGTTCCATTTCTATTGCCTTTCATTGCAGGATAATTGAGCAAGGCTTTTCCTCTCGAAATTATCCAAGTGGTAAAGAAATACATATGGATGGCAAAACTCAGGGGACATATCAAGTTATCGCTTTTTTCTGAATAGTTTCCATACCACCATACTGCCAATCCACACAGCACTGAGGCCGTCATTCTGAAGGTCAAGTGAGTTATATGCCAGTCACCACTTCTATCAGGGACAACTCCAGTATCTATGAGAGTATATCTTAAAGACTCTCTTAATTCTCTGGAGACTTGCCCTCCTCTTTTCCCACAAGGAAGATAATTACATTGCCATTTACAATATCAATAGAAGCACAAAAAAGATAACCATTCTCAAGTGTACATTATTCCTTAAGAAAAGTTATCATAGCTTCATATAGTTTTGAAGTGTTGCCTTTGTAGTCCCCAAATTTAAACTTTACAGGATGAAAATTCTATAACTATAGATAAAATTGAGTAATAAATCATGAATTCATACTTTACATAACTCACAAATATAATGTCTACAGCACATAATATTTACTTATAATGAGGACCAATCTGAGAATACATCCTAGTTAAGCTTCACTAGTCTCTTTTAAAAAGGAAGATATCTTTCTTTATCAATGTTCAAGGGGAAAAGAAGCTTCAGGAGCTGAAATAACCAGTACTAATAGGATAAAATTAAAGAAGGGAAATATAGTTTATTACAGGAGAAATATGCCCTGACAGTGAAATCTGTCATGTTGTTGAGTAAGTCCCTGTGGACATAATGGGAACAATATCTTTTAGATAATTAATGGTATTGTGACCTCATTGATAGGGCATATAAATGGAAATTGTGGGGGAAAAGTCTTACTTTCAATTTTATTATCTCTTTAGGACAATTACAGGGAGAAAAAAGGATTTAAAACATTCATCTGAGAAACACAGTGCCTGAGTATATTTATTTGTCCCTAGGCACCATTTGCAAACATAAAGAAGTATTTCTACATCTTATTTTCTGAAACCCAGAACATGGTGAAACTATTTTTCTTCACCATTTTTGAAAGTTTTTGTTTTCTCTATGCTGTAATTAAATGAAAAAAAAAAGAAACTTAGATGAATCAATATTTCAAGATACTTCAGTGTCTGTAATAGTTGCCTAACCCAGAAAATTAAATACTTCACTCATGATATTAATTAAAAACCATTATCATCTGAAAAACTGTTAGATGATCTTCTCCTCACATCCGTAAGACATGATAATTTTTACTTGTGTTAATCTAGGTTAGGCTATTTTAATGAACAATCCCCAAAGCTCAGTGACCTTAATACAAGGAAAGTCTCTTGCTTCCATAGGGCAATATGGTGTGTATGAGGCTTGGGTGGGTAAGAAGAGAGAGGCTCCAAAAAGTTGGATGCTATAATCCTATGTAGTATAATTACATATTTGCTTATACACAGTGACATACATCCCACTATTTTCACCATTTTCTGTTTTCTAGAAGGTAGTCTTAGGTCATATTCACAAGGGAGAGGATTCACATGTGCAGAATGGCAAGAGGCAGGGAGTGTGCATATACATTTACTCAATGCAGTTATTCAGAACCCACACTCTCCTACTCTTTTGATGTCATGATCTATAGAAGAAAAGTGAGTAGACTGAATATGTGGAGGATTCTTTTTCCCTAAGCCCTGTAAGTGGCATATTTTGCGTCTGTCCACATTGATTGACTTGAACTATCTGCACAGCAGCAACAAGATGGAACTGAACTGAGCTGTGTAGTGCCAAAACTGTACTCATAAAGTCATGAACAAAAATCTCTAAGAAGAAATTCTCTGACTAGAAAGAAATTACACTCAGGGCAAAAAAAATAAAAAAAAATTTTGTTTATGAAGCATAAACTTTTAATTTGCAACACTGAAGCCCATTTCTCTAGTCAAGAGAGAAGTTTAATTCAATTCACACAATAAATAAGCACTTGCACTTCTAGCCATGCTTTTTTCCCCTTAAAATCACAAAATATAGAGTTCTGCATTTATTAAAATATTCTGGTGTTTACTTAATGTATATGCATACTCCCTGCCTCTTGCCATTCTGCACATGTGAATCCTCTCCCTTGTGGGTGAATATGACCTAAGACTACCTTCTAGAAAACAGAAAATGGTGAAAATAGTGGGATGTATGTCACTGTGTATAAGCAAATATGTAATTATACTACATAGGATTATAGCATCCAACTTTCTGGAGTCTCTTTCTTCTTTATTGTCTTTGAAGCAACAACTGGCCCTGTTGGGAAACTCCACATGTAAAGAAACTGTGGATGGTTTCTAGAAGCTGTGGGCAGCCTTGACCCAGCTGCCAGCAAGAAACTAAAACCCCCAGTCTTACAGCTGTAATGAACTGAGTTATGTAAATCTGAGCAAGCCAATCAACCCTCAGATGAGACTGAAGCCATAGTTGACATCTTGATTGCAGCCTTTCAGTTCAGTCGCTCAGTCGTGTCTGACTCTTTCAACCCCATGAATGACAGCACGCCAGGCCTCCCTGTCCATCACCAACTCTCAGAATTCACTCAAACTCATGTGCATCGAATCGGTGATGCCATCTAGCCTTCTCATCCTCTGTCGTCCCCTTCTCCTCCTGACCCCAATCCCTCCCAGCATCAGGGTCTTTTCCAATGAGTCAACTGTTCTCATGAGGTGGCCAAAGTACTGGAGTTTCAGCTTCAGCATCAGTCCTTCCAATGAACACCCAGGACTGATCTCCTTTAGGATGGACTGGTTGGATCTCCTTGCAGTCCAAGGGACTCTCAAGAGTCTTCTCCAACACCACAGTTCAAAAGCATCAATTCTTCGGTGCTCAGCTTTCCCCACAGTCCAACTCTCACATCCATACATGACCAGTGGAAAAACCATAGTCTTTTTTTTTTTTTTTTGGTAAGTTTTATTTTTTTTTTTAATTTTACTTTGCAATACTGTATTGGTTTTGTCATACATCAACATGAATCCACCACGGGTGTGCACATGACTAGATGGACCTTTGTTGGCAAAGTAATATCTCTGCTTTTCAATATGCTATCTAGGTTGCTCATAACTTTCCTTCCAAGGAGTAAGCATCTTTTAATTTCATGGCTACAATCACCATCTACAGTGATTTTGGAGCCCCCAAAAATAAAGTCTGACACTGTTTCCACTGTTTCCCCATCTATCTGTCATGAAGTGATGGGACCAGATGCCATGATCTTAGTTTTTTGTATGTTGAGCTTTAAGCCAACTTTTTCACACAGCCTTTCAGAGGACCCAAGCTAATCTGTCCTGAACTCCTGACCCATGGATACTGTGAGATAATAAATGTGTTGTGTCAAGCTGCTAAATTTGTAGCAATAGTATTATGTAGCAATAGATCTGGAGAAGGCAATGGCACCCTATTCCAGTACTCTTGCCTGGAAAATCCCATGGATGGAGGAGCCTGGTAGGCTGCAGTCCATGAGGTCACGAAGAGTCAGACACAACTGAGTGACTTCACTTTCAACTTTCACTTTCATGCATTGGAGAAGGAAATGGCAATCCACTCCAGTATTCTTGCCTGGAGAATCCCAGGGATGGGGGATCCTGGTGGGCTGCCATCTATGGGGTTGCACAGAGTTGAACACGACTGAAGTGACTTAGCAGCAGCAGCAGCAATAAATCACTAATACACATGTCAAGACCAAGACTCAAAACTTAAGAATCAAATGTTTTGAGTAAGGGGTGAGGGGAGCTGGCCCCCTTCTCACCCCAGAAGATTGTGGGAAGTGAAACTACTCAGGGACCAGGCAGTGAAATAATTATGCTTTGTGTCTGAATTTTCCCTTCACCAAGAACGACAAGAAAGTCTTACCCTTCTTTCCTGTCTAATGTCCTGTGGAGACATCACCTTTTAGCTGTCCCCTGCACTGTGTTCATTTGGTCATTTAACAGATCTGAGAACCAGATAGCCTGCCATGGAATCTGCCAAGGCAGAAGCAAGTGGACCTCACAGAAGAACCTGGGGTAAACTGTGGGAACACAAGAGATGTGGCAGAGATGCAAAGGCCCACAACCAGCTAGAGCAGAGGTGAAGTTAAGATAATGGAGGGTAATCCCCAAACTCCAATCAAGCTAAGAGATTCTGTGCTCTGAGATTTTTTGTTGTTGTTGTTGTTATTGTTTTAACCAAAAACTTCAGAGGCAAATGCAGGTAAAACAAGCACCAATCAAGCAAAAAATGGAACATTCCTCAGGAGAGAAGAGTACATAGGTCTCTAAGACACAAAGTCATTCCTTCTTTTCTATAGCCACACCATCCTCAATGGGCCTGATCTCCTCAGAGCTATTTCATTCTTTAGGAGATCACATATAAGCCCCTCATGCTGTCTCTATGTCTTCTTTTGATATTTTACAAAAAGAAGCAAATACGAAAAGAGAACGAAGAGAATGATTTGCTCATAGAGATTGAACAGCTCCTACACATGTTTGTTTAAATTATCAGCCAGAACTAAAATCATTAAAAACAACTTCTTTTATGTCCCTATTATGTAGGTGTTTGTATGAATGTAAAGCCTGTTAAAACTCACAGATGTGCCCATGTTACTCTAAGTATGTTTTAAAATAATTTGTAGAATTCAGTCTATCTGGATGAGTTTCTTGAAGTAACTTAACCAAGTAAGTTTCCCCTTTTTAATAATAGTAAAAAAGCAATAACAATACATGTAGCAGTTACTATATACTAAAGCATTTTCTAAGCAAACATTCAACTCATTTAATCCTCACAGCACTTCTTTTAGATACGTTCTATTACAATAATCACTTTCTAGACAAAGCAGAAGTAAGAAAAGAGAAGAAATTGTTTCCCCAAGAACCATTCCTTTTTATCTTAGTAAATATCTGGATCCTTTTCTCTTTATTTTTTTTTTCATTTATTTCTTACATTGGTCATGTGTACTCCGAGATCCGAATCCTTAGTGCTCAGACCTCACAGACACCCAAATAGGTGTCACCATCTGAAGTCCAGTTATTTGAGAAGAGCTTTTGATTAATATTTATCTATTATTGTAGGTAACAGCACTATCGTGATCATCATCAAGCATAAATATGTAGCTGTATGAATATTATTCTGGGTAAATAAACTCTTTGAAATGAAACAAGGTGGTCAAATAACATGACCATTTTAAACCTGGATGAAGATTGCCAGATTAGCATCTAGAAACCATTTTTGTCAGTTTATAGCACCATCACGGGTATAAAAAAATCTGTACTTCAATTTTTAGTAACAAACACTAGGTGTGATCATGAAAATGCTTCTGCAATCTTATAAAATAAACATTTTCATGAAATTGGAACTATTAACACTGAAGCTGAGTATCTTGCATTATTTTACATGCATGTTTCATCTTTTGTTGTTTCTTTACAATATTGATTTAAAAGAGCTTTTCTGTATAGTATACATGAATTTTTTGTCACATAAGCTGAAGATAGCTTTCCTAACTTGACATTTGCTTTTAGTTTTTCTTTGTCAATAAATAGCATATTTTTGCTGATTATATTTTAAAATAGCTAGAAACCAACTTTATTTATATTTTCTTATGTTAGTCCTTCATTTAAGTTTATTATTATAAAACTTATTTCACTGTTAGATCT
The DNA here is from genome assembly GCF_023091745.1 of Budorcas taxicolor. NCBI lineage: Eukaryota > Metazoa > Chordata > Mammalia > Artiodactyla > Bovidae > Budorcas > Budorcas taxicolor. Next base: position 94,594,309 of record NC_068917.1, on the reverse strand, counting down.
GTATCCTGTGTCCTTCAGGTATTTTTTTATGAGTCACCCTGCCATAGTGCATAGGCCAATATTCTTAGCAGTATTAAGGATAAGAAACACATATGTGGTAGGTGAGGGGTTCAGATTAACACCTTTGCACATACCCTGAGCTTTGTGGAGTTACCTGTTTAAAATTTACTCAAAATATGAATTACATCCATCAAAAAACTGTTTTACTTACCTTGTGATTATGCAAAGGAATGAATCAATCCTTTCAAGGAAAGTAAGAGCTATGAAATAAATCACTTAATGTTGGAAAAATAGTTCTATTGGTTATTACATCAATAACATAAAGATCACAAGCTTCTTTAGGATAGGAACTATCTTCATTTCTTCCATCACTGTTTCCTCAATATCTTACACATTATAAGACAATAAGCAATAAAATATATAGAGTTAATGAAGCACAGAAACATTTTTTTCAGCAGCTGCTTGGAATTGGATATGCATAGAAATTATAACAGGCTTCCCTTATAATAAGTAAACACGAAGATAAATTTGCCTGATTTTAAAAATAAATAGGAAGAAAGAAAAGGTTTTTTTAGTTTCAAAATAAAACTCCTCTGTGTTTAATATTCAAACTGCTATAGAAAGCTTTATAGATGTTTCTGGGTATTAAGGAAAAGATTCACCCCAAACAGAGGATTTGTGTTGGTCTATATACAGCAGTAGAAAATGAAAATTTCTTTTTAATGTGTAGTTAATAAATGAAGTGTGAAGCTTCTTTCTCAGATTAATGTAAAACCAGTTCCTAAGGCTTAATGCCAAAAGGAAGAAAAATAATGAAATGACTTACATAAAACTTTTCTGAAAATCAATGAAAGAATAGAGGTGCAAAGAATGCTAGGAAAATAAATAAAAGCATGTATTTTAGAAACTCAGTTGAAAAATGTGAAATATGTACTGTGGAATGAAAGCAACATCTTAATCTAAGAATTATCAAGCTTCAAAACAGAAAAGAAAAATGTTTTCACTAAAGGCCTTCAGGAAATAAAATTGATCCTGGAGAAATATATAAGCAACTTCCAAAAAACATTAGAAAAAAGAAAATATGTTATAGAAGACGTGAGTAAAAGAAGGTGATTGTGCTGAATCTCTCATCATTCTCCCCTTCCACCACTGCCTTAGACTCAGGCTCAGTCTCATTACCTTGCTTTCAGTAACTGCCACCACCCATTTGATCTTTTATCCTTCAGAAATCTCCAGATCAGCTTGTATAGTGAAATGCAGTCTTCCAAGTATAACCCTTTACCCTGCTCCCCAAAGTAAATACTAAGCCTTTTTTTATGTTTTCTTTCTTTACATAGAGTTTAAACCTCCTTATTATGGAAAGACAGAGCTAACACAAACTACAAATCTTACTGCAAGGACACAGCACATAATTCCTAGCAGATTATAATTCAGAGGGACTGCTAAGGTGATACATAAAATTTGAGGTAAATTTGTGACTTCCCAAACTTACCCCTATTCCTTAGGAACCTGGCTTTAGCTAATTAATCCATGGATTAATCCATAATTAACTAAAGTGTGTTAGTGATTTTTCCACTCATATGCCTTATCTCTACCCTGAAGATTGAATCAAGGTTTGTTTGTTTCAGAGAGTTCTTGACAATTCTCTGTTTGCCCTTCCTGAAAGTAGTTTCATTTGCCCTTCCTCTCTCTTTCTGTCTTTGTAATGCTGTGAGTAAAGTTCTCAGGGTCTAGAGATGAACTGTGGCTTGAAATATTATTTTCCTATTTTTTAAGGTACTTTTTTTTCATTTATCCTTTCTCTACATAGAGGAAATCCCTGCTCAATGCATCTGAACACAGTCTATCAGTTCACATTCTCTCTCTCTCTCTCTTTTTTTTTTTCTCTTTTGAGATAGCTTCTTAGAATTATTTGTCCTCCTAGTCCCATATTACTGTTTGTTCTCCAGTTCACATATCTATGTTAATTTTAACTATAAAATGCTATTCTGTTACCATTTTGTAACTTAGGAATATGATACACACTATTATCTAAGAATATTTCTTTGTCTGGCATCATCTCTAATAATTGAATATTATTGTTTGTTTCAATTTTGTGATGGATATTTTTCATTTGTCCCTTAAAGGGCATTTACTCATTTTCTATCCTTCTCTGTTCTCTGGAAATATGAGCCATATGGATTATAGGAACTCTTGGCTCTTGCCAATATAGAAATGAGACTATACTTGGTACCTTGGAGAGAGCAACATCTTTGGCTATCTAGCAACTTATTTCTTTCTATCCCATAATTAAATGCTTCTTCCTGTTCATGCTCCACATAAGGAGGGATATACAGTAGAAAGAAGAAATTTATGAGTTTATTTCAGTCCCAGGCTATCTGATATCCTATAATGATTGGTAGTATTCAGTGTTTTACTTCCAGCTGAACAATAACCCATTTGGATTTCCTAATGAGATCATGTTCCGTACTTACACATGCACATCAACATCCATGAGAACCAAAGGTTACCATGGTATAGCATAATAGAGAATAACCTAGATTAGAAATATCTTAATTGTGGCCTAACTCTGATACAAATAAATTAATGTCAGGAAAGTTTCCTCATTACATTGACTTTAGTTTTCTCCTAGAGAAAATAAGAGAACTCTATTTCACAACTGATGAAGATGCTTCCATCTCTAAGTGGTGGCCTGTAATTTTTAAACCTTTTACCATAAACACACTATTATGGATTGAATGTGTCCCTTAACATTTGTACGGTGAAATCCTAACTACCAGAATGGGACTTTATTTGGAAATAGGGTTGTTATCAATGTAATTAAAGTTAAGATGAGGTCATATTGGCATGGGGCAGTGCCTATACTAAAATGACTGGTGTCTTTATAAAAAACATAAAAACTCATGAAAAGAAGCAGACACATGAAAAGAGAAGATAATACAGAGACACAAAAAGAAGAAAGAAGGCAATCTACTTGCTAGGACTGAGCCCTGAAACAGATTCTTCTCTAATGGCCTTGGCAGCATGGCCCTGCCAGCACCTCATTTTTAGCCTCCTGTTCTCCAGAACTGTGAGAAAATAAATGGCAGGTTTTCTAAGCTACCCAATTTGTGATACTTTGTTATAACAGCACTCACCTCCGGGTTCCCTTTCCTAGCTTGCTTCCTAAATCTAGTGCTGAAAATCCCTCACTCCCCTAGAGCTATTCTCTTCCCACACCCTCCCAGTTCCCAAGGAGAGAGTGAACCAAAAAAACTGGTCCTTCTGCAGTCAGTTTCTGTGGATATGAACTGGATTATGTCACATATTCTTTTTATGTCTAATCAAATAATATATATATAATTTATTAATTGAAATGCCATCAATTATTAAATTATAAAGCAAATCCTTGAGAAACAAATTCCTATTCCCCATCTACTGTGTGCCAGAGCATGCCTGTAGCAATTTGTTTCAAGAGCATTAATATATACTTGCATACAATACACATAAGTATATCTAGAAACTTCAACAAATAAGTCAAAATGCTATATTCCAGGAAGTTAATATCATTTTAATAATATTGTATGAGAAACATTAAGTATGCTTACTGCACATAGATACAGGGCAAAACTAGAAGACACTGGCCTTCATGCTACTTTCTCTAATTTCATACTTGTTTTATTTTGTTTTTCCTTTCTTTCTGGAAGACTGTAGGGCTGTGTGCTATTTTATGTCTTGCCTTCTTGAATTTTCCAATTTCACAGTGTTCTTTTAGTTTGAAGACAGTCGTAAATTACTTTTTGGTCCACCCAACTGAATTATCACTTTTCCCATGGGGCTGGAAAACCACTTTTCATAACTACTGTGTCTTATAGTAGCTGCATTTATAGGCATTTGAACTCTTTAATATTACAGTTTATAAAGGTTAACTGCAATGTTAATTTTTTCAACTAAAATCTTATAGCTCTATGCCCATAAAATCTTTTAAAATCTTATGGCTATTATCCAAAAGATAGAAAATAACAAGGGTTGGCAAGAACATGTAGGAAAGGGAACTCTTATGTATTATTGGTGAGAATGTAAATTGGTGCAGCTGCAATGGAAAACACTATATAGTTTCCTCAAAAATTAAAAAGTAGAACTATCATATAATCCAAAAGTTTAATTTCTGAGAATTTATCTGAAGAAAATGAAAATATAAATTATAAAAGATACATATATATTTATATACACACATATGTATTCATGTGTACATATATATACGTGCATACATATGCGTTTATACACACATATATATGGACTTCCCTGGTGGCTCAGTTGGTAAAGAATCTGCCTGTAATGCAGGAGACCCAGGTTCAGTCCTCAGGCTAGGAAGATCCTCTGGAGAAAGAAACGGCTATCCACTACAGTATTCTTGCCTGGAGAATTCCGTGGACAGAGGAGACTGGGGGTACAGTTCATGAAGTCTCAAGAGTCAAACATGACTTAATGACTTCACCACCACCACCACCACCACACACACACACACACACATATATATATATATAATACACACACACATACACATTGCTATGTTTATTGTGGGCTCCCCTGGTGCTCAGTGGTAAAGAATCTGCCTGCCAATGCAAGAGATGCAGGTTCAATCCCTGAGTCAGGAACGTCCCTCTGGAGAAGGAAATGGAAACCCACTCAGGTAATCTTCTGTGGGAAATCTCATGGACAGAGGAATCTAGCTAGCTACAGTCCATGGGGTCACAAGAGTTGGCCACAACTTAGCAACTACACAATAACAACAACATATTAATTGTAGCATTATTTACAATAGCCAAGAATTGGAAGCAAGCTAAGTGTCCATCATAGATGAATGGATAAAGAAGTGGTATATTATATATACATATACTATATAGTGATATTATATATACATATATGTGATGGAATATTACTCAGCCGTGTAAAGGAATGAAATCTTTCCATTTGGGACAACATGGATGGATCTAGAGTATACTATGCTAAGTGAAATAAGTTAGACAAAGACAAATATTATATGATTTCACTTATATACAGAATCTAAAAAACAGATAAACAAAACAGAAACAGACTTATAAACAAACTGGTGATTGTCAGAGGGAAGAAGGTGGGGAACAGGCAAAATAAGTGAAGGCAATTAAGAGGTGCAAACTCCATTTATAAAATGAATAAGTCACAAGGATATAATGTACAACATAGGGAATATAATCAATATTATTGTAATAACTTTGTATGATAACTAGACTTGTGGTAGTCATTTCACAATGTATTAAGATATTGAATCATGATGTTATGCACATAAATCTAAGTCAATTATAATTTAATAAAAAAAGTTTAGGGCTTCCCTGGTGGCTCAGAGGTTAAAGCGTCTGCTTCCAATGCAGGAGACCCGGGTTCAATCCCTGGGTTGGGAAGATCCCCTGGAGAAGGAAATGGCAATCCACTCCAGTATTCTTGCCTGGAGAATCCCATGGACGGAGAAGCATAGTAGGTTACAGTCCATGCGGTCACAAAGAGTCGGACATGACTGAGCGACTTCACCTCACCACCTATAATGAGGTAAGCACTTAGGATATGGCTATAGAATGAATGAATCTCCCCGAATTCATATGCTAAAGCCCTAACCCCTAGTGTGGTGGTATTTGGAAGAAAGGTCTTCAAAGATAATGAGGATGAGATAAAGCTTTGACTGAGGAGTAAACATCTGTTGTTTAAACAACCATCTTTGGTATTTTGCTATAGCAACCCAAGCTGACAAAGACAAATACGTTGGACACTTTGCATATGTTAGTTATGTCATTAATCCCCAAAACTGTGATGTGTGACTGTTAGTTTCCCACTTAGAGATGAGAAAATTGAAGACCGGAAAAATTGGCCCAAGATACCAAGGTAAGTGATTGAACCAGGATCTGGAATTTGGTCAGTGTGATTTATCATACAGCTCTGCATAAGACTACCAATATCATTACACTGACTACAGTCAAAAAATAATTTCATTCAGGTGGCTTGTATCATTTAAGGGGAAAGTGAAAATATCCATCAGCTTTTCTGAATACGAAAACTAAACATTCAGTTCAGTTCAGTTCAGTCGCTCAGTCGTGGCTGACTCTTTGCGACCCCATGAATCACAGCACGCCAGGCCTCCCTGTCCATCACCAACTCCCAGAGTTCACTCAGACTCGCGTTCATTGAGTCAGTGATGCCATCCAGTCATCTCATCCTCGGTCATCCCCTTCTTCTCCTGCCCCCAATCCCTCCCAGAATCAAAGTCTTTTCCAATGAGTCAACTCTTCTCATGAGGTGGACAAAATACTGGAGTTTCAGCTTTAGCATCATTCCTTCCAAAGAAATCCCAGGGCTGATCTCCTTCAGAATGGACTGGTTGGATCTTCTTGCAGTCCAAGGGACTCTCAAGAGTCTTCTTCAACACCAAAGTTCAAAAGCATCAATTCTTTGGCACTCAGCCTTCTTCACAGTCCAACTCTCACATCCATACATGACTACTGGAAAAACCATAGCCTTGACTAGACAGACCTTTGTTGGCAAAGTAATGTCTCTGCTTTTGCATATGCTATCTAGGTTGGTCACAACCTTTCTTCCAAGGAGTAAACGCCTTTTAATTTCATGGCTACAATCACCATCTGCAGTGATTTTGGAGCCCCAAAAAATAAAGTCTGACACTGTTTCCACTGTTTCTCCATCTACTTCCCATGGAGTGATGGGACCGGATGCCATGATCTTTGTTTTCTGAATGTTGAGTTTTAAGCCAACTTTTTCACTCTCCTCTTGTACTTTCATCAAGAGGCTTTTTAGTTCCTCTTCCCTTTCTGCCATAAGGGTGGTATCTACCCTTAAGATAATTGCAAATAATTGGGGACCTGAGACTTGGAAATATTATACTGTATTTCCCAGTCTTAATATGCTAGGTATACTCCTTGGTAACTCAGCTGGTAAAGAGTCCACTTGCAATGCAGGAGCTGCTGCTGTTGCTAAGTCACTTCAGTCGTGTCTGACTCTGTGCAACCCCATAGATGGCAGCCCACCAAGCTCCCCCATCCCTGGGATTCTCAAAGCAAGAATACAAGAATGGGTTTCCATTTCCTTCTCCAATGCATGAAAATGAAAAGTGAAAGTGAAGCCGCTTAGTCATGTCCGACTCTTAATGACCCCATGCACTGCAACCTACCAGGCTCCTCCGTCCATGGGATTGTCCAGGCAAGAGTATTGGATTGGGTTGCCATTGCCTTCTCTGCAATGCAGGAGACCCCAGTACAATTCCTGGGTCAGGAAGATCCTCTAGAGAAGGGATAGGCTACCACTTCAGTATTCTTGGGCTTCCCTGGTGGCTCAGTCAATAAAAGAATCTGCCTGCAATGTGGGAAACCCAGGTTTGATCCCTGGGTTGGGAAGATCCCCTAGAGGAGGGCATGGCAACCACTCTAGTATTCTTGCCTGGAGAATCTCCATGGACAGAGAAGCCTGGCAGGCTGCAGTCCATGGGGTCTCAAATAGTCGGAAATGACTATATGACAAAGCACAGCACATACTATGAGAAAAAGAAAGTTTAACTTTCCTCTTCATGGCTATGTGAGTCTAACTTCACTTTGGTTCTAGCAGCCTATTAGCATTTCTTTCATTTTGCAACGTGTATAAATCTTACCTGCTCTCTGTCCCCCTCTATGATACTACTTTTATTTCTTCTTAAGAAACATGGTTGATTGCTTGATTTCATTACAAAAAACTTAATTATTGAAGGAATAAGTATTTCAGGTACTTTCTGTCTAGAAATGCAAATTGGTTTATATTCAAAGACTTTAAGAACTCAAGTTTCAAAGTCTCCTTTTAAGCTGATCTGAAACTTGAAGAATGAAACTAGAGACTAGAATTTCTCTTATAAATATGGTCATCAAAGAAACCCATATGCTGTTTAGTTCCTATGTTATTATATTTCATAATGAGCTTTGAATGAGAAGGATAAAAGTGAACATTATTAAAAACAGATGATTTATGCAGAGTGGGTCTTTAAAGACAGTTATATATTGATGAAAGTTGTCAGTGTCATTATGTACTTGTCAAATGAAAGAAATAAAAAATTTAGACCTAAAAAATGTAAGATTGCATTTTTTTAGAAATCAACCTTAATAGCAAACAACCAGCTACTGAAGAGTCATTATATAAATAAAAGACCTGGAGGTAGGAAGTGTTTGGTAATGTCAAATGCCAGACACGAGGCTAAATGATGAACAAATGCTTCAGTTATTTTATCTTCATTATAATCATTTATTCATTAATTAATTCAAATTTTATTGAATAATTATGGAGAAAGAGACAATGATACTAACCAACTATCTAATTTCCTTTTTTATGTTTCCCAGCTCCCCTTGTAGTTAAGGAGGAACTTGTGTTAGAGCTCCCATACTTTGGAGCTTCTCTTACCTGTGTGGATACTCAGTCACTCTGCCAGGTGTCTGACTCTTTGCAACCCTATGGACTGTAGCCCACAGGCTACACTGTCCATGGAATTCTCCAGGCAAGAACACTGGAGTGGGTTGTCATTTCCTCCTCCAGAGGATCTTGCTGACCCAGGGATTGAATCCACATCTCTTGTGTCTTCTGCATTGGCAGGCAGATTTTTTGCCACTGCACCACCTAGGAAGCCTTTACTTATGTGTAGAAGCTCCAAAATAACATGCATTCCTTCTGGAATTGAATGAAATTCCATTCAGCTCCTCATTTCCACGGCTATAATAATCAGGAAGGGGGTCTCATGTTTGAGGTGATGGATCTACAATACCTAAACAACCTGATTGCTGAATTACCACACTGATTATCAAAATCTTCACTATAATTGTCAGAAGACATCATTTATCAGATGACAACAGTCCTTAAGAGTCACCCAAATCAGCAGTGGTCTTGTCATGAGTATTAAGTGAATGTTTTGTTTAAAGCCAGTGAGTTTTGGGGACTAATACCGCAGACCAATCTAATTTTCCTGACAAAACACTTATCATGTACACTCATGACAAATATTAACAAATATTCAATTATTTGACAAATATTGCTGAATACCCTGTATTTATCAGACTGTGTGCTAGATTCTGAATATGTACTTGTTAAAAAATAAAATTCCCTGGCATAGGGAGCTCATAATCTAATGGGATGCATACCAAATAATTTGTCAAATAATTGTTCAATATCCTCTTACCTCATGATTTTTATTAATTTGTTACCACTAATTATTATTATACTGCTTGTGTAACAAGCCACACCCAAATATGAATATAACTTATTCAAGTTTCATTCTGCAAATGAGTTTGTTTAATTCATATGCTCTCTCTGATTATAAATCAGTAAAAGTTGGTTTAAAGCTCAACATTCAGAAAACTAAGATCATGGCATCTGGTCCCATTACTTCATGGGAAATAGATGGGGAAACAGTGGAAACAGTGGCTGACTTTTTTGGGGGGCTCCAAAATCACTGCAGATGGTGATTGCAGCCATGAAATTAAAAGATGCTTGCTCCTTGGAAGGAAAGTTATGACCAACCTAGATAGCATATTGAAAAGCAAAGACATTATTTTGCTAAGAAAGGTCTGTCAAGTCAAGCCTATGGTTTTTCCAGTAGTCATGTATGGATGTGAGAGTCAGACTATAAAGAAGGCTGAGCACAGAAGAACTGATGCTTTTGAACTGTGGTATTGGAAAAGACTCTTGAGATTCCATTGGATGCAAGGAGATCCAACCAGTCCATTCTAAAGGAGATCAGTTCTGGGTGTTCATTGGAGGGACTGATGTTGAAGCTGCAACTCCAATACTTTGGCCACCTGATGTGAAGAGCTGACTCATTGGAAAAGGCCCTGATGCTGGGAAAGATTGAGGGTGGGAGGAGAAGGGGATGACAGAGGACGAAATGGTTGGATGGCATCACCAACTCGATGGACATGGGTTTGGGTGGACTCCGGGAGTTGGTGAGGGACAGGGAGGCCTGGCGTGCTGTGGTTCATGGGGTCGCAAAAACTCGGACACGACTGAGCAGTTGAAATGAACTGAACTGAACTGAATTGATTATAAAAATCTTGACTGCAATTGTCAGATCACATCATCTATCAGATGACCCTATGTTCAAATAGTCAAAGATTTCTCATATTTTTTAGGAATAAAAACAACACATGGCTCTGTTTATCAAACTGTTATCCTAGACATTGCCATTCTGTCCTTTATTTACACTTATCTATAAATAGTTCTATATGTATCCATTGGATCTATATTAAGGTAAGTAAAAGTTGATACTAATGTCTCCAATAATAGCCCATTATCATGTGGATCATTCTAGTTTATTCTTTTGATTGATATAAGGTCCTATCTGCATTTTACATTTAAATTTATAGTCCATTTTTGAGCTAATTTTGGGGTAAGGTATACAATATCTATCTAGGTCCTTGTATTATGCCTATTGACTTTCCAGTTGTTTCAACAATAATTGTTTAAAGACCATCATTTCTCCACTGCCCTGTTTTAATGCATTTGTTGAAAATCAATTTGTTATTTGGTATGGTTCTATTTCTGGACTGTCTATTCTCTTCCATTAATTTGCATTCCTATTATTTCACCAATACCACAATGACTTAATTACTGTAGTTTTTTAGGAAGATTTAAAATCAAGTATTGTGAATATTCCATCTATGCTCTTCACTTTAGTACCATGTTGCTATTCTAGGACCTTTGTCTTTCCATATAAATTTTAGAATCAGTCTACCCATGGTTACAAAATAGCGTTCTGGAATTCTAATTGAGACTGTGCTGAAACTAAAGATTAAATTTCCAAGGAATTATTGTATGAATTAGAGAAGGGAATGGCAACCAACTCCAGTACTCTTGCCTGGAAAATCCCATGGATGGAGGAGCCTGGTAGGTTGCTGTCTATGGGGTTGCACAGAGTCACACACGACTGACTAGCAGCAGCACGGTATGAATAGTATTGAATTTTCTACTCCCTGAACATGGAATAGCTCTCTGTTTAATGGCTGTTTTCTTTTACTATTTTTATCATTTTGTTTTGAACTTTTCTGCTTACACATCCTACATATATTTCCTTGGATTTATTTTTCTAAATACTCTGTGTTCTTGGTTCAGTTTAATTCAGTTCAGTCGCTCAGTCGTATCTGACTCATTGCGATCCCATGAATCACAGCACGCCAGGCCTCCCTATCCATTACCAACTCCCGGAGTTCACTCAGACTCATGTCCATCGGGTCAGTGATGCCATCCCGCCATCTTGTCCTCTGCCATCCGCTTCTCCTCCTGCCCCCAATCCCTCCCAGCATCAGAGTCTTTTCCAGTGAGTCAACTCTTCGCATCAGGTGGCCAAAGTATTGGAGTTTCAGCTTCAGCATTATTCCCTCCAAAGAAATCCCAGGGCTGATCTCCTTCAGAATGGACTGGATCTCCTTGTAGTCCAAGGGACTGTCAAGAGTCTTCTCCAACACCACAGTTCAAAAGCATCAATTCTTTGGTGCTCAGCTATCTTCACAGTCCAACTTTCACATCCATACATGACCACTGGAAAAACCATAGCCTTGACTAGATGAAACTTTGTTGGCAAAGTAATGTCTCTGCTTTTCAATATGCTATCTAGGATGGTCATAACTTTCCTTCCAAGGAGTAAGAATCTTCATTTCATGGCTGCAATCACCATCTGCATTGATTTTGGAGCCCAAAAAAATAAACTCTGAAACTATTACCACTGTTTCCCAATCTACTTCCAATGAAGTGATGGGAACAGATGCCATGATCTTAGTTTTCTGAATGTTGAGCTTTAAGCCAACTTTTTCACTCTCCTCTTTCATTTTCATCAAGAAGCATTTTAGTTCCTCTACACTTGCTGCCATAAGGGTGGTGTCATCTGCATATCTGAGGTTACTGATATTTATCCCAGCAATCTTGATTCCAGCTTGTGCTTCTTCCAGCCCAGCGTTTCTCACGATGTACTCTGTATATAAGTTAAATAAGCAGGGTGACAATATACAGCCTTGACGTACTCCTTTTCCTGTTCGGAACCAGTGTGTTGTTCCTTGTCCAGTTCTAATGGTTGCTTCCTAACCTGCATATAGGTTTCTGAAGAGGCAGGTCAGGTAGTCTGGCATTCCCATCTCTTTCAGAATTTTCCACAGTTTATTGTGATCCACACAGTCAAAGGCTTTGGCATAGTCCATAAAGCAGAAATAGATGTTCTTCTGGAACTCTCTTGCTTTTTCCATGATCCAGCGGATGTTGGCAATTTGATCTCTGGTTCCTCTGCCTTTTCTAAAACTAGCTTGAATATCTGGAAGTTCATGGTTCACATATTGCTGAAGCCTGGCTTGGAGAATTTTGAGCATTACTTTACCAGCGTGTGAGATGAGTGCAATTGCGCAGCAGTTTGAGAATTCTTTGGCACTGCCTTTCTTTGGGATTGGAATGCCAACTGACCTTTTCTAGTCCTGTGGCCACTGCTGAGTTTTCCAAATTTGCTGGCATATTGAGTGCAGCACTTTCACAGCATCATCTTTCAGGATTTGAAATAGCTCCACTGGAATGCCATTACCTCCACTAGCTTTGTCCGTAGTGATGCTTTCTAAGGCCCACTTGACTTCACATTCCAGGATGTTTGGCCCTAGGTGAGTGATCACACCATCAGGATTATCTTGGTCATGAAGATCTTTTTTGTATAGTTCTGTGTATTCTTGCCACTTCTTCTTAATATCTTCTGCTTCTGTTACATCCATATCATTTCTGTCCTTTATCATGCCCATCTTTGCATGAAATGTTCCCTTGGTGTCTCTAATTTTCTTGAAGAGAGCTCTAGTCTTTCCCATTATGTTCTTTTCCTCTATTTCCTTGCATTGATTGCTGAAGAAGGCTTTCTTATCTCTTCTTGCTATTCTTTGGAACTCTGCATTCAGATGTTTATATCTTTCCTTTTCTCCTTTGCTTTTTGCTTCTCTTCTTTCCACAGCTATTTGTAAGGCCTCCTCAGACAGCCATTTTGCTTTTTTGCATTTCTTTTCCATGGGGATTGTCTTGATCCCTGTCTCCTGTACAATGTCATGAACCTCATTTCATAGTTCATCAGGCACTCTATCTATCAGATCTAGTCCCTTAAATCTATTGCTCACTTCCACTTTATAATCATAAGGGATTTTATTTAGGTCATACCTGAATGGTCTAGTGGTTTTCCCTACTTTGTTCAATTTAAGTCTGAATTTGGCAATAAGGAGTTCATGATCTGAGCCACAATCAGCTCCTGGTCTTGTTTTTGTTGATCGTATAGAGCTTCTCCATCTTTGGCTGCAAAGAATATAATCAGTCTGATTTTGGTGTTGACCATCTGATGATGTCCATGTGAGAGTCTTCTCTTGTGTTGTTGAAAGAGGGTATTTGCTATGACCAGTGCATTTTCTTGCCAAAACTCTATTAGACTTTGGCCTGCTTCATTCCGTATTCCAAGGCCAAATTTGCCTGTTACTCCAGGTGTTTCTTGACTTCCTACTTTTGCATTCCAGTCCCCTATAATGAAAAGGACATCTTTTTGGGGTGTTACTTCTCAAAGGTCTTGTAGGTCTTCATAGAACCGTTCAACTTCAGCTTCTTCAGCGTTACTGGGGCATAGACTTGGATTACTGTGATATTGAATGGTTTGCCTTGGAAATGAATAGAGTTCATTTTGTCATTTTTGAGATTGCATCCAAGTACTGCATTTTGGACTCTGTTGACCATGATGGCTACTCCATTTCTTCTGAGGGATTCCTACCCGCAGTAGTAGATATAATGGTCATCTGAGTTAAATTCACCCATTCCAGTCCATTTTAGTTCGCTGATTCCTAGAATGTCGACGTTCACTCTTGCCATCTCCTGTTTGACCACTTCCAATTTGCCTTGATTCATGGGCCTAACATTCCAGGTTCCTATGCAATATTGCTCTTTACAGCATCGGACTTTGCTTCTATCACCAGTCACATGCACAGCTGGGTATTGTTTTTGCTTTGGCTCCATCCCTTCATTCTTTCTGGAGTTATTTCTCCACTGATCTCCAGTAGCATATTAGGCACCTACTGACCTGGGGAGTTCCTCTTTCAGTACCCTATCATTTTGCCTTTTCATACTGTTCATGGGGTTCTCAAGGCAAGAATACTGGAGTGGTTTGCCAGTCCCTTCTCCAGTGGACCACATTGTGTCAGACCTCTCCACCATGCCCACCAGTCTTGGGTTGCCCCACAGGGCATAGCTTAGTTTCATTGAGTTAGACAAGGCTGTGGTGCTAGTGTGATTAGATTGACTAGTTTTCTGTGATTATGGTTTCAGTGTGTCTGCCCTCTTGCAACACCTGCCGTCTTACTTGGGTTTCTCTTATCTTGCATGTGGGGTATCTCTTCACCGTCACCCCTCCCAACCTTGAATGTGGAATAGCTCCTCTAGGCCTTCAGGCGCCCGTGCAGCCACCACTCCCTAGACGTGTGGTCGCTCCTTCTGGCCGCCGCCCCTGGCCTCAGGAGGGGGTAGCTCCTCTCCACTGCTCCTGCACTGTCGCAGCCTGGCATTGTTGGTAATTTCATAATTTAAAAAAAAAAAAATTTAATTTCCAAATGTTCCTTACTGGCTTCCAGGAAAAGCAACTGATCATTGTATATGGACATTATATCCTACAACCTTGCTAATATTTATTAGTTCCAGAAAATGTTTTTCCTGTAGTCTTTTGGTTCAGTTCAATTCAGTCATTAAGTCGTGTCCAAATCTTTGCAACCCCATGAACCACAGCATGCCAGGCCTCCCTGTCCATCACCAATTCCCAGAGTTTACCCAAACTCACATCCATTGAGTTGGTGATGCCAGCCAACCATCTCATCCTCTGTTGTCCCCTTCTCTTCCCACCCTCAATCTTTCCCAGCATCAGGGTCTTTTCCAGTGATTCAGCTCTTCACATCAGGTGGCCAAAGTATTGGAGTTTCAGCTTTAGCATCAATCCTTCCAATGAACATCCAGGACTGATCTCCCTTAGGATGGATGGGTTGAATCTCCTTGCAGTCCAAGGGACTCTCAAGAGTCGTCTCCAACATCACAATTCAAAAGCATCAATTCTTGGGCACTCAGCTTTCCTTATAGTCCAACTATCACATCCCTACATGACTGCTGGAAAAACCATAGCCTTAACTAGATGGACCTTTGTTTGTACAGTAATATCTCTGCTTTTTAATATGCTGTCTAGGTTGGTCATAACTTTCTTTCCAAGGAGTAAGCGTCTTTTAATTTCATTGCTGCAGTCACCATCTGAAGTGATTTTGAAGCCCCCAAAAGTAAAGTCAGCCACTGTTTCCACTGTTTCCCCATCTATTTATCATGAAGTGATGGGACAGATGCCATGATCTTAGTTTCCTGAATGTTGAGCTTTAAGCCAACTTTTTCACTCTCCTCTTTCATTTTCACCAAGAAACTTTTTAGTTCTTTTTCACTTTCTGCCATAAGAGTAGTGTCATCTGCATATCTGAGGTTATTGATATTTCTCCAGAAATCTTGATTCCAGCTTGTGCTTCTCCCAGCCCAGCGTTTCTCATGATGTACTCTGCATATAAGATAAATATGCAGGGTGACAATATACAGCCTTGAGGTACCCCTTTTCCTGTTTGGAACCAGTCTGTTTTTCTATATCCAGTTCTAACTGTTGCTTTCTGACCTGCATATAGGTTTCTCAACAGGCAGGTCAGGTAGTCTGGTATTCCCATCTCTTTCAGAATTTCCCACAGTTTATTGTGATCCACACAGTCAAAGGCTTTGGCATCGTCAATAAAGCAGAAATAGATGTTTTTCTGAAACTCTCTTGCTTTTTCCATGATCAAGCAAATGTTGGCAATTTGATCTCTGGTTCTTCTGCCTTTTCTAAAAGCAGCTTGAACATCTGGAAGTTCACGGTTCACCTATTGCTGAAGCCTGGCTTGGAGAATTTTGAGCATTACTTTACTAGCATGTGAGATGAGTGCAGTTGTGTGGTAGTTTGATCATTCTTTGGCATTGCCTTTAGAGTTTTCTATATAGACAATCATGTCCCTAGCATGTAAAAACACTTTACTTCCAATCTTTACAATCAGTACATTTTCTTATCTTTTTGAATTTAGGAAGTTCTTCAAGTACGTTGTTGTTAGAAGCTAAACTGTTTCCAACTCTGGGGGCCCATGGACTGCAGCATGATAAACTTCCCTGTCCTTATCTGTCTCCCAAAGTTTGCTCAAATTCATGTCCATTGATTTGATGATGCCATTGAACCATCTCATCTTCTGCTGCTCTCTTCTCTCTTTGCCTTCAAACATTTCCAGCATCAGGGCCTTTTCCAGTGAGTCAGCTTTTTGCATCAGGTGGCCAAAGTATTGGAACTTTAGCTTCAATATCAGTCCTACCAATGAATATTCAGGGTTGATTTCCTTTAGGATTGACTGCTTTGATCTCCTTGCAGTCCAAGGGATTCTCAAGAGTCTTCAGTTTGAAAGCATCAATTCTTTGGCGCTCAGCCTTCTTAATGGTCCAAATCTAACATATGAACATGACTACTGGAAAAACATAGATTTGACTGTAATGACTTTTGTCAGCAAAGTGATGTCTCTGCTTTTTAATATGCAGTCTAGGTCTGTCATAACTTTTCTTCCAAGGAACAAGAATTTTAGAATTTCACCTCTGCAGTCACCATCTGCAGTGGTTTTGGAACAACAACAAAAAAAAATATCTGTCATTGTTACCATTTTTTCCCCATATATTTGCCATGAATTGATGGGGCCAGATACCATGATCATCACTTTTTGAATTCTGAGTTTTAAGCCACTTTTTTACTCTTCTGTTTCACATTCATCAAGAGGTTATTTTATTCCATTTTGATTTCTGCCATTAGAGCGATATAATCTGCATATCTGAGGTTGTTAATATTTCTCCCAGCAGTCTTGATTCCACATTGTGCTTCATCCAGCCTACCATTTCGCATGATATACACTACATAGAAGTTAAATAAGCAGAATGACTATATATAGCCTTGATGTGCTCCTTTCCCAATTTTGATCCAGTCCATTGTTCTTTGTTTGGTTCTAACTGTTGCTTCTTGACCTTTCTCAGGAGGCAGGTAAGGTAGTCTGGTATTCACATCTCTTTAAGAATTTTCCACACCTTGTTGTGATTCACACAAAGACTTTAGTATAGTCAAGAAATAGAGTTTTGTGTTTTTTTTTTTTTCTGGAATTCTATTGCTTTTTCAATGATCCAGTGGATGTTGGCAATGTGATCACTGTTTCCCCTGCTTTTTCTAAATCCAGCTTGTATATCTGGAAGTTCTCAGTTCACATATTGTTGAAGCCTAGTTTGAAAGATTTTGAGCATTTTCTTGTTAGGGTGTGAGATGAGCACCATTGAACAGTAGTTTGAACATTCTTTGTCATTGCCCTTCTTTGGGATTAGAATGAAAACTGACCTTTTCCAGTCCTGTAACCATTGCTGAGTTTTCCAAATTTGCTGATATATTGAGTGCAGCACTTTAACATCATTAGCAGCATCATCTTTTAAGATTTGAAATAGCTCAACTGGAATTCCATCCCTTCCACCTGCTTCTTTTGTAGTAATGCTTCCTAAGGCCGACTTGACTTCACATTACAGAATGCCTGGCTGTAGTTGAGTGACTACAGCATCTTGGTTATCCAATTCATTAGGACTGTTTTTTTTTTTTCTTTTTTACAGTTCTTCTGTGTATCCTTGTCATCTTTTGTTAATCTCTTACGCTTCTGTTAGGTCCTTGCTGCTTCTGTCCTTTACTGCACCCATCATTGCATGAAATGTCCCCTTGGCATCTAATTTTCTTGAAGAGACCACAAGTCTTTCCATTAGATTTTCTTCTATTTTTCTGCATTGTTCACTTAAGAAGGCTTTTTTCTCTCCTGGTTATTCTTTGGTTTTCTACAGTGCAAACATAATATACCCAAGTTTGGGGTTTTGGCGTTATTTTTTTGTTGTTTAAGTGTTCTTTGAGCATCTTGGATTTGGATTTGTTGTCCATTATTAACTTTGGAAAGTCCTTGGCCATTATCATTTTACTATTTCTTCTGTTCTTCTTTCTCTTTCTTCTCATTTACTTATTCCAGTTATATGCATGTTAAACCTTTTAGATATTTTCCCACAGTTCTTAGGTGTTAGTTCTGTTTTTGTTTGTTTGTTTGTTTGTTTTGTTTTGTTTTTCCATTATTTTTTCCTCTTTGCATTTCTGATTGGGGGCTCTCTATTGCTCAATTTTTAAACTCATAGATATTTTTTGCCTATTTCTCTTATCATATTTATTTCTAGCATTTCTTTACATTTCTTTTAGAGATTCTCTGCATTTACTACCTATCTTTTCATTTCGTTTTCCTCACTGGAGACCTTAAAATATTACTCTCAATTTTTTAAATTCCATTTCTGATAATATGAACACATCAGTATTATATGTGAGTCTGGTTTCAGTGACCAGAAGAAAGGATCTTTCTGATGCCTTTACTGCAAAAATCTGGAGTATATAGGATTCCTTCTAGGTATAGGGAAATTCCCTAAGAATAAGACTGCCACTGCCAGAGTTTCTGACACTCAACCTAGCCCAGTCTCTGTCTCCAACAGTCATCAGAATTATCAAGTAAGTGGTCCTACATTTTTTGGCTCTGTGGTTTCTGCTCCAGTAAGCAGGCCTCAGCAGTGATTTTCTATATTCACTCATCTCTCTATATGTTGGGGTGAGAGATTTCCCTACAAACTCAATTTTCATGGGAGTCTAAGGAAAATCATTGATTTTCAATTTGTGTAACTCTTTTTCTTGGAAGGATGTAGTGATAACTTCCAATTTCTTTAAACAGAGTTAACCTAATAATTCTTTTTAAAAAGCAACTTAAAAATGTATTGCATTTAATGAAATAGCCCTACAGAGGCATATTGAAATGAGTTCTGGAGATCTGGTTCCTAATACAACATGCTATCTTTAGAAGGCAGTAATGACTAATTTACCTCAATTCCAAAATTCATTATTGTATAAATTTTATATCATTATAAAAGAATGGATAGCTTTGTTATTTAAAATTTGATTGAATTATAGTGAATTAAACCAAAACTAAATATTCACTCATTGCTTTACTTGTGCATATTTCTGAGTTATTCAGCACAAAAAAAGGGAGAGATTATAGTATTCCATTATATGATTCTTCAAAGGTTCTTGTATCAATTTTTCCTTGAGAAATTTAATACTACTTCTTTCCAAATGGCTGATTATTTAACCAGAGGCAAGGAATATATAAACAGTCTAACACTTAGAATTAGAAATTGGTATAGAATTAGAAATAGCATGGGCAGTAATTTTGAAAAATAAGGTCTTAGCTTGTTAGTCTCAGTATTTTCATTGGCACCAAGGAATTTCAATAAACTGTGAATCTCATCAGCTAGGTTCATCTTAAGAGCACTTCAGAATTATGCTTTATTATTGTTCAAGCAGTACAAAGATCAAAGGAAGAGTAGCCACCTTTATTTCAAAGAATGTTCTAAATTAAATTGTCCAAACTCCGTATCTGTACATGTCCAGTTTTTCTAATTAACACGACTATTCCTTTCTTCAGGGAAAATTTCAGTAACACTGGCTGAATACATTTTCACACTCTACATTTTAAAAATTCAACTTATGCTGACAACCTAGTTTTACATTCATCTCAGTAAAGACATCTTTCTACATACCTTTATAAGAACACTAAATCTCTTTAGCTTTCTTGTACTTTGCTTGGGCATTTCCTTTTTCACCTATTATAAGGTCCAGATTCTGACCTAGAAGAGACAACAGAGAAGATAATGGAACTTCTGCCTTGGACTTCTGTTCTTTTACCTTCCTTAGGTAATTATTATTTTAATTCTCTCTCCATAGGCAGTAAAACTCACAACACCAGGGGATATGCAAATTTATTTGTTCTTCCCTCCATGGCATTTTGGTTTTATTTTTTGATTAAGAAAATATCAATTATACATTGGAAAAATATCTGCCTCTATTGTAATCAGAAGAGTGAGCAGTCAAGGTGTATATCTGTGACCAGGCTACATTAAACAGGTCAGTCTTTGGAATTTAAATCTTAAGCAGAGTAGAACAAGGGACATGATAGGTAGAATTCAAAGATGGTTGCCAAGATTCCCCACCCTCAGTATACACATATCTCTTTCCAATTACTCAGTAAAACACTAATCTTGTTTCTGCTATGATGGGATTTTTCAGATGTAATTAATGTCCCAAATCAGATTTAAGAAAGGGAATTGGGTCTCAATTGACCTGATCTAATCAGGTGAACACTTAAAATGGACTAGGCTTTTTCTGAACAAAAATATTCAGAGCATGAGAGGAATTTGACCCAAGAAAGATTTACAATTATTACTATGAAGATGGAGATGCCAACTGGCAATGAACATTGGTGATGCTGAGAAGCTAAAAGCAGCTCTTAGCTGATAACCTGTAAAGAAACAGAAACCTCAGTCCTACAACTGCATGGAACTGAATTCCACTAACAACTTGAATCAACTTGGAAGTGAATTCTTCCTAGAGCTTCCAGATGACAACTAGGGCTGGCTGACACTTGATATCAACCTTTGAGACTATGAATAGAGAATCTTATCACACCATTTTCAGACCTTTGACCTAGGAACAATGAGATAATAAACACATGCTTTAATATGCTAAATTCATGATAATCTGCTAAACATCATTAGTAAACTAATACAGAAGAGAAGAAGACATACAGATGGCTAACAAACACATGAAAAGATGCTCAACATCACTCATTATCAGAGAAATGTAAATCAAGACCACAGTGAGGTACCATTTCACACCAGTCAAAATGGCTGCGATCCAAAAGTCCACAAGCAATAAATGCTGGAGAGGGTGTGGAGAAAAAGAAACCCTCTTACACTGTTGGTGGGAATGCAAACTAGTACAGCCACTATGGAGAACAGTGTGGAGATTCCTTAAAAAACTACAAATAGAACTGCCTTATGACCCAGCAATCCCACTGCTGGGCATACACACCAAGGAAACCAGAATTGAAAGAGACATGTGTACCCCAATGTTCATTGCAGCACTGTTTATAGCCAGGACATGGAAGCAACCTAGATATCCATCAGCAGACGAATGGATAAGAAAGCTGTGGTACATATACACTATGGAGTATTACTTAGCCATTAAAAAGAATACATTTGAATCAGTTCTAATGAGGTGGATGAAACTGGAGCTGATTATACAGAGTGAAGTAAGCCAGAAAGAAAAACACCAATACAGTATACTAACACATATATATGGAATGACAAACAGATGTAAAGAGCAGACCTTTGGACTCTGTGGGAGAGGGAGAGGGTGGGATGATTTGGGAGAATAGCATTGAAACATGTATACTATCATGTAAGAAATGAATCGCTAGTCTAGGATCAATGCAGGATACAGGATGCTTGGGGCTGGTGTACTGGGATGACCCAGAGAGATGATATGGGGAGGGTGGTGGGAGGGGGGTTCAGGGTTGGGAACTCATGTACACCTGTGATGGATTCATGTCAATGTATGGCAAAACCAATACAGTATTGTAAAGTAAAAAAATAAAATTTAAAAAAAGAATACCCATTAAAAAAAAAAAAAGAATCAAACCCTGGAGATTTTTCTTTCTAGCTTTGTGATGTTGGTCATTACTGTCTGTTCTTTTGTTTCTTTAACTGTAAAATGTATACAAAACATCCTTTCTTATATGGTTTTTGAGGGGATAAAAGAAGTTGCAAATCCCATTTTTACACTGATGATTCAGATAAACTTGATTCTCAGAGTGTTTTGTTAGACTTCATTCCTGTGCAAGAAGCAGGAGCCCTTTCAACATGGCATGCATAAAAAGAGACCTTTCTATTTTGTGAGACTAGAGACTCCTGAAAAATAAAGTAAAAAAAGTTAAGTCTGGTCTGACAGTAACTAGAAACTCATAAATCAATTCCATTCTTTGTATAACTTTCTTGGTTAGATTTTAAACTCTCCTTTTCATTCCCTAGTTTTATTGAGATATAATTGATATATAGTCTGTAAGTTTAAGGTATTTAACATGCTAATTTGATACATGTATATATTACAAAATGATTATGAAAATAAGGGTATCCCAGGTGGTGCCAGTGGTAAAGAACCCACCTGCCAATGAAGGTAGATGTAAGAGACACAGATTCGATCCCTGGGTTGGAAAGATCCCCTGGAGAAGGGAATGGCAACTCACTCCATTATTCTTGCCTGGAGAATCCCCATGGACAGAGGAGCCTGGCAGGCTACAGTCCATAGGGTTGCAAACAGTTGGACATGACTGAAGTGACTTAGAACATGCAACACATTCAGCACCTCATACAATTACAGTTTTTGTGTATCTGGAGAGAACATTTAAGATTTACTCTTTTAAGAACTTCCAATTATAATTCAATATTGTTAACTATATTTGTCATGTTATACATTAGATTTCCAGATCTTATTCATCTTATTGGAAGTCCAATGATCAACTTCTTCTGATTTCTGCCAACCCTGGGGCCCTGGTAACCACCATTCTACCTTCCATTACTATGATTTCAGTTTTTCATACATGTGTAAGCAAGATCATATGGTATTTTTCTCTGAGTTTTTCACTTAGCACAATGCCCTCAAGGTCCATTTATATTGTTTCAAATGTCAGGAATTTTTTTAATTTTATGGCTGAATAATATTCAATTGTATATGTTCCACATTTTTTATCTGTTCATCCATTGATGGACATTTAAATTGTTTGATTTAGTAATTTTCTATACAAGTTTCTCGCTCAAAATTTTTGCATTTCCTGTGGCTCTAACTCGACCTAAAGTTGCATTCATGTGTTTCCTACATCATACATCAGATGGGCTGATTTGGTCTCAGTATCTATTAAATTAAGTTATTAAGAAAACGAATCAGATTTTCTCAGCCCAACCTATGCCTTAATTCACCGTGATCCAATCAGTTGTAGCATTGAGGTGAATACTGTCACATTACCTGAAGCTAAGGAACAGCAGCTGTGCTTTGCTGGAGCAGGCATGAAGAGATACATAACGTCCAAGGTAAGAGAAACCTAATTAAGACAGTAGATGTTGTGAGAGAGAATCAGAGGGCAGACAGACTGAAACCACAATGACAGAAAACTAGCCAAACTGATCACACGGACCACAGCCTTGTCTAACTCAATGAAACTAAGTGATGCCTTGTGGGGCCACCCAAGATGGACAGGTCATAGTGGAGACATCTGACAGAATGTGGTCCACTGGAGAAGGGAATGGCAAACCACTCCAGTATTCTTGCCTTGGGAACCCCATTAACAGTATGAAAAGGCAAAACGATAGGAAACTGAAAGATGAACTCCCCAGGTCGGTAGGTGCCCAATATGTTACTGGAGATCAGTGGAGAAATAACTCCAGAAAGAATGAAAGGATGGAGCCAAAGCAAAAACAATACCCAGTTGTGGATGTGACTGGTGATAGAAGCAAGGTCCATTCCAATAGAGAGCAATATTGCATAGGAACCTGGAATGTTAGATCCATGAATCAAGGCAAATTGGAAGTGGTCAAACAGGAAATGGCAAGAGTGAATGTCGACATTCTAGGAATCAGCAAACTAAAATGGACTGGAATGGGTGAATTTAACTCACAAGACAATTATATCTATGACTGAGGGCAGGAATCCCTTAGAAGAAAAGGAGTAGCCATCATAGTCAACAAAAGAGTCCAAAATGTAGTACTTGGATACAATCTCAAAAACGACAGAGAGATCTCTGTTTGTTTCCAAGGTAAACTATTCAATATCACAGTAATCCAAGTCTATGCCCTGATCAGTAATGGTGAAGAAGCTGAAGTTGAACGGTTCTATGAAGACCTACAAGACCTTTTAGAACTAACACCCAAAAAAGATGTCCTTTTCATTATGCGGGACTGGAATGCAACAGTAGAGTGTCAAGAAACACCTGGAGTAACAGGCAAATTTGGCCTTGGAATACGGAATAAAGCAGGGCAAAGGCTAATAGAGTTTTGCCAAGAGCACGCACTGAGCATAGAAAACACTCTCTTCCAATAACAGAAGAGAACTCTACATATGGACATCATCATATGGCCAACACTGAAAACAGGTTGATTATATTCTTTGCAGCCAAAGATGGAGAAACTCTATACAGTCAGCAAAAACAAGACTGGGAGCTGACTGTGGCTCAGATCATGAACTCCTTATTGCTAAATTCAGACTTAAGTTGAAGAAAGTGGGGGAAACCACTAGCCCTTTCAGGTATGACCTAAATCAAATCCCTTATAATTATACAGTGGAAGTGAGAAATAGATTTAAGGGACTAGATCTGATAGGCAGAGTACCTGATGAACTATGGACAGAGGTTCATGACATTGTACAGGAGACAGGGATGAACACCATCCCCAAGAAAAAGAAATGCAAAAAAGAAAAACGGTTGCCTGAGGAGGCTTTAGAAATAGCTGTGAAAGGAAGGGAAGTGAAAAGCAAAGGAGAAAAGGAAAGATACACTTATTTGAATGCAGGGTTCCAAAGAAGAGCAAGAAGAGATAAGAAAGCCTTCCTCAGTGATCAATGCAAACAAATAGAGGAAAATAATAGAAAGGGAAACGAGATATCTTCAAGAAAATTAGAGATACCAAGGGAACATTTCATGCAAAGATAGGCTCAAAAAAGGACAGAAATGGTATGGACCTAACAGAAGCAGAAGATATTAAGAAGAGGTGGCAAGAACACACTGAATAACTGTACAAAAAAACCTTCATGACCCCTTTAATTACAATGGTGTGATCACTCACAAAGAGCCAGACATCCTTGAATGTGAAATCAAGTGGACCTTAGGAAGCATCACTATGAACAAAGCTAGCGGAAGTGCTGGAATTCCAGTTGAGCTATTTCAAATCCTGAAAGATGATGTTGTGAAAGTACTGCACTCAATATGCCAGCAAATTTGGAAAACTCAGCAGTGGCCACAGGACTGGAAAAGATCAGTTTTCATTCCATTCCCTAAGGAAAGCAATGCCAAAGAAAGCTCAAACTACCACACACTTGCACACATCTCACACGCTAGTAAAGTAATGCTCAAAATTATACAAGCCAGGCTTCAAAAATGCATGAACTGTGAGCTTTCAGATGTTCAAACTGGTTTTAGAAAAGGCAGAGGAACCAGAGATCAAATTGCCAACATCCAGTGGATCATTGATAAAGCCAGAGAGTCTAAGAAAAACATCTATTTCTGCTTTATTGACTCTGCCAAAGCCTTTGATTGTGTGGGTCACAATAAACTATGGAAAATTCTGAAAGAGATGGAAATAGCAAACCACCTGACCTGTCTCTTGAGAAACCTGTATGCAGGTCAGGAAGCAACAGTTAGAACTGGACATGGAACAACAGACTGGTTCCAAACAGGAAAAACAGTACGCCAAGGTTGTATATTGTCACCCTGCTTATTTAAGTTATATGCACATTACATAATGAGAAACACTGGGCTGGAAGAAGCACAAGCTGGAAACAAGACTTCTGGAGAAATATCAATAACCTCAGATACACAGATGACACCACCTTTATGGCAGAAAGTAAAGAAGAACTAAAAAGCCTCTTGATGAAAGTGAAAGAGAAGAGTGAAAAAGTCGGCTTAAAGCTCAACATTCAGAAAACTAAGATCATGGCATCCGGTCCCATCACTTCATGGCAAATAGATGAGGAAACAGTGGAAACAGTGGCAGACTTTACTTTGGGGGGCTCCAAAATCACTTCAGATGGTGATTGCAGCTATGAAATTAAAAGACACTTACTCCTTGGAAGGAAATCTATGACCAATCTAGGTAGCATAGTAAAAAGCAGAGACATTACTTTGTCAAGAAAGGTCCATCTAGGCAAGGCTATAGTTTTTCCAGTAGTCATGTATGGATGTGAGAGTTGGACTATAAGAAACTTCAGCACAGAAGAATTGATGCTTTTGAACTATGGTGTTGAAGATAACTCTTGAGAGTCCCTTAGACTGCAAGGAGATCAAACCAGTCAATTTTAAGGGAGATCAGTCCTGGGTGTTCATTGAAAGTACTGATGTTGAACCTGAAACTCCAATACTTGGCCATCTGATGCGAATAGCTGACTCATTTGAAAAGCCCCTGATGCTGGGATGATTGAGGGTGGAAGGAGAAGTGGGCAGAAGGAGAAGGGGACGACAGAGGATTAGATGGTTGGATGGCATCACCGACTCAAAGGACATGAGTTGGCGTGAACTCCAGGAGTTGGTGATGGATAGGGAGGCCTGCTGTCCTGTGGTTCATGGGGTCGCAAATAGCTGGACACAACTGAGTGACTGAACTTAACTGAACTGACCCTGAAGCTATCCCTTTCAGACCATGAGGAGTTGGAACTCCAAGAGATGGTGTAGATTACAGAAGACAGTGATGGTCATCTTATTGTATACAAGGACTGAGAGCTTCTAAAAAGTTGTACTGAGTAATTTGCAATTCTAAAAACAAAAAAAATTAAAAAGTGTGATTTTCTGTAAAAATCATACAAAGAGGATATTGTATACTGTTTCAGAATTTTAGGTAGAGATCCAAAACTGAGATTAACAAACTCCAGTTTCTCCCGTGTGTTAGACAAAGGTACCAGAAAGTTAAACAGTATATTTTACAGGTTTACCTAGGAAATCCTCAAAATGGTCCTTAGACCATGACTCCATCACCATCATTATTTTCTGAAAAAAGAAAAAAAGAAAGAAAGAAACTATGTAAAGAAAATGTTTTGAAGCAGGTTAAGTAGGAGAGTCATATATTGTCATCCTATGGAAGACTGTTGGTACCCCCCTGTCCAAGATATGGAAAAGACAAGAAAACAACTAGTATAGAATATATCATTCCCTGGAAGGAGAGATGAGTAGCCCAGGCCTTGAACAGAAAACTACTTATTCAGAATAGTGGCTGATCAATACCGTGGAATTCTTTATCATTGTTGTCACTTTGTTTGTCTTTTGAAATGGAGGATAAGGAAAAGAATCACAGAAATATCAGATCAGAACAGAGCCTGAACTTTCAGAGTTTTGACGTGGAAAGAATGGATGAGTGAATTTCCCACAAGCCAAGTAAAAAAGAAATAAAAATTGAAAATGAATCATTTGTCAATGCTTTGTCATCATAGAGGAAGAAAATATGGATTAAATAAAATGACTAAAAACAGTTCATGAAAGGTTATTCCAGGAATATTAATGAATGAAGCAATGGGCATGGAGGTAAAAGGAGTTCTAATGGGATTTCCTGAAGAACAGTTTTCCTTCCTATCTATGGGGGATTAGGTCCCCTCTGAATACCAAACTTCCTGTTGCTCAAGTCCTTTATCTAAAGTGGTTTCCTGTTTACTGATAATCTAAGCACATCCTCCTGTATACTTTAAATCATCTCTAGATTACTTATAATGCCTAAGACAATGTAAATGCTATATGAATAGTGCCAGCATGCAACAAATTCAAGTTTTGCTTTAAGAAATTTTCCAGAATTAAAACAAACAAACAATTTTTTGATCTGTGGTTGGTTCAACCTAAAGATGCAGAACTTGCCTGTATGGAAGGCTGACCATACTTAGGTAACTATTTAGAATTTGAATACCTATTTCTGAAAACACATCAATACACAGACTTTAACAGTGGAACCAAGTGATGCACCTTGGGTCTCTGTCAGGTAGATCTCCATTCCATTTACCTGAGCTAAAGAAGCCAGGGCTTCCCTGGCTGCTCAGAGGGTAAAGAGTCTGAGTGCAATGCAAGAGACCTGGGTTCTATCCCCAGTTAGGGAAGATCCCCTGGAGAAGGAAATGGTAACCCACTCCAGTACCCTTGCCTGGAAAATTCCATGGACGAAGGAGCCTGGTAGGAATACAGTCCATGGGATCACAAAGAGTCTCACATGACTGAGCAACTTCACTTCAAAGTAGCCAAAACCAAAAGTAATAGTGTATGAGGAGGAGGGGAAAAGATCCGAGGAAGAAAAGAGCAGACATACTGTCTTCCTTCAGTGCAGATTTCTTGGATCACAGCTTGTGTCTGAGCAAGAATGCAAAAGAATGGTGAAGGAGAAAATGAGATTTTGAAACTGGCTTAGAGAGAAGCATACTTTTTAATACCTGCAAAATGACTGGAAAGAAGGGAGGCATAAAAGAGTAGGTTTGAAGGCAATAATTAAGAAAATAAAATAAAACTGTCATGTTAGTACCCCACCAAATTTAGACTGTGAAACATACCATTTTTAACAGAATAAGAATTTTGAAAACCAAAAGTTTATGCAAAATTGATAAGTTAAAAATATAAAAAATTAAAACATATAAACCCAGTAAAATGAATAATCATATAAGATTAAAATGGGAAAGGACTTCATATAAATGATGACTAAAAAATAAGCCATATAGTTGTGACTAGACAGCACTTAAATATTAAATATGTATTTCTATACTTAGTTATATATAATATTTTAAACTATTATTAAAAGTTCAGTAGACATTCACAGATTTCTACTTTTTGTTTCATTGTGTCAGTCAGCTTACTAATTTTAGCAATGTCATTCTGGAAAAAAATCCTCATAAAAATGTTAGAAGCACTTAGTCTGTATTCTCTAATTTCTTAGGTATGTGGATTTAAAAAAAAGAAGATGTATGTTATTTACCTGTCACATACATATACCACACATATTTGACTTCACTCATTTAAATTCAGATTACCTGAAAATGCTTATCTATGCACTTTCATCAACATATATACAAATTTCACCACTCCTGCCTGAATCATTGGCATCAAATACCTGTGTTACTTTGAACTAGTTGGCTTGAAGTGTCTCTTCTCCCTCTCAGATTCCAGGAGTTGCTACATGCAGTTTTTTAGTTTTCTGCTTGTTTATTTATGTTCTTAGTCCTGTTGATGTAATGAAATGTATTAACATCTTCCTAACTTTTTACCTCCTGGGATAAATATGCTTGGTCATTGTAAGCAATTTTAAAAAAATCTGTTTACTTGATTTCTCAGAATTCTATTTTTAATTTAGCTTCTCCCCAAATCCACCTCACCAAGAGACAGAAATAGATAAAAAGCAAAAGAAGAGAAAGAAAACTAATCCAGATTTATGCCTCAGGGGTTGAACTGATGTTTGAAATTTAATGTAAATTTAGTGTGACTGTGCATTTTTCTGGGAAGAATAGATATTTTTCATATAGTTTTCAAAAAATATATGAAAAGATTAAGAATCTGTAGTCCACATTTTTTGTCCTTTGTGATATGCAAGTCAGGTTTTGTGACAATTTCATAAAATAAATTGATTAGAAATTGAAAACATTATTGGTAAATTTTGCCAAGTTACTTTTGAATTGATAATCATACCAATAATTTTTAGAATACTTGTTGAACTATCACCACTAGCCAGTAGTTGGAATTTATATAAAGGTAAAGAACAAGGTTTTTGATAGGTGAATTCTTTGATATTTATTTAAATTTTTAAAAATGTATTTCCTATTAAGTATAAACATTTTTCCATAGCATGTTTTCCTCTTTTTAAATAGTGCATGTCCTCTGGCTATTTTTCTTAGACAGTTTGACAGTCTGAACCAACAACTTAAATGTAAAATTATAAAGTATTCTGATTGGGAGAACTTGTGATCATTCATCATGATCCAAAAGTCCAGACTCTCCAATACAGACCCAGTTCTCTCTCCACCTCTGCACTGCTTACCATGGTCATGCTAAAAGAAAAAAAAAGCACAGTCACTGCCCTAGGGATACAAAACCCATCAGAAAAAAACAGGTACAGCCATTGCAGAGCATACTACATAGCACAATCAATAAATATAGCTGAATGAATGATATTTTTCTGAGCAGGAGTTTGTCCATCAATCCACATAAACCTCCAGGCAATTGTTCAGAAAATATCTACTTTTCTGTGTTCCCATAGCACTTGTTCACATTTTTTGATTATATTATGCTTCCCTCGTAGCTCAGTTGTGAAAACTCTGCCTGCAATGCAGGAGACCTGGGTGTAATCCCTGGGTCAGGAAGATCTCCAGAGAAGGAAATGGCAACCCACTCCAATATTCTTGCCTGGAGAATCCCATAGACAGAGGAGCATGCAGGCTACAGTCCATGGGGTTGCAAGAGTTGGACATAACTTAGTGACTAAACTCCATAATTTAATTTTATTACATTTATTCCATTTTACATTACACTATTCACTCAATATTTTACCCACATGGATATATTATAAAGCTTCTAACTGTGAAAGCCTCATAATACTCAAAAATTCACTCAAGTTTCAGGTTGCAATTCACCTATCTTTTAAATAATGTGAACTATCCGTTCATATACTAAATTTCTAAAAATATTACACCTATTTTATCATGCATAAGCACTCTAAACTCTTTCAGGACAAGAGACCAACTAAATCTATATGATAATAGCCATAATAATAATACTGTAGAAAACATATCATAGAATTAAATTTAGGAAGTAAGTTCAATTAATGGGATAGTTGGTGAAATCTCATTATATTCAGTATTACTCCGCTAAAGAAAAGCTTCATGTTTCAATCATCTGTAAGATAATTATTAGTTTCTTAAAATTTTATATTATGATATTTAGTTTACAAGGACATGCTGAGGTACTTCAGTAATAGACACATTTGTAAAAATTACAAACCAATAAAAAGGAATATAGACACTTATCTCAAAGTCCTTCCAGCAGATACTACTTTTCCATTTGTTAACTCTAAATCAAATGACTCTAAAGTTGATTTTCCTGAGAATTCAAAGGTGACAATATGCCAATATAAATATACAATATAAATATAAATATACAATATAAATGTATAGAGCATTTGTGGTATCATGTACTGTAGTGGGTTAAATTGCACCCCTCCACCCTGCCCTAAAGAGATATGTTCAAGTCCTAATCCCTGGTACATGGGAGTGTGACCCCATTTGAAAACACAGTCTTTGCAGAGGCAAAGATAGTAACAAGCTAGATTAGGGCAGATGCTAAGTTCAATGACTAGCGTTTCTACAATAGAAAGGAAAGGGAGATTTGGACCCAGAGACACAGAGGAAAGAGATGACAGACAGCACTGAGGCAGTTATAAGCCAAAAAATGAGAAAGATTGTCAGCAACCATCTGAAGCTAGGAAGAGGCCAGGAATAACTTTCCCTTGAAACTTCAGCAGTTCTATAGCATTGCCAATGATTTAATTTTGAATTTGTAAACTCTAGAACTGTGAAAAAAATAACTGGTTTGTTTTAAGCCATCAGTTTGTGGTCATTTTTACAACAGCCCTAGAAAACTAATATGAGTACCAATCATACGAATACATGTATAACGTTTATTTATGTGCTATGTATACAAACACAAATATTTACAAATAGGAAAAATGAAATATTTTCACAAAAATCAGGTATACGTTCAAAAATGTCAAATGGAAGTTCAAAACATCAGAGGAAAAAAGGTAGGGAGATATCTTTTTAATATAATAATATTGTTATTTTAACAAACAATATTTGAGCATTAATGTAGGCTCTATATTCTGACAGCTACAGAGGGTACAAGGGCTCTGCTCTAGAGGTAGACACAGGTAGGTAGAATAAGTACAGTTTTGTTTGTTTGTTTGTTTGTTTGTTTGTTTTCTAAATGAACTGATAGAGGTTTATACTAAATCTTATAGGAACACCAGGATTGATCACTCATGTGAAATGAGAGCAGGTAAAATCAAGAAAGACTTACTGGTGATGGGGACAGAGAAGTAGTAACTTTTGAACTACATTGTACATAAACTGGAGAAGGAAATGGCAACCCACTCCAGTGTTGTTGCCTTGAGAATCCCAGGGACAGGGGAGCCTGGTAGGCTGCCGTCTTTGGGGTTGCACAGAGTCGGACACAACTGAAGCAACTTAGCAGCAGCAGCAGCAGTACATAAATTAGCTGGAAAATCCTGTGCATGGAAAGTGGGGATAAGAGGAGAGACCATATTATAAATTGTAGGGACATCCTGCTAAACCAAAAGCCAAGAACAATTAGTCAAGAACAGCAGTGAGATATAAACAGAGAAATAAAATTAAGTGTAGGAAGAGGGAGTAGATAAGGATGGAGACGTAACATAAAAAAGAATATAAGGTTATAAATCAACCTGTTCATTAACAAGAACAATGGATTTGTTGCACAGTGGGCTTATGGTTTGCTTTGCTTTTCTCTATGTGCCAAATTATAGTATTATATCTTATACAATTAAAAATTATTACTCTTGTAGTAATAAAAATATTTAAATATAAGATGTTATATAAAATAATGTCCAAAATTTGCCCTTTTCCCTACCTAAATGCTGTTGTGTGTCTATGCAAAAAGGATAGGAAGAAAATAAGTTTGCTAACTTGTTGTCTTTGAGTGGAAGCACTATGGGGGATTTCATTTTCTCATTTACACTTTTAGATTTTCAAACTTCTCCACATTAAAATATTACTTTCATAACTAGACAATTATTTGTTTAAAAAATTTAGAAGCATAATAACAATTAAGCATCTGGTAACTGCTTTAATGGAATAATGTTTTTACTTTCAGAATAGCTCTTGCTTAGCATTTTATGTTTGATTATCTTCAATGCTTGTCATCACTTCTGTTCATTTATTGTCTTAGTTATGCATTTTAAAAATTAATAATAGAGGTGCTAATTACCTCATTAATATCTCTTCTATTTACTATGAATATTAACATTCACATCTAACTGTAGTTTTCTCCAATGTGAGCTCTCTGCATTCAAAAGCGTTACCTATTTGTATTGCTTCTTTTATCTTTTGATAATTCTATCAAGAGGCTCAGAACTGCCTAGACAAAGAGAATAAGATAATTGAATGCTGAACCTATTTCTTACTCATTTACTCTGAGTTCCATTCTCCAGATGTAAAAATCCCTGTATGTTCCCTTCTGGGTTTGCAAAAGGACCATAATCTTATGTTTTGGAGCATTTAAAACTCATGATTTAATCAGTTCAGTCGCTCACCTGTGTCTGACTCTGAGATCCCCATGGACTGCAGCACACCAGGCCTCCCTGTCCATCACCAACTCCCGGAGTTTACCCAAACTCATGTCCATTGAGTCAGTGATGTCATCCAACCACCTCATCCTCTGTCGTCCCCTTCTCTTCCCACCTTCAATCTTTCCCAGCATCATGGTTTTTTCAAACGAGTTAGCTCTTTGCATCAGGTGGCCAAAGTATTAGAGTTTCAGCTTCAACATCAGTCCTTCCAATGAACACTCAGGACTGATCTCCTTTAGGATGGACTGGTTGGATCTCCTTGCAGTCCAAGGGATTCTCAAGAGTCTTCTCCAACAACACATTTCAAAAGCATCAATTCTTCGGCTCTCAGCTTTCTTTATAGTCCAAATGTCCCATCCACACATGACTACTGGAAAAATGATAGCCTTGACTAAACGGACCTTTGTTGGCAAAGTAATGCCTCTGCTTTTTAATATGCTATCTAGGTTGGTATTTACTTTCCTTCCAAGGAGTAAGCTTCTTTTAATTTGATAGCTGCAGTCTCCAGCGACGCACAGCTGCCGCTCCCTTGACTTAATAGAACACTAATTTTTTAAAAATAACATTATTTGTCTGCACATTACAATACTGAATAGACGAGAATACACATCAAATGGTAGAAACAATTTCCCTAGTGAAAAATCATCTTTTCAAAATAACATAGGAAGATATATTTAAAGCAGTAAAATAGCCAATTTATCATGTATACTCTCTGACTCACCATTTTTCCTTAACCATTAGGGACATTTTCATTCTAATTTTAATTCTTCAGATTTTTCAAAGATCTACCCAGTTCCTACTGCTTTCTTGTAATTGCAATTTTGCTGTAAAATGAAGTGTTTATATTAAGAATATGATTATGAGTTTTATAGTCATGATAGCTCTACAAATCTTTATATTATGTTACATAGAAATGCAGAATTGTGGAATTGGTTCCATCCTCTTGTAGTCTATCCCTGGGCCTATTATTGGATTTTATTTGTTATTATTATAATTTTAGTGTATAATATATCTGGCTGAAACAAGCACATACTTGGGACAGAGTAAGACAAAAGTAAAACAAGTGTATGAATTACATTCAAATGATCTCACTTTTACAAAACAAATATTTGGAAAAAGGAGCACACATTTTTGAAAGTACACATGAAAACAGGTTAAATGAAAATGTTTTCTTTCTTTAAATTATCTAATGTATTGTTGTTTCTTCAGGGCATTATGTTTTGTTTAAATGCTTTTTCACTTTCAACCTATGATAAAGCTCTGATTCTCTAGAGCATACAAATCAGTAAAATTTAGTATTCTAAACAGTACAACACACCCTTTCTAACCTACATTCTAATAGAGCAGTTGTAAACAAATATCATTTGTTTTAATTTCATGTACTTTGATTTTATTTGTTTAGATTTGAATCTCATATGGGTTTTTTATTAATCTTTCAAGAAAGAACCTCAAAATCATACATCAGCAGCTAGTCTACCAACAACAAAAACAGATAGGTTATACATAAGTTGGAAGATTGTCATACATTTTGCTGTTTTGTTTTTAGTTTAAAAAATGCAATTCTTTATTTAAAAGGTGAAAATTAAATAGTTTTTACCAGCAGAGCAAATCTTTAAAAATAAGTTACTGTTTAAGAAATGCAGTATTTTCTTAATAAATTTTGCCTTTTTCAATTTTTAAAATACATTCAAATGCCAGCATATTGTAGTGGAAAAAAGATTAATTTAAGGCACTGTCTAAATGAACTGTATTCATTCTTTAGAACCTATTTTAGACATTTCTATCTTCCAGAAACATCAAGCTCATTAATCAAAATAATTTGATAGTTTTAATACACAGTGGCTGTAAGTAGTCAGCTTATCTAGCTTAGGTTTTTCAGCTGAATCACAGAGATGCCCAGGGTCACAATACAGTCACTTATTCAACAATCATTAATTATTTACTACATGCCAGACACTGTTTTGGCACTCGGTACAGCACTACATCACAGTTCATGAAAGATACAAGGTTGTCATACTTCTCATGGAAATATTAGCTGTATATGCAATAAATAATTAAAAAGCAGAGAAATCAATTTAACAACAAAGGTCTGTATAGTCAAAGCTATGTTTTTTGCAGTAGTCATGTATAAATAAAGCTGAGCACCAAAGAATTGATGCCTTCAAATTGCGGTGCTGGAGAAAACTCTTGAGAATCCCTTGGACTGCAAGGAGATCAAACCAGTCAATCCTAAAGGATATAAGCCTTGAATATTCATTGGAAGGACTAATGCTGAAGCTCCAAGAGTCTGGCC
The DNA here is from genome assembly GCF_023091745.1 of Budorcas taxicolor. Classification (NCBI taxonomy): domain Eukaryota; kingdom Metazoa; phylum Chordata; class Mammalia; order Artiodactyla; family Bovidae; genus Budorcas; species Budorcas taxicolor. The sequence continues at coordinate 94,558,872 of NC_068917.1, read as the reverse complement.
ACCTGATGCAAAGAGCCGACTCATTGGAAAAGATCCTGATGCTAGGAAAGACTGAGAGCTGGAGGAGAAGCAGGCAACAGAGGATGAGATGGTTGGATGGCATCACTGACTCAGTAAACATGAGTTAGGTCAAACTCCAAGAGACAGTGAAGGACAGGGAAGCCTGGTATGCTGCAGTCCATGGGGTCACAGAATCAGACACGATTGAGTGACTGAACAACAATAATCATACAATAATGAATGCTACAAAAATACTGAAAAATATATAATTGTGATTGAGTTGTTTTCTCTAAAGTCTTATTTAAACACTAGGAAGGACATAGTCATTCAAAGAACAGGGAAAAGAGTATTCCAAGTATGGGAAAGCTAAGATATACATAGAAAACCAGGGTTGGTGAGACTGAGTAAAGGTAAGAATGCTATGAAATTAGATTACAATAGAAGGAAATGGCTTGTAAATCAGGAAGAGGAATTTGATTTACATTTGAAGGGAATTAGGAATTAACAGATTCACTTCTTCAAAGGACTATCTGGTTGCTACGTGAAGACTGATTTGAAAATTGAAACCAGAGATACCAGTTAAAGTCTTTTGTAGCCTTTTATACAATTACTCTTGCCTGGACAATCCCATGAACGGGAGAGCCTGGTGGGCTGCAGTCCATGGAGTCGCAAAGAGTTGGACACGACTAAGCAACTTCACTTTCACTTTTCACTTTCATGCATTGGAGAAGGAAACGGCAACCCACTCCAATGTTCTTGCCTGGAGAATCCCAGGGACGGCAGAGGCTGGTGGGCTGCCGTCTATGGGGTTTCACAGAGTTGGCCACGACTGAAGCGACTTAGCAGCAGCAGCAGCATACAAGAGATGGTAGCACAGGTCCAGAGCATTAGTGTGGAGCTGGATGGAAGTGAAATTCAGTGTTTTGGGGATGGAGTCAGAGAGACATACTGATGAATTGGATACAAGGTGTAAAGAAAGAAAACAAAGATTTTCCTCCTGAAGCAAATGAGTATATGCTTGCGAATTCATAGCAATAATACAGAACAAACAAGTTGGAGGTGACTGCAACAAAAATTGTGTTTTGACCATGCTAATTGTGAGATGTTACCATCTCAAATAGAAAGCTCAAGCAAGTGAACAAGAAGATCTTACTGTATAGCACAGGGATCTATAATCAATATCCTGGGATGGGCCATAAAGGAAAATAATATGAAAAAGAATATGTATATGTACTAATATAACTGAATCACTTTGGTGTACAGCAGAAATTGATACAACATTGTAAATCAACTATACTTCAATAGTTTTTTAATAAAAAGATCAAGCAAGAAGTTGAATAAAGGAGTCTGGAATTCTAAGAAATGTTCTGGATTGGACCTTACCTATTTAAATCATTGAAATGATAGTCTTTAAATTCATGAGACTGTGTGAAATCTCCTAGGAAGACTGTGGATAAATAGAGGAACAGTGAAAACAGTGAAGAAGGACTCAGATGAATCCCTATATTATTCTAACATTTATGAGGATAGCAGAGAAAGAAAGGTCAAAAGTCATATGGGGGCCTTTGAGGTAAGAGGAAGACTAAAGAGGGAGATGTAATAGAAGTCAAGAGAAAAACTGATTCAAAAAGGAGGAATAGACAATTAAGTCTACTATAGTTGGATTTTAAAATATGAAGGTTATGGGTGACCCTGGCAATAGCAGCTTCTGTGGAGTAGTCATGATCAAATCATTACTAGAGCAGGTAGAAGAAAGAATTGAAGAGAGAGAGATAATAACTAGAGATAACTTCTTCAAGCTCTTTTGTTACTGTTTGTTTTCTGTTTTTTGTTGCACTTTTTTTTTTTTTTTAAGGAAATGCAGGAGAGAAATGAGAGAGTAATTAGAAAGGAATAAGGAACAAGGTTAGATGATATTTTGTTAGATTACATTTTATATGGGTTTTGCCATTTATTATTATTTAAGATAAGACATTATTAAAATTTGTTTATCTGCAGATGGGAAAGGTTCAACAGAGAGGGAGAAATTGATGACATCAAGAGTAGAGAGGCTATTTCAGAAAAAAATGTATTAGTCTCTGGTTTATCAATTCTTTGTCATGTGATGGTTGTAGAAAGTTCTTAACTTTGTATACTATGAGGGGAAATTGGTAGGAATTGCTGAGGCAGTCACTAGAGAAAAGGGAACCAATATATCCCCTTCTTGAATTAAATGGAGAGTGCTAAGGACAGCAAACTGACTCTTCTAAGACCATCACTTGCTACCACCTTACAGTCACTCTCCCTTGAATCATAATGATATTTTTTTTATTATTTCTCTGTAGAGTCAAAGCATGAAATATAAGCTGACAAACAGGGTGACTGTTGATAATACTGGCCTGGGACACTTGGTGACAAGTCAGTCCATTAAGGATAAACTGGAATCCAAATTTGTAAATTTAAAGAATGAGGAGGATTTGCTCTGAAAATTAAGGTTACATCCCTCGTAGAGAGGAAAGTGCTTTGGAATAAAAAAAGCAAAAAAAGCAATATTTATTTTTTCCATTCATAAAATAATGATGAAATATGTTGTTTGTGTCTTTAATGATTTTTCAGTAAAAACAAACAAGGTTCTTATCCATAATTTTTATTGTGAGTTTATAAGTTTATAAATTTATAGAAGTAAAATGAAATGGATTAAATTCTTGACAATATAAATCTTGACTTCCTGGAAGTAATTCTTTGAGAAAGACATTAATAAACTTCAGGTAATAAACAGTTATTCTAGATATCCAGAATTGTAAATATATATTCAATTATAATAACAAATACCTCCTCATCTAAAAACACAGTAAAGATTCACTGCTTTTGGTCTTTATTTTTATAAAATTTTGTTTCTTCTGTTCTCTTAGTTTAGGCTCCTTTTCCCTTAAGTCTCACATTATAGCCATTGTGACACCAAGTGAGTTGCTAATACAATCTATAGGCCTCTATTCACAAGACTGTGGATGGTGTAGAAAAGTTAGATATTCCCTCTATAAATATTTGAATAAATGGCAAGGTTGATTTCCTAGTTTGTTAGCATGGTATAATTTATATGATAGGTGTTTGAGCCTCTCTATGTTTGCTGATGACTCCAAGTTCCGTGCTCTTAGATCAGTGTCTATAATACCTGGGCACTTTGGTGAAAGACCATAGTGATAGCAAATAATGAGTAAGCAAAATTTTCTCCATTTCTTTTTTCCTTTTGCTTAATTCTAAACAGAGAACTGCCAGTATGGTCATATGGCTAAGGAAAATTACTGGAGAGATGGAAGACAAGAATTACTATTGCACATTGGACAGAAGAAGCCCTTTGTTTTCCCCATCAATGCAATATGAACTTATGAACACTTTTTTGCCACTAACACAAATTTTAGTACCACTTTTTCCTCTGGATTATTGAAGGACAGATGCAGACAGAGAAAAGAAAAGAAAAAATTAAAGGGGAGGGAGAAGAGAAGAGAAAGGAGGAGGAAAGAAGAGATATAAAGCAAGCACTATAGGACCAGAGCAGTTCTTGTTTGCAAAAAAGTCCAGACAATCTTTTAGGGGTTAGTAAACTAAAACTTCAGCATCATACTGATGAGCATTCAGCATCTGATTAGACAGATGGTCTGTATAAAGACTCCATTAGGCCTGAATCAACTCAACCTTACCACTCTCAGCATGTATATGTGTGTGTTCTTCGTAACTCAGTCGTATTTGACTCTTTGCAACCCCATGGACTGTAGCCCACCAGGCTCCTCTGTCCATGGGGATTTTCCAGGCAAGTATACTAGAGTGGGTTGCCATGCCCCCCTCCAGGGGATCTTCCAAACCCAGCGATCAAACCCAGTTTCTCCTGCATTGCAGGTACATTCTTTACCATCTGAGCTACCATTATAAACTTGACCAAATCATCTTAAACCTTTGAGATTTTTGGTTTATTTTCTTTAAAAGCTTTCTGAAACACGTTGTATGCTTTTCTTAAAAAAGTTGTTCTGAGGATCAAATCAGTGGTATAAGGGATGCCACAAAAACATACTGCATTCTCTGAAAATATGGTAGAATATACTTATATTTTCTGGGTGGCTTCCCAGTGGTGAAGTTGGAAAGATCGGCCTGTCAATGCAGGAGATAAAGGAGAAAGAAGACATGGGTTTGATCCCTGGGTCAGGAAGATCCCCTGGAGTAGGCAATGGCAACCCACTCCAGTATTCTTGCCTGAAAAATACCATGGACAGAGGAGCCTGGTGGACTACAGTCCATGGGGTTACAAAGAGTTGGACACAACTGAGCATGCTACACATGCACTGCTCAATCCGTATAAAATGCTAGTGATGTATGTTTTCATTTATTCCTCATGTGGACATTCCTTTTGCCACTTCATTTTCACTATTCTGGCTGCAGAGTTAAGCTCCAGAATTAAAATGGTAAAGAATCTCCTCCCTAGGATTTCAAATAAACATTTGATTAAAAAAAAAAACAACACATCCTTGATGGTCAACTGAAGGGTGAATCATATCCTCATAGGCAGTAAAAAAAGGATCATTTGTTGTTTAAGGGTTGTAATGGTAGCTCAGCCATTCTTCCATTATTCACCATTTATTTATGCAGCATCAGTTATGTTAGGTATTATTCTAAGTGACAAGACTTATAGATCTAACAAAAAAGACAAATACCTCTTTTAAGGTTCTTATTAATATATTCCAGTGTGAGAGATAATAAATAAGACAGGTAAGGAAAGTAGGTAGATGACAATAATTGCTGAGAGAGAAAAAAACAAGAAAGGAAGTTAAGTGTGTAGGGGGGATGGTTGAATTTAGATAAGAGGACCAGGACAGCCCTTACTGAGACACGTATTTGAATAACTGCCTAAAAGCATGATGAGAGCAAAGAGTCATATGGATACCAAAGAAAAGAACATTTCAGGAAAATTATATGGCACTCAGGGCAAGTATCATTGATTTTTAACTCCCAGATTCCAGGACAGTTCCTGCATAGGTGATTCACTAATAAATATGTTCTGAATGAAGAATGACTCTCCACACAAAGGAAATAAATCTTTTAAACCTTTTAAATTAATTTTCAATCACTTTTTTTTATTTTAGCAAATAAACAATACCCTCCTTAGAATGAAAATTTCTGGTGGAAATTATACTGAAGGAGAAAAGATAGGCATTTGAAAAGCAGGAAGATAAGCTAAAAAAAAGTTGTGATAGGTTGCACACAGAAAAATATAATCCACAGCTTGCCTGGAGGATAAATTCAAAAGCTTATCTTTATGTCCTGATGAACAGATCTTATTTCATATATCTCTGCTTTCTAGTCATTTCATCAAGGCAAATAGGATTTTTTGTTGGATTGTTACATCTTTTTCTTTTTTTTTTCTAGAAAGAGTTTTGTGTTCAGTCACTCAGTCGTGTCCGACTCTTTGAGACCATGGACTGTAGACCTCCAGGTTTCTCTGTCCAAGGGATTTCCCAGGCAAGAATACTGAAAGTGGGTTGCAATTTCTTTCTCCAGGGCATTTTCCTGACCCAGGAATCAAACTGCATTGGCAGGTGGATTCTTTACCCTGTGCCACTTGGGAAGCCTTCATCCAGAGACCCAGTCTAGGCAATGCTGCTTCACTGTGGATCAGGCAAAGATCAGCATGTTCACCTCTTCTCTTACCCTTTTTCACTCTGGCTCTCTCCTAGTTCCCCATTTATACAATGTACTTGTACAGTGCACTTCCTTCTCCAAAAGCCTTCTATACTGAAATACATCCCTGAGTCCAGCAAGTAACTGCAGAAAGTATCATTAATAATATGTAACCAACTATTACCCATTATCACAACAGCTTGAAGAATCTAAGCACAGGGAGTAACTTTCAAACCTTAACAGATAACTGCTTAGTCCACTTCAAGTACAAACAGAATCTTACAACCCTTATACTTGCATAAAACTTCACAATTAATCAAAAACCTTTGCCTATGTTGTTTTATTTGACTTGTACCACCTGTGATAGAATTTGAGTCCCTTCAGGGAAAATCAAATTTATTATTGATCTTTACACATCCAGTGTTGAGTCCAGTAACAGGGACCTAAGTAGAGACTGGTAAACGTTCCTGAATGGACCTGATTCTCATACAGTTTAGGAAACTGAAGCACACAAAGCTAAGTAATCTGTCAGTCTTTAAGACTGTCAAGAGACAGCGCTAAAGCCTGTGCTTGAAGTTCTTGAATACAAAAGCAGTGCTTCTTTGTAGCTTATTAGGATGAAACCTGTCATTAGGGAATTAAGTTCCCAAATAGTTTTTAAGTGAAACATTCCAGTGAAATGGGGATCTTTTATAATCTTCAAGCAGTACAATCAGAGGAAAAAAAGTTGACAAAATTTTAGGGGTAAAATATATTAATGCTATTTCAGTGAGAGACATCATATGGCAGGGTAAGCTTTCATGGTAATCAAAACTCAGCCAAAAGTAATTCCACTGTTTTCAAAAACCCTGTGGACATTCTAATGAGAGTTTATCATACTTTTAATGTTTCAATGCTCACATAAGTCTTTGAGGAAATGACCTCATTCTTAATATCTTTGAGAAAATCTATACATAAACACATCCTACTGAAATATTTTTAATATGAGCATCGAACTGTTCTTTCCCTAATCTTGCATTAATGAGTGAGCGCAGTATGTTGTCTTGAGTTTATCCATTTCACTGATATTATCCTGGAATGTATATTATTCTGGGTTTTTTATGATGTTTATATCCTAACTTTATTTCTGACTAGCTTTGTGAACTGGATAAGTCATTTTTGGTACTATCAATTACCTTGATGGAAAAATTGGAAGAGGCACACATATCCTGAAAAGATATAAACATAAGGCAGAATATATTTTATGAAATTTGAATATCAAAAAGAGGCTTTTGTGCTAATCTCTGGTGAAAACATATTTGTATTACCTGTAGAAATCCATACTGCTTAACATAGTCAGGTCTGAAACAAGTTTGCTCTTTTTGTATAGCAACTTCAACTTTACTGGGGATTTTTCTGAGATATTTCAGACACCTTTTTACCTATACTGCCAGTCTGTTTGGGAACAAGTCAATGGAAATTGAAATTAAGATGACAAACACTATTCATGTTGGTACTCACAAGACATCTCATTATCATGGGCTTGACCCTTTAGCTCACTAATAAATAATGGTGATGACTGTAATTACAATAATAGTTTTAACAAAAAGCTTTATAACAAACATTTTTCTATTTAATGCAAAAAAAACCTGGAAATTTAGTTTCACTATTTCATGCAGTTATCCAGACTATAGATGCAGATATCCACAACATCATTGATTCACCTTGACATGGCTAGAACCTCAAAAATCAGCTATTTGAGGAAGACAGGGTCCAGAGAATCTGGCTAAGAATGTATACACTTACAAATAAGAGATAAGATTATATATTATGAAGTCACTTACACACAACATCAATACCCAAAGTCAGGATACTACACTAGAGTGTAAATGTGGGCAAATTTATCTACTTCTGTGTTGCAGTAGAAGTCAATTATTATTGGAACTGATGTGTTCTTTTGGATTCAGTGGAAAAGGCTTTAGTGCCTAGAAAAAGATATGAATACTGTCTACTCATTGATTGATGGATAGCTTGCCATCAATCAATCAATCAATGACTACACTCCTTCCAAGTGAAAAACTGACAGTGTTTTTTGAATGAGCGCATAACAGTAATCACATTTGTACTTAGTCAAGAGGTTCAGGATTTAAAGGCAACTGAGTGCCAATCAAAATAGTGACATCTATTGGGAGCAGTATAATCCAGTCCAAGCAACTCCAGTGCATGATAGGGGTGGCACTCCCAAGGAAAGAAAAATAGTTGCATCCATGAAAGGGTCAGTGTCCATTTTAGGCAACAGAAACCAGCAAAGTGGCAGCAGATATTAAGTGTTAGGTGGTATTGGCAGAATTGTCTGTGTGCACATGTGAGATAATTTCAAAGCATATTTGAAATAACATTCTATGCAATTTTTGATTCCCCAATGTTCATCCACTTATTGTTAGAATATTCTACAATTATGCTTTTGCTTAATTTCCTAATAAATCCATGACATTAATTTACCCAATAGATATTTATTTATCAACTTCAATTTCCTGTCCCAGCAGGCATTGACTTTGGTTCAGTTCAGTTCAGCTCAGTTCAGTCACTCAGTCATGTCCGACTTTTTGCAGCTCCATAGTCTGCAGCACACCATTCTCCCTGTCCATCACAAACTCATGTCCATTGAGTGAATGATGCCATCCAATCATCTCATCCTCTGTAGTCCCCTTCTCTTTCTCCCCTCAATTTTCCCAGTATCAGGGTCTGTTCAAATGAGAGCTCTTCACATCAGGTGGCCAAAGTATTGGAGTTGCTGCTTCAACACCATTCCTTCCAATGAACACCCAGAACAGGTTGGATCTACTTGCAATCCAAGGGACTTTCAAGAGACTTCTAAACACCACAGTTCAAAAGCATCAATTCTTCTGTGCTCAGCTTTCTTCACAATCCAACTCTCACATCCATACATGACTACTGGAAAATCCATAGCCTTGACTAGACAGACCTTTGTTGGCAAAGTAATGTCTCTGCTTTTCAATATGCTATCTAGGTTGGTCATAACTTCCCTTCAGAGGAGTAAGTGTCTTTTAATTTCATGGCTGCAATCACCATCTGCAGTGATTTTGGAGCCCAAAAAATAAAGTCAGCCACTGTTTCCACTGTTTACCCATCTATTTGCCATGAAGTGATGGGACCGGATGCCATGATCTTAGTTTTGTGAATGTTAAGCTTTAAGCCAACTTTTTCACTCTCCTCTTTCACTTTCATCAAAAGGCTCTTTAGTTCTTCTTCACTTTCTGCCATATGGGTGGTGTCATCTGCATATCTGAGGTTATTGATATTTCTCCCAACAATCTTAATTCCAGCTTGTGCTTCATCCAGCACTTTTGCAGCACTTTCACAGCATCATCTTTTATAATTTGAAATAGCTCAACTGGAATTCCATCACCTCCACTAGCTTTGTTCATAGTGATGCTTTCTAAGGCCCACTTGACTTCACATTCCAAGATGTCTGGCTCTAGGTGAGTGATCACACCATCATGACTATCTGGGTCATCAAGATCTTTTTTATACAGTTCTTCTGTGTATTCTTGCCACCTCTTCTTAATATCTTCTCCATCTGTTAGGGCCATACCATTTCTCTCCTTTATTGAGCCCTTCTTTGAATGAAATGTTCCCTTTGTATCTGTAATTTTCTTGAAGAGATCTATAGTCTTTCCCATTCTATTGTTTTCCTCTATTTCTTTGCACTGATCACCGAGAAAGGCTTTTTTACCTCTTCTTGCTCTTATTTGGAACCCTGCATTCAAATGGGTATATCTTTCCTTTTCTCCTTTCCTTTTCACTTCTCTTCTTTTCACAGGTATTTGTAAGGCCTCTTCAGACAACCATTTTGCTTTTTTGCATTTCTTTTTCTTGGCAATGATCTTGATCCATGTCTCCTGTACAATGTCTCGAACCTCCATCCATCATTCATCAGACATTCTGTCTATCATATCTATTCCTTTAATCTATTTCTCACTTCCACTGTATACTCATAAGGGATTTGATTTAGGTCATGCCTGAATGGTCTAGTGGTTTTCCCTACTTTCTTCAATTTCAGTCTGAATTTCACAATAGGGAGTTCATGATCTGAGCCACAGTCAGCTTCCCATCTTGTTTTTGCTGACATTATAGAGCTTCTCCATCTTTGGCTGCAAAGAATATAATCAATCTGATTTTGGTGTTGACCATCTGGTGATGTCTATGTGTAGAGTCTTGTCTTATGTTGTTATAAGAGAGTGTTTTCTATGACCAGTGCATGCTCTTGGCAAAACTCTATTAGCCTTTCGCCTGCTTCATTCTGTAGTCCAAGGCCAAATTTGCCTGTTACTCCACGTGTTTCTTGACGCTCTACTGTGCATTCCAGTCCCCTATAATGAAAAGGACATCTTTTTTGGGTGTTAGTTCTAAAAGGTCTTGTAAGTCTTCATAGAACTATTCAACTTCAGCTTCTTCACCACTACTGATAGTGGCATAGACTTGGATTACCATGATATTGAATGGTTTGCTTGGAAATGAAGAGATCGTTCTGTCGTTTTTGAGATTGTATCAAGCATTGCATTTTGGACTCTTTTGTTGACTATGATGGCTACTCCATTTCTTCTAAGGGATTCCTGCCCTCAGTCATAGATATATTGTTCATCTGATTTAAATTCACCCATTCCAGTCCATTTTAGTTCGCTGATTCCTAGAATATCGACGTTTACCCTGGCCATCTCCTGTTGACTGCCTCCAATTTGCCTTGATTCATGGATCTAACATTCCAGGTTCCTATGCAAAATTGCTCTTTACAGCATCAGACCTTGCTTCTATCATCAGTCACATCCACAACTGGGTGTTGTTTTTGCTTTAGCTCTATCCTTTCATTCTTTCTGGAGTTATTTCTCCACTGATCTCCAGTAGCATATTGGGCACCTACTGACCTGGGGAGTACATCTTTCAGTGTCCTATCATTTTGCCTTTTCATACTGTTCATGGGGTTCTCAAGGCAAGAATACTGAAGTGTCTTGCCATTCCCTTTTCCAGTGGACCACGTTTTGTCAGAACTCTCCACAATGACCTGTCCATCTTGGTGGCCCTACACGGCATGGCTGTTTTATTGAGTTAGACAAGGCTGTGGTCCATATGTTCAGATTGGCTAGTTTTCTGCGATTATGGTTTTACCCTGTCTTCCCTCTGATGCCCTCTCTCAATGCCTACTGTCTCACTGGGGTTTCTCTTACCTTGGACATGGGGTATCTCTTCACAGTTGCTCCAGCAAAGTACAGCTGATGCTCCTCACCGTGGATGTGGGTTGTCTCCTCATGGCCGCAGCTCCTGTCTTTGGATGTGGGTTATCTCTTCTCTGCCACTTGCTACTCCAGTGCAGTGAAGCCACCACTTGCTGATCCAACTTTGGTACCAGTACTTATCTGAAACTCTTCTGAGGTTATTACCTTGAAGACATTGTATCCTTTGCATGTCTCACTGTCCTTCAGGAACATGTTGTTCCAACCCTTCTCAGGCCACTCTCAACTGCTGGAGTTGCATGTGATCTACATCTAAACCTTCCAAAATTATGGCAAATTTCTAACACATATGACAAGATTTTTGTCCAGCATTTTCATTTCTCTCTTTAATCTTTCATAGCACTTATTTTTGCTCAATACAGGGAAATATACTTATCTAATTAAAAGTGAAAGTAATAAAACAATATATTTAATTATGAGACTCATAAAAATACCAATGAGCAATTTATCTTCACAGATAAGTGATTTCTACAGTAATGATCAATAAGTGAACTTATGTATACTATCCAAAGTTTGCATGTTACAATTACCTTAATAAATTAAGAACTTTTTGTGTGTGGTGTTCAGAATGTCACTGTTCAGAAACATCAATTTCATATTCATTATACAGTTCTAAATGTTGCAAACATTTAATCACCTTATCAGTAAATATTTATTGAGGTTAACTATATACCACCATAAAATCAAGTGTTTGACATACAAAGACCACTGTCACTAAGAAGCTAACAATCTAGTATGTGAAAAACACAAGTAAATACATAATTGTTATTAAGGAATATGATATGCAAAGTATTATGGATGCAGAGCCTAATGGGAAGAGAAATAACTATTTATTGAACACTGTTGTTCAGTTGCTAACTCATGTCTAATTCTTCACAATCTCATGGACTGTAGCACGCCATTCTTTCCTGTTCACTATCTCTTGGCGTTTCCTCAAATTAATGTCCATTGAGTTAGAGATGCTATCTAAACATCTCATCCTCCGCTGCCCCCTTCTCCTTTTGCCTTCAATCTTTCCTAGCATCAGAGTCTTTTCCAGTGAGTCGGCTCTTCTCATCAGGTGGCCAAAGTATTAAAGCTTTAGTTTCAGCAATAGTCCTTCCAATGAATATTCAGGGTTGATTTCCTTTAAGATTGACTGGTTTGGTCTCCTTGCTGTCCAAAGGACTCTCAAGAGTCTTCTCCAGCACCATAATTCAAAACCATAAGTTCTTCAGTGCTCAGCCTCCTTTATGGTCCAAATTTCATTTCTGTCCATGACTACCGGAAAACCCACAGTTTTGACTGTATGGACCTTTGCCAGCATAGTAATGTCTCTGCTTTCTGGTATGCTAAGTTAGTCATAGCTGAATATATATACCAAGTGAAGAGCACAATGTTAGATGGAGTTACTGAATATCACTATGTCACTATTTCTTTGATTTTAATGAATGTGCATAAAAATATCTGAAAATTATGTCAAAATGCACACTCTGATTCAATAGGTTTAAGGAGGGGTCTGAACTGTTGCATTTTAAAAAGTTTCCAGATAATGCAAATGCTGCTGTTTCTTGGACAATAAAGATCAAAATTTTGCAAACATACCGTTTTATACAGTAAGGCAGAGTGAGTCTCAGACAGATAAAATGATTTGTTAAAAAATTACATAAACTAAACTTATGCAGATTTGAATTTTTCAAGTTTCAAACTTATTGAAAGTTTATTCAAAAACTTTATTTACTATGGAATGGTAAACTTTACTATTACTATGGAATGTTAAACATTATTTACTATGGTTTATTCACTATGGAGTACATAGAGTCTTGAGTCGTTGGGAGAAAGGAGTGAAGTGACAAGAACTTTCCAAATAAAATAGGACTCAAATTCCTAAAGGCAGAGGGGATTACTAGGCAGTAATAAACCTTTCCATGCAGCATATAAAAAATAAGTAGGTAATGTGGAATCTGATGTGGCCAACAAGACCTTTTAGAACTAACAGCCAAAAAAAATGTCCTTTTATTACAGGGGACTGGAATGCAACAGTAGGAAGCAAGAAACACGTGGAGTAACAGGCAAATTTGGCCTTGGACTACAGAATGAAGCAGGCGAAAGGCTAATAGAGTTTTGCCAAGAGCATGCACTGGTCATAGAAAACACTCTCTTATAACAACATAAGACAAGACTCTACACATAGACATCACCAGATGGTCAACACCAAAATCAGATTGATTATATTCTTTGCAGCCAAAGATGGAGAAGCTCTATAATGTCAGCAAAAACAAGATGGGAAGCTGACTGTGGCTCAGATCATGAACTCCCTATTGTGAAATTCAGACTGAAATTGAAGAAAGTAGGGAAAACCACTAGACCATTCAGGCATGACCTAAATCAAATCCCTTATGAGTATACAGTGGATGTGAGAAATAGATTAAAGGAATAGATATGATAGACAGAATGTCTGATGAATGATGGATGGAGGTTCGAGACATTGTACAGGAGACATGGATCAAGATCATCGCCAAGAAAAAGAAATGCAAAAAAGCAAAATGGATGTCTGAAGAGGCCTTACAAATACCTGTGAAAAGAAGAGAAGTGAAAAGGAAAGGAGAAAAGGAAAGATATATCCATTTGAATGCAGGGTTCCAAAGAAGAGCAAGGAGAAATAAGAAAGCCTTCCTCAGCCATCAGTGCAAAGAAATAGAGGAAAACAATAGAATGGGAAAGACTATAGATCTCTTCAAGAAAATTACAGATACAAAGGGAACATTTCATTCAAAGAAGGGCTCAATAAAGGACAGAAAGGGTATGGACCTAACAGAAGCAGAAGATATTAAGAAGAGGTGGCAAGAATACACAGAAGAACTGTACAAAAAATATCTTCATGATCCAGATGATCATGATGGTGATCACTCACCTAGAGCAAGACATCCTAGAATGTGAAGTCAAGTGGATCTTAGGTAGCATCACTATGAACAAAGCTAGTGGAGGTGATGGAATTCCAGTTGAGCTATTTCAAATCCTAAAACATGATGCTGTGAAAGTGCTGCACTCAATATGTCAGCAAATTTGAAAACTCGGCAGTGGCCACAGGACTGGAAAAGGTCAGTTTTCATTCCAATTCCAAAGAAAGGCAATGCCAAAGAATGCTCAAACTACCTCACATTTGCACTCATCTCACACACTAGTAAAGTAACGCTCAAAATTCTCCAAGCCAGGCTTCAGTAATATGTGAACCATGAACTTCCAGATGTTCAACCTGGGTTTAGAAAAGGCAGAGGAACCAGAGATCAAATTGCCAACATCCGCAGGATCATGGAAAAAGCAAGAGAATTCCAGAAAAATATCTATTTCTGCTTTATTGACTATGCCAAAGCCTTTCACTGTGTGGATCATAATAAATCGTGGAAAATTTTAAAAGAGATGGAAATACCAGACCACCTGACCTGCCTCTTGGGAAATCTGTATGCAGGTCAGGAAGCAACAGTTAGAACTGGACATGGAACAACAGTCTGGTTCCAGATAGGAAAAGTACATCAAAGCTGTATATTGTCACCCAGCTTATTTAACTTATATGCAGAGTACCTCATGAGAAATGCTGGGCTGGAGGAAGCACAAGCTGAAATCAAGATTTCCGGGAGAAATATCGATAACCTCAGATATGCAGATGACACCACCCACATGGCAGAAGGTGAAAAGGAACTAAAGAGCCTCTAGATGAAAATGAAAGAGGAGAGTGAAAACGTTGGCTTAAAGCTCAACATTCAGAAAACTAAGATCATGGCATCTGGTCCCTTCATTGCATGGCAAATAGATGGGGAAACAATGGAAAGAGTGGCTGACTTTAGTTTGTTTTGGGGGGAGGGGCTCCAAAATCACTGCAGATGGTGGTTGCAGCCACGAAATTAAAAGATGCATACTCCTTGGAAGGAAAGTTATGATCCACCTAGACAGTATATTAAAAAGCAGAGACATAACTTTTTAAACAAAGGTCTGTATAGTCAAGGCTATGGTTTTTCCAGAAATCATGCATGGATGTGAGAGTTGGACTGTGAAGAAAGCTGAGCACAGAAGAATTGATGCTTTTGAACTGTGGTGTTGGAGAAGACTCTTGAGGATCCCTTGGACTGCAAGGAGATCCAACCAGTCCATCCTAAAGGAGATCAGTCCTGGGTGTTCATTGGAAGGACTGAGGTTAAAGCTGAAGCTCCAATACTTTGGCCACCATGCGAAGTGCTGACTCATTTGAAAAGACCCTGATGCTGGGAAAGATTGAGAGCGGGAGAAGGGTATGAGGAAGGATGAGATGGTTGGATGGCATCTCCAACTCAGTGGACATGAGTTTGGGTGAACTCCGCGAGTTAATGGACAGGGAACCCTGGCATGCCGTGGTTCATGAGTTCGCTAATAGTCGGTCACGACTGTGCGACTGAACTGTACTATGCTGCAGTGTTGTCTAAAGAGTAGAAGTGGATACAGGCAGAGATTAAGCTAGAGAGCTTGGTAACAAAATTGGAAGGAATATTTAAGAATATCAAGCCATATAGTTTTTTTAACAGGTAATTGAAAGCCATTGAGTAATTTCTTTGAAAAATAACCTGATGAACTAGTTTCTCTAGGAATTTCAATCTGGATGATTCAGAAAGGAATGGATATTGATGACTGAAGATCTTAAAAATTATTTCATTATTTTATGATAACAGAAGCAGAGATATTTTGAAAAATAAAACAATTTTCAGAAATACTAACATTGTTCTATTGCCAAGACAGAGGAATAAGAGGAAGTAGAACAGGATTGAGAAAATAATGGACAAGTTGTAGGCCAGCAAGCCTTTATGGTAGCCTCTGTAGATGAAGCATGTAAGTTAAATGTTGGTTGGAATTGCTATGCAAATATCCATAATCAGCTTGGCATCACCCCAGCAGAACATTATACTGGTTGGTTATTAGAACACACACATCACTTGTTTGCTGAGTAGCAGCTGCAAGATCTTGTATTAAATCCTGCTTAAAAAGCACAACCACTTCCTCTGAGGCCTTGTAATTTCATTTAGACAGAAAATTCATTGCATCAGCCAACTACTGAAATAAAAACTACTGCGACAAATTTCTAGAGAAGAGAGATAAAACAGTCCAGCTTCTGGATGTGTTCAATAGAAATTACTAGAAAGCAGGAGTTCTAGTCTGTTCTCTAAAATTTTAAAAAACAATACACTCTAAAAATGAGAGATAAGCACAGAGAGTAGTCTAATGTATCAAAACTGAGTATCCCTACTTTTTTTTTTTTTACAATTTTTAATGTAATTTTTGAACTTTTTTTTACATTTTTAAAATTTTATTTTTTTAAATGAAGGATAATTGCTTTACAGACTTCTGTTGTTTCCTGTCAAACATCAGTATGAATCAGCTATTTGTACACATGTATCCCCTCCCTTTTGAGTCTCCTTCCCATCTCCCTCCCCATGTCATCCCTCTAGATTGGTACAGAGACACTGTTTGAGTTTCTTGAGCCATACAGCAAATTCCCTTTGGCTATCTATTCTACACATGGTAATGTAAGTCTCCATGTTCCTCTTTCCATATGTCTCACCCTCTCCTCATGTCTCCAAGTCTATTCTCTATGTCTGTTTCTCCATTTTTGCCCTGTAAATAAATTATTGAGTACAATTTTCTAAATTCTGTATATATGTGTTAGAATATGATATTTATCTTTCTCTTTCTGACTTACTTCACTCTGTATAATAGGCTCTAGATTTATCCACATCATTAGAACTGACTCAGACATTCCTTTTTATGTCTGAGTAATATTCCATTATGTATATGTACCATAACTTCTTTATCCATTCATATGTCAATGGACATCCAGGTTGTTTCCATGTTCTAGCTATTTTAAATACTACTACAATGAACAATGGGATACATGTGTCTTTTCAATTTTGGTTTCCTCAAGGTATATGCCTAGGAATGGGATTGTGGTATCATATGGTGGTTTTATTCCGAGTTTTTTAAGGAATCTCCATACCGTCTTCCATAGTGTTTGTATCAGTTTACATTTCCACCAACAGTGCAAGAGTGTTCCCTTGTCTCCACACACTCTCCAGCATTTATTGTTTGTAGAATATTTGATGATGCCGATTCTAACCGTGTGAGGTGATATCTCATTGTAGTTTTGATTTGCATTTCTCTAATAATGAGTGATGTTGAGCATTTTTCATGTGTTTGTTAGCCATCTGTATGTCTTCATTGAAGAAATGTCTGTTTAGGTCTTTTCCCCACTTTCTGATTGGGTTGTTTGTTTTTCTGGTATTGAGTTGTATGAGCTGCTTATATATATTAGAAATTAACCCTTTGTCAGTTGTTCCATTTGCTATCACTTTCTCCCATTCTGAGGGTTGTTTTTTCACCTTGCTTATAGTTTCCTTTGCTGTGCAAAAGTCTTTAAGTTTAATCAGGTCCTGATTATTTACTTTTGTTTATATTTGTGTTACCCTAGGTGGGTCACGGAGGATCTTGCTTTGATTTATGTCATCACGTATTCTGCCTATGTTTTCTTCTAAGAGTTTTATAGATTCTGGTCTTACATTTAGGTCTTTAATCCATTTTTAGTTTATCTTTGTGTATAGTGTTAGGAAGTGTTTTAATTTCATTCTTTTACATGTAGATGTCCAGTTTTCCCACTTACCTTGTGGCTCAACTGGTAAAGAATCTACCTGCAATGTGGGAGACCTGGGTTCAATCCCTGGGTTGGGAAGATCCCCTGGAGAAGGGAAAGGCTACCCACTACAGTATTCTGGCCTGGAGAATTTCATGAACTGCTACGAAAAGAAGAGAAGCGAAAGGCAAAGGAGAAAAGGAAATATACAAGCATCTGAATGCAGAGTTCCAAAGAATAGCAAGGAGAGATAAAAAAGCCTTTCTCAGTGATCAGTGCAAAGAAATAGAGGAAAACAATAGAATGGGAAAGACTAGAGATCTCTTCAAGAAAATGAGAGATACCAAGGGAACATTCCATGCAAAGATGGGCTCGATAAAGGACAGAAATGGTATGGACCTAGAGAAGCAGAAAATATTAAGAAGAGGAGGCAAGAATACACAGAAGAACTGTACAAAACAGATCTTCATGACTAGAGCCAAATATTCTGGAATGTGAAGTAAAGTGGGCCTTAGAAAGCATCACTATGAACAAACCTAGTGGAAGTGATGGAATTCCAGTTGAGCTATTTCCTGAAAGATGATGCTCTGAAAGTGCTGCACTCAATATGCCAGCAAATTTGGAAAACTCAGCAATGGCCACAGGACTGGAAAAGGTCAGTTTTCATTCCAATCGCGAAGAAAGGCAATGCCAAAGAATGCTCAAACTACCACACAATTGCACTCATCTCACATGCTAGTAAAGTAATGTTCAAAATTCGCCAAGCCAGGCTTCAGCAATACATGAACCATGAAATTTCAGATGTTCAACCTGGCTTTAGAAAAGGCAGAGGAACCAGAGATCAAATTGCCAACATCTGCTAAATCATGGAAAAAGCAAGAGAGTTCCAGAAAAACATCTATTTCTGCTTTACTGATTATGCCAAAGCCTTTCACTGTGTGGATCACAATAAACTGTGGAAAATTCTGAAAGAGAAGAAAATACCAGACCACCTGACCTGCCTCTTGAGAAACTTGTATGCAGGTCAGGAAGCAACAGTTAGAAGTGGACATGGAACAATAGACTGGTTCCAAAAAGGAAAAGGAGTATGTCAAGGCTGTATAGTGTCACCCTGCTTATTTAACTTCTATGCAGAGTACATCATGAGAAACGCTGGGCTGGAAGAAGCACAAGCTGGAATCAAAATTTCTGGGAGAAATATCAATAACCTCAGCTATGCAGATGATACTACCCTTATGGCAGAAAGTGAAGAGGAACTCAAAAGCCTCTTGATGAAAGTGAAAGAGGAGAGTGAAAAAGTTGGCTTAAAACTCAACATTCAGAAAACTATGATCATGGCATCCATTCCCATCACTTCATGGGAAATGGATGGGGAAACAGTGGAAACAGTGTCAGACTTTACTTTTCTGGGCTCCAAAATTTTGCAGTTGGTGATTGCAGCCATGAAATTAAAAGACACTTACTCCTTGGAAGGAAAGTTATGACCAACCTAGATAGCATATTTAAAAGCAGAGACATTACTTTGCCAACAAAGGTCCGTCTAGTCAAGGCTATGGTTTTTTCCTGTGGTCATATATGGATGTGAGAGTTGGACTGTGAAGAAAGCTGAGCACCGAATAATTGATGCTTTTGAACTGTGGTGCTAGAGAAGACTCTTGAGAGTCCCTTGGACTGCAGGGAGATCCAACCAGTCCATTCTAAAGGAGATCAGTTCTGTGTGTTCTTTCAAAGGAATGACGCTAAAGCTGAAATTCCAGTACTTTGGCCACCTCAAGAGAAGAGCTGACTCATTGGAAAAGACTCTGATGCTGGGAGGGGTTGGGGGCAGGAGAAGGGGATGACAGAGGATGAGATGGCTGGATGACATCACCGGCTTGATGGACGTGGGTTTGGTGAACTCCAGGAGTTGGTGATGGACAGGGAGGCCTGGCATGCTGCAGTTCATGGGGTCGCAAGGAGTCTGACACGAGCGAGCAACTGAACTGAACTGAACCGTCCAGTTTTCCCAGTACTGTTTATGGAAGAGGCTGTCTTTGCCCCATTGTATATTCTTGCTTCTTTTGTCAAAAATAAGGTACCCATAGGTGCATGGGTTTAATTCTGGGCTTTCTCTCTTGTTCCATTGGTCTATATTTCTGTTTTTGTGCCAGTACCATGCTCCCATTAGGACTGTAGCTTTGTAGTATTACCTCAAGTCAGGAAGGTTGATTCCTTCAGCTCCATTCTCCTTTCTCAAGACTTCTTTGGCTATTTGGAGTCTTTTGAGTTACCATATGAATTGTGAAAATTTTTGTTCTATTTCTGTGAAAAATGTTATTGGTAGTTTGATAGGGATTCCATTGAATCTGTTGATGGCATTTGGTAGCATAGTCATTTTCACAATATTGATTCTTCCTACCCAGGAACATGCAATATCTCTCCATCTGTTTATGTCATCTTTGATTTCTTTCATTAGTGTCTTATAATTTTCTGTGAGCAGTTCTTTTGTCTCCTTAGTTAAGTTTATTCCTAGGTATTTAATTCTTTTTGTTGCAGTGGTTAATGGGATTGATTTCTTAGTTTCTCTTTCTCAGTTTTCATTGTTAGTATATAGAAATGCAAGTGATTTCTGTGTATTGATTTTTTATCCAGCAACTTTGCAAAATTCACTAATTAGCTCTAGTAATTTTCTGATACTATCTTTAGGGTTTTTATGCACAGTATCATGTCATCTGCAAACAGTGAGTGCTTTACTTCTTCTTTTCCAATCTGGATTCCCTTTATTTCTTTTTCTTCTCTGATTGCTGTAGCTAGGACTTCCAGAACTATGTTCAATAATAGTGGTGAAAGTGGACACCCTTGTCTTGTTTCTGATCTTATAGGGAATGCTTTCAGTTGTTCACCATTGAGAATAATCTTTGCTGTAGGCTTATCCTATATGACCTTTACTATGTTGAGGTAGGTTCTTTCTATGCCCATTTTTTGAAGAGTTTTTATCATAAATGGGTGCTGAAATTTGTGAAAGGCTTTTCTGCATCTATTGAGATTATCATATGATTTTTATCTTTCAATTTATTAATATGTTGTATCACATTGTTTGCTTGGGGTATATTGAAGAATCCTTGCATTCCTGGAATAAACCCAACTTGATCATGGTGTATGAGCTTTTTGATGTGTTACTGAAATCTAAAATTTTGCTAAAATTTTTTGAGAATTTTTGCATTTATATTCATTAGTGATATTGGCCTGTAGTTTCCTTTGTGTTGTCTTTCCCTAGTTTTGGTATCAGGCTGATGGTGGCCTCATAGAATGAGTTTGGAAGTGTTCCTTCCTCTGCAATTTTTTGAAAGAGTTTTAGAAGAATAGGCATTAGCTTTTCTCTAAATGTTTGACAAAATTCTTATGTGAAGCCATCCGGTACTGGGCTTTTGTGTTGTATGAGATTTTTGATTACAGCTTCAATTTCAGTGCTTGTAACTGGGTTATTTATAATTTCTATCTCTTCCTGGTTCAGTCTTGGAAGATTGAACTTTTCTAAGAAACTGTCCATTTATTCCAGGTTATCCATTTTATTGCCATATAGTTGTTCATAATAGTCTCTTATAATCCTTTGTATTTCTACTTTCCTTGTTGTTTCCTCTCCTTTTTCATTTCCAATTTTGTTGATTTGATTCGTCTCTCTTTTTTTCTTGATGAGTCTGGCTAAAAGTTTGTCAATTTTGTTTATCTTCTCAAAAGACCAGCTTTTTGCTTTATTAATATTTACTATTGTTTCTCTCAGTTCTTTTGGATTTATTTCCACTTGGACCTTTATGATTCATTTGCTTCTACTAATTTTGGGGGTTTTTTTGTTCTTCTTTTTCCAGTTGTTTTAGGTGTAAAGTTAAGTTGTCTATTTGAGGTTTCTCTTGTTTCTTGAAGTAGGATTGTATTGCTATAAACTTCCCTGTTAGAACTGCTTTCGCTGCATCCCATAGGTTTTGTGTTGTCGTGTTTTCATTGTCATTTGTTTCTGGAATTTTTTTTTATTTCCCTTTTGATTTCTTCAGTAGCCTGTTGTTTATTTAGAAATGTATTATTTAATTTCCATGTGTTTGTGTTTCTTACAGGTTTTTTTCTTGTAATTGATATCTAGTCTCATAGCATTGTGGTTGAAGATGCTTGGTATTATTTCAATTTTCTTAAATTTATGAGGTTTGATTTGTGACCCAAGATGTGGTCTATCCTGGAGAATGTTCCATGTGCACTTGAAAACAAGGTTTTATGCATTAGGATGGAATGTCCTGAAGATACCAATGAGACCCATCTCATTTAATGTATCATTTAAGACTTGTGTTTCCTTATTAATTTTCTGTTTTGATGATCTGTCAATTGGTGTGAGTGGGATGTTAAAGTCTCCTACTATTATTGTGTTACTATCAATTTCTCCTTTTATGTCTGTTAGTGTTTATGTTATGTATTGAGGTGCTCCTATGTTGTGTGCATAGATATTTACAATTTTTATGTCTTCCTCTTGGATTGATCCCTTGATCATTATGTAGTGTCCTTCCTTATCTCTTGCAATCTTCTTTATTTTAAGGTCTATTTTGTCTGATACGAGGATTGCTACTTCAGCTTTCCTTTGCTTCCCATTTGCATGGAATATATTTTTCCATCCTCTCACTTTCAGTCTATATGTGTCTCTAGGTCTGAAGTGGGCTTCTTGTAGACAGCATATATATGGGTCTTGTTTTTCTATCCATTCACCCAGTCTGTGTCTTTTGGTTGGAGTATTTAATCCATTTACACTTAAAGTAATTATTGATATATATGTTCCTATTGCCATTTTCTTAATTGTTTGGGGTTGATTTTATGGGTTTATTATTTTTTTTTCTTCTCTTGTATTTCTTAACTATATAAGTCCCTTTAACAATTATTGTAAAGCTGGTTTGGTGGTACTGAATTCTATCAACTTTTGCTTGCCTGATAAGCTTTTGATTTCTCCATCAATTTTGAATGAGATCCTTGCCAGGTACAGTATCTAGGTTGTAGCTTTTTCCCTTTCAGTACTTTAAATATATACTGCCATTTCCATCTGGGCTGCAGTTTCTGCTGAAAGATCAGCTGTTAAATGTATGGGGTTTCCATTGTATGTTACTTGTTGCTTTTCCCTTGCTACTTTTATATTCTTTCTTTGTGTTTAGTCTTTGTTAGCTTGATTAGTATGTGTCTTGGCATGTTCCTCCTTGGGTTTATCATGTATGGGACTTCGTGACTCTTGAACTGGATTGATTATTTCTTTTTCCACGTTGGGGAAATTTTCAATTATAATCTCTCCAAAAAGTTTATCATACTTTTTCTTTTTCTCTTCTTCTGGGATCCTTATTCAAATGTTAGTGTATATGATATTGTCACAGAGGTCTCTGAAACTATCCTCAGTTCATTTCATTCTTTTTACTTCTTTTCTTCAGACCTCATTTCCAGCATTTTCTCTCAGCTCACTGACTCATTCTTCTGCTTCAGACATTCTTCTGTTGATTCCTTCTAGAGTATTTTTAATTTCAGTAATTTTGGTGTTTGTCTCTCCATGTTTATTCTTTAATTCTTCTAGGCCTTTGTTAATAGACTATTGCATTTTCTCCATTTTGTTTTCAAGGTTTTTGATCATCTTTACTATCATTATTTTGAATTCTTTTTAAGGTAGTTTGCTTATTTCCTCTTCATTTATTTGGACTTCTGTTTCTAGTTTGTTCCTTCATTTGTGTATTATTTCTCTGCTTTTTCATTATTGTTTTTTAATTTATTGTGTTTGAAGTCTCCTTTTCCCAGGCTTCAAGGTTGTATTCTTTCTTCCTTTTTGGTTTCTGCCCTCCTAAGTTTGGTCCAGTGGTTTGTGTAAGCTTAGTAGAGGATGAAATTTGTGCTGAGTTTTGTTTGTTTGTTTGTTTGTTTCTTTTTCCTCTGATGGGCAAGACTGAGTGAGGTGGTAATCCTGACTGCTGATGATTGGGTTTGTATTTTTGTTTTGTTTGTTGTTTAAATGAGGCATCCTGCACAGGGTGCTACTGGTGGTTGGGTGATGCCAGGTCTTGCATTCACGTGGTTTCCTTTGAGTGAGTTCTCACTATTTGATCCACTCTAATACTCTTGCCTGGGAAATCCCATGGATGGAGGAGCCTCGTAGGGGTCCTAAGAGTCAGAGTCACCCAGAGTCAGACACGACTGAACGACTTCACTTTCACTTTTCACTTTCATGCATTGGAGAAGGAAATGGCAACCCACTCCAGTGTTCTTGCCTGGAGAATCCCAGGGACAGAGGAGCCTGGTGGGCTGCTGTCTATGGGGTCACACAGAGTCGGACACGACTGACGCAACTTAGCAGCAGCAGCAGCAGCAGCAGCAGCAACAGCAGCAGCAGCAGCAGCAGCAGCAATGTTCGTTCTCTGGTAGTCTATGGTCTTGGTTTCAGTGTCCCACTCCAAAGGCTTAGGGCTTGCTTTCGTGGGTCATGAATCTGGCAACTGCTGAGCTAGGTTCTTCTAGCCCAGGGCATCCTATGAGGCTGCAGCTGAGATGCCACCAGGGCTGCAGTCATCAGATATGACTGCAGTGGGAAGATCAGCTTCTAAGTTAGTGCTGTCAAAGGCTGGCAAGGTGGTTCTGGGAGGTTCTGGGAGGCCTGTTTCTTCCCATGCAGGCCTCTCCAGAGGTCACTGGAATGTCCTCATGACTGTAGATGACTTTCCTCTTTCTGGTGTGCATGGTTGTGTGTCTCCCTTCAGTTTTCATCTGCCATCTTAGCCAATGGGTGAGTCATGGGGATACTTTTCAGAAGATCGAACAAAACCATGCTTTGTGTTAGGTGCCTTGGGAAACAGATGAATTCCACATTGATTTTGACCCCAGGGAGCTGACAGTCTAACAGAGGAAAGTGAAACTGTTGAATGGCCTCTGTGGGATTCAGAAAGATGACAAGGTCTCGCAGGAGGCTAGAAGGGACCCTGAAAGGGTGGGGAGCATAAAAGGTGCAGAAGACTATTAGAAGTATAAAGTGCAAGCCATTCATAGATAAGTTAGTTTCACTTTTGGGGGGGAAAGTTGTGCAGTGGTGAGGTTTTGTGGAAGAGATGGGCATAAAAGAATCTCTAAAGATGTGTGAGGGTGGGAGCCCATGAGGCAATCATGGGCACTGTCACTCCTCAGAATTAGGCAAATCCTCTATACACTTTTGATATTTACCAAAGGGACATATTTTTCTTGTTATATTATAATTCCATAAATAATTCTTTTGGAAATAGAATGAGAAAGCAAGCACAGCCACAACCTACTTATTCCAAGTTTGTGATCAGATACATTTTCCCATTTGAAATGCAAATGAGAACTAGGATAAAAGTAACAGGACTACAAAGCAGTTCAGCTGATTTTAAAACCCAACTACTGCAATTCTTACAGTTTCCTCAACAGAGAAAAGCTAAAGTCCTCAATCAGCACTGAGGTACTCATACTGTTATATGTCATTCTAATAAGTGGTATTCTAGTTTTCCAAGCAAACTTTGGAGGCAATGAGCCAGAAACACCAAAGGTTTCAGATTCATCTTTTAGCTCATGAACATCATCTCAAGAAGAGGAATCTAATATATGCTGTATATCCTGCACTATACAGCCTATCTGTATAATCTATGTTCTTAATAGAGACCAAATATGTGTACACCTATATAACTTTGCATTTGTCATGTCACCTTTATAAGCCTTCCTTATTTGTAAAATGATGAAAATATAACTTGACAAAATTGTCATGTCCACTAAATGAAATTTAAGAACATACAGCACAATACTTGACACATGGCACTTAGACATGTTACTTCTTAACTCACTGTGTATAAGCAGGAAATTTGAAGACTAAAGTAAAAGACCTACTGGCATTGCAAACATGGAGAGTAATGAGCCAGTAATTGGTAAAGACAAATAATGAGGAATAAGGTAGACACGATTAATAACAATGAAGTATAGGAGTCCACACACATTAAGAAAAATCTACAGTTGATATCATAATAAACCTGAAAGACTGCTTTCTTCTAAGATCAGGAACAAGACGTGGATATTCTTTCCCACCTTTTCTACATTTCACTGGACATTCTAGCCAGGGCAATAAAGCAAGGGAGTAAAATGTAAAATGCAGTAACACTGGAGAGGAGAAAGTAAAACTAATTTCACTAGCAGACAACATGATCATTTCTGTAGAAAACCTGATGGATTCAACCTCAAAGCTACTGAGTTTAGCAAAGTTGTCAAATATCAGATAAATATACTAAAGTCAATTATATACATACTCACAATGAACAATCAGAAATTCAAATTTATAGCAAGTGATATCATTCATGTATGCATGCATGCAGGCTAAGTTGTTTCATTCATGCCCAACCCTTGAGATCCCGTGAACTGCAGCCCTTGAGGCTCCTCTGTCCATGGAATTCTCCAGGCAAGAACACTGGAGTGGATTGCCATTTCCTCCTCAATATCATTCAAAATAGTGTCAAAAAATCATGAAATCCTTAGGGATAAATCTAACAATTAGGTACAAGGACTGTACCTTGGAAAATTATAAAACACTGCTGAGAGAAATGAAAAAAAAAAAAAAAAGGCCTAGAAAGTAGATTAAGATATTGGCTGTCACAAATTGATCTATCAAGTTAGTATAATCCCCCAAAAAAATCCAACAGGTTCTTGGGGAGATTTTTTAAAGCTAATTTTAAAATTGATAAGGAAATGAAAAGAACCTAAACAGCTAAAACAACTAGAAATGTAGGGAAAAAGAAGAATTAACAGAGTCTGATTTCAGGACTCATTATACATTAAAGAAGATAATGTGGTACTGTAATTGAGATAGAAAAATAGATCAATAAAACTAGAGTCCAAAAGTACACTTAGACATAGGCAGTTGCTTTTTCAACAGAATTGTGAAGGCAATTGAGCTTTTTGCAATAAATTATGCTGAAACAATTGGATATCCCAACCCTCTGGAAAAAGTTCAATCTGTATCTCAAATCACATAGAAAAATTAAACTTAAAGGCTATAGGACTTTTAGAAGAAAAGAAATGGGAAAGTCTTTGTCTGATTTGGGTTAAGCAAAGACTTCTTATATATGACAAGAAAAGCACAATCTAATCAAGGAAAATAAATGATGAATTGGACTTTATCAAAATTAAACCTTCTGCTTTTTGAAAGACTCAGGAAAAAAGACTAAAAAGATAAGCCATAGACAGAAAGAATATATTAGAAAATCACCATCAGATAAAGTAATAATATAGAGAATATATAAAGGACCCTGAAAACACAATAATAAATGAAACAGATCTTCTAAAAAAAAAAAAAAATGGCAAAAGATTTCAACAGATACCATCAAGGGAAATACCCAGATGGCAGATAAGCACTTGAAAAGGGCTAAAATTAAAATGATTGGCAATGCCAAGTGTTTGTGAGATTGTGAAGAAACTAGAACTGCCACCATATTGTTGATGGGAATGTAAAATGGTACAGCTGTTTTGAAAAAATATTTGGCAGTTTCTTAAAAAGTTAAATATAGATCTACCATATGACCCAGCCATACCACTTTTAGGTATCTTCCCAAGAGATACGAAAACATATGTTCATAAAAAGCCTTGTACATGAAAGTTCAAAGTATTTGTAATAGCACAAATCTATAGACATTAAAAATTATCAAAACATAAATATACAAATAGTGATAAATTCAGTCAATAGAATATTAATCTATAAAAAAAAAGAATGAACTATTGATGTACACCAACATGGTGAATTTCAAGCATAGTGAGGAAAAGAAGCCAGAACATAAGAGTACGTGCTACATGATTCCATTTATATAAAATTCTAGAAAATACACTAACTTTTAGGGATAGAAAGTAAATCAGTGGTTGCCTGTGTATGGGTTTAGAGAGTGGGGTGAGGCAGTAGTGAGGATTCCAAGGGGACACAAGGAAACTTCCATACTAACAATATGTTTATTTTCTTGATTATGATGATAGTTTCATAGGTATGTGAATTTGTCATAACATCAAATCACACCTTAAATACTTATGGTTATTTTGTTAACTATGCTTAAGTACAGCTGTTAAAGAAAAAAGAGATCAAGTAGGGGGATGAAGAGTTACAGTGGACAGAGAGTCAGATTGCAATTATAAACAGCTTATTCAGAGAAGTCCCATTAAGAAGGTGAAATTTGGAAAAGGGCTTTATACGGACAAGGAAGGTACCTAAATGCTAAGGGAACAACCTGGCAAAGGCCCAAGGGCAAGAGTGTGCCTGGTAATGAGGCCAAGTGCCCAGGGGACCTGTGTAATAGATGAAGTCAGAGGGGTCCCAAATCAGTCTTGCAGATCATCTGAAGGTTTATGGCTTTCACTAGAAGTAAAATGGGGAGCTATTAGAGGTTTTTATGCAGAAGAGTGACACAATCTATTTAAGTTTTAAACGAATTTCCCTGTGTGAAGGATAACCTTTAGGGGGACAAAAGTAAAAGCGCTGAGACCAAATAGGAGGCTGTTACATCATTCAGACGAAAGATGACGGTGGCTTGAGAGAGAACAGTACCAGTAGAGGAGGTTAAAACTGGTCGGATACAGGATATATTTTAAAGGCAGAGCCAACTGTTTTTCCTGAAGGATTGGAAGTGGAATATAAGACAAAGAGAAAACATTCCTTGAGTTAGTTTTCAGTCCTGTTCTCTTCTGGTCAATTATCCCTGAGAGATTTTCAATTTCATATTTCTTTCAATGCAATGTCATGATCCAAAGAAAGACTAACCATTATAGAAGGACCCTTCTATATTTCTCATTCCTGCGAATTTGACTAAATTTGTTTAGTGCTATATCTTCACCTGATTGACAAATTGAGCTTACAAACAAAACACTGCATCTGCTTATCTTCTGTTTTCATCAAAAATATGTTTCAAAATTGGAAGTCATTTTTTGAATGGATTCCACTTATTTAGCATATCTTAAAATAGATGTCGAAATCATCAATACTAAACATTTCATATAACTTTCATAAATGTTATAAATCAGTAATTTTTAGGATCTTTACCCATTTTTATAATTCATTCCAGTTTGTTAGGAAACCAAGCTTTATGGTAATTCAATTTAAATATGTGTTAGGCAAGAAAATATGTGCAGAAAAGTATGTGTATATTTAGTTTCACCTACTCATTTTACTAACTCTGTGACCATATGATAATTATTTATTACTTCT
Source organism: Budorcas taxicolor (assembly GCF_023091745.1). NCBI lineage: Eukaryota > Metazoa > Chordata > Mammalia > Artiodactyla > Bovidae > Budorcas > Budorcas taxicolor. Next base: position 94,530,086 of record NC_068917.1, on the reverse strand, counting down.
GAATCTGATAATATCATTCAGATTTTTAAAGAAACTAATCAGGCAATGAACATAGTGTTAAATGTAATGAGCTATCAAAATATCAGAAAATTCCTTACTCTCAATTTTAGCTTTATAATAAACAGGATATTTTCTTCTATTCATAAAATACTGTGATCACATCATGGCAAATTATTATAATGATGAGTATTCCCAACATAGAAATTCTGCAAAAATTATATAATTAATTGTTAACACAAAGCTAATCTTGAATAAAAATCATGAACTGGAAAGGAATAAAATGCTGGATTGAGAAAGACGCAGTTATATTAAAGAACATTTTCTTTTATCACTATGCAATAAAACTACAAATCAATAACAAAACTTATTGGAAAAAATAACTTGTATTTGAGAAAAACCAAATACACATATATGTACAAATATACACCTAAATAATTAAAGTGTCAGAAAAGAACTCATAATGGAAACTTTAATAATGCTTAGATTAAATTTAAAAAAAATATCACCAATAGATATAAGTTGATGATGCAAGTAAAATGGCAAGATAAAGGGAAATCAATAGCCTAAAAGCTTAATATTAGAAACAGATGTTAGAAATAAGTAAATAGAAAAATAACAGGTAAGCCCTCAAGGAAAAAGAAAGTAGAAAACAATAAAGAAAATTGTGGAAACTAATGAAGCAGAAAATAAGGAAACTTAAGGAACATTTTTTTAAGTTAAAGGAAATAGATAAAATTTTAGCCAGATTAATTAAATAGAAAGAGATGCCACAACTAGAAAGATGAAAACCTAACTATAAATATAGTAGGTAATTGTTTATATGACAATAGTATTTAAAATGTAATCCAAAAGTTTGAAATCAGATAAAATATCATAGATAATTTAATATAAAATGTTAATTACATGGAAATATAGAATATGAATTAACCAATAGTGATTAAAGTATTTTAGACAGAAAATTTAAAAATCTCCCCACTATCTTAGGTATAAATCTTACCAAACCTCCAAGTGACAGATAGCCTATTTGTTATTTCATATGTTCCAGAAATACAAAGAAAGGAAAATGCCAAACTAAATGAGTTAACCAAATAAGATAACACAAAACAAATATAACTGAATCTCACTTCTGAATGTTTACAATACTAACAACTCAGAAATGATTTTTGAAAAAATACTCATGACCAATAAGGTTTGATGCAACATTCCAGAGATTTCACATTATAACATATATTAATGTTCTCAATAAAATATCATAAAGAACACTGCTCCTTATAAAAGTTAATTCAGGACAAACAACCAGAAGGAAGAAAAAATAATGAGCATAAAACAAATGTGTTTAAGTCATTACTTTAGTAGTATCATGAAGCCTAAAAGTTCATCACAACTGTCTACTTTTACTGCCCATTCCATGTTATCAATCTCTTCCAGCAGAGATTCCAGGGCACCCTCTCAGGGAGCAAACCTGGATCTCCTGTATTGCAGGCAGATTCCTTACCATCTGAGCCATTAAGGAAGCCCCATAACTATTTTTATATCCACCGATATGAAAATTCTTCCCTTGGACAGGACTTTTAAACTGACCAGTGCCAAAAAGGGATTAAGGCAGATAGCAAAACTCTTGAAGTGGGTTATTAGGGATTTATTTAGAGTGATCACACATATTTTTATTCCTTGGTTTCCAAACTGTGTGTTCTTGATATGATATAACTGGTCACTGGGTCTAAGACATTACCAAGACTTTTAGGATGGAATACACATCTCTCAAGATAATATCTATTAGCTGATACTGGACTATTCCCTTAGCAGAGACGTCAGTGTGTGAGATTCCATGTTAATCGATAAAATATTCTGTAAGATCCTAAATATGATGCCAAAAGAGCTTTTTGTTTAGGTAGCAAATATTTACCAGGAATATGTTTTTATTCTGTATAATATCACTATCCCCTCCATGATGAGCACTGTCTAATATAATCACCATTTATGAGGGAACTCACAGAAATCCACAGGAAAGGGTGACATGCTGTAATTTAACCTTGGCCTCTGTTGTTTAAAAATCAGGCGCTCAGTAGTAGTAATGGCCAAAAGAGCTTTGGTGCCCCTGGAAACAGATACTAATAGAATGGCAGCAATACAGGTGGGTTGTTTAGGAGACACAGGAAAAACAAGCATGGGATGGCAAGATGATGTAGGAAAAAAAGAGTCAGTAAGGGCTGAGTTATTAAGCTAGCTACCACAATGAGCAAAAGGGAAAACTCTGAGAAAAAGTATAAAGTAGACACGTTAGAATTGATTCATCTTACTATGAGGGAGCTAAGGTGTTTATACAACTCCCATTGGTCATTTGTTGATATTTACTCTTGGGTTGTTAATTACCAGTAAACTTTGGTCTGAGGCATGTATGAAAAGAAAGGCCAGGACGAGAGTTTAGGCACAGATGCAGTTGTTGGCAGCTTGAAGTCATTTAAACACAATGAAAATGTAGGGTCCAAGGCATACTGGCAGGGCACTCACAGCAACTGCTACAGTTTTAATCTCTGGAGACCATGACCACATAGACTCAGCTAGCAAACATCAGAAGGCTTGCGGGAGACAGGGAGAAAGATGCCATTCAAAAACAACTTATCATGTTATTAAGAACCTCCTCTAATATTAAATACACTCTGGTAGCATTTATATTGGTCATAAAAAATGCATAATTGGACAGATCCTTCACACACTTCCCTTTAAACGTCCCTGTCACTACTTTTCCTATCTTAATCTTTATAAACTCATTAGTCAGCCATTGCTCATGAAGCAGGGAAATGCACACCTCAGGCAATAGTTGTCCACATGACAAAGGCAACCAAATATAACAATCCAGAGACATGCTCAATGGGAGTCAACCCTTTGGGGACAATTATAGAGCATGGATATAAAGCAGCAACCATCTACTTCTGGCATACTAATTCAACACTTTTTCCTCCCTGTTAGCATAGAACAGGGAATTCACCATGACAAATGGGTCCAGAGAGAGGCAGTAAGGCAATGGGAGCAGGCAATATAGGAAAATGCATATGCAAGTGTCATTTCCTGGAATTTTCTCAACTGGCTTCAGTACTAACTCCTATAAAACATTTCTATTTTACAGTGAAATGCAAAATCAGGCAAAATTAAGTGCATGTAAACAAAGTATTAAGATATATTTCATGATAGTTTGACTCAAATTATTTTTTGGAATCCAATAATCACATGTTCAGTCTTTAGTGGTTCTATTCATAGAAGCTGCTTTTGAATGGAGAATATATTGTCTGAATAAGAGGATATTATTTATTCCAAAATCCTCGAGGTATTATTAGTGATGGCCAGAGGCTCCATACAGCATCTCTGCCACAGAGCTTTCCAATAGTTGAGTGCGCTGACTCAGAAGGACCCAGGTGGTGGGCAGCTTGTACCACAGGCTGGACCTGATATGAGATTTGTTTTCCTCTGGTCCTACTCAAAACTGACAGCCTGCAAGCAAATGTTGGCAAGAGCCAGAGGAGCCTACAGAGAGGGTGAGATAGCAGTTTCAGCATGGGGAGGCAACCCAGCCAATGCTCAGTGGATTTAGGGCATCCATGTGATACTCATACAGCAACTTCTGCTACTCAACAGATGAGAACAGGTGCACTACTACTTTCTTTGGTAACAAAAATCAAAATTTTTGGCACATAAAAATTCCTCAACCAACCTTCCAGGAGTAGTTATAAGAATTAGACTTTTGAAAATCAAAAACAAAAAGCATTACCACTACCACCAACAAAAAAGCTCTTTGAAGGTATGGCATGGGAGAGCAACCATGACGTTGATGACTTGATGACCCAAGATTTGGAGAGATTAAAAAAAAAAAAAAAAGGAAATGCATTAAGATGATGAACTCAACCTTCTCTATCAGTAATTTTCGTATAATCATTTACCAACAAAGACACAGCATAGAGATCAAAGAGAAAACAATGCACCACAACTTGTAGCTGTCTCATGTAGCTGAGGAGATGAAAATTGAAATGAAGGGCCCCAGGAGGTGGCCTTGTTACATCATGATCAGAGAAGATAATAAAATGGTAGGGAAGACATCCTTTTTCCCATTAGTCAGAAATCAATGTATGAATTCTGTAATTATAAGTGCATATATTTCTACTATATATTTTGAAAATGGGGAAATAACCACTGTGTGGTCCTCGGTCCCGCACAACCCTGTGAGGCACAATTAGACCCAAACTTCATCCATCCTCTGACCTCCATAGAGTCCTGCTATGAGTGAACTACAAAGGACTTCTGGATGTCTAGTAATAAGAGTACATTAGTATTTGGCATCCAATAATCACCAGAAAGTCCAGATGTCTCACTTTCCCAAGTATAAAGTCACCCTGGTAAATTTCTACAGGATACTTTTTTGGAAGGTTCATATCTATTCAAAGGAAATAGCTGATTCACATATCTTGAAGCCTAAGGATTCATGTTTTATTCCTCAATTTTATTTTTTTAAACTATCATGTAATTAAGTTGAATTTATATACAGTTCTATGATTTTTAATACATGTAGAGAGTCATGTAACTACCCCTACTATTAAGACATGGAACAATTCCAAAAGCCCAAAAAACTCTCATATCAACCCTTTGTAGCGATACCACCTTCCCAGCCCTGAACCACTGATCTGTTGTCTGTAATTTTGCTTTTTCCAGAATGTTATACAAATGAAATGTAACTTTTTCTAGACTGGTTTCTTTCACATAGCTAATGTCTTTGAGAGTCACTCAAATTTTAGCATGTCATATTTCATTCCTTTATATTGCTGAGTAGTAGTGTATAGACATTGCCAGGAGCCAGCACAGAAGATCCCACTCATGACAAGGTCATGCAGAGAGGCCTGATGGGCAAGGCGAGTCAGGTCTCAAGGGGTCCTCTGTCTGAGCATCTACCCCAAAACCAAAATCTGTCTGTTTACGGTCTGCTATACTATACTCTTCTGATATTACCACCTTTTCTCTGGAAAGAGTTAACTCAGAGTTCCAGTTAACAGTCTCCTGCATATAAAAAGAATGTCTTGGCTTAAAACCCCTTTGATGGCTTTCTAACTTACCTGACTTGTCTGCCTGGACTTTTACAACTTGTGGATTGTTTACAGCCCCCAACCACAAGAGGCACGAAGCTTAAAACATCTTAAAAATATAGAGCCTTTTAGAGCTAAGAATTAGTTTGGTGAAGGCTTCCATTGTTGAGTTAATGTTTGCCACCAGGCCTCTATATCCTTTATCTTTTAGGCACCGGGGAGGATATTAATCAATGTAAATGGGATGCAGAAATAGGAATATAGTAGTTTTGATGTTAGCAATACTAGACTTTTGAGTTAATGAACTTTCTCTTTGTTATAAATCACTGTACTCTACTTTCTTGTTATAAATTGTTGTGTCCTTGCTATGTAAGAACGTAACTTTACTTAGTGCTTTCTGAGAGTGGCACCAGACTTTGGGAAGAACAACAGTATTACCCTTATCAGAAAAGGGCTGTAAAATGCTAATTGGCCTTCTGGCCAGAAGATGATGTAAATCACCTAAGACTTGTGTATACAACTAGGTATGCAGAGAGAAAGCCTGGTCTCCATAAGAGTCAGGGCTGCTGATGCTGCATAATTTTGTATTATCCATTGATCTCTATGTAAAATCAAAAGTATATAAGGCCTTTCCAGACAATAGAGGATGGGCAAGTCACTGGAAAGACTGGTTTCCCCCGTGTCTTCTTGCTCTATTTTCAGGCTGAATTCCCATCTGGGGCGTGGAGGCTCTCGAAGTCTACTTACTTGCCCTTGCTTCTAAGATCCACGTGAGAGGGAGCCTAAGATGGGGTGCCCTCCGCTATTCAAGTGGGCTCCGGTGGCCTAACGTAGACTGTGCAAGTTCCTTGTCTTGGAACTTTATTAGTTCTCCACGCAAACAAAGTTATTCAGCCTCTTTTCTCCACTAAATTTTCCTACTACACTATTTCTTCCTAATCACTCTTTATATTTCTAAATAAGTAAGTTTTTCCTCGCCTACTCTGTCTCCCCTTTGAATTACCCTGGATCTACCGGGGCAGGGCCCGGGCAAGATATGCCACAGTTTATTAATATAACTACTGAAGCACATTTGGATTGTTTCCAGTTTTTGAAAATTATAAATGGGGTTGTTAAAAATATTTACATACAGATTTTTTTGTGTGACCATGTTTTCATTTTTCTAGAGAAATTATTTAGGAGTTAGGTTTCCAGGATATATGCTAAGTGAACATTTAATTTTATAAGAAGATGCCAAAATGTTTGCAGAGTGGCTATATCATTTTGTATATTCACCAACAATACATGGGACTTTCACTTGCTCTACAAACCTGTTAATACTTGGCATTCTCAGGACTTTTTATTTTAGCCATTCTATTAACAATAGATGCATAGCTGTGTTTACCATGAAAGTGAAAGTTGCTCACTTGTGTCCGACTCTCTGTGACCCATGGACTATACAGTCCATGGAATTCTCCAGGCCAAAATACTGGAGTGGGTAGCCTTTCCCTTCTCCAGGGCATCCTCCCAACCTAGAAATTGATCCTAGGTCTCCTGCATTGCAGACAGATTCTTTACCAGCTGAGACACAAAGGGAAGGCCATGTTTATGATGGCATAGCTTTAATCTGCATTTCTCTGAAGGCTGATAACAATGAACTCTCTCATGTGCTAAACTGCTTCCCATAGCCTGCACTGGTGAACCAAATATTTTCCCATTTTTTTTAAATTTTGATGATTTTTTCTGTTTCATTTATTTAATTTCAGAGTTAGATTTTCATTTTAGATTTTCTCTATGTGCCTGGCACAATGGCAATCAATACATAAACAGACTCTGGAAAGACTTAATGAGATACCACAATAAAAGAGCTTAAAAAATAGAAGGAGAGAGAAAACTTGATTCACCAAAGAGGAAGTTCATATGTTCAATCAGTTCAGTTCAGTTGCTCAGTCGGGTCCGACTCTTTGCGACCCCATGAATTGCAGCACGCCAGGCCTCCCTGTCCATCATCAACTCCTGGACTTCACTCAAACTCACGTCCATTGAGTCGGTGACGCCATCCAGCCATCTCACCCTCTGTCAACCCTTCTCCTCCTGCCCCCAATCCTTCCCAGCATCAGGGTCTATGTTACCAGGAGTTATACATTCTAAGGACAAGAAATAAGGCAAATGTTCTACTTCTCAGAAGTAGATGGCCTATGGTAAGAAAATATAGAAGGATTCATGCTATGAGATCAAACCTAGTAAAGGAAAGAAACATTTTAAGTAACTAGCAGAATATACCTCAGTTTCAAGGTTAGCCAGAAAAAATGGGTGCTTTAGATCAGAAATTTACATTTGTTCGGTAAATACAACAAAAGACATTGCTGTTGGATATACAGAGGTTGCAGAAATGTCTTAACTCTTCACATGGAAAGTCAACAACGGAAAGTTTTTATTTATACTACTATAAATAACTAAAGATTAATTCTAAATACCTAACTATTCATCACTGTCTCTTTTCCAGCTTATTCTTAAATTAACTCTAGCCCTTGTAGATTTTTTCAGGTTAAATATGATTTGGTTTACAAAATCATAACTCATTTCTTAAACTGTGAACTAACAGAACATCTTCCACACCCAAGTTTGTTTTCACTCTTCATGCAGTATTCTTGCCTGGAAAACTCCATGGACAGGGAAGCCTGGTGGGCTACAATCCATGGAGTCGCAAAGAGTCGGACATGACTAAGAGATTTCACTCACTCATGTTAGTTTTACAGGCTCATCTTTGTTTCATGCACTATTTTACAAATACTCAGGTAAGTTGTACACCTGATTCTTCAAAAAAAAAAAAAGTATTTTTTAATGTTGTAATTTATAGAAAAAATTCAGTCTCTAAGGAATATAATTTGGAGCATAAGAATTTATCCAGTATAGTGAGTGAAGTCGCTCAGTCGTGTCCAACTCATTGTGACTCCATGGACTGTAGCCCACCAGGCTTCTCTGACATGGAGTTTTCCAGGCAAGAATACTGGAGTGGGTTGCCACTTCCTTCTCCAGGGGATCTTCCCCACCCAGGGATTGAACCCAGGTCTCCCACCTTGCAGGCAGATGCTTTACCTTTGAGCCACCAGGGAAAGCATACATAGAGCTATTAAACGAACAGTTAAAAATGGAGTGTAATACTATAGTTCAAGACACTGTAAAAATGTAAACTTTCCTTGTAGAAAAATGAAATAACATTCCTTAGATAATCTGCTTCTCTGAAATCTATCCCCCAAATAACTTTAAGGAATTAAAATTAAATAAGAAATATTAACAGGACCTGAAAAGTGAAGATAGCAGTGAGGCAGGCATTTCAGAAGAGACTGAAATGTGGAAAAAACCATCAAAAGGCACCAAGTAATATTTGCCAGAAGGGACTGTAGAAAAAAGTAGAAAAATCAAATCCACAGTGACTTAATGCTCCTCATACATGAAAAAGCTCTAGCTTACAAGTCAGACCACACAATGAAAAAGACAATTTTCCCAGACTCCAATGTGTAACTCATATCAACTTGTTAAACTAAATTATTTACCGTATCCAGGTGTTGTGAGGATGATGATAATTAAGACATGATCACTGCCATAGAAACTTTTAATGCTTAGGAAGAGTAAAGAAAAACAGTATAGGCAATCAAAATAATAAATCATATTTGTGACTACTTATATCTTCATTTCATCAACAAAAGTCAAATAACTTTTACTTTCACTAACTTGAATATATAAACTTGAAAGTATATGGATAATAGGATAATATACCTATGAATGATTAATGCAGTCTTAACTATATATAAACATATGCATGTACATATATTTTTGAAATCTTATAGATTATAAAATATCTTAATTCACCTATATAATCGATATAAATATATTAACTTCAGAAATATAGATGTTTTAATTCATTTCATGAAATTTTTATATGAGTATTTCAGTCGTGTCTGACTCTGTGCAACCCCATAGATAGCAGCCCACTAAGCTCCCCCATCCCTGGAATTCTCCAGGCAAGAACACTGGAGTGGGTTGCCATTTCCTTCTCCAATGCATGAAGTGAAAAGTGATAGTGAAGTCGCTCAGTCGTGTCCAACTCTTAGCGACCCCCATGAACTGCAGCCCACCAGGCTCCTCCATCCATGAGATTTTCCAGGCAAGAGTACTGGAGTGGCCATTGCCTTCTCCTCACATATGTCTACAATATCAATTTCTTCCTCATAACCAGGACTACTTAACTAGGACACATCATTTTCACTTCTAAGTAGTTTGAAATGTTTGTGAGGTCATGTGTGATGCTCCTACCAAAAAAATTTATCCTAAGCCATAAGCATTAATTCATATACCATTAGAACATTTTCTTCCTTGGGTCTTTAAAAAAAAATTTAACCTATTCCATTAGGGAAGCTCTATGTACATACAAGACAAGCACTCACTTAAGTCATTTCAGAATAATCTATATTATGCAATATGCTATTATTCAAAATAGAATTAGTGTGAATCAAGGTTTCTTTCCATGGTAGGCAGAAAAATAGGATGATAAAAGGTAAGGAAGAACCTTGTAGATTTTCCTTATTGGAAAATTATATTATTTCATGATTTAAAAAGAAAAAACCATATAGCATTATAAATATGCCATATAACAAATATGATATAAATAATATATATTTTATGTTTTGATTTTATTTTTTCTACCTCTGCCCACAGAAAAGGCTTGAAAGCAATGATGTTTTATTAGCTATAAGTAAAACTACATCTCACATCTTTAGATTTTATATATCATTTCCCAGGATAAAAGAAGCCCGGGGATCCTTAGAGACATGGTTGATCATAGGCCTGATGTAGTGAAGTACAAGGAAAGCCTGGAAAGTCTGCCAAGGGGAAAAAAAAAAAAAAAAGAAACTGTGCTCAAAGATTAGTAAGGTCAAGTTAAGAGGTCACAGAAGCTGGTTGAAGAGGCTTTTATTGGTCAAAGTTAGGACAATTTGCACCTCAGAAAATAATAATAATAATCGTGATAGATATAATGAATTTTAAAAAAGAAAAAACAAAACAAATACATGAGTTCACAGCAACACATGACGGCAGATAGAGACAGACTGAAACATGGGGCACTTTAATCCCATAACCCAAAAATAGCACTTGAACTGCGTTGGTGTCCAAAACTCCAGGGTGGCTTCCTAACAGGAAAGCTCACAGAGAGGAGGAAATAATGGGAGTAGAACTGAGCAGAAAAATGACAAATGTCCATTGTTTGAAACAACATTCAAAAACACACAAAGAGAGTTAAAATATCACCCTGAACCTCAGGGCAATATTCAGGAAAACTAAATTCACACAAAAATCAAAAAATGGTATCAAGGCCAAAACCTAAATAAAGTTAGTATAAGGAAAAGAAAAATTAACAGCAGAATAATATCCTTATAAAACAGAAAGCAATAGTTAGAACTGGACATGGAACAACAGACTAGTTCCAAATAGGAAAAGGAGTATATCAAGGCTGTATATTGTCACCCTGCTTATTTAACTTCTATGCAGAGTACATTATGAGAAACGCTGGACTGGAAGAAACACAAGCTGGAATCAAGATTTTCAGGAGAAATATCAATAACCTCAGATATGCAGACAACACCACTCTGATAGCAGAAAGTGAAGAGGAACTAAAAAGCCTCTTGATGAAAGTGAAAGAGGAGAGTGAAAAAGTTGGCTTAAAGCTCAACATTCAGAAAATGAAGATCATGGCATCTGGTCCCATCACTTCATGGGAAATAGATGGGGAAACAGTGGAAACAGTGTCAGACTTTATTTTTCTGGGCTCCAAAATCACTGCAGATGGTGACTGCAGCCATGAAATTAAAAGACGCTTACTCCTTGGAAGGAAAGTTATTAGCATATTCAAAAGCAGAGACATTACTTCGCCAACAAAGAACTGTCTAGCCAAGGCTATGGTTTTTCCAGTGGTCATGTATGGATGTGAGAGTTGGACTGTGAAGAAAGCTGAGCGCCGAGGAATTGATGCTTTTGAACTGTGGTGTTGGAGATGACTCTTGAGAGTCCCTTGGACTGCAAGGAGATGCAACAGTCCATTCTGAAGATCAGTCCTGGGATTTCTCTGGAAGGAATGATGCTAAAGCTGAAACTCTGTACTTTGGCCACCTCATGCAGAGAGCTGACTCATTGGAAAAGACTCTGATGCTGGGAGGGATTGGGGGCAGGAGGAGAAGGGGATGGCAGAGGATGAGGTGGCTGGATGGCATCACCAACTTGATGGACATGAGTGTGAGTGAACTCTGGGAGTTGGTGATGGACAGGGAGGCCTGGCATGCTGCAATTCATGGGGTCGCAAAGAGTTGGACATGACTGAGTGACTGAATTGAACCAAACTGAACTGATAAAAAAGATAAATACTGAACCTCCTTTTTCAGGACATTAAGAAAATAATACAAAAGTTGGAAGAATAAAAATCAGAATTGGAAAACTTTCAGAAATATTTAGAATTCAGAAAAGATTTAGAAATATATATGTGTATATATATTTTAAGAAAATGACCTCAGTCAAAAAGAAATGTAGGACTGAGTGAATACCTTTGTGAAAGGGGGAAAAACATTTAAGGTTAAATGGGATCAGTTCAGTTCAGTTGCTCAGTTGTGTACGACTCTTTGCAGTCCCATGAACTGTATCATGCCAGGCCTCCCTGTCCATCACTAACTCCTGGAGTTTAGTAAACTCATGTCCATTGAGCTTTGATGCCATCCAACCATCTCATCCCCTGTTGTCCCCTTCTCCTCCTGCCTTCAATCATTCCCAGCATCAGGGGCTTTTCAAATGAGTCAGCTCTTCTCATCAGGGGGCCCAAGTATTGGAGTTTCAGCTTCAGCGTCAGTCCCTCCAGTGAACACCCAGGACTGATATCCTTTAGGATGGACTGGTTGCATCTCCTTGCAGACCAAGGGACTCTCAAGAGTCTTCTCTAACACCACAGTTCAAAACCATCAATTCTTCAGCACTCAGCTTTCTTTATAGTCCAACTCTCACATCCATACATGACTACTGGAAAAACCATAGCCTTGACTAGATGGACCTTTGTTGGCAAAGTAATATCTCTGCTTTTTAATATGCCATCTAGGTTGGTCATAACTTTTCTCCCAAGGAGTAAGTGTCGTTTAATTTCAGGGCTGACATCTTTTAAATCAAAAAGAGAGAAAGAAAGAAATGTTTTGAGAGAAAGGAACAATTATTTAAGATTGGAGTTCCTTGGTGTTTCCCCAGTGACTCAGTGGTAAAGAATCTCCCTTACAGTGCAGGGGACATGGGTTCAATCCCTGGTTGGGAAGGATCCCATATGCTGTGGAGCAACCAACCTGGTGCACCACAAGTATTGAGCCTCTTCTCTAGACCTGGGAGCTGCAACTACTGAGGCTCAGTTACCCTAGAGCCCATGCTCTGCAACAAGAAAAAGTGAAAGTGAAGTCATTCAGTCATGTCCGACTCTTTGCGACCCCATGGACTGTAGCCTGTCAGGCTCTTCTGTCCATGGGATTTTGAGGCAAGAATACTGGACTGGGTTGCCATTTCCTTCTCTATGGTATCTTCCCAACCCACTGCAACGAGAAGCCCATATACCACAACTAGAGAGTAGTTCCCACTTGTCGTGACTAGAAAAAAGCCCACACAACAGTCAAGATGAAACACAGGCAAAAATAAATAAATAAAATTATTTTTTTAAATAGGAGTTCCTCTGGAAGAAAACCAACTTAATACAAAGAAACAGCAAATACTAAATGTTATAATTCCAGAAAAATTTCTAAAATAAAAAATGACTTGATGAGCATACTGTGTGGTTCAGAATGTGAACCCAGTACAGTGAACAGCAATATTCTAATAAATCAATAAATAATAATGAATAACATTATAATAAGATTTCTAGGTTTACAAAACAAACAAATAATAAATTTCTTGGACATCTAGGAAAACACTTAACATAATGTATCAGAACAGAAAATTAAATTACTATCTGATTTTTTAATATGATGATTTATGTCAAAAAAGAGTAAAAAAGTATTTAATAAACTCAAAGGAAATGCAAACCAAGAATTTGTAGGCAACAAAACTAGCTTTCTGTAAAAGATACAAAGTGTTATCGGTATACAAGAGCTGCGAGATTATTTTTTGCTATCAGATCTTCCTGAGAAATCTACTAGAAAAAGAGCCTCAAATAATCAAAATGACTAGAGAGACACTAATGAAAAAATTGATTATTATTTTTAGAAGTAAGACTAAACAAAGACATGAAGGAGAATATAGTAATAATATGATTATCTTAAAAACTGGCAAAACGTCAGTTTTCATTCCAATCCCAAAGAAAGGCAATGCCAAAGAATGCTCAAACTGTCACACAATCTCACTCATCTCACATGCCAGTAAAGTAATGCTCAAAATTCTCCAAGCCAGGCTTCAGCAATACATGAACCGTGAACTTCCAGATGTTCAAGCCAGTTTTAGAAAAGGCAGAGGAACCAGAGATCAAATTGCCAACATCCGCTGGATCATGGAAAAAGGAGGAGAGTTCCAGAAAAATATCTATTTTTGCTTTATTGACTATGCCAAAGCCTTTGACTGTGTGGATCACAATAAACTCTGGAAAATTCTGAAAGAGATGGGAATACCAGACCATCTGACCTGCCTCTTGAGAAATCTGTATGCAGGCCAGGAAGTGACAGTTAGACCTGGACACGGAACAACAGACTGGTTCCAAATAGGAAAAGGAATACGTCAAGGCTGTATATTGTCACCCTGCTTATTTAACTTATATGCAGAGTACATCATGAGAAACACTGAGCTGGAAGAAACACAAGCTGGAATCAAGATTGCCGGGAGAAATATCAATAACCTCAGATAAGCAGACAACACCACCCTTTTGGCAGAAAGTGAACAGGAACTCAAAAGCCTCTTGATGAAAGTGAAGGAGGAGAGTGAAAATGTTGGCTTAAAACTCAACATTCAGAAAACGAAGATCATGGCATCTGGTCCCATCACTTCATGGGAAATAGATGGGGAAACAGTGGAAACAGTGTCAGACTTTATTTTTCTGGGCTCCAAAATCACTGCAGATGGTGACTGCAGCCATGAAATTAAAAGATGCTTACTCCTTGGAAGGGAAGTTATGAGCAACCTAGATAGCATATTCAAAAGCACAGACATTACTTTGCCAACAAAGGTCTGTCTAGTCAAGGCTGTGGTTTTTCCAGTGGCCATGTATGGATGTGAGAGTTGGACTATAGAAGGCTGAGCACCGAAGAATTGATGCTTTTGAACTGTAGTGTTGGAGAAGACTCAAGAGTCCCTTGAACTGCAAGGAGATCCAACCTGTCCATCCAAAGGAGATCATTCCCGGGTATTCATTGAAGGGACTGATGTTGAAGCTGAAACTCCAATACTTTGGGCACCTGATGCGAAGAGCTGACTTATTTGAAAAAACCCTGATGCTGAAAGATTGAGGGCAGGATGAGAAGGGGATGGCACAGGACGAGATGGCTGGATGGCATTACCGACTCAATGTTCATGGGTTTTGGTAGACTCCAGGAGTTGGTGATGGACAGGGAGGCCTGGCGTGCTACAATTCATGGGGTCACAAATTATCGGACATGACTGAGCGACTGAACTGAACTGATGATTTGGATACTGGGAACAGTATCCCTTGGTTATCAAATAGTAGAGAAGGTTAATCATGACTTTATAAAAGCCTTTCCAATTAATAAATTTTCAGAGAATTGATAGAATATGATTAGGTTATAATATTAAATAATTACCATCTAAATGTGATCCTCTACAATTGCAGGAATCATAAAATGTAAAATTCTCTGACACTATGCTCATTTTCAGTAATGAGCACTCTGGATAGACTTGCCAATAGGATTGGACATGAATCTAAACAAGCCTCCTGATGCAGCTGCCAGTCTGCAGAAAACACAGAGGACAGAAGAACAAGCTGAAGTGTACCAAGAATAAGCAACTACAAATTCCACACCAGAAAACTCTATATGTCAAAATGCCTTTAAAGTCCTTAAGGAAAAGAAAAAATATGACACAAGAAGAAAGCTTCTTGATTATGAGACTTGAAATACATTAAAATTTCTTTGTAAAATTTCTTTCTGTCTGTGTGAATGGGTAAGACTGAATTGTAGTGTCTGAAAGTGAACACTACAATTTTAAAATGAACACATTGGTGATAAAACCAATAAAGACAAATGTCAGGAGAGTGGTTATTTATGGAAATGAAGGGGTTTCGATTGAGATGGAACACATGGGGAATCCCTAGGGTTACTGTTTTTAGTAACTTAAAATAACTGAATAAGCTGTATATAGTTTGTGTGGTTTTCTATAAGTATAGTTAACTGTAAAATTAAAAAATACACAAAGTATAATATAAAAAATATATTAAAAATTAAAAATATAAAAAGCTAATTTATGTTTTACTGATCTTTTATTAAGATTAGGTAAATTTAATTTAATCTTTTATTCTAATCTTTAGAATAAATCTTAGAAAGGGGATGGTGGATCAAAGTCTACTCACACTTTATGGCTTTTATTATATATTGCCAAAACACACTTCTAAAAGGTGGTAAATTCTTATTTTACCAGCTGCCATAGCCTCTTGTCTTGCTTCTTTTATTAATTATATTTACACAAGTTTGATTTTAAACATATTCTGATTTTAAAACATTAAAAATATTACTGGGTTTCAGTAACATGGATGAAAATGGCCAATTATGAAAAAGCAGCTTGGGATAAATCCAATAATACATGCCAGGTGCATCCAGTTGTGTTATTACTGCTATTTGTATTAATTCAGAGTGTAACAAAAACTTCAACAATGATACATACAAGAAAATCATTCAATCTATTTTAATTTCAAACACTTAGAATAAAATGTACTTTCTGCTATTTGGGTCAATTGCAACTATTATGCTAAATGAACCAACATAAGAGACAAAGTAACCATAAATTCATATTTTAATAGACTTGTCTCTACAATGTCAAAATGGCGTTATGTGAATTCATTGCTCTAGGAAAGTAGGAAATGAAAGAAACAGCTTTTTTCATTGTTGCTGGAGCCTAACACCTGTATTGCTTACAACTGGTTATCTAAATCGTTTTAAAACCACCTCTCAATTTTTACAGGGGAGAAGGACCTTATCTTTTAATACTTTTGGAAACTAAAATTTACTTTTTGATTGGAGTGCAAGTTAGGAGCAAGTAAAAATTAGCTCTATAAATATTAGTGTATGTGTGTGCATGTGTGTGTGTGTATGTGTGTTTTGTTCTTACTTTGTAATTCATGACCCCCAACACTCTCAGGTTGCAGAAAGTCATATCTTAGTTTCTATTCACCTACCATGTAGATTCTCTGAGCAATGTAGATTCTTCTGGCAATACCCAAATCACTGGGATCTACTCTTCCCTGCCAGTTCTGATAATATGAGCATTAATGCTGTTCCAGTTGGCTTCCAGTCCATCCACTGGAAACTACCTCCCTACCCTCCATGTCCTGCCTTTCCTTTTCAGCTTGAGTGCCTGTGATAGACACTGCTTTATCTCCTTCTAGGTTCAGCCACACCCACTGGATACCACCTCTACTCTGAGCACAGATAGCTCTTGCAGTAAGTTACTCTAATTTTGTTAAACACCACTGCTAATGCTGAGTGCCATACTCTGTGCCATGTTAATGATGCCACTGGTGTCCCCTTCAAGCCATCACTGCCACAGAGGCAGTGTACTCCTTATAACTGCTGAACCTGCCTGGTGTTCTATAAGCTCTGGTGAAGTGGGTGTCAATCTCTCCCTTCTGTATGTGTTATATTTCTCGAGAAAAATATTAATAATAGTAAAGTGGCATTGCTTGCAGCTTACTCTTTTGTTGATTGTTTTGTATAACAGGTCTTCTAGCTTATACAAACATACTTATATCTTTCTAATATGCAGCCATAGACAGTGAAGAATAGATGTAGAGACCTCACCAGAATTGACTGTCTTCCCTAAACCACAAAATTCAGAGTCATATTTTAAGATGAATTTTCTCCCAAAAGGGCTATCAGTCTTGCATACCAATAAGTATCTTTTATGCTTCTTACTGATTCTCCAGACTTGCACACATATGTCTGAAGCCCAGAAATGAACACAACATGGCCTCAAGCTGAGACCCTTGCTACAAGTTATTAACTTAGCTAAACCTTAAGTAGGATGAGGAATGGATTAATTGAGATTAACTGTGCCACATACCTTATCTACTTCCAGCCAGTCTCTCCTTCCCACTGTTATATTCAGTTCAGTTCATTTCTGTCAGTCAGTCGTCTCCGACTCTTTGCGACCCCATGAATTGCAGCACGCCAGGCCTCCCTGTCCATCACCAACTCCCAGAGTTCACTCAAACTCATGTCCATCGAGTCAGTGATGCCATCCAGCCATCTCATCCTCTGTCATCCCTGTCTCCTCCTGCCCCCAATCCCTCCCAGTATCAGAGTCTTTTCCAATGAGACAACTCTTCGTATCAGGTAGCCAAAGTATTGGAGTTTCAGCTTTAGCATCATTCCTTCCAAAGAACATCCAGGACTGATCTCCTTTAGAATGGACTGGTTGCATTTCCTTGCAGTCCAAGGGACTCTCAAGAGTCTTCTCCAACACCACAGTTCAAAAGCATCAATTCTTTGGTGCTCAGCTTTCTTCACAGTCCAACTCTCACATCCATACATGACCACTGGAAAAACCACAGCCTTGCTTAGACAGACCTTTGTTGGCAAAGTAATGTCTCTGCTTTTTGATATGCTATCTAGGTTGGTCATAACTTTCCTTTCAAGGAGTAAGCGTCTTTTAACTTCATGGCTGCAGTCACCATCTGCAGTGATTTTGGAGCCCAGAAAAATAAAGTCTGACACTGTTTCCACTGTTTCCCCATCTATTTCCCATGAAGTGATGGGACCAGATGCCATGATCTTCATTTTCTGAATGTTGAGCTTTAAGTCAACTTTTTCACTCTCTTCTTTCACTTTCATCAAGAGGCTTTTTAGTTCCTCTTCACTTTCTGCCATATGGGTGGTGTCATCTGCATATCTGAGGTTATTGATATTTCTCCCGGCAATCTCGATTCCAGCTTGTGCATCTTCCAGCCCAGCGTTTCTCATGATGTACTCTGCATATAAGTTAAATAAACAGGCTGACAATATACAGCCTTGAAATACTCCTTTTCCTATTTGGAACCAGTCTGTTGTTCCATGTCCAGTTCTAACTGTTGCTTCCTGACCTGCATATAGGTTTCTCAACAGGCAGGTCAGGTGGTCTGGTATTACTGTCTCTTTCAGAATTTTCCAGAGTTTATTGTGATCAACACAGTCAAAGGCTTTGGCATAGTCAATAAAGCAGAAATAGATGTTTTTCTGGAACTCTCTTACTTTTTCCATGATCCAGCAGATGTTGGCAATTTGATCTCTGGTTCCTCTGCCTTTTCTAAAACCGGCTTGAACATCTGGAAGTTCATGGTTCACATATTGCTGAAGCCTGGCTTGGAGAATTTTGAGAATTACTTCACTAGCATGTGAGATGGGTGCAACTGTGAGGTAGTCTGAGCATTCTTTGACATTGCCTTTCTTTGGGATTGCAATGAAAACTGACCTTTTCCAGTCCTGTGGCCACTGCTGAGTTATTTTGGCCATGTGCGAATATCTTACCAAGTTCAGACTAGCCCAAGAATCTTCTCACTTGGTAATCCCATGGAGTTTACCCCAACATCTGAAGAAGAATTTAAACAACTATCACCTGCTTGAACTAACAATAAAATGAATAAAAGTTTCCATGCTACTTCAACAATTTTTGACAATCTGCTATCAATCAGTAGCAAGACATTTTCACTCTTTGTCATCTTCTTGTTTCTTTTAGCAGATAGTCAGTTACCACCTACTGAATATTACATACATTCTTGACTCTTTCTTTTTCTCTAAGTACAAGAGAAAGAGCTGAAAGAAATAGTCATTAAATTGTAGAAGAATAAGTAACCTCTTCAGTCTCATGATTTCAATAAGCTGTGCACATTTTTGGCTTTGTCCCTATTAGTTCATTCCAAGACACTCTCTGTCTTTGCCTCTCCTTCTTCTTACTATTATCCTCTCTTCTCTTACTACTTGAGAAATTTCAAGCTTACTTGTCACTACCTCTCACAACAACTGTTATAAATGGCTTTACTTAGATTCACTTCTTTCAAAAAAGGATCATTATGAGTAATTCTTGTAAAAGCTAATTTTCTTACACACCAAATTTAGACCATAAGCAAATGTACTTTTTAACAAATAAATAGCTTTTTATTCAGGAAATGTTAATCATGATGTTTGAATGCACTAGAAAACCCAATTCTAACTTGATTTGAGAGAGAGAGGAGTTATTTTCTCATTTCTCTAAAATGTTCAGGTTATGGAAGCTTGAGGAATGGCTGGATTGAGGAACAAAACTGACTGGCTCTCTTCCTTATGATGGCTCTTCTTTTGTCAGATATTGGTCTTACAGTAAGATGGCTGCCAGGCTTTTATCCAATCCACCCAGAAACTCCAGTGGAAAGAATGAGTATCCCTCATAAATATTTCAACAATTGGCCCAAAACTGAGTCTCACTGAATCTAACTAGTAACATGCCCATTATTGTAACCATTAGAGAATAAATATCTCTCTTGAGAGGGTAATTTGTTAAGAAATATCAGAATACCATTACAAAGGAATAATCAATAAACAGATACCCATTGTAGAGAATACCTGATATTTCCATGAGATCATTTTATGGGGAAAGGAACAGATGGTAAAAATACATGCTCATTGTACATGGCAGAGCTCTTCAGTATCTGTAATACACTGTCCAGTCATTCACAAGTCTCCCAGCTTCATCCAAGAAATCTTACTGAGCAGTGTATAAAAATAATTCTGCTGAATATTCAAGGAGAATTAGTTCTTGAAAAGGTCCTCACTTTGTGATATCCAGGTTCATTTCTGGGTCATTCTTTACTGACTGACTCTCTCACCCTTGGTATATCTATTACCAGTTACTGGAATGAAACCCAGCCACTTTACTCTTTATCTTTGCTCCAAGACCTTGATCATGTGTTTTATCTGCATATTCCAACTTAATTTCTCTCTCTTGGTTTGATGTTCTCTTGAGCTAAATCTTGTTAAAGAACCTTCTAAACATAGTTCCAGGCCTCTTATACCTCATTATTGCCCTTACAGAAGGCCCTATTGGTCAGTCTCTGACTTTTACTCACATTCTACTTCTGGGCTAAGATCAGGCACCAAGACCAGCTAAAAGTATTTAGAACCATTTTCTGATGAAGAGAATTAAACTGTAAGCACAGTACATGTGACCTAAGAGGAAGTAACTCAGAAGGTATGCAGTGTCCTTATCCTAAGGAGAGTGTATGTGGCCAAGGAAGCAATAGTCCCAGTTCTGCGTTTTTTCAGAGTCAAGCAATTTATCATTTAATCCTTTATATTTCTTTCAGGCAAACCCATCTCAAAATATGTTTATTAGGGAGATAAAAATGTATCTAATAAGCAGTCTTAAGCAGTGATTTTTATCCGGGGATAGAGGACCTGAGAGTGGGGGATGTTTATGAATTACATGCAGAATTTCCTGTCCACCCCAATCCCACACCAAAGGTTATAAACCATTGACATAGAGCACTGATCCCTAACCCTAAATTAACTGGAGCTTATTCAAATCCAGATTTCTATACCCTAGCCAAGATATAATAAATCAAAATTTCTGAGTGGAAAGACTGGATGTTGATATTTTTTAAAACTTCTTAGATCATTCTGAAAATCAGCCAGGTTTGGGAATTACTAGGATGCAGCATCTGGTCCCAAAGCAAAAGAGAATTAGAACTCAGCAAGCATATGCTCCGATTGAACAGGCAGTTGCTTATCACCCCCTTGCTTGCTTTGAATCAAAAATAATCCAAGCGTTTCTTCATTTGGGGTTTGAGCAGAATGCATCAACAGAGCGACCACTCTGCAGAAGCTGTGTATCCAAAGGTCCTTCATGGGTGGATTCACTTTAATAGGAAAGTTGTTCTCTCTGCAAGTGACCAGCTGGGTAAACCTGCCACCACACCATTCTACCAATTATCACTACACCCTATTTAGAAAGTCAGGGCAAGTTACTTCCCCATTTGAAAGAGGCAGTAAATCTCCTTATGCAGTGAGTCTTAATTCTATTTTAGAAGCCCTTGGGTTATACATAAAGAGCAAAATAAAAACAGATTACTCCATTCAACAGAAAAAAAAATTCATGCAAATCAGGCTTTTTATGTAAAATGGATTAAACCACTAATGGTGTAATCCAATTAAACCACTTTTCCAATTTTTTTGTTTGTTTTTTTTTTGTTAATCACCACATGCACCCTCTGAGACATCAGAATGTATTCTATCTTTATAGTGTGAAAATTAGATAACTAAAGTGAAGTTGTATAAATGTACATTTAATGAAGTAATAAGGTGATCCAATGGCAATTTATAGATAAAAATACAGCCCTGTGTATATTTGAGAAGCATATATACATATAATGAAATATACAAGGTCTCTTATCACCTGGGGTTATTAATGTGTTTTTCTTACTGCCTCTCTGGCTACTTGACGTCTGTTACTCCAACAGCTTCAGAGCCTACAAAGGCTCCAGCCACCTAAGATTTGTTCCAGCTCTGCTCTATTACACCTGCAGTCCAGAGCTAGCTGCCAGCAATGATTCACTAGGCTGCAGATAATACCTGTGGTCTCAGTAGTCATCAACACCAAAACACTTTTTCAGAGACATTTGTTTAAAACAGCAAGACTATCAATAAACCAATTCTTTACAATTCTGTTAATAACTTCCCCAAACACAATCCTCTATCTCTCTCCTCTCCTGTTTCCTCATCCCCACACTGCTCAGTGCCAGTACTCCTTTATTCTGCACACTGTGGAATCATTATCCATGTTTAATTTGTTCATTTGTTGACCTTCGCTAAAATGAAGCTCTTCCTGAAACATCCAGATTTTTCCAGGAGATTTCTTCAATGAAACAACCATGACTGTACTATCCATGGACATACAAGTCTGAAAATGAGATAGGATTCCCTTCTTTTCTCAACCCTAGCTATGATTATTATTCTGCCCTCATCCAAATCTCAGTTTCTTAGAGTTTCATGAAGAAATACTGGGCCCTCCTTGTTCTTGGTATTTACAAATCTCATGGTCACTCCACATTCTTTGAGGACTTACATGTCATAATTCATTCCATGTGTCCATACCAATTCTGTCACAATTCTGAGTGATTGAGAGGCCATATGAGTAAACCGATCTGATCATTATTTGGCCTCAGCACTAATGATCTTCTAATCCTCTTCAGTTTAGTCATTCATTCTTGTCATAAACTACAGTAGCTCCATCTTTGAATTATTGAGCTCCCATAATGATTTTGATACTATTGAATCTTTTGGTACTTTGTCTATCCTATTGTTTTCACTCCCGATCTTACTTGGACCTCACTGATTTCTAAGGCAGTTTTCTTCTCATTTTCTACTGTTATACCACATACATCTTGGATTATCTTTCAAAGTTGATCTAGACTTTTTCTTGATCATCTAAGAAAATATTCCATAAATCTTAAATGCATTATTGCATAAGCCTAATATCACCCTGATGGCAGAAAGTGAAGAGGAACTAAAAAGCCTCTTGGTGAAAGTGAAAGAGGAGAGTGAAAAAGTTGGCTTAAAGCTCAACATTCAGAAAACGAAGATCATGGCATCTGGTCCCATCACTTCATGGGATATAGATGGGGAAACAGTGGAAACAATATCAGACTTTATCTTTTTGGGCTCCAAAATCACTGCAGATGGTGATTGCAGCCATGAAGTTAAAAGACGCTTACTCCTTGGAAGGGAAGTTATGAGCAACCTAGATAGCATACTCTAAAGCACAGACATTACTTTGCCAACAAAGGTCTGTCTAGTCAAGGCTATAATTTTTCCAGTGGTCATGTATGGATGTGAGAGTTGGACTGTGAAGAAAGCTGAGCCCTGAAGAATTGATGCTTTTGAACTGTGGTGTTGGAGAAGACTCTTGAGAGTCCTTTGGACTGCAAGGAGATCCAACCAGTCCATTCTGAAGGAGATCAATCCTGGATGTTCTTTGGAAAGATTGATGCTAAAGCTGAAACTCCAATACTTTGGCCACCTGTTGCAAAGAGTTGACTCATTGGAAAAGACTCTGATGCTGGGAGGGATTGGGAGCAGGAGGAGAAGGGGACGACAGAGGATGAGATGGCTGGATAGCATCACAGACTCGATGGACGTGAGTTTGAGTGAACTCCAGGAGGCGGTGGACAGGGAGGCCAGGCGTGCTGTGACTCATGGGGTCACAAAGAGTCGGACACGATTGAGCGACTGAACTGAACTGAACTGAACAAAACTTCAACATTGGAATAATTGTAGTCTATATCTTTTGCTTGGAATCCTTAGTAAAGCTAAAGCAGACAACTATAAGGCTTGTGCTGTTACAAACATATATATATATATATATATATATATATATATATATTTAGATGTATATTTACATATGCATTTTATACATACACAGAGTAATTTTGTACACATATGTGTGAAATGATCACCCCAAAATTTTCACTCTTTTAGGTTATCTTTCAATTAGAGGCTGGCATTTGGTTGACTGCACTTTGCTGTTTCCAAAGATTTGGAATGCCATGCATTTGGTATCTTAATTCCACTAGAACATTGCATAGAGACTCTGCCTTATTACCGTGCTCACTGAAGTGGGTAAATTCACCCCAGAGTCATCAGAACATGGCCATGAGTAGTTAGCACTCAAGAAGGCACCATTTATTTAACTGGAAAATATAGCAAGCTATTAAATAGAGATGGTGCCATGGAATTATGATGCAAAAAAATATAACATAAGTACCACAAGAAGGGAATTTAATGGTAATTTTCTATCCTTTCCTATTCTATGTTCATATTTTAATCAACTAAGAATGAGAAAGAATAGCTGCTTCTGAATTGTCTCCAACATGGACTATTATTGCTACTTTATTTTTCTATTCCTGGAGTGCAATTCAAAAGAAACTAGGCTTGGTTACTTTGGATGCTTGCCTCATAGAATTATTTATGTTAAAAGTCACAAAACCCCCTGGACTACCATCTGCTGTCTGCAACAGCTCCTCTAATTTCTTTTTGCTTGCTCCAAATCTGCCTTTATATTTCAAGTTTTGTCCCCAAAGTAATTTCTATAAGAATGTGTCTGCATTCAACCTTCTGCAAGTCACCTTCCAATGCCCTGAGTGGTAAGAGGTGCTCATTCTACATCATATGGAGTGAAATAGCTACAAGAACATTTGGTTTTTGTTCTAAACCAATGTTTTAGTTTATCTGTAACAAGTATTTATTTATTTTAGGATATGTGTTAGAAATAGAAGAGAAATATTATAGGTTGTAACAGAGTGGAAGATGGTAGAGGCTGGGGAAGCTCAGTTATTTCTTAGATAGTAAAAAGTTTCAATAAACCAAGGACTGGCTATAAGCATACCATTGACTCCATTTCATACTATGCTATTCTTACTCTATTTTCATTAGGATAATAAATTTGTGTCTGCATTTTCTCTAAATGATGTGTGGTAAATAATTTTCAGATAAAACATTTATTCAGTGAATTATGTAATGGGTAAAAGAAGCACAGACTTTAGTCAAATAAAAGACTATTCCCATCACTCTTAATATAAACTAAATGCAAACACTGGTGATCAGAACATAGGATGTAATTACAGTAGGACGTGACAACTGTACCTTAACTAACAAAAGACCTTCGGAATGTTAGCAGTTTATAAACTCATCCTAACAAGATCAAGACCTATTATTGCACACCTACAGAGAAAAATAAAAAGTAAAATTAACTAATGTAAATTACTTTATTTTAAATTTGTTTTGCATGTATCCATATCAAATTGAATAGCAATTAATACTTCAATTATTATTAAACACATATGGGCACACATATACATGTATGTAAGTTCAGTTCAGTTCAGTCGCTCAGCCATGTCCGACTCTTTGCAACCCCATGAAGCACAGCATACCAGGCCTCTCTGCCCATCACCAACTCCTGGAGTCCACCCAAACCCATGCCCATTGAGTCGGTGATGCCATCCAACCATCTCATCCTCTGTCGTCCCCCTCTCCTCCTGCCCTCAATCTTTCCCAGCATCAGGGTCTTGTCAAATGAGTCAGCTCTTCACATTCGGTCACCCAAGTATTGGAGTTTCAGCTTTACCATCAGTCCTTCCAATGAACACCCAGGACTGAACTCCTTTAGGATGGACTGGTTGAATCTCCTTGCAGTCCAAGGGACTCTCAAGAGTATTCTCCAACAACACAATTCAAAAGCATTAATTCTTCAGTGCTCAGCTTTCTTTATAGTCCAACTCTCACATCCATAAACGACCACTGGAAAAACCTTGACTAAACGGACCTTCGTTAGCAAAGTAATGTCTCTGCTCTTTAATATGCTCTACAGGTTGGTCATAACTTTCCTTCCAAGGAGTGAGCATCTTTTAATTCCATGGCTGTAGTCACCATCTGCAGTGATTTTGGAGCCCAAAAAAATAAAGTTAATCACTGTTTTCGCTGTCTCCCCATCTATTTGCCATGAAGTGATGGCATGTATGTATGTATGTATGTACATGTACCTAAATTCATTCTTTAGTTCTACACTGTAAACTTGTAAAGGAAAGATTCGTGTAACAGGAATTGGGAAGATGAACTGGTGGGGGGAGAAACAAACAAATATCCATATCACCAAGAAAGAAAATAAGAAACATGCCCTTCTATTGTAAACCAGTAACAGACACCTCCTTTCCTCTAGTCCTTGTGGAATTAATATACAACAGAAGAGGTTTGAGAGTTGATTTGGAGGAAATAGCCCCAAAAGTCAATCAGTTTGTTCAGTTCAGTCGTTCAGTCATGTCCGACTCTTTGCAACCCCATGAATTGCAGCACGCCAGGCCTCCCTGTCCATCACCAACTCCCAGAGTTCACTCAAACTCACATCCATCGAGTCGGGGATTCCATCGAGTTGGGGATGCCATCCAGCCATCTGATCCTCTCTCGCCCCCTTCTCCTCCTGCCCCTAATTCCTCCCAGCATCAGAGTCTTTACCAATGAGTCAACTCTTCGCATCAGGTAGCCAAAGTATTGGAGTTTCAGCTGTATCATCAGTCCTTCCAAAGAACACCCAGGACTGATGTCCTTTTGAATGAACTGGTTGGATCTCCTTGCAGTCCAAGGAACTCTCAAGAGTCTTCTCCAACATCACAGTTCAAAAGCATCCATTCCTTGGAACTCAGTTTTCTTCACAGTGCAACTATCACATCCATACATGACTACTGGAAAAATCATAGCCTCGACTAGACAGACCTTTGTTAGCAAAGTAATGTCTGTGCTTTTGAGTATGCTATCTAGGTTGCTCATAACTTTCCTTCCAAGGAATAAGCGTCTTTTAATTTCATGGCTGTAATCACCATCTGCAGTGACTTTGGAGCCCCAAAAAATAAAGTCTGACATTGTTTCCACCGTTTCCCATCTATTTCCCATGAAGTGATGGGACCAGATGCCATGATCTTTGTTTTCTGAATGTTGAGCTTTAAGCCAACATTTTCACTCTCCTCCTTCACTTTCATCAAGAGGCTTTTTAGTTCCTCTTCACTTTCTGCCATATGGGTGGTGTCATCTGCATATCTGAGGTTATTGATATTTCTCCCGGCAATCTTGATTCCAGCTTGTGCTTCTTCCAGTCCAGCGTTTCTCATGATGTACTCTGCATATAAGTTAAATAAGCAGGGTGACAATATACAGCCTTGACCTACTCCTTTTCCTATTTGGAACCAGTCTGTTATTCCATGTCCACTTCTAACTGTTGCTTCCTCGCCTGCATATAGGTTTCTCAACAGGCAGGTCAGGTGGTCTGGTATTCGCATCCCTTTCAGAATTTTCCATAGCTTATTGTGATCCACACAGTCAAAGCTTTTGCAGTCAATAAAGCAGAAATACTTTTTTTCCTGGAACTATCTTGCTTTTTTGATGATCCAGTGGTTGTTGGCAATTTGATCTCTGGTTCCTCTGCCTTTTCTAAAACAGCTTGAACATCTGGAAGTTCACGGTTCACAAATTGCTGAAGTCTGGCTTGGAGGATTTTGAGCATTACTTTACTTGCGTGTGAGATGAGTGCAATTGTTCAGTAGTTTGAGCATTCTTTGGCATTGCCTTTCTGTGGGATTGGAATGAAAACTGAGCTTTTCCAGTCCTGTGGCCACTGCTGAGTTTTCCAAATTTCCTGGCATGTTGAGTGCAGCATTTTCACAACATCCTCTTTTAGGATTTGAAATAACTCAACTGGAAGTCCATCACCTCCACTAGCTTTGTTTGTAGTGATGCTTTCTGTGGCCCACTTGACTTCACATTCCAGGATGTCTGGTTCTAGGTGAGTGATCATACCATCGAGATTATCTTGGTCATGAAGATCTTGTTTGTATAGTTCTTCTGTGTATTCTTGCCACCTCTTCTTAATATCTTCTGCTTCTGTTAGGTCCATGCCATTTCTGTCCTTTATCAATAAACAGAAATAATAAAGAGAACCAGAACAAATTAAGATTTCCTCTCCCTCAGCTAAATTAGGAAGAGTTGAGTGATGAGAAATCACAGGTTGAGTGAGCAGGTTAAGCAGCTGGTGTTAACCACATGATCTGCAGATTCTTAGCAATGTATAAAGACAGCAGCATGACCAGAAAGATTTTACAAACAACCCCAAAACATAAGGCATGTTGTGTACAAAGAATAGTTCTGGGGAAAGGAAGATGTGCCCAGAATGGGTCTTGAGAGCTGTTCAAGTTAGTCTTTTCAGTGGAAATGCAGCAAAGTGGCAGCCCTTAAATTTGAATTATTAAGCAGAATATTTAAAGCCTCCCCTCACCTTCCATGCCTATCAACCAGCTTGCACCAAGATTGTAGATTGTATGTGTGATTGTAAGTGTGCAATTTTTCTACTGCTGCTGTCAAAATCACTACAAGCTTAGTGGCTTAAAACAATGCAAACTCATTATTTTATAGTTCTGTAGGTCAGAATATGAACACCATCTCAGTGGGCTGAAATCAAGATGTCAGCTGGTCTACATTCTCTTCTGGAGGCTCTAAGAGAAAATCTGTTCCCTTCACTTTTTCAGCTTCTAGAGGGTGCCTGCATTCCTTAGCACCATCTTCCACATCCCTGTCCTCTGTCTCCAAAGCCAGAAAAGTCTCTTCTCTCTGATCGTTCTTCAGTGGCCATTGCTCTTTCTCTGACTTCAGCCCAGAAAAGCTTTCCACCTTAAAAACGTGTATGATTAGACTGGATACACTTGAATAATCCGGTCAAATCTCCCTAACTCAAGGTTCTTATCCTTAATTATATCTGCAAAGGTCCTTTTGCCATGTAAGTTAACATTATCACAGCTTCCTGACTACAACACAAGGATAGACTGTTAGTAGACACAAAAGAAGATAATGGGTTTTCAGACACAGAGTTTTGAAAGAAGAAATGCTCAAGGCACAAGGATTCAACACAGTCATTTTTTATAACCTTCCTGCATCTGTGTGATAGAAAAAATTGAGATAGCAGTATTTAATACATATCTATGGATGCCAGGGAAAAGCATAATCACATGAATCCAATTACCTAGAGAAACTCATGAAAATAGTTACACTGAAACAGGTGCTATACAAAGCCAGGGATAGAAGGGAAAATTCAAATACCTAGTAGAGAGATCCAAAAAAGTCAGTAAGATTCAGTTCATAGCTCACAATACCACATACATATATACCTGCAGATAGGCATAAAAATTATCCCTCTTCTTAATATAACTTTTTATTAATGATTTTTAATGTCATGAAATCTTTGTAAAGCATTGATTTAGATTACATAATTTTATATGTGTTCTATAGGTTATACATAATAAAATTAGTGATGTTCAAATTATACACTATAGTATCTTTATTCTTTCAGTGAGTACGAGAAAAGTTAGAGATTTCTTGCAAATATATTAGTTCTTTATTGCATGATGAAATTTCCTGTCAAAATTTGTTACTGGAATTAATTTAGTTATACTCTCATTGCAAATTGCAGTCATTTTATCCAGTTTTCCTGACTCACTAGTTATGTCTAAACATGCAAAATATCTCAGAGAATTGAGGCCATTATGCGAAGAAAATACTGTATCTTTTTCATCTGAATTATACAACTAATTGAGGCCAAGGGGTTCAGGTATCTTAACTTGGAGGCTTTCTAAACTTTCTAAAAGTCTCTAAACTTTCTATGTATAGATACCATCTAAGGAAAGTAAATATTATGGGCAAATTTTTTATATTAATTAAATTCTTGAGTAACTAGATAATTGGACATGTTTGATACATCATCATCTCTGTACATTTATGGGAATGTAATAGAGAAATGGAATTTACATTTGCAGGTGGTTTTTCATGTACCAGATACTGGGCTTTATGCTTTTATACATTTAATTATTGTGCTAATAATGAGCAATAAGTATTTTTGTTTTTATTTCACACAAAAAATAAAACTAAACACAGAGAATTTAAGTAACTTGTTCAAGTTTCCATGCGTACATACATGCTCAGTCCCTTCAGTCATGTCCAACTCTTTGCAACTCCAAGGACTGTTTTCCACCAGAATCCTCTCTCCATGGGATTCTCCAAACAAGGATACTGGATGGGTTGCCATTCCCTCCTCCAGGGGGTCTTATACTTAAGTGGCAAAACTGAAATAGGCATTTTTATTTGAACAATATTTATAAATAAACTATTTGTCAGTATAGTATATAAGTATATTATTTTTCAGTATAATATACTGCTCCCAAAATTACACCAATATGAATGATACCACAGAATCAGAAGAGGAAAAATAAGGAAACTTCCTAGCATCACCTCTCTCAACAATGTCACTGAAACCATAGAGATTTCCAAATACTTCCTTTGATCCACAGCAGTTCATGGTGTGCTCGTGTGTGTCCATGAGAAGTAGTTGCCATCTTCCATTACTTCCAGTGGTTTTTCTAGGCTTGTTACCATGGTTGTCACTCTAACCAAATGGGGAACTAAAACTTCCAGCTACTCCCCCAAAAGGTGCCTGGTGTCAGCTCTACCATAACTTCCAATTGATCTTTCCTGGACTCTTGCTCTTCATCAGTCCTGAAAGAGGATTTCTTCTTTCTGCTTCAATGATTACAGTGCAAACATGACATTGAGAAATGTCCCTTTCTCTTTTAGCTCTGTCCTGTATCTTTGTTTTATTACTAAAGATTTCACAGCATAACTTTTTATTTGAATCAGTCTTTATTGAGGTCACCTGTCCTTGAGACTTCATCACTTGTCCTGTGTCAAAGATGGACTAACATTGCCCTCAGCCTGACTAAAACTTACACAAATTTTGTCCTGACTATAAGCCCCTGACCTCCCTTTTCTTAGTGCATCTACTTTAGAGAATTTGAAATTGTGAATTCTTTTTCTTCTGCTTTGAAATGTATGTAATTCTTCTCCTAGACTCTTGCCAGTTTTACAACCCAGGAAATGTCTTTCTCAAGGACTTGGGAAACATGTTTTTGAAATGTAAACACTGAAATATATGGCATCCCAGTCTTCTAGTCTCTGTGGGGAAATGGGAGCCTAACTTTGGTGACTGCCAATTAACAAACACAGATGGTGTAATAGCAGAGAGAAATATTTGCAAACCCAGAAAACTCAATGTGTTCAACATCTCACTGATCAACCTATTCCCCAATGCCCATCAGTACTTTTCTATTAGCTCATTTCGGTACTCAAAAGGGCTTCTCTGGTGGCTCAGATAGTAAGGAATCTGCCTGGATTTGATCCCTGGGTCAAGAAGATCCCTTGGAGAAGGGAATGGCTACCCACTCCAGTATACTCACCTGGAGAATTCCCTGGACAGAGGAGACTGGTGGGCTACAGTCCATGGGGTCGCAAAGAGTCAGACACAACTGAGCAACTAACACTTATCTAAAGTCTATCACTAAAGTGCTCAAAAACCCTTCATCTTTTGTTTCAGTGTAGTTGAGTTTAGTTTCTTGCCTCTGTCTCAATAGTCAGAAATAGTCTTCCTTGCTTATCTAAATGTATCAGTGCAATTTTTGCTTTGACACCAGTGTGGGGGTTGGGAGACAATCTCAGTGTCTTAGAACAGGATGTTTTAGATATATTAGACCTTGGTTTCTCCATCTACCATAATATACCTCAACCTTCTCTTTCCTCAAGATGACTCCATTCCCCTCTGAGGACATTACAATGAAGGAGAGACCATTCTTTCACTGTAGGTTTGATGTCTTAGTCCTGGAGGTCCACATGTACTTCAGACTCATAGTTAACATGTAAATTAGCTCTCAGTTGGCTGATTCGGTGAGCATTCAGGACAAGCCTGCTGCTGCTAAGTCACGTCAGTCACGTCCGACTCTTCGCAGCCTACCAGGCTCCTCCGTCCACGGGAGTTTCCAGGCAAGAGTACTGAAGTGGGTCGCCAGTGCCTTCTTCAAGGACAAGCTTAGACACAGACAAATTTGTCATATGTATGCAGCCCAAGCTCTCACTCTGGAAACACCATTACAAAAATAGAAATTATCCATTAGCAGGAGATTCAATAAGCCTTAAAGAAGGAAGCCTTATATATAATGTTCAACTTCGTGTAGTAGTATATTCACTGTGTGTATATATATATATATATGTTGAACTTTTTATTTTGTATTGAGGTATAACCAATTAACAATGTAGTGATAGTTTCAGGTGAACAGTGAAGGGACTCAGCCATACATATACATGTATTGAAAATATATATTTTTAAAATGACCAAATCCATTAACATACAAAGAAAGGCAAAAATCTATTGGCATGAAAAAGCACAATTACATTGTTGACTACACACATATGAGGCAAATAAATTAACTTCCTTTTCTCCCAAGCCTGTAAGAAGATGTTATTCAGAACTGTCTGTAACAAAATACTATAATGTCACTGCACAGAAGCTACCAGATATGTGTGAAACACAAAGCACTGAAAGTAAAATAGCATTCAGAGGTGCCACGACACAAGAGGTGTCTAATTCCTGTAACATCTCATGGTGCCTTTAACATTATTCATGTTCAAACATTGTACACAATAGTAAACTGTTATGAAGCCAGTTCCAAGTAGTTTAAATATGGCTGGTTTCAAGTGATAAAGAGATAAATGCAAATGACTCAAATTGAACGTACAATTTTGACTTGAAATAATAAACTTGCCGGAGGTTTATGGTAATCATAACTCAGTATCTCTTTGTTAAAAACATTATCATCAATAAATATAGAATACTTGAATAATTTAAAACTTCTTGGTGCCTGTGGAGAAACCTTTACTGTTATCTGTTTGAATAAGTTTGTACCTGTATTTATCTATTGATTCAGAGAAACAGGTAAAGCAGTTGCTGTCAGGAATAAGCCAGTTTGTTTTTCTACAGGAAATATAGCCTGGCAGCTTCAATAAAAACAGAGGCTTCCAATTAACTCCCTCTATTACATGGAAAAGGTAATCTTTCAGCCAAACCCAGAGTACAGGGGAAGACAGACAGACAAGAGAAGAATAAAAAATAGGGACCAAAAAAAAAAAACTAGACAGAGAAGTTTTTAACTGTGGCTGCACATTCAGAATACCTGGGGAGCTTTCAAATAATACTAACAGTTAGGCCTCATCTCCAGGGATTTTAACTTAATTGGTTGGTGTGAACTCCATATTTATTATTTCTTAAAGCTCCCCAGATAATTCTGTTGCAGAAATAAGTTTGAAAACCATTAAAAATACAGGATGTCCATGAGCTCTGAGATAATTTTTGATCAGTTGCCTATTAATTGACAAGAATCTTATTTGATAAGACTTCTTAGCTATTAGAGCTTTATGAATGTCACAATGATCTGAGTGAATATATTAGCAAAATCAGAGTTGAGGTTCTAAATGTCAACACAGGAAATTGCACAAAGAGCCTCTCAATTAGAATAAATAAGTAAATTATAAGCAAAGTCATAATTTTTATTTTCTTTGGTTTCAAGGGAAACAGATACATCCAAGATATCAATATAGTATGAAAAACTGTTGAAAAGATGCTTCTTATTCAAAAGAATGAAAGAGAATCACAAAAAGTTTGTGCTTGCTATTTAAACAACTCGCAACAATGAAAGTGATCCCAACCCAGTCATTCCTTAACTCCAGTTGTTGTCATTGTGCAGAGAATTAGACTTTAAGTTATATAAACCAGAAGTAACCACAGAATTCTATGTTTATCTGGTCAAATCTGTCTACTTTTACAATCTGCCTTAGTCATTTTGGCTACTTTAGTGAAATACCATATGAAAAAGGAAGTGAAAGTTGCTCAGTCATGTCCAGTTCTTTGCAACCCCATGGACTGTAGCCTATCAGGCTCCTCTGTCCATGGAATTTTCCAACCCACCCAATGGAAGTGGGTTCCCATTTCCTTTTCTGGGTAGCTTATAAACAATAGACTTTTCTTTCTCATAATTTTGGATGCTGGAAGTCCAAGATCAGGTTACCACCATGGTTAGGATCTGGTGAGGGCCCTCTTCTAGGTTTCAGACTGCTATCCTTTAGCTCTGCCCTCCTTACATGGTGAGAAATGAATTAGAGCTCTCTCTTGGGTCTCTTTTAGAAGAGAACTAATCCCATTAATGAGGGTTCCACCCTCATGATCTAATTACCTTCAAAAGGTCCCACATCCTAATACCATTACATTGGAAGTTAGGATTTCAGCATATGAATTTTGCAAGGTTATACATATGCTTTTGAACTATGGTGCTGGAAAGGACTCTCAAGAGTCCCTTGGACAGCAAAGAGATCAAACCTGTCCATCCTAAAGGAAATCAACCCTGAATAGTCACCGGAATGACTGATGCTGAAGCTCCAATACTTTGGCCACTTGATGCAAAGGGCCAACTCATTGGAAAAGACACTGATTCTGGGAAAGATTGAGGGCAGGGGTAGAAGGGGATGACAGAGGATGAGATGTTTGGATAGCATCACTGACTCAATGAAAATGACTGAGCAAACTCCAGAAAACAGTGAAGGACAGGGAGGCCTGGCATGCTGTAGTTAATGGGGTCACAAAAGTCAGAAATGACTTAGTGACTGAACAACAACACATATTCAGTCCACATGTCCAGACTATTTTAAGCTTGGCTATCCTGCCAGCAATGAGAGGAAAAGGCTCAATGTCTATGGTAAGTAGAATAATGACTCCACAGATGTCCATACCATAATCCTTGGAACCTGTAGATATAGGTTGTTAAATAGAAACAGTAATTAATGTTTCAGGATGAACTAGAGTAGTTAAGGCTGCTAATCAGCTGGCATGTGATGGAAAGATTTACCCTGTATTATCCAGGTGAGTATATTATTATCACAAGGGTCATTAAGAGAGAGAGAGAGGAAGGCAGTTGTTGAGAGTCACAGTGCTCTACTTTGAGGAAGAGTCCACAGAGCACTACTGGCTTTGAAAATGGAAGTGGCCCTGATCCAAGGAATTTCAAAGCCTCTAAAAACTTTTAAAAAATAAGGAAATGAACTTACCCCTTGAAAGGATCACAGCCTTGCTGACACAGTGAGACCCATTTTGAACTTCTGACCTCCAGAACTTATTATATTTCTGTGGTTTTAAACAACTCCATGTGCAGTTATTTGTTACAAAGCCAACAGGAAATTAATACAGTCTATACAGACTAAGAGTAAAACTGTCTTGAAACTAGATTTGACCTTATTTAGGGCTTCCCTTGTGGCTTAGATGGTAAAGAGTCTGCCTGCAATGCAGGAGACCTGGATTCAATCCCTGAGTCAGGAAGATCCCCTGGAGAAGGAAATGGCAACCTACTACATTATTCTTGCCAGGAATAACCCATGGATGGAGGAGGCTGGTGGGCTACAGTCCATGGGGTTGCAAAGAGCTAGACATGACTGAATGACTTCACTGTCACTTTCACTTTCAGGCTCTAGTCTCTAATTTTCTTGACTTGAAAACTCTTCTTGATCATGCAACTTCCATTTGGACACTTGGTCCAATTTTTCTTATCCTTTGACTTCAGGCATTCTGTTGATTTCAATTTCCTTGTCTGAAACTTACATGAATTACTATTTGGTTAAAAACAAAATCCCTTCCATCTGAATCTTGCCCCCAAGAACACATTGACAAGAGGTATCTTATAAGCACAAATCTGATCTTTTTCAATTTCCCAAGCAGAAACTATATTCCAACTATTCGTTTGTGAAAACTACTGTGAGTTTTATAGCTGAATAAGGCTATAATCTGTCCATAAAGTATCAACAGATGATAAATCCGAGATTTTAAAATTTCCTGTTCTTTATAAAAGAAATAGGATAGAGCTGGCCTAATATTAAAGTAAATAAATCTGCCATCTACTGGTGTCCAGTGAAAACTACAAGCATGAAGCCTTTAATTCATAGTTGGTCCCACACAGCTGTAATACAAAGTTTAGCTATGAAAGCAACTTTTGTCATTTCATGAAAACCAATAATAACCAATATACTGTTTTCTGCCAATTTTTGAGAATATAAATGCATTTACCTTGTCTTGGTTGCTGAACCCTATTTATGATAGCAGAAAGTAAGCCCTGAGATATGTAATTAAATTATGTCCATGTTCATAGTCCCTTTGTACAAGAGGCCATTTTCAAGATTATTTCTGTTCTTACTCCCTGAACCAATATGTAAAAGAATTTTTTTAATGAAATCTGACTGTGCATACACACTCATACACATTCTGTGCCTAAGTACTCACACACTCACACACACACACAAAAGGATTTTGCTTCCAGGTGTCCTAAGTGTCCTAAATCAAAACCACAAATCTGCTGATGTCCTGCTGAGTAAAGGACATCTTCAGGATTACTAGATAATAAAGAGCATCCTCTGATAAATAAATGATATTATAATGGCAAAATCAATCCTGTTTTTGACATTTATGAGTATTCAGTTTTGACTGTCACTTTAGGAATATGATGACACTGTGGTTATATTTATAATAATTTAATGCTTCAGTGTTCTTTGATTAACCTTTTGTTGCCTGAATTTCTGTATACTATTCTCTCTGTGAAAAAAAGAAAAAGAAAACACTCGATAGCTACAGTTTGGGGTGGGAGCTTTCAGCCAACAGAGGATGTTGAATCTCTTCATGGTGATTTAACCTCTATACATCGAGTGACTAAAATCTGGTGACACACACACGAAGGAGTTACACAATCATACTTCAACCAGGACATGAGTAAGTCGCTCAGTATGCAGAGGGCAGATTACAATGAATAGAATGAACAACCTCTGCAGCTTAGATCTCAAGTTAGAATTTTCTGAATTTCCTAAAAGTGGGTCTAAATGCAAGGGAGACTACAACATATAAGAGAAAATCATGAGAAATCAAAACATTAAGGCACTAAGGTAACTACCTTGGAGATTGTGAAACTAAGACAAAAAAAATTCATGAAATCTCTAACCAATTCAAAATTAGTAAGGATATATAACATTCATGCAATGTTGGGAGAAAACTATGGCATGAACTGTGCATAAATGTTAGGAAAGATTCTTCATTGAGCCTATTAGGTTTGTCAGATCATTCAGGCCAGGAATTTTACTCCTATAACAAGAAACAGTGAAGCAAGCTCCCTCTACCCTTTATGTGAAATGGGACATTTATATGCAACAACTGATCATGTCAATGGTAGAAACTGTGTAGGAGAGATAATGTGATCAATCCCAGTATCTCTAATTAGTGTTCATATGGGCTAAGCTATGTCAAGAAAGCCCAGGAGAGGGCACAGCTGGTAGTACTAATTACAGTTAAGGATCAAGCAATTAAAATAAAATGATTAGACTTGTACAGGCCAGAGTGTAAGGATAACAGGAAACTAGCTAAGTATCTTTGCTGTAACATTGGAGAGTGTTTCCTGGGAAAAAAAGAGATAGGATCTAGGCATGCCTCTGTGGAGGGCTCAGATAAGTGATAGATAAAATATTTTTTGTTTGATTTTTGAACTTTTTAGGGATGCAACATTTGGAAATTGATCTTGGACAAAGAGGCATAAGCATCTTACAAAGAAATGAGACACGTTAGAGATGTTTTAATAAATTACCTTTTGATAATTTATTTTCCCTTTTCACACTTGGTCTAATAATAGTTTGTATAAATGATTCTGTATTAAAATTTGACTGAATTTCAAGCTTCAGAGCTGAGGGTCTAGACTTATAATTTGAAGTTCAACTAATTATGTCTGTCCTGCTTAAAATCTCATCCATAAACATAAGATTTAAATCACAAGAAAGCCTATAAACATCTTGGGATTTTTGCTATTTCTAGATTCAGGTAAATGTACAAGTTCTATAGTGGAATAAGTTAAAACACATTTATCTTCATTAATATAAAGCATATCTATCTTCAGTGATGCAGACCAATGAGAAAAATATGAGATACAAAATGTAGAAATTAATATGGCTCTGGAATACTGTTTCCTCAGGAGGAGAAGGGGACAACAGAGGATGAGATGGTTGGATGGCATCACTAACTCAATGGACATGGGTTTGGGTGGACTCCAGGAGTTGGTGACGGACAGGGAGGCCTGACATGCTGCGGTTCATGAGGTCGCAAAGAGTCAGACATGACTGAGAGACTGAAATGAACTGAACTGGAACACTGTTTGAATCTTTTCAAACATGCTTCCACTCTGGGAGTGCTGAGATGGTGCCAATACACCCTAGAGATAATTTATCATTCAGAAAAGCCTTTGAGAATAGCTATTGAAAAACATAGACAAGTACCTATGTATGGACTAAGATACTCTAAAGAAATACAGCACAATAAATTTACTATTTTGCTGAACAATTGACAATGAGTCAAGAGTTGTTCTGGATGAATTTTCATGCATTATCAGTAATTCTGAATGCAGTCTTACAACATAAGATCCATGTTAATATTTCATAGGCATCAAAGAAGGTTAATAACCTTACTCTAAGAAGCAGCAGAGCTGAGGTTATGTCCCAGGTTGATTTGACTTCAACCATCATATCATGAGGGCTCTCTATTGCTGGCCTCACTGGGACCACTTAGAAAAGAAAAAAAGTAATCTTGTGCCCTAAACAAGGGAGAGGGATTGCAAGAAGGGGATGGTCAGTGAACATGTTCACTGAGTTATGGCCAGGAAGAGAGTTTTGTAAAACACTCCATTTCTGACTCCTGAGAACTAACATAGTTTCTTAACAAAAGGAGAAGTAACTATGCGTAATTGCATGTGTCATTAACCTTAAGCTGACCTCTCATTCACTTTTTGTGCTGTTCAATCAGAGTGGACTCAACGGAACCCAAAGCCTTGAGTTGCCAACAATGACCACCAGCTACAGGAGCTACAGCATAGGCAGAAAGACTGACTCTAGCCCAAACTAGAAACTCATGAGTGGCATAAGCAGAAGGCTACAGATGCTGACCTGAAGCAGAGGCAGACTGGGGAGGAGACAGACTTCAGTAGAAGTGAAATCAAGAATATCTAAAGATAGTGTGAAGTTAGCATATAAGAAGAGAGGAGCACAGACTTTGAATGGACTTCTCCCAGAGGACTGGAGACAAAGGTCTGCCAACATTAAATAAGCAGAGAAAGAAGGAAAGAGGCTTTTTCTCCTGCCTCCACATCACCCAAACACAGAGAAAAAGACACATGGCTGCTGGGAGTCTGGTTTAAATGAAAATCCCAGGGGATAACAACATCTCTTTCAAAGCCTGGTTCATGTACAAGCTTCTGCTTCTTGTTGTGCTAATCAATCCTTCAAGTTAGTGTCCATATATCATTATAATAGAGTTTTTCTAAACTGAATTCAATAGGGAGACATGTTTATGATAATTTTATTTACTTTAAAGAACATTATAGAAGGTGTGTTTATTTTATACAGCTATTAGCAAACTGTGTTGCCACAAATCTTTATATAATTCTTTATAAGCAAGACAGGGAACTCAAAAGCTATTAAGGGAGGAATTGAACAAAGTTGACTATACTGATATTTTTTATATTATACCATAAACTGCACAAAAGTTGTTACAAGTAGGAAGAAAATATTTGTAAAACATATACTAAGCAAGGAATTAATGTCTCTAAATAGGCAAGGATATCTGACAAATTTTTAAAACTTAGTGAAAAAAAAAAAAGTATTAGGGATGCAGGTTCAATCCCTGCTCAGGTAACTAAGATCCCACATGCCACAGGGCAACTGAGCCTCCATACCACAACTAGAGAAGCCCCCATGCTGCAATGAAAAGTCCATGTACCACAATAAAGAACCAGTGCAGCCAAAATTTTAAAAAAATAGACAAATTATTAAAACAGCCAAATCTCTGAAGAAGAAAATCTAATGGTAAATAGGCATATTAAAGGAAACTCAGAATAATAGTTAAGCATATAAAAATTAAAGCAACGATGAGAAGACATGTTTTACCCATTAGGTAGTTTTGACCAATAGGGTACACCAGAAGAAACAGAAAGCCAATTTCTAGCCCAGTCTTTAACAGGGTGATGTATTAGGGATATCCAGAGAAACACCACCAATAAGATATCTTCAAATACAGAGGGATTTATTGTGTAGAATCAAGTCATGATTATGGAGACTAAAGTGTCTCAGAACATGCCAAGGCCAGTGATGCAGATCCAGTACAAACCTGAAGATCTGAGAATCAGAGGGGCCAATGGTGTAAGTTCCAGTTTCAAGCCAAAGGTTTGAGAACCAGGAGCATCAGTGTCCAAGGAGAAGATGGATGTCCCAGAGCAACCAGAGACAGCAGTTTACCCTTCTTTCATCTTTTTTGTCATACTCAGGCCCTCAATAGATTGGATCATGCCCACCCACATCATGAAGGCATATCTACTTTACTCAGAATTTAAATGCTAGTTTCTTCCTGTAATACTTTTACAAACATATCCAGAAATAATGTTTTACCATTTACTGGGCATTCCTTAGCCCAGTCGAGAAGACAGGTATTAATCATCAATGATGAGCAGATTATTCCTTAGTTTCTTTGAACCCAGAGCCACCAGATAAGAAGTCCATTCCTCTGCTTGAGAGATCACATGGGGAGGTCCTGAAGGGGAAAGGCCTGGCTGAGTCAGCCTGCTGCCATTCCCATGAAAAAGTCAGGCATTTGAGTAAAAAATCTCTACTAATTGAGTGGACTCTAGACCCATCAGACTCTACTCAGTTATTCACTACCAAGTGACTCCAGCCAACATACAACAGAAAAATTACCGAGTCAAGCACTGCCTAAAATTTTGACTTATAAAACATACCTATATATACAATGGTATATTACTTAGCAATATAAAAATGAAAACTTGCCACTTGTGACAATATGGATAAATCTAGAGGGCTGAGTGAACTGTCAGACAAAGACAAATACTGCATGATATCACTTATATGTGGAATCTAAGGAAAAAAATAAAACAAAACAAAAACAAATTCATGGATACAGAGAACAAACAAGTGGTTACCAGAAGGAAAGAGTTTGGGGGGTTTGTAAAATAGGTGAAGGGGAATTCAGAGGTACAGATCTTCAGTTATATAATAAGTCCTGAGATACAATATAGAGCATAAGAAATATGGCCAATATCTTTGCAATAACTCTGTATGGGGGCAGGTGATTACTAATCATAGTGATCATTTCATAATGTACACAATGTAAAATCACTATGTAGTACATCCAAAACAAACATATGCCATCTATTAATATATTTCAATGAAAAATAAAATTTTAACTTTCTTATATTAACTTCATACAGGTATAGATATAGTCACATATATACTGTATATTAATACAATATACAACTGGAGATATAAAGTATATCTTCATGTAAGTATAGGTAGATAGACAGATCTCTATTTAGCTTTTGAAAATGTTTGTTACACAATAATAAATAACCAGAATAGATGCTAACCTCTAAAAATTAATAGCAGGATAGCTCTCTAAATTAAGAAACACTTTTAAGACAACTGAAACAAAACTGGCAGGAGAGGTCAAAAGAAAATAAAAAATAAATGATATCAAGTCAAGAAAGAAAAGAATATCAAAAGGAGACAGGGCCAATAATATCGGTAATATGAGATATAGAAAAAAATGCTCATTGCATACCATAATAAGAAACTCATTAACAACTTCAGTGAGAAGAGTTCTACTGGAGGAATAGTAGTAAGCTGATGGTGTTGTTATTGTTGTTCAGTCGCTAAGTCATGTCTGACTCTTAGCAACCCCGTGGACAGCAGCACGCTAGGCTTCTCTGTCCATCATCATCTCTCTGAGTTTGCTCAAACTCATATCCATTAATTTGGTAATGCCATCCAACCATCTCATCCTCTGTTGCTCTCTTCTTCTCTTGCCTTCAAATTTTCCCAGCATCCGGGTCTTTTCCAAAGATTCAGCTCTTCGCATCAGGTGGCCAAAATATTGGAGCTTCAGTTTCAGCATCAGTCCTTCCAATGAATATTCAGGACTGATTTACTTTAAGAATGACTGGTTTAATCTCCTGACGTCCAAGGGACTCTCAAGGGTCTTCTCCAGCACCACAGTTTGAAAGTGTCAATTCCTTGGCACTCAGCCTTCTTTATGGTCCAACTCTCACATCCATACATGACTACTGGAAAAATCATAGGTTTGACTGTACGGAATTTCACTGGCAAAAATGATGTCTGCTTTTTATTAACTGCCTAGGTTTGTCATAGCTATTCCAAGAGGAAGTGTCTTTTAATTTCGTGGCTGCAGTAACCATCCACATTGATTTTGGAGCCCAAGAAAATGAAATCTGACACTGTTTCCACATTTTCCCAATCTATTTCTATATAGTCCTATCTATGAAGTGATAAGACCAGATGCCATTTTGCCATGATCTTAGTTTTTTGAATGTTGAGGTTTTCTTTCTTTTTATTTTTTAACGTTTCAAAAACTTTATAGCATTTTTTAAAATTTTAAATTTATTTTTAAAATGAAGGATAATTGCTTTACAGAATTTTTTTTTTTTTTACTGTTAAGCCTCAATATGAATCATCCATGTTGAGTTTAAGCCAGCTTTTTCACTCTCCTCCTTCACCTTTATCAAGAGGCTTTTTAGTTCCTCTTGACTTTCTGCCATTAAAGCGGCATCATCTGCATATCTGAGGTTGTTGATATTTCTCCAGGCAAACTTTTCCTTTTAATTAATTTATCGTTTAATTGAAGGATAATTGCTTTACAGAATTTTGTTTTCTTTCAAACATCAACATGAATCAGCCATAGGTATACTTATGTCCAGGCAATCTTGATTCCAGCTTGTGGTTCATCCAGACTAGCATGTTGCATTTTGTACACTGCATATAAGCTAAATAAGTAGGGGGGAAACATACAGCCTTCAAGTACTCATTTCCCAATTTGGAACCAGTCCATTGTTCCATATTCATTTCTAATGTTTGCTTCTTAATCTGCATACAGGTTTCTCAGGAGGCAGGTAAGGTGATCTGGTATTCCCATATCTTTAAGACTGTTCTACAGTTTGTTGTGATCTACACAGACAAAGGCTTTAGTGTAGTCAATGAAGCAGAAGTATATATATATATTTGGAATTCCCTTGCTTTTTCTATGATCCAGCAGATGTCAGCAATTTGATCTCTGGTTCCTCTGCCTTTTCTAAAACCAGCTTGTACATCTGGAAGTTCTTGGTGCACATACTGCTGAAGTCAAGCTTGGAGAATTTTGAGCATAATCTTGCTGGCATATGACATGAGTGCAATTGTGCAGTAGTTTGAACATTCTTGGGCAATGCCTTTCTTTGGGATTGGAATGAAAATTAACCTTTTCCAGTCCTGTGGCCACTGCTGAGTTTTCCAAATTTGCTGGCATGTTGAGTGCAGCACTTTCACAGCATATCTTTTAGGATTTGAAATAGCTCAGCTGGAAATTCATCGCTTCCACTAGCTTTGCTTGTTGTGATGCTTCCTAAGGCCCACTTGACTTCACCCTCCACCATGTCTGGCTCTAGGTGAGAGACCACATCATCATGGTTAACTGAGTCATTAAGAGCTTTTTTGTACAGTTTTTCTGTGTATTCTTGCCACCTTTTCTTAATCTCTTCTGCTTCTGTTAGCAGAAGCTAACAGAATGTTCTTGCCATTTTTGTCCTTTATTATGCCTATCTTTGCATGAAATGTTCCCTTGATATCTCCAATTTTCTTGAAGAGATCTCTAGTCTTTTCCATTCTATTGTTTTTCTCTATTTCTTCACATTGTTCACTTAAGAAGGCTCTCTTATCTCTCTTTGCTATTCTTTGGAATACTGCATTCATTTGGGTATCTTTCCCTTTATCCTTTGCCTTTCATTTTTCTTCTTTCCTCAGTTATTTGTAAGGCCTCCTCAGACAATCACTTTGCCTTCTTACATTTCTTTTTATTGGCGAAGGTTTTAGTCATCACGCCCTATACAGTGTTATAAATATTGTAAGCTGATAAGGGAATAAATAAAACCCAGTGACTCCATTCCTAGGTAACAAAGACAAAATATCTGCATATAGAATGTACAATAGTAGTGGTTTTAATCATGAAGGAGAAAAACAGAAACAACCCACATGTCCATTATCACAGTAGATATGTAACTTATTCAGTAAAATGGAATAACTAGGCAGAGGCAATATTGTGGATGAATCTCAGGCTCTTAGGCAAGTCTCAGAAGACTGTGCATAATAAAATCTTCTTATAAGGCTAAGAAATAAACAAAACACATCATATGTGTGTATATGTGTATATATGTTTGAATGTACATATGTATAATAATTAAAAAGTCAAAGAATGAAACTGAAGTTGCTAACTGTGACGGTTATGGTTTGGCTACTATTTTTTTTTTTTTTTACTATTTTCCTATATCAATTTTTGATTTAATAAATTTGCAGACTCTTAAAAAAGAAAATGCACGTTGCCATTTTGCTATATCTGATAGGAAAATGCTAAACATGCATTATTTACAAATCCATATTTAACTTCCAATTGACAGCAGAAGTTTTCCGAATATATATCAAATGAAAATACGTTGAAAAGAAAATGGATTGTTTCCCATACAGAATTTCTTTCAAATATGTATTGAGGAGACTCACAGTTGTCAATCTTCATGAGAATCCTTCAGCTTTTAAGAACACTCTAAAGTTTTTCACCTTCAGGAAATTTAGTAAAAGCTGCTTAGCAGCAATCA
This sequence comes from Budorcas taxicolor, assembly GCF_023091745.1. Lineage (NCBI taxonomy): Eukaryota > Metazoa > Chordata > Mammalia > Artiodactyla > Bovidae > Budorcas > Budorcas taxicolor. Next base: position 94,485,620 of record NC_068917.1, on the reverse strand, counting down.
AGTCTTTCCCCAAAAATCTGATGTGAAGATGTATCTAATATCTATCTTGATCTTTATGACAGTAAAAATAATTTACCTGGCTCTTTGGAACTGAGCCATCATCTTTGCCATATACCTTAGGATCTATTAGGCAACTCATTAATCTGAAATTGAAAGCAACATTTTAGAAGCATTTATTAATATATGTAGTTTAATGAGCATTACATCAGTATGTTTTAGAAATTGTTCCATACCTGTCCTGTCCTTGGTGCTTTGCCAGGTGTAACATGTCCTTGAATGGGGAATTCACATTCAAGGAGAGATGGTGCTCCAGATATGGAAGCAACAGCTGAAGAGGAGGTCAACACTCAGAAGCCTGAGGTTAGGAATCCTCTTTTATCTTCACTTTCTATTTTCTACCCATTCCTTTTTCCTTTTGAAAAGAAATGATTTTTCCCCCCCTGGGGTTTAAAATAATGGGAAAGGGCAGCTTATGCCTTGATAATAGGCCAGTGAGAAAAATTTCATTTATTTCTACCTGTTCCCTTCAGTTTATGACAAAAAATAGAGCTGTTGCTGATGTCTGAGGACATGCAGGATACTGGGTTATCTTGCTAAGATGTCTTGGTGTGTGACTGGCCAGGGGAAATGCAGGCAACATCAGCATGACCATTATTATGAAGTAAACTGTGGGTAGAGTATCAGTAGGTCGAAAGGCACAAGATTAGGCTCATAACATTTGAGCAAGAATCTAGGAAAGGAAGTGGTTTTCAGAAAACCATGTTTAACTTTATTTTCAAAAAATGAGGGTTTATAAACATACACTCAAAAGTAAAAATGCCAGTATGCAAAATTAGAAGTGAGGTGAATTGACAATGTACCATCAGGATATTCCTGCATTCTTCAATTCTCATCATGTTGGGATTCAAGCATAAGTGAATAATAAAAAAATTGACTTCTATATACCAGGGTTGATCCTATATTAATTACATATATGTAGATGATATGCATAGGAACTTGGAAATTTAGGTCCAGGAATCAAGGTAAATTGGATGTGGTTAAGCAAAAGATGGCAAGAATGAACACTGACATCTTATTCTTTACCAGGTGAGCCACAAAGGGAGCCCTTTTAGGAATCAATGAACTAAAATGGATGGAAAAGAACAAATTTACTGCAGAGGACCATTACCTCTACTACTATTGGCAAGAATCCCTTAGAAGAAATGGAGTAGCCCTCATAGTCAATAAAGAGTCCAAAATGCATTACCTGAGTATAAAATCAAAAGTGACAGAATGATCTTGGTTCATTTCCAAGGCAAACCATTCAATATCAGAGTAACCCAAGTCTATGTCCCAACAACTGATGCCAAAGAAGCTGAAGTTGAATTGTTCCATGAAGACCTACAAGACTTTCTAGAATTAACACACACATACAAAAAGACACATTTTTCATTATAGGGGATTGGAATGCAAAGTAGTAAGTAAAAGGATACTTGGAATAACAAGCAATTTGGGCTTTGGGATATAAAATAAAGCAGGGCAAAGGCTAACCAAGTTTTGTCAAGAGAACACATTGGTCATAACAAACACCCTTTTCCAACAACACAAGAGACAATTCTACACATGGACATCACCAGTTGGTCAATAACAAAATCAGATTGATTTCTTTCTTTACAGTCAAAGATAAAAAAGTTGTATACAGTCAGCCTACAGTAAGATTTGGAGCCAACTGTAGCTCAGATCATCAGTTCTTTATTGCAAAATTCAGACTTAAATTAAAGAAAGTAGAGAAAAGCACCAGGCCATTCAGGTATGATGTAAATCGAATCCCTTATGATTATACAGTGGAGTAACAACTAGATTTAAGGGATTAGATCTGATAGGTAGAGTGCCTGAAGAAATATAGCAGAGGTTCATAAGACAGTACAAGACAGTGACCAAAACCATCCCCCCAAAAAAGAAATGCAAGAAGACAAAGTGTTTGTCTGAGGAGGCTTTACAAAATAGCTGAGGAAAGAAGAGAAGCAGAAAGCAACAGAGAAAGGGAAAGGGGCACTCAACTGAATGAAGAGATCCAAAGAATAGCAAGGAAATATAAGTAGGCCTTCTTAAGTGAACGATGGAAAAAAAAAAAATTGAGGAAAAACAATAGTAAGGGAAAGACTAGAGATCTCTTCAAGAAAATCAGAGATATCAAGGTAATATTTCATCCAAGGATGGGTATGATGGACAGAAACAGTAAGGACCTAGTAGAGGCAGAAGAGATTAAAAGAAGGTGGTACAAATACACAGGATTATACAAAAAAGGTCTTACTGATCCAGATAACCACGATGGTGTGGTTACTCACCTAGAGTCAGACATCCTTGAGTGTGAAGTCAAGTGGGTCTTAGAAAGAATTACTATGAACAAAGATATTGGAGGTAATGGAATTCCAGCTGAGTTATTTAAATTCCTAAAACTTGATGCTGTTAAAGTGCTGCATCAATATGTCAACAAATTTAAAAAACTCAGCAGTGGCCACAGGACTAGAAAAGGTCAGTTTTCATTCCAATCCCAAAGAAGGGTGATCTAAAGAACGTTCAAACTATCAGACAGCTATGCTTATTTCACATGCTGGTAACGTTTTGTTCAAAATCCTTCAAGCTATGCTTCAGCAGTATGTGAAACAAGAACTTTCAGATGAACAAGCTGGGATTAGAAAAGGCAGAGGAACTAGAGATCAAATTGCCAACATTCACTGGATCAGAGAAAGAGCAAGGGAATTCCAGGAAAACATCTACTTCTGCTTCATTGAATATGTGGAAGCCTTTGATTGTATGGATCACAACAAACTGTGGAAAATTCTTAAAGAAATGGGGACTATCAGATGACCTTACAATCTCAAGATAAACTTCTATTCAGGTCAAGAAGCAACAGTTAAAATAGGACAAAGAACATCAGACTGGTTCAAAATGGGGAAAGGAGTACATCAAGGCTGTATATTGTCACTTTTGTTTAACTTATATGCAGAGTACATCATGCAAAATGTCAGGCTGGATGATGTTCAAGCTGGAATCATGGCAAATATATGCGGAAAAATGGAAACAGTGACACTTTTTATTTTCTTGGGCTCCAAAATCACTGCAGGACAGTGACTGCAGACATGAAATTAAAAGACATTAGCTCTTTGGAAGAAAAGCTATGACAAACCTAGACAGCAACAACATATTAAAAAGTAGAGACATCACTTCGCCAACAAAGTTTCATATAGCCAAAGCTATGATTTTTCCAGTAGTCATGTACGGATGTGAGACTTGGACCATAAAGAAGGCTGACAGCCGAAAAATTGATGCTTTTTGAATAATGGTGCTGGAGAAGACGCTTGAGAGTCCCTTGGACTGCAAGGAGATCAAATCAGTCAATCCTAAAGAAATCAACCCTGAATATTCATTGGAAGGACTGCTGCTGAAGCTGAAGCTCCAATAATTTGGCCACCTGATGCAAACAGCTGACACAGTGGAAAAGACCCTGATGCTGGGAAAGATTGAAAGCAAAAGGAGAAGAGGGAAACAGAGAATGAGAAGGTTAGAAAGCATCACTGACTCGTTGTACATGGATTTGAGCAAACTCCTTAAGATCATGAAGGACAGGGAAGCCTGGTGTGCTGTAGTTCATGAGGTCACAAAAAGTTGAACATGACTTACAACTAAACAGCAACAAGATGATAACAAGAATTAATCCAGTATGAGTTCTGGAATTCACAAGGGCATGAGCCTTCAGCTTTCTTGATCAGCCACAATATCCTTGGCGAGACAAAAATAAGCACTTGCCTCTCTGTTGGAGCAATATACAGAGAACATAGAACACAAACTGTATCTAAGAAGATGATCTACTTCATCAGTAATATTATGTCATGTCTAACCAGGTAAATCAGTCATAACATATACCAGAAAAAAGAATGTAGTCTTCAAGATTTAAGATCTGTACCTGAAATTGGAATAAAAACTTTATAGGACGCTCCCAAACATGACCATTCATTTATAATAACTTTTTAGAGTTAGTTGAACCTTCTGGGTGCTCACCTCTGTGTGGAGCAGCTCCTGATCTTTCCATAGGGTCTCCTTCAGCTTCCATTCCTATCACTTTAGTGGGATGAAGGACCCTAAAAATAGCAAGGCCTTTACTCAGACTTGAAATCTGATTGTAAACTAGGTCTATCTTCAGGAGACCTGTTTAATAAGCCTGAACTATTACCCTTCTCAGAAATATTCTAAAGCCTCATTTTCAAAACTCAAAACAGAACATCTAAACAAGCATATGTCTTATTAGTTATACAGTTTTCACTTTCACATCCTATGAATAATATAGGATATGACCTAAAGATTAAGAAGTAGCCTAGGTTTGTGTTGTATGAGTGAAGTTCAGGGTTCATTGAGGGAGAAAATAGAGCTGATTAAAATCTAATCAGGTTCATGCCCTTTTAAAAAAGACAGAAATTTCAGTATAGGTAGAACGAATTTTTTCTTCCAGCTAGAGTAAGAAATGTTTTTTACCATGATTTGGAAAGTTATCTCTGAAAAGAAAAATATAAGAGATCTTTAAAAGACATCTGTGCTTCAAGAATTAGCCTGACTTCCTAGAATTTAAAAAAAAAAAGTCCAACTAAAAATCTTCTATTTTGATATCATTTTAATTTACTTTGTCTTTTCTCCATAGCAGTAAAAAAAAAAAAAATGCAGACACTCATAGATGACTAAAACCTCTTCAGGTGTCTTATGAGGTCTCATCCAAAATCGTGTCTTCTTCATCATTGTGTAACCAACTGGCAGAAGTATGTTAGGAATCAACTTATTGCCTCTGCTTTGAGTGCACTCTTCATTATATTCTTTGTGATAAGCAACAGGATTCCTTTAAGCATTTCTCCTTTAAAGTGAGCATGATATTAATAAGCGCATATAGAAGGTGCCTAAGGGACTTGCAAATGATGTGACCAATAAGGGGTTAATAACCAAAATATATAAATAGCACATGCAACTCAGTTCAGTTCAGTTCAGTTCAGTCGCTCAGTATGTCCGACTCTTTGCGACCCCATGAATCGCAGCGCACCAGGCCTCCCTGTCCATCACCAACTCCAGGAGTTCACTCAGACTCATGTCCATCGAGTGAATGATGCCATCCAGCCATCTCATCCTCTGTTGTCCCCTTCTCTTCCTACTCCCAATCCCTCCCAGCATCAGAGTCTTTACCAATGAGTCAACTCTTCACATGAGGTGGCCAAAGTACTGGAGTTTCAGCTTTAGCATCATTCCTTCCAAAGAAATCCCAGGGCTGATCTCCTTTAGATTGGATTGGTTGGATCTCCTTGCAGTCCAAGGGATTCTCAAGAGTCTTCGCCAACACCACAGTTCAAAAGCATCAATTCTTCAGTGCTCAGCTTTCTTTATAGTCCAACTCTCACATCCATACATGACTACTGGAAAAATCATAGCCTTGACTAGAAGGACCTTTGTTGGCAAAGTAATGTCTCTGCTTTTAAATATGCTATCTAGGTTGGTCATAACTTTTCTTCTAAGGAGTAAGTGTCTTTTAATTTCATGGCTGCAGTCACCATCTGCAGTGATTCTGGAGCCCAAAAAAATAAAGTCTGACACTGTTTCCACTGTTTCCCCATCCATTTCCCAGGAAGTGATGGGAATGGATGCCATCATCTTCGTTTTCTGAATGTTGAGCTTTAAGCCAACTTTTTCACTCTCCTCATTTACTTTCATCAAGAGGCTTTTTAGTTCCTTTTCACTTTCTGCCATAAGGGTGGTGTCATCTTCATATAACTCTATATCCCCCACCCAAAAAAAAAAAAAAACTGATTGCAAAAAAGGCAGAAGACTTGAATAGACATTTTTTGAAAGAAGACATACAGATGGTCAACAGGCACATGAAAAGAAGCTCAACATCACTCATCCTCAGGGAAAATGCAAACTGAAACCACAAGGAGATAACACCTAACTGTCAAATGGACATTATCAAAATGACAACAAAGAACAAGTGTTGGTGAGAATATAAAGGAGAGGGCTACCTCAAACACTGTTGGTGGGACTGTAAATTAATATAGCCACTATGGAAAACCATATGAAGCTTTCTCAAAAAAAAAAAAAATACAAATAAAACTGCCTTATGATTAAGAAATTCCACTTCTGGGTATTTTCAGAAGAAAGTGAAAACACTAATTTAAAGGGATATAAACACTCTGTTGAAGGGCATTAGTAATGAACTGTGCCCACCAAACTGAGAAGGCACGTTAAGGCTGAAAAACAAGACAGCTCCATATAATCAATGGATCACTGAAAACAGGATTATTTTGTAAAAACTGATGAATATACAAAAAGTTAACTAGAATTACTAAATAAGTTAAGCAAGGTTGCAGGATTTAAGATCAACATCCAAAAATAAATTGTATTTCTCTATAATAGCAATTTAGAATTGGAAAATGATAATTAACAATATAAAACTGTTTATAATAGCATCAAAAGTATGTTACACTAAGGATAAATCTGACAAAATACATAAATTACTTGCATACTCTGTATATTAATAGAACAATATTGAGGAAAACTAAGAAATATTTAAAAATAATACAGAGGTATACTGTGTCCATGGATCAGAAGTCTCAAAACTGTGAAGACGTCAATTTTTTTCCAAGATTGATCTATAGAATCAGCAAATTCCAAATCAAAACCTCATACTGAGTTTAAAAAATTACTCAGTTCAGTTCAGTTCTGTTGCTCAGTCGTGTTGGACTCTTTGTGACCCCATGAATCGCAGCACCCCAGGCCTCCCTGTCCATCACCAACTTCCGGAGTTCACTCAAACTCATGTCCATCGTCCATCGAGTGGGTGATGTCCCTCCAGCCATCTCATCCCTTTCCTCCTGCCCCCAATCCTTCCCACCATCAGAGTCTTTTCCAGTGAGTCAACTCTTCACATGAGGTGGCCAAAGTACTGGAGTTTCAGCTTTAGCAGCATTCCTTCCAAAGAACACCCAGGGTTGATCTCCTTTAGAATGGACTGGTTGGATCTCCTTGCAGTCCAAGGGACTCAAGAGTCTTCTCCAACACCACAGTTCAAAAGCATCAATTCTTCGGCACTCAGCTTTCTTCACAGTCCAACTCTCACATCCATACATGACCACTAGAAAAACCATAGCCTTGACTAAACAGACCTTTGTTGGCAAAGTAATGTCTCTGCTTTTCAATATGCTATCTAGGTTGAAGATTCTAAAATGTATATGGAAATATAAAGACTGAGAGTAGCCTAAACAATTTTGTAAAGAGCAAAGTTGGAGAAATAAACATAACTTGACTTCAAGTTTTATTATAAAACTCTTCTAATCAAGACAGCATAGTATGAGCAAAAACATAGTAAAAAAAAAAAAAAAACTATCAATGACACAGAATATAAATTCAAGAAATACATTCACACTTTTATAGACAACTGATTTTTAACAAGGTTACAAAGACAATTCAGCAGAAAAGGAAGATCTTTTTCAACAAAATTGCTGGAACAATTGGATACCCATATTCAAATGCATGAATTTTGAATCATGCCTCACACCATAAATTAGCACAAAATAGAGCATAGAGCTAAATAAATAAATAAAATTATAAAAGTTCTAGAAAAAGCATTCAATAAAAATCTAAGTGGGCACAGGTTCAACAAAGATTTCATAGATATGACACCAAAAACAATTTATAAAATAAAAATTAGATAAATTTGATGTTTTGCTCTTTTTGTATGGCAAGTATACCTCAATAAAGCTGTTCAAAATAATTTAGAAAAATAGCCTAAGATTACCAACATTTTATTATATCAAAAAAAGGTATGAAAAAAATAGCTACAATAATTATTTCATGATAGAGGATATGTGAAACCAAAAAGTAAGAATGCTAAGTCGCTAAGTCACTTCAGTCATGTCCGACTCTGTGCGACCCCATAGATGGCAGCCCACCAGGCTCTCCCGTCCCTGGGATTCTCTAGGCAAGAACACTGGAGTGGGTTGCCATTTCCTTCTCCAGTGCATGAAAGTGAAAAGTGAAAATGAAGTCGTTCAGTCGTGTCCGATCCTTAGCGACGCCATGGACTGCAGCCTACCAGGCTCCGTCCATGGGATTTTCCAGGCAAGAGTACTGGAGTGGGGTGCCATTGCCTTCTCCAAATAGTAAGAATAATCACATATTAATAAGTAAAAATCCTTCATTTACTTACTAAATATGTATTTTTATCAGTTTTCATGGACTAATGAAAAGCATTTCATTAAATAGTAAATTTCCCTGGCATTGGCAAACTACCAACCTTCAAAATAGATAGCATAACCTTTAACCTGACTTTATTAAACATCATTTGTTCTAACAGGAGATTTTTACACTGACTGGAAAATAAACATTTCAAGGTTATTTATTTTCAGATCATTAAGGCTGGTATTAGTAATGTTCATTGCTATAACAGGTGCTTAGCATTCCAAATCAATGAATAAAATTGTTCATAAAAAGCCAACTAATTCACAAGAGGCCAATATAAATTTTTTAAAGAAATAAAATAACTTTTCATAATCTATACCCCTGCTAATAACATTTTACCAAAATGTTGGTAAAAATTGTAATACCTAATTTATACAATATACTTTTTCTAGCATTGCTTCAGTTCAGTCACTCAGTCATGTCAGACTCTCTACAATCCCATGGACTGCAGCATGCCAGACTTCCCTGTCCAGCACCAACTCCTAGAGTTTACTCAAACTAATATTCATCCTGTCAGTGATGCCACACAACCATCTCATCCTCTCCCATCCCCTTATACACCCACCTTCAATCATTTCCAGCATTAGAGTCTTTTCAAATTAATCAGTTCTTCACATCAGGTGGCTAAAATATTGGAGTTTCAGCTTCAGCATCTGTCCTTCCAATGAATATTCAGGACTGATTTCCTTTAGGATGGACTGGTTGGATCTCCTTGCAGTCCAAGGGACTCTCAACAGTCTTCTCCATATATGTTTCAATGCCATTCTCCCAAATCATCCCACCCTTGCCTTCTGCAGCAGAGTCCAAAAGACTGTTCTATACATCTGTGTCTCTTTTGCTGTCTCTCATACAGGGTTATCATTACCATCTTTCTCAATTCCATATATATGCGTTAGTATACTGCATTAGTGTTTTTCTTTCTAGCTTACTTCACTCTGTATATAATAGGCTCCAGTTTCATCCACCTCATTAGAACTGATTCAAATGTATTCTTTTTAATGGCTGAGTAATACTCCATTGTGGATATGTACCACAGCTTTCTTGTCCATTCATCTGCTGATGGACATCTAGGTTGCTTCCATGTCCTGGCTGTTATAAACAGTGCTGCAATGAACACTGTGTACACCCATGGTGGATTCATGTTGATGTATGGCAAAATCAATACAATACTGTAAAGGAATTAGCCTCCAATTAAATAAATAAATTTATATTAAAAAAAGAGAGAGTCTTCTCCACCACCACAATTCAAAAGCATCAATACTTCGGCGCTCACCTTTCTTTATATCCAACTCTCATATCCAACATGACTACTGGAAAAATGATAGCCTTGACTAGACAGACATTTGTTGACAAAGTAATGTCTCTGTTTTTTACTATGTTGTCTAGGGATTGATCATAGCCTCTCTTCCAAGGAGCAAGCAACTTTTAACTTCAGGGCTGCAATCACCATCTGCAGTGATTTTGGAGCCCCCCAAAATAAAGTCTATCACTATTTACATTGTTTCCCCGTCCATCTGACATGAAGTGATGGGACCAGATGCCATGATCTTAGTTTTCTGAATGTTGAGCTTTAAGTCAAATTTTTCACTCTCCTCTTTCACTTTCATCAAGAGGCTTTTTAGTTTTTCTACATTTTCTGTCGTAAGGGTGGTGTCATCTGCATATCTGAGATTACTGATATTTCTCCCAGCAATCTTGATTCCCACTTGTGCTTGTTCCAGGCCAGCATTTCTCATGATGTACTCTGCATATAAGTTAAATAAGCAGGGTGACAATATACAGCCTTGATGTACTCCTTTTCCTATTTGGAACCAGTCTGTTGTTCCACATCCAGTTCTAGCTGCTGCTTCCTGACCTGCATATAGGTTTCTCAACAGCAGGTCAGGTAGTCTGGTATTCCCATCTCTCAGAATTTTCCACAGTTTATTGTGATCCACACAGTCAAAGGTTTTGCATAGTCAATAAAGCAGAAATAGATGTTATTCTGGAACTTTCTTGCTTTTTTGATGATCCAGAGGATGTTGGCAATTTGATCTCTGGTTCCTCTGCCTTTTCTAAAACCAGCTTGAACATCTGGAAGTTCACGGTTCATGTATTGCTGAAGCCTGGCTTGGAGAATTTTGAACATTACCTTACTAGCATGTGAGATGAGTGCAATTGTGTGGTAGTTTGAGCATTCTTTGCAATTGCCTTTCTTTGGGATTGGAAGGAAAACTGACCTTTTCCAGTCCTGTGGCCATTGCTGAGTTTTCTAAATTTGCTGGCATATTGAGTGCAGGACTTTCACAGCATCATCTTTCAGAATTTGAAATAGCTCAACTTGAATTCCATCACCTCCACTATCTTTGTTCATAGTAATGCTTTCTAAGGCCCACTTGACTTCACATTCCAGGATATCTGGCTCTAGGTGAGTGATCATACCATCATGATTATCTTGGTTGTGAAGATCTTTTTTGGATAGTTCTTCTGTGTATTCTTGCCACCTCTTCTTAATATCTTCTGCTTCTGTCAGGTCCATACAATTTCTGTCCATTATTGAGCTTATCTTTGCATGAAATGTTCCCTTGGTATCTCTAATTTTCTTGAAGAGATCTCTTGTCTTTCCCATTCTGTTGTTTTCCTCTATTTCTATGCATTGATCGCTGAGATAGGTGTTCTATCTCTCCTTGCTATTCTTTAGGACTTGCCTGGTGGCTCAGATGGTAAAACGTTTGCCTACAATGCAGGAGACCTGGGTTTAGTCCCTGGGTTGGGAAGATCTCTGGAGAAGGAAATGGCAATTCACTCCAGTATTCTTGCCTGGAAAATCCCATGGATGGAGGAGCCTGTTAGGCTACAGTCCATGGGGTCGCAAAGAATCGGACATGATTGAGGGACTTCACTTTGCTATTCTTTGGAACTCTGCATTCAGAAGCTTCTATCTTTCCTTTTCTTCTTTGCTTTTTGCTTCTCTTCTTTTCACAGCTATCTGTAGGGCCTCCACAGACAGCCATTTTGCTTTTTTGCATCTCTTTTTCATAGGGATGGTCTTAATCCCTGTCTCCTGTACAATGTCAGAACCTCCATCCATAGTTCATCAGGCAATCTGTCTATCAGATCTAGTCCCTTAAATATATTTCTTACTTCCACTCTATAATCATAAGGGATTTGATTTAGGTCATACCTGAATGGTCTAGTGGTTTTCCCCACTTTCTTCAAGTTAAGTCTGAATTTGGCAATAAGGAGTTCATGATCTGAGCCACAGTCAGCTCCCAGTCTTGTTTTTGCTGACTATATAGAGCTTCTCCATCTTTGGCTGCAAATAATATAATCCATCTGATTTTGGTGTTGACCATCTGGTGATGTCCATGTGTAGTCTTCTTTTGCGTTGTTGGAAGAGGGTGTTTGCTATGACCAATGCATTCTCTTGGTAATATTCTATTAGCCTTTTCCCTGCTCATTCCATACTCCAAGGCCAAATTTGCCTGTTACTCCAGGTGTTTCTTGACTTCCTACTTTTTCATTCTAGTCCCCTATAATGAAAAGGACATCTTTTGGGGGTGTTAGTTCTAAAGGTCTTGTAGGTCTTCATAGAACCATTCCACTTCAGCTTCTTCAGTGTTACTGGTTGGGGCATAGGCTTGAATTACCTTGATATGAATGGTTTGCCTTGGAAATGAACAGAGATCATTCTGTCATTTTTGAGATTGCATCCAAGTACTGCATTTTGGACTCTTTCGTTGACCATGATGGGCACTCCATTTCTTCTAAGGGATTTCTGCCCATAGTAGTAGATATAACGGTCATCTGAGTTAAATTCACCCATTCCAGTCCATTTTAGTTCGCTGATTCCTAGAATGTCGATGTTCACTCTTGCCATCTCCTGTTTGACCACTTCCAATTTGCCTTGATTCATGGACTTAACATTCCAGGTTCCTATGCAATATTGCTCTTTACAGCATTGGACCTTGCTTCTATCACCAGTCACATCCACACCTGGGTATTGTTTTTGCTTTGGCTCCATCCCTTCATTCTTCCTGGAGTTATTTCTCCACTGGGATCTTCAGGAGCATATTGGGCACCTACTGACCCTGCGAGTTCCTCTTTCAGTATCCTATCATTTTGCCTTTTCATACTGTTCATGGGGTCCCCAAGGCAAGAATACTGAAGTGGTTTGTCATTCCCTTCTCCAGTGGACCACATTCTGTCAGACATATCCACCATGACCCTCCCGTCTTGGGTGGCCCCACAGGGCATGGCTTGGTTTCATTGAGTTAGACAAGGCTGTGGTGCTAGTGTGATCTGATTGGCTAGTTTTCCGTGATTATGGTTTCAGTGCGTCTGCCCTCTGATGCCCTCTCACATCAGAGAGGGTTACTTGGGTTTCTCTTATCTTGGACGTGGGGTATCTCTTCACAGCAGCTCTAGCAAAGCACAGCCACTGCTCCTTACCTTGGACAAGGGGTATCTCCTCACGGCTGCCCCTCCTGACCTTGAATGTGGTTTAGTGTGTGTCAGTTAGGAAGATAAAAAGTGACCTTCTGCTCACTGAGACTTAAATACAATCCTATGGATGAGAGACACCTTAAGAACAATTTGTCATTACACATCCCAAAATAAACCTGTTGGTTTGCCATTTAGAAAAACTTATGAATAAGCTTGACAAGATTTCAAGCCTGCACACTGTTATCTTGTTCCAATTTTCCTATTAAAATTTAAAAGCCTAAAAATAGAGCCTTTAGCTGATTTCTTTTTGGTGAGACGATAGTAACTGTATATCTAATGCAGCAGTTTAAACCGTGACAATGATAAAATTTGAATAATTTCTTTATCCATTCCCTAGACACTGATTTTTTTAAAAATTGCCCTAGGGGTGCTTCGGGTAGTCTTTGAGATCTTACTTTAAGAAAGCACTTTTAAAGTGGTCTCTAGGGAACATATATCAGAAACAAGCCAGAAGCTTTGTAGAGCTATCTCAGCTTACAGTTACATGGTCAAGGATGCTCCATAAACTTAAAACAACTCAAGGCAACTTTTGAGAAATGGAGCAGAGGCCTGAATTAACTTGCAGTTTTAAAACAGACCAATAGTGTGAAGAGAAAACTAAAACAGAAAACTCTAAGTTCAGCAAAGCTTCTGATTTCCTCTAAATTTGATGCAGATGGGGTGTGAGAATAATAACTGAACGTTTATTAATAGTCTGTAGCTTTAAGTTTATATGCTTCATTCCAAAAGAAAAGTGAAGAGAAAAGAATTTCCTTGAAGGATACTGACATTCTAATTAGAGCTAGAGAACAAGAAGAGCAAAACATTATTCTAAACTTTGTTAATTCCCTATGGACATGAATCCTTGTCATGGATTAACCACAGCTTATTAAAAGGTAAGTAAGTTTTATCATAAAAAATAAGCCCATTTTAGCACTCTTTTACAGAAGCAAGATTTAAGTCTTTGAAGACAAGTTCTGATATTGTCAAACTATAGTTGAATACTCTGATCATTACATCTCATAAAGTCACATGAATATTTACACTTAACAAGCATAAACACAAGAAGAGGTATGTATAACATTCTGTGTACTCCTTGAAGAATGCAATGACTCCTATAGGTCCCCTTTTATGGCTCTTTTTCATCTGTGTTCTTTTCTCTGTTATAAGTAGAAAATGTTATTTGCTTCAATAATTTAGCCAACTCTAAAATTCATGATTAGCCTGCATGAAGCCCTAAGGTAGTCGAGACTACAGCAACACTGTGTATGAATATGAATTTTCAAGTATTTCAACATAGAAATGAATGTTTATAATTAAATATTCATATACCAAGACAGAAATTCCAAAATTTAAAGAGGGAAGAAAAAACATAATCTCAATTTGTTTTACATTGTGCTATTCTTGTATATATGTTCAAAACTATAGTTCAAGGGTTTTCATTATAAAAACACATTTACTAATTGTTTTATTGTGGGTTTATTCCTATCTTACTCATTGTAATAAGAGACCTAATCTATACAGTTTATGTCTTTGCATGCATATCCTATTCTTACTTTTTCAGGGAAGATGAACAAGGAAAAAAAGGACCTACACAATAAATAAGAGAGTACATAGTACTCAGGGTGTAGAATAAGAATGACTATTTTACATTCAGAATACAGTTTCAAAAATTATGGCATAAAAGATAACAGATATGGAAGTCAGGGTATAGTGATACAACATGCAGATGTGTTCCTAAAAAGATGTCAGATAAAACCATCAGAGTCAAAGACATTAGAGCTATTCCACAGATCATAAAAAGAAATATAGTCTATGCAGGGCAAATATTAGGAATTTATAAACTAGTCAACTTTTTTATAGGATAGAAATTTACTAGAATCCTTAACAGAAGTGTCAAAACTTCCAACAACAATTTTGCATTTATCCACTTCTAATATATTTAATTATGACCAATCTAGATAGCATACTCAAAAGCAGAGACATTACTTTGCCAACAAAGGTCCATCTAGTCAAGGCTATGGTTTTTCCAGTGATCATTTATGGATGTGAGAGTTAGACTGTGAAGAAGGCTGAGTGCCGAAGAATTGATGTTTTTGAACTGTGGTGTTGGAGAAGACTCTCGAGAGTCACTTGGACTGCAAGGAGATCCAACCAGTCCATTCTGAAGGAGATTAGCCCTGGGATTTCTTTGCAAGGAATGATGCTAAAGCTGAAACTCCAGTACTTTGGCCACCTCATGCGAAGAGTTGACCCATTGGAAAAGACTCTGATGCTGAGAGGGACTAGGGCAGAAGGAGAAGGGGATGACAGAGGATGAGATGGCTGGATGGCATCACTGACTAACTCCAGGAGTTGGTGATGGACAGGGAGGCCTGGCGTGCTGTGATTCATGGGTTCGCAAAGACCTGGACACGACTGAGTGACTGAACTGAACTGAACTGAACTGAATATGTTTAATGATTTTGCTTTATGGTTTTGATGTTACAGTAATTGGATAAATAGCTTAACAACAGTGCAATATTTCTTCATCTCTCTCTTTCTTCACTATAAAATAAACTTCATTTTGTTGACTTCATGTAGTCATGACTTCACTTTTCAAACATGTTTGAATCATCCAAATTCAAAAATAATACACTAAATGCTATGCAAAATATCATTTGAATATAAGGTTATTTTCTCCCCTTAAGTTCTTTTTTATTTTAATTGTTGAAAACAGACTTGTATATATGAAACACACAAAAATAATAAATACAGTATAAAATTCCAAGAGTGTTAAGACAGAGAAAAGTCTCAAGAGTTTGTTGATAGCTACAGTGGTTAGAAAATGTAATATAAGAAAGAAAAGACTCAAGTGCAGATTTGAAATAAAGACAAGTGGAGAAGAATTCCAAAGGGAAGCACAATAATAACAAAAGCCTGGATATGTAAAAAACTGCCCATCATCCAACATCTATTGAGAACCTATGATGTGACAAGCACTGTACTTACAAGATGGAAAAATAAGAATCATTAAGACAAAGTTCTTGCTCTATAAAACCTATAATTTACTGGTGGTGAAATCTGTTGTGTCACCTTCTGCCTTTTCTGAGTTTAGAACCTCAGTTTGAAGGCAGAGGGAAACCAGTTTTCTGCTACTTTCAGATCATGTGATTCAAACTAGCTTGGAATCCTTTACCTTCAATTCTTAGGATAACCATGAGCAAGTAAAGAATTTTCATTATAAATCATGGAGAGTTGTTCAAACTATTGAAAAGAAAGAACTCTGCTTCTACAGGAATTGCTAAACTGGGAGGCTATAAATTCCTGGTGGCTGATTTTCCTATGTGAAGAGGGAATTGCCCTATAAACAAAGGCTACAAAGAGAAAAGCAGAGCCAAAACAGAAGATACTTTTATATCATTTGAAGACCTAGATCCATCTATGCCTGAAAATCTACCTTTTTTTTTTTTTTTATCGTATGATCTATTGCAGTTCTTTATTTTCCCTATGTAAAATTTAAATTTGGACTTCTGGTTTTGTGCTACTGAATGGTGGTTCTGGTCAACTGACTATCATGCTAGTCTAAGGAACAGAAGGCAATGGGTCTGGCTGGAAAAATGTGTGTTAGAGGAAAAAGAGAAATAACCTTGGAAGGCAGACAGCAAATAGATGTGTCAAGAAATTATCCTGAAAGAGTTTGAGCCCACTGAAAATTTAACATAATTAAAGGATTGTTTTAATAAC
Organism: Budorcas taxicolor; assembly: GCF_023091745.1. Taxonomy (NCBI): domain Eukaryota; kingdom Metazoa; phylum Chordata; class Mammalia; order Artiodactyla; family Bovidae; genus Budorcas; species Budorcas taxicolor. The sequence continues at coordinate 94,469,180 of NC_068917.1, read as the reverse complement.
ACAGTGTAGTAAGCATGTGTAAAAATGATTGAAGAGGAAGAAATCAACAAGGATGTTTAAGCTCTATCCAAGAATGAATCAATACTTGCCTTGTGACTGATTGTAACTGGAAATGGTGAGAGGGAGGAGTCAAAGATGATTACAAAGCTTAATAATAGGGCAGTACAGCATTCACAGAAACAAGGTCAAAAAGGAAGACGTGTTAGGGAAAAAGTAAAGTGCAATAGGACAATAAAATCTCTGATCGGAAACATCTACATGGAAGATATAAGTATAACACTGTGGCTTTGCTAAAAGTCATTCATGAAGTATATATTTGAAGAGATCTCTGAAGTAAAGATTTTGACTATATTCCTGGCAGGAAACGTGGAGCAAGATGAGCAGTATAATAGGGTGACAGCATAATTCATTTTCAAACTAGAGTACTATCGAGGGTAAAGGGAGGCTCTCAAAATCTACGCCTGGAAAATAGAAATAAATTAGAGTGTTCCTGTAAAACTCAGACATACAGTAATTCTAATTGTAGTAGAATTAAAGTAGATGGGTACTTCTATTTCTAGCTAAGACCACTTCTGCCAGGTCTTCTCTTTTAAAACTAAAAGCCCATAGATACAACAGAACAAAGACTCAGAGGTGGAAAGAAGATGAATGGCCTAGTGACCTCAGGAATCAACATGGCAGTGAGCTTCTTAGTTTCCTTGCTACTTCCCATATATCCTTAACAGATTACTAGGTACTAACAAACAAAAACCTTCAAGAAAAGTCTTTTTCCCTACCTAAGGGGCCTGGGAAAGGATGACCTTACAACAGAAAACTTTCTTGGAAATTCCTGCCTAAATCCAGCCAACACAGTTGGAAAATATCACGCTGTTTTCAACATTGTGATCAGGGAACTTCTCTTCCACTCCATCCTCCTGCCCACAGAAGCAAGCGACCTGCATTAAATTTCCAGCCCAGTGTCTCAGCAGGGAGTTAATTTCCCATCCCCTGCCCGGAAGAATCACTCTGTGCTCCAATTCTCCACCTGGATGGTGTCCAAAACCTGAGTACAGAGCTGAGGCTGGAGCTCCCCCCATTCCCTGCTTGGTGAATGCAAGCAACTCTGATTCTCTGCCAAGGAAGTATTGGTGGTCTCAGCTCAGAACTGACTTCCTACCCCGCAGCCATCAAAAGTAGGGAGTGATTGGACTTTCCTTCCAGGTTGATGGCAGCAGGACCCAGCAGCATGGTCACTGGACATTTTTTTTAATGGAAGAAAAGAAATGAAAATACAGAGTCAGCAAACTTGTTTTCTTCAAGATGAAGAAATATGTAAGAATAAACACAGAATGAAAAATTTAGGCAATATGAAAATAATGATTGGGGTTGACATGTACATACTCTTGATACTATGTCTAAAATAGTTAACTAATGAGAAGCAACTATACTCCAATTAAGATTTTCTTTTAAATATGAAAATAGTGAAGGCAGCATAGATTAACAAAACCACTAATAGCGATATAACTGGGGAATAGTGATACTCAATATGCAGATCAGTGGGGGTTGCTCTGAGAAGAGAAAGGTGACCTTTCAATCTGTGAGAAGATGAAGAGAATAAAAAACAAAGTGGGTGGGGGAGATAACTATGTTTTGGATGGTTTCACTCACCTGATGAAGTAACATATCCTGACAATAAATTGTACTCCTCATTTTATGAGTACACAGTCAGAATTTTTTTTCTTTTTCAATTTTTTTTAATTTAAATTTATTTATTTTAATTGGAGGCTAATTACTTTACAATATTGTATTGGTTTTGTCATACATCCACATGAATCTGCCACAGGCGTACATGTGTTCCCAATACTGAACCCCGCTCCCACCTCCCTCCCCATACCATCCCTCTGGGTCATCCCAGTGCACTTTTTTCACAGCTCCAATCTGAGTACCATTTCTTTGTAGACTCTATGTTTTTCATGGTTTGCTGATGGCTGACTCCCTGATTGTTCTTTCTCTGGAGGGGGGAAATTGAGTAGAATAAAGCTCTTGGGAAAATCCTAATAGTGGATCAGAACTGCACTTTAATGTTCCCATCAGTTCAGTCACTCAGTCGTGTCTGACTCTTTGCAACCCCATGAATTGCAGCAAGCCAGACCTCCCTGTCCATCACCAACTCCAGGAGTTCACTCAAACTCACATCCATCAAGTCGGTGATGCCATCCAGCCATCTGATCCTCTGTCGTCCCCTTCTCCTCCTGCCCCCAATCCCTCCCAGCATCAGAGTCTTTTCCAATGAGTCAACTCTTTGCATGAGGTGGCCAAAGTATTGGAGTTTCAGCTTTAGCATCATTCCTTCCAAAGAACACTCAGGACTGATCTCCTTTAGAATGGACTGGTTGGATCTCCTTGTTCCCATAATTAGGAGTAATTATTTTTGCATAGTTTTGGCCTGAGATCTCTGCCTTTCTGGCTGTAAGCAGCAGCAGCCCAAGTCCTAAGAAGTGGGGTAAGTGACAGAAACAATTCTAAGTAAGGAATATGTATTTTCTCTGCAGAAGGCAGTCTTTCTGATGGAGGTATCACATAGGCTTTCCTCCCATAGAAGCTATTGAGGTATTGGTCAGGCTTAAAGTTTCTGGCTGCTGTTTCAACCTCAGCTATTTAAGACAAAATATTTGTATCCATTTCTTCCTTCTCCATAATAACATTTCATTATGGTACAACCTCAGCTATTTAAGACAAAATATTTGTATCCATTTCTTCCTTCTCCATAATAACATTTCATTAAGGTGCCACCAGTGGTAAAGAACCCACCCACCAAAGCAGGAGACTTAAGAGACGTGGGTTCCATCCCTGGGTTAGAAAGGTCCCCAGGAGAAGAGCATGGCATCCCACTCTAGTATTCTTGCCCAGAGAATCCCATGGACAGAGGAGTCTGGAGGGCTATAGTCCTTAGGGTCTCAAAGAGTCCAACACTGAAGCTACATAGCATGCAGGCACATGGTACAAGGCTTTTTTGATCCACTGGATCAAAACCATCCAGCTGATTTGACTAAAAATTTATTTCCTATTGCTATTCAGGAAAAGGTTTTCAATGTTCACCATTTTGTATTAAGCAAAGTTCTAGCCAGCAGTCTTTTCTTTCCAAACTGGTTTTTCCAGTGACAATCTGGTTTCATTTTTTTTTTTTAATAAAGCATTTCACCTTCCCTCCAGGTGATGTTAAAGATCTTCATAATTTTGGTATTAAGGATGCTGGAAATAAAAGGAAATCCAGATCATATATATAAATCCATTGTTATTTAAGAGCATTTTTTCACTGATTCCTCTTGAGTCACTAGTTAACATCCTGATCATGCTCCCTTTCAATCTATAAGAAATTTTAAATAGTGAAAGGGGATGAAATGGGAAGACTCTGAAACATTTTAAAGAGATGATTTTTTTTTTAATCAATAACATAATTTTGGGTGAAGATGTAGCTCTTTGGGTTGAATCCAACTGAAGTATCTCAATACAATTTTTAATGAAGCTCCTTGACCTCAGGAGAGGAATAACACTTCCCAAGCTACTACCACTCATATTACTTTTTCTCCCTAATTTTGTATCAATTATAGACGCATATGCCAGAAGCCACATAGTAATCTGAAGAAGGAAAGGTCAATATGAAGAATTATTAACTTTTTACAAGGAATTAATTAAGAGAGAACAAAAGAAAACTCCCTAAAATACTCTAGGGCTGAAGAAATATACAGTACTCAAGAAAGTAACAAACTTGAAGGTGGAGAGAGTGGGATTTCTCCCTAAGGTGGGGATTCAGACCTCACTGAAGAAGGTGAGGTTGCAGTTCACTGAAAGAAAATATTTCCAGATTACCCTGGGGTGGAGTCTACTCAGTCGGTAAGCCAAGGGTAGAAACAGAACCATCTGTCAGGGTACCCCCAAAATTTTTCAGAAAGCTGTATGCTAAAGTTTCAGCACAGAATACTTTGGAAGCACAGAGCCCCAAATTTCTTACAGTCTGTTGGTCAGTCTGTTGGAAAGCCAGTTGAAACATCAGCTGGCCTAACCAGAAAGCTACTAGGAAACTGCCCACAGGGAATTCACCAAAAGGCCATCACTGGGGAGACTCCAGGAAGCCAGCCAGGATGTCCCTGCAACCTGCCATGTAGAAGCTATATGTGGTACCCACAGAGCTTATGTAGAAGTCAAGGGACCAGTGACCTTCTTCTAGGAAGCCAGGTATAGTGTCTATGAAACTGACAAAGCCACCATCTAAACTCATAAAGGAGATCAAGTGATCTCTACCAGATGTCTTCCATGTCAGCCTATACCTTCACAAACATACAGAGGAAAGCACACCAGATCCAAAAAGAAAATCCCCTCTTCAGTGCCTTTATGCCCAAGGATTAGCATTCTGGAAGCTTGTGAGGAAGAAATATTCCAGTATCACAAATAGGGCAATGAAGGGTAGATTTGAAACTATGAGGCAACAAATATATAATGGATACAATTTAATGAACCAACACCCAAATGAAGTAACTAGTAATAAAAACACTCACCTTTACTTAAGTCATCAAGAGTCCACCATGCTCTGTCTAAAGAATATGAACATGTGATTTTATTGATATTTCTCCTGGCAACCTAAATTTGAGCTTGTGCTTCATCCAGCCTGGCTTTTCACATGATGTACACTTCATATAAGGAAATATGCAGGGTGACAATACCCAGCCTTGACATACTCCTTTCCCAATTTGGAACCAGTCTGTTGTGCCATGCCCAGTTCTAACTGTTGCTTCTTGACCTGCATACAGTTTTCTCAGGAGGCAAGTCAGGTGGTCAGGTACTACCATTTCTTGATTTTCCAGTTTGTTGTGATTCACATAGTCAAGGACTGTGGTATAGTCAATAAAGCAGAAGTAGATATTTTTCTGGAACTCTCTTGCTTTTTCAATGATTCAATGGATGTTGGCAATTTGATCTCTGGTTCCTCTGACTTTTCTAAATCCAGCTTGAACATCTGGAAGTTCACAGTTCAGGTACTGTTCAAGCCTGGCTTGGAGAATTTTGAGCATTACTTTGCCAGTATGTGATATAAGGGCAATTGTTCAGTAGTTTGAACATTCTTTGGCATTGTCTTTCTTTGGGATTAGAATGAAAACTGACCTTTTCCAGTCTTGTGGCCATTGCTGAGTTTTCCAAATTTGCTGGCATATTGACTGCAGCACTTTCAGAGCATCATCTTTCAGGATTTGAAATAGCTCAACTGGAATACCTTTACCTCAACTAGCTTTGTTCGTAGTGATGCTTCCTAAGGCCCACTTGACTTCACACTCCCACATGTCTGGCTCTAGGTGAGTGATCACACCATCATGGTTATCTGGGTCATGAAGGTCTTTTTTGTATAGTTCTTTTGTGTATTATTGCCACCTCTTAATATTTTCTGCTTCTGTTCGGTCCAAACTACTTCTGTCCTTTATTGTGCCCATCTTTGTATGAAATGTTCCCTTGGTATCTCTAAATTTCTTGAAGAGATCGCTATTCTTTTCCATCCTACTGTTTTCCTCTATTTCTTTGCACTGATCACTGAGGAAGGCTTTCTTACCTCTCCTTGCTATTCTCTGGAACTCTGCATTCAAATGGCTATATCTTTCCTTTTGTCCTTTGATGTTAGCTTCTCTTCTTTGCTCAGCTATTTGCAAGGCCTCTTCAGGCAACCATTTTGCATTTTTGCATTTCTTTTTCTTGGGGATGGTCTTGATCTCTGTCTCCTGTACCATGTCCTGAAACTCTGTCCATAGTTCTTTAGGCATTCTATCAGATCTAATCACTTGAAACTATTTGACACTTTCACTGTATAATTGTAAGGGATTTGATTTAGGTCATACATGAATGGTTTAGTGGTTTCCCCTACTTTCTTCAATTTAAGTATAAATTTGACAATAAAGAGTTCATGATCTGAGCCACAGTCAGCTCCCAGTCTTGTTTTCGCTGGCTGTATAGAACTTTTCCATCTTTGGCTGCAAAAATATAATCAATCTGATTTCGGTATTGACCAGCTTGTGATGTCCATGTGTAGAGTCTTTTCTCGTGTTGCTGGAAGAGGATGTTTGCTATGACCAGTGCGTTCTCTTGGCAAAACTCTGCTAGACTTTGACCTGCATCATTTTGTACTCCAAGGCCAAATGTGTCTGTTACTCCAGGTATCTCTTGAATTCCTAATTTTGCATTCCAGTCCCCTATAAGGAAAAGGACATCTTTTGAGGGTGTTAGTTCTAGAAGGTCTTGTAGGTCTTCATAGAACCATTCAACTTCAACTTCTTCAGCATTACTGGTTGGAGCATAGATTTAGATTACTGTGATATTGTATAGCTTGCCTTGGAAATGAACAGAGATCATTCTGTTGCTGTTGTTGTAGTTGCTGTTGTTTTAGTGGCTGTTGTTTTTTGGTTTGTTATTTGTTTTTCAATTATTTTATTGTTTATTGAAGGATAATTGCTTTACAGAATTTTGCTGTTTTCTGTCAAGCCTCAATGTGAATCAGCCATAGATATACATATACCCCCTCCCTTTTGAAACTCCCTCCTATCTCCTTCCCCATCTCACACCTCTAGGTTGATACAGAGCCTCTGTTTGAGTTTCCTGAGGCATACAGCAAATTCCTGTTGGCTATCTATTTTGCTTACAGTAATGTAAGTTTCCATGTTACTCTTGAGATTGCATCCAAGTATTGCATTTTGGACTCTCTTGTTGACTATGATGGCTACTCCATTTCTTCTAAGGGATTCCTGCCAACAGTAGTAGATATAATGTTCTTCTGAGTTAAATTCACCCATTCTAGTCCATTTTAGTTCGCTGATCCCTAAAATGTCAATGTTCATTCTTGCCACCTCCTGTTTCACCACTTCCATTTTGCCTTGATTCATGGACCTAACATTCCAGGTTCCATGCAATATTGCTCTTTACAGCATCAAATTTCACTTCCATCACCAGTCACATACAAAGCTGGCTGTTCTTTTTGCTTTGGCTCCATCTCTTCATTCTTTCTGGAGTTATTTCTCCACTGATCTCCAGTAGCATGTTGGACACCTACAGACCTGGAGAGTTCATCTTTCAGTGTCCTATCTTTTTGCCTTTTCATACTGTTCATGGGGTTCTCAAGGCAAGAATACTGAAGTGGTTTGCCATTCCCTTCTCTAGTAGACCACATTTTGTCAGAATTCTCCACCATGACCCACCCATCTTGGGTGGCCCTATATGGCATGGCTCATAGTTTCATTGAGTTAGACAAGGCTGTGGCATTTCATAGCATTAAAATGATTGCTATTTTGCAGAAGAACTGTGGCATTTAGCTCATCTTTGATGTTAAAGACAAAAATGATGTCCCTCCCACTCCACAACTCTTAGAACAGTTGCTGTTTTATACAATTAGCATATTGGAAATCCTGATACATCACTATATATAATAATATTCAAATTGTATGCATGTGTGCTAAGTCACTTCAGTCATGTCTGACTTTGCAACCCAATGGACTGTAGCCCACCGGGCTCCCCTGTCCATGGGATTCTCCAGGTAAGAATACTGGGGTAGGTTGCCATGCCTTCCTCCAGGGGATCTTCTCAACCCAAGGATCAAACCTGCATCTTTTACATTTCCTGAACTGGTTGGCAGGTTATTTACCTCCAGTGCTATCTCAGAAGCCCCAGTATTCAAATTATCTAGCAAGAAATCAACGTTTTACTTTGATTTCTGGAAATGTTCCTTGGGCTAGTAAGTCTTACAGCTATTTGCAAGTGTTAACTCTAGCAAGTCTGGAATTGACCTGAAAACCTACAAGGTACAATCCTTGGCCAAAGCATGAAAAATATTGATGAATAGTATTGCTTTGCAATCATGAATTTGAGGAATTTCAGGGCCATTCACACTATTTTGTCACCTTTGTTTATTGATAATAGTGAAAATGGTGACTTACAACTGATCTTGGTTAGATCCCTGAAGCTGAGGAATGGGTGTGGAGAGAGCTGGGTTTTGCTGTCAGGTTACGTAATAAGAATATGCCTACCTGAGCAACAGACTATCAGAAATCCTGGATGAAACTCCATCTGGCGCTTCATGGTTCCAAAGTATTGTGTGCACACGTCAGTGCTTCCTGATCCAAGAGAAAAATGTTCCCCAATGTTCTTTACAAAGGAGGGCAATTAGAAGTCACATCTGGCCTTCCTGAATCCCTCACTACCGGGCAACTTTGGTGCCATGCATGTCCTTACTTTAATGATGTTGCAATATTGTGACCTTTTTTGAAACAATGATTTACAATCATTGTCATCTGAGTCCTAATTCTTCTTCAGCAGTTCTTCCCTGTCTAACTGCCATTGTTAATGCAGCAAGACAGGTAGAAGGCATAATAATTTCTAGATCTTGCAAAGCGTGTGGGAAAATATTCCAAAAGTAGACTAGGTTTTATCCCAGAAAGAACCACCAGGAAACGGCTTTGTAAAGACTTCACTTTTGAAGAGCCTCAGAAACTTTCTATTTGGCACTTTTCCTTTTCCCTTGCTTGAAATTTCTCTAGATTTGACAACTATTAACAGGATTCTACATCCCATCATGTTGCCTTTAATATTTCCAAGCCAGCAAGTTTTTGTCATTTTTGTAATGAAACTCAAATGATGAAATGTGTTGGCTCTGGGCTGCATTTTTCTTTTTTCTGAAAAGCCAAATATTGAGAATAGTCTGCAACAAATGATATCTATATTTTTCATCTCAATTTCTCATCTACTATAGGATAGTACCATCATCTCATCTCTTGTTGAATATCTGAGGAGTCCATTAAATTTGCTTGGCTTTTGTGAAGTACCATCCTATCCCAATAAAAGCCATTAATTCATCCTGCATAAAAAAAAATATGCCTTTCATTTTGAAGAGGTTATTTCATAAAGCTCTGATGTGAATATTTAATGTAATTAGGATAAAAAGTGGAGTACTACTAGACATTGTTCAACATGTTATTTTAATAACATTCAAATAATGTTATTTATCTTTAAAAAGTAGAAATACAAAGTAAGATTTTTTTGTACAGGGCTTAAATAGTAGTTATGTTTAGATTTTATGTGATTAATGTATTGGATATAATTTTTCATTTGTTATTAGCCAAAGGCATGTTTTAATATCTAAAATTGCCAAATATTAAATTCACCAGTGAGACAAAGTATCAAGCCACTCCACCCCACCCATTATTTCTGATATGATAGCCCTGGGGAAGAATGTAACCATCCACGAGGAGAAGAAGCATAATTAAAGAAAGGAGACATGGCCCCAGTGCACAGCTTTCTTATCCAGATGATGTGAGATTCAACTCAGTGTCTCTCAGTTTCCTCAATAAAATCAAAACCAGCCCCCAGTCAGCACAAGTCCTAGAGAGATGGTAACATCACCTTCATCTCCAGCCATATCATTTAATTTTGGGACTTGAGATGGGACATTAGGGTGGGGACAATAGGGTCATTTACTTTTCCCATTTTTCCCAGTAAATAGCCCTCTTTCCTCTTTTCAGTTTTTAAAGCTTATTTAATTTAATTGAACCATGGGGGTGTAAACTAGAGAAGATTGAAGCAGGCTGTCTGTAAATTGAGTCCAGAAGGCATACCCAGAATATTTCAAACCAGTCCTTTAAATTAAATTGTTACTATAAAATAATTCTATTTTATTAAATTTTAAAGGATGATATTGACTTTACAGAATGCAAACTTGTCTCGACAGACAGTTTAGAATCTGTAAACATGTGGCAAAATCATTGTGATTATCTTAATTATAGGTAAATATAAATATTTGTATAAAAATTATTTTAAAAATAGCTGCAAAAAAATCTTTCATCCATCTTTGTTAAATAGAAATAGTGACTCAACAATTAGCTCTTCTCTTTGACTTTCCTGCAGTGTAGCAAGAAGACAAAGCTTAAAAGATTGACTTGGCAGCATTTAACATAGATATTCTCAGTGGAAGACATTTCATATTCAGCTTGCTACTATCGTTGGTCACTGGGAATGGATGTAAAAGGAAAGAAGGGATGAATTAGCAAACTGAAAAATTAGCCCAGAGTTTAGAGAGGACCAATCTAGCTATAAATCCCAGCTCCCAGCTGTACTACTGACTGGTTATATGAAATGAGTAAGTTACTCTGAACCTGTCTTCTCACTTAAAAAATGAAAATAATACTGTGGATATTTTAAGAATGTAAGTGATGCCTCACATAAAGCCTACAACATTAAGTATTTTCAAACCATTGCTGATATCATTATCATTTTAATCATGAATTTCAGACATAGTTTTGCATTTTTGCCTCATTCAGCCACAGTTTGCTCATCTATCAGAGTTAATTCAGACCCATAATCATGGCCCTAAGCACAACTGGCATTATTTGAATCAGTGACATTTTTCTCATTATAATTCAACACATCAGAGGTTACTGTTTTTTGCAAAAAACTGTGAATGGGGGGGTGGGGGTGGGGTCGGGAACAAAAAATTATGACTTGGGATTATCTGTGCTATGTGAAGGTAGCACTGAGATGTCACCTCCCTGAGTCACAAGCAAGATCTTTTAATCCAAATCTTAGAATATCTCTAATTAAGAAAGCCTAAAGTGGTCACCTAGATAGCATATTCAAAAGCAGAGACATTACTTTGCGGACTAAGGTCTGTCTAGTCAAGGCTATGGTTTTTCCAGTAGTCATGTATGGATGTGAGAGTTGGACTGTGAAGAAGGCCAAGCGCTGAAGAATTGATACTTTTGAACTGTGGTGTTGGAGAAGACTCTTGAGAGTTCCTTGGACTGCAAGGAGATCCAACCAGTCCATTCTGAAGGAGATCAGCCCTGGGATTTCTTTGGAAGGAATGATGGGAAAGCTGAAACTCCAGTACTTTGGCCACCTCATGCGAAGACTTGACTCATTGGAAAAGACTCTGATGCTGGGAGGGATTGGGGGTAGGAGGAGAAGGGGACGACAGAGGATGAGATGGCTGGATAGCATCACGGACTCGATGGGCGTGAGTCTGAGTGAACTCTGGGAGTTGGTGATGGACAGGGAGGCCTGGCGTGCTGCAATTCATGGGGTCGCAAAGAGTCGGACACAACTGAGCGACTGAACTGAACTGAGCTGAACTGAAAGTGGTCAGCATGATTGCAAGAAGCAGTCACATTTGAGAACTGCAGGGAAGAGATAAATATGTTCAATTATACATCAAACATTAGTATGTATCATTGTTTCAAAAGAGCAGATGCACATTTTACACATTTTTGTGTAAAGAAATATGACTGTTTAAAGCAAACAAATTATGTTGTAGTGTATAAACTTGCAGACAAGAATTAAGAAGACAAGTAATAAATATATTATAGTTGGAATTTCAAAACGAATAAAATCAATCATGTAGGAAAATACCAAATGTCTAAACATTGGGTAGACCTAGGAATTAAGTTACCATACAAAAATAAATTACAGACAGATCAATGATTTAAATTTTTAAGAAAGATTGAAGAAAAAAAAACTAAACACCAATAATAACATAGAAGTATATTTTTAGGATTCACAATGGGAAGGCTTTTTTTATCCTCCTTATCAGTCAGAAATAATATAAGAAAATACTATCCCAAACAAAGTTTCTCTATGACAGAAGATGCTCTAAAGAAAATTTAAAAGGACAAATTCTGAAAATACATTTCAACATATACCAAAGGGTCAGCATCATTTAGGATGAGGTTTTGACAACATCCTGAAAACATTGCTGCTGTGAATTCAGTAATATCCCAGTCGAGTGCCAGCTCAAGCCAAACCTACCTCCATATAGGGTTCACAAAGGAGCCTCACATAAGAAACCAAGGCACCTTGAATCAAACTACCATTTCCTAACAGCTAACATCTATGCAAGCAACTAATACTGTTGCAGTTGTTTAGTCGCTAAGTCGTGTCCCACTCTTTTGCAACCCCATGGACTGTAGCCCACCAGGCTCCTCTGTCCACGAGATTTCCCAGACAAGAATACTGGAGTGGACTGACATTTCCTTCTCCAGGGGGTCTTCCTGACCCAGGGGTCAAACCTGCATCTCCTGCATTGGTAGGCAGATTCTTTACCACTGAGTCACCAGGGAAGCCTAACAAACTACGACAAATGCATTAAAAGTTGATTCAGAGCACAAGCCTTGGTCTCATTCAATCCTCCTATTCTCACCTCTCAATACTCCCCATTTCTCTATACATAATGAAGAACATTCTCAAGAATACCTACATAAAGCAAGCAAGGTAACCATGCCTGAACAGTGTCCTTAACTTGGTTTATCTGCTTTGTCACATGTAATACAAGCAGGGATGGCAAGAAACTGGCTGCCTGGCCTTGATGCCTAAAACTAGAAGTCTAAAGAGAAAAGGAAACATAGATCTCCATGATTTTAAGATATAATAATCTTATCTATTATAAATTAAGTCCAATCAATGACTCAAGCTCTAACTAGATATATTAGCAAATGTTTCTCCCTTGGAGAAGAGTGGATGACTGAAAAAGACAACACGGTGTGAGGAAGACATGGAAAAATTTTGGATCATCAGAGAAATTAAGTGGAAATTCAAGAATCCATTTTGAGAAAATTATAAACATCTCTGCTCTCAGTTAATTCCCAGACTACTCCTCATCACAAAGGGTAGGAGAGTTGTTAAGAAAATGGCCATAGAATTAGAAGCCTGTCTCCACCATGATTGTTTGTGTGGCCATGAGTACCTATCTTAAACTCTTAAGCTCATTCCTTGCCTTGTTAATTTGAAATAGTACTTTCCTCCTTGGGTCTGTAGCACTAATATCCACTAAAAGAGATGCATTAAGAAAACTGTTTTGCTAATTCATACTATTGTTTTTCTCACTGAGAAATAATCCAAATTGTAGGTTTAATGTGCTTAGCACATAGTAAAAATAAATAAGTGAACAAATGTTGTATATTTTAGTCCTCAACCATTCTTAAGAAAATGTCAAATTTCTCAGTGATGTCTTTTCACTTCTGCAATATTAACCAAACCCCCTATCCTGCTTTTATATGTGCAAAGAACCTGGCCCTACACAGTAGAGGTTCAATACATTCTTATTTCATCAATGAACCTGATGCTCAAATCTTGTGCAAGTGACCATCAGAAAGAAAAATCATTCAGCAAATGTTCTGAAAAAAAGTCTTTGACCCTAGTGACTTATCACTTTTGATTTAATGACTTATCTCCAAGGAATAAAGCATTTTATTTGGAACTTACTAAAATAGCTTTTAGTCCAAGTCCTAAGGAAGCTTTTATAACAATTGCAATGACTGTTAGATGGATTGGATTCTCTGATTTGGTTCTACACAGATCCAACCCAATCCAATGCTGCAAACTACCAAAAATTGAAAACTAGTACCAAAATATCACTGCAGGCCACTGAACATAAGTTGAAGTTTTGGAGAAAACTGGATTGGCAGAATTTTTAGACAGATAGTTTTCAAATAATTTCCAACTGTTCACTGTTAGGGCACCATAAGAGTTTCCCCCTGTTTTCTACTTCCTATACTGATACTAAACAGCAAAGGTATCATTGCTTCTAATTTAACCTGTAGGTATGTTTTCATAGTACAAAGTTTGAGTTCCTATAGCTTCAGTCTTTCGCATGATATAATGCTGCTGTTATTGACTAAGGGTTTTATAGAAAGGGAAATGTAAAGGGTATGACTGGCTTAATCAATTCATCTGTCCACAATTCACTATCAGACATGATCAGAGGTATGTAACATGGTTGTCCAAAGTCACCTTATAATTCTCCCTGTGTTCCTGAAATTTCTAACCCATTACATGAGAAAAAAACTGCCTTTTTAGCATTTTTAAGTATAATTTTATGTCTACACCTTGATTTTAGTTACAGCCAAGTCACAGAGTTGATGAACCCCAGTAGAACAAAAAGAAGTCATTCTCTATTCTAACTTGCATTATACGGCATTCTCACAAGTAACAAAAAAGTATATGGTGGCTCCCTTATTTAATGTGTGACTGCACATCTGAGTCCAATGAGAAATGCGGCAGTTCCTCATACAGCAATAGTGGCTTCCATATGTGTCATTACACGTACATAGCTCTATTTTAATTTAGAAAGATGGTTCTAACCATAAAGATAGTTGACTCACATAGGTTTCCAAACTTTAAACATTTCATTCCTTTTTAGCTACTAGAGAAATTTAAAATCTAAAAAGTTGAATTGTCAGTGAAGCAACTCATTTTTTTTTCACTCTTTCGTAACCATTTCATATTAAATGCATCTCACGTAGCAAAGCTCTTTTTCTCCCCCAGAGAATCTGGCAGCCACGAGACTTAGTTTTACCAGCATCTGTGGGTATTCTCTCAGTACCAGTCAAGTACTCTGAGAGAATAATGGAGAAGTCACTAATATTTTCTAGAAAATCACTCCAGCAGCTCATCAAAAACTTGACATAAGGAAAAATAATTTCTGAAATCTTTAAAGACTTTACTTAAATTCATTTTTTAGAGACCAAAGGGAAATCATATTTTTTAAATCTCATATAAATGAGTTCCATGGTCCATTAAAATCTTTTTGCTGTTGTATGAGTTTTTGGTAATAAAATGCATTGCTCATGAATACATTTCCAGTCTATAGGGGCCTTAAATAAAAGAGCAGGAAAAAAGAAATGGAGAATGGAAAAAGAAACTGACATTTGCCAGGTACATATATTTTACCAGGAAGATTATAATTCTGTTTTTAATCAGAGTAAAAGTACATATTTATTCATATGTCAAAAAACAAATCCATTAAAGAAAACTTGTGCATTTTTATAACATGTAATTCCCATGGCATTTCAGAAAATGGGCTGTTCTAACCCACATTGTTTCTGAAAAGTGTCAAATCAGTGACTGTATTATATGAAGCTTTTCTTATTTTTATGTAATAAGATACATCTCAAATATCAATGATTATAACTGCATGTATCCCAGAACATATTATAATGTTTCATGTTTCTTGCCTTGACACATGAAAGGGCCACTATCTAGAATATCTTCTGTCCTTCTTACTTGGCAAAACTGTTGTTAACACTTTAAACTTCAGTTCAGATATAGCTTCCTCCAGAAAAATGTCCTTGGCCGATATATTTGCATTATAAATTGTTATGAATTGCTCCATTTTCTAGGAAATATCTGTTCCCTTTACATATTTACATTGTAATCATCACACAGTAGAACACTTATTAAGGTATCTATCTTCCCTAGAAGACTAGAAAGTTGTTGCTCATAAGCACTATCCTAGACATTTTGAATGCAACACACAGAATCTAGAACATGAAATGCATCTAATAATTTTAGTCAATTGAGTTATAGAAAAACCGGAAACTTAGCATCTTGTTTAAGATTATTTTAAAGGACCTAATTTCTCGATGGGAAGTCATGAGGTAAATCTCTGCATACATTCTACTATCTTATGATTTTAAGAAGATTTATAGATGCAGTTCATTCAGTTACAACTTTCACTTTATAATTAGATTCTTATACCTAAAATTAGCCATTTATAAATGAAAATGCTCAGTAAATACTTAGATATTTTGAACTTATTCATATTGACTACTTTTAAAAAGTCATAATAGTAAACTTATCCATTTTTTCTAAATTTTCAATAATTCTCAAGTGACTAGTATAAAAGTAGAGTTATTCAAATCCAGATTATTTTTTAAATTACACTTAACAGTTTTCAACTAATAACCATCCAACAAGGGCAGGAAAAACTATGCAATATAATTCTCTTTCTCTGCTTCTTGGTACTTTTGGTCTGTAAATTGATTTTGAAAAGCACTTTTGACAAAGATCACTGATTTTCCATGCAAATTAGTGCTGCCTTTAAGCTTAACTGCACCACTCAGCCTCTGCTCCCCAGGCAAATAACAAAAGGCAGCGGAATCATCCACAAAGCTAACATGAAACGTCCCTCAGCCCATCTAACATTTCAGTACAACCACTGCTTAGAAAACCAAAAATACATCTGTGCAAAATTGCTGAAAATTTGGAACTAGCAGGACTTTCTTTCAACACTTTCATTTTATAGTAAGTCCTGATTCCCTTAAAAACATATATCAGCCTTTATTCTCTTTTGAAAGCATCATTGTTATATTAGATATCTGCTTAAGAAGATCCTTGGCAATGTTTGGAAGTTTTTTCACTTTATCTGAATTGTGTTTCACTGACCTCCCAGTGGTTCTGCTATTTCACACAGCTGGCTCTGCCTTCCATGTTCCCTTAGAGTGTGGAAATGGAAAAATGTAATGGCCATTCATATACAGAAGCCTCACTGCGAAAATTCAAGCTGTTCTCACAGCATTCATCAAGACAAACTGGTTTTCTGGCATGCCATTCTTGAAGTAGACATTACTATAGTTGTTGGTGCTTATGGGTAAGTTTCAGTCTACTCTCATCTGTTTTGACTGTTTGATTGGCAAGTTCTGTCAGTTTTATTACTTATTCATGGTTAAGAAATGGCAAAGGCAATTCTTAGTTTTCTTCAATTTATAAACTCCTTAACTAAAATTTTACTTCCCTAATGTTGCTGATTATGCAACATTCGTTGGTATACTTAACCATTGATTGCGTATTTTAAGAAACTCATTTGCTCCTGTCTTTGCCTAATGTTATGAAATCTAGTACCCACTGAAATGGGTGACTTGAGCATTGACTTTTTTCCATCCATTCATTTACTCACCAATTTAGCATTTTTTGAGGCAACATTTTCTTCAAAGTACATATTAGAAACTAACTACTTAGATACAATTTTATCTACCAAGATAAAACTATGGTGATTCTAGCTGAGAGTGACTATTCTTTGAGATAATGGCAACCCACTCCAGTGTTCTTGCCTGGAGAATCCCAGGGACAGGGGAGCCTGGTGGGCTGCTGTCTATGGGGTCGCACAGAGTCGGACATGACTGAAGCGACTTAGCAGCAGCAGCAGCAAACTAAAATAGATTGTTCCATAGGGTTTAGTTCAAAATTAAATATTGACACATGCTACAAGCGTGAAACCTGAAAACCTTATGCTAAATGGAAACTAGTTTAATAGGACCATAGATTATATAATTCCATTTATATGAGATGTCCAGAATAGGGTAATCCATTAATACAAATAGTAAATTAGTGGTTGACCAGGGCTGGGTGAAAAGGGACATATGGAGTGACCACTAATGTTCACTGATAAAAATATTCTAGAATTGAACTATTAAGATACTGTACAACTCTTCATATACTAAATATATATACATATATATAGAGAGAATTATATACTTTAAATGGGCAAATTATATGGTACATTAACTATATCTATATAAAGCTTTTATATTAACATATCAAAGAATATCTATGCTGTTAACCAGCGGCAGCTAACAAATTCTGTAATTCACATAATGAAATAATAGAAAATAAGGCTTAATAGTTTGGTTAAGGTTAGCTAGATCACATGCTTTAGGTATCATAATTGGGCTAGTGTTTGATTATATAATTATGAATAGTGTCTTCCCTAACTTAAAATTTAATAAGGTGCTAATCCTCACTGCTTGACAAATTATAAAACGCCTATCTTACTTGTACCTGCTTCAATAGCTTCTCTAAACTAATTAATTTGGAATCACCAATTACAAAGCCAAGATTCTCTAGAAAAGTAAAATTGTCTAGAAAAGCATAATTGTCTAGAAAAGTAAAACAATTTTTAAAAATGTATACTATATCTCAAGCTTTTTAAAGCAAAAAAAAAAAAAAAAGGCTATATTTTATGCAGATTTGGTTTTGTGGGAAAAAATGGGCATCTAGTTACACAAATAGTCCATTCATTTATTCTGATATTTACACATACATGCTTTATGCAAACATTGACTGAGTACTGACTGTGTCTCACACATTGTCTGTCACACTAAGGAATTCACGGTAAAGCCACTGTCCTCAAGGCACTCAGAATCCAGTGACACTACTGCTACCAGATGAATTCAGTAAACATAAGAACACAAATGCCAGTGATAATATGAGAAAAAGACATGAATAGTCTTACTACTGTCTATCACCTCCGAGGGACACTTCAGTCTCCATATGTAAAAGAGACAAAGTCACATCAGAAAGGAGGACTGGTTAACCAAAATATAAGCAATCTGTTATCACAAAAAGTCCAGTTACTTTTATCTTTGTCCACCCTTTTCAGTAGTTCTCTGACGTAAAGCATCCACATGACTAAGACAATGAAAAATGTAAAAACCAGTATTTTAATAATCCAACTGAGTCACTCTTATTCTGACTTCCAGAACCTTACTTCTTCTCATTTATATTTTGTCTAGGATGCTAAACAACCTCCCAAATTTAAAACATTTATAGAAATATAATTATCTGGATATCCATAGACAAGAATCCAGGCCAACTGCTTTAGGCCAGGCCTTCAACATCTTGAGTCTGGATTACCAAAATTGCTGCTGTCTTTCTCACTGTCTTTCCTCAATAACTAAGGTGTTATTTTTCTCTGATGGCTATCTACATTCTTTCTTTGTTTTAATTTCTAGGAGTAAATTATTATGTATCTTAAGGATTTCTTTAGATTTATCCTATTTTTAGTCATTTACTCAGAGCAGCTTTTTATTTATTTTTTAATTTTATTGGCATATAGTTAATTTATAATGTTGTGTTCATTTCAGGTGTACAGAAAGGTGAATCAGTTACACATATAGATATATTCACTCCTTTTTACACTCTACTGGGTAGAATTCCCTGTGTTATAGAAGGTCCTAATTAGTTATCTATTTTATATCAGAGCAGCTTCTTGATCCTATAGGTTCATGTCTTACCAAATTTGGGGAGTTTTCAACCATTAGTTTTGGAGTGCTCTTTCTTCTCTCCCTGAAAGACTCTGATATAACAGTGTTAGATCTCTTATCATTATCACACATATCTGAGACTCTGTTAAATTTTTCAGTGTATCTTTAATTTTTCATATTGGATAATTTTTCCTCTTCTATTTTCCAGGTCACTGATTTATCTGCCTTATCCCTGCATTTTGCTATTAAACTTCACTCAGTGAAATTTATTTTTTGGTGTTTGTATTTTCAGTTCTAAAATTTCCATTATATTTCATTTCTTCATTATATCTTGTATTCTTTGCTGAGACTTTCTATTTCTTTGCTAGCAATGTGCAGGGGTACCTTATTATAACTTCCCACATGTGGAAGTCTAAGTTCCCCACTCAGCCTTTGTTAACATGACTAGAGATGGGGCCCAGGTTTATGTTTTAGGGGTTTTCAACTGTTGTTTTGCTAGAGTACAGTGGTTATTGTCTGAAAGTTTTCTGTCTTGCTAGAGCACCACTTTCCTGTTCTTCTGGTTAGAAAAAGTAGACTTTGTTGGAACTCCTTTTTTTAAGCTGCACCCTTTGGCATCTCTGGATTTCTAGCATTTTCAGCTCCAAATACAATATATGAAGCAAAACCCAGCACTATTTCGTCTCTCAGGCTCTGTTATCACTAGGCAGTTGGACTTCTTCTCCATCTTCAAGCCTTTTGATGTTTTTCTTATACATAATGTCCAGCATTTTCCACTGTACTTAGTGAGGTGAATAGAGAAAAGTATGTCTACACCATATTTCCAGAAGCACAAGCCTGAATTTTGAAAATTTTATTTAAAAATAAAAACTTAAGAAATTTAAATCAAAATTCATTCTGTGAGGCAACCATCATCACCCTGATCCCAAAACCAGAAAAAGACATCACAAAAAAAAAAAAAAAAAATACAGGCCAATATCACTGATGAACATAGATGCAAAAATTCTAAATAAAATTCTAGGAAATAGATTTCAACAAGACATTAAAAAAAATTACACACCATGATCAAGTCAGGTTTATCCCAGGGATGCAAGGATTCTTCAATACACACAAATCAATCAAGGTGATACACCATATTAATAAATTGAAAGGCTAAAAACCACATGATAATCTCAATAGATGCATAAAAAGCCTTTGACAAAATTCAGCACTCATTTATGATAAGAAAATAAGCTCTTCAAAAAATGGGTATAGCAGGAACCTACCTCAACATAATAAAGGCCATATATGATAAACCCTCAGCAAACATTATTCTCAATGGTGCAAAACTGAAAACATTCCCTCTAAGATCAGGAACAAGACAAGGGTGCCCATTCTCACCATGATTATTCAACATAGTTTTGGAAGTCCTAGCTATGGCAATCAGAGAAGAAAAAGAAATAAACGGAATCTAGATTGGAAAAGAAGAAGTAAAACTCATTGTTTGCAAATGACAGAACACTATACATTGAAAACTCTAAATGTATTATCAGAAAGTCACTTCAGCTAATCAGTGAATTTAGTAAAGTAGCAGGATATAAAATCAATACCAGAAATCATTTGCATTCCTATACACTAACAACAAAAATCAGAAAGAGTAAGGAATCAAACCCATTTACTTGCAACAAGTATAAAATATATAGGAATAAACTTACCTAAGGAGACAAAAGAACTGCATACAGAAAGCTGTAAGACACCAATGAAAGAAATCAAAGATGACATAAACAGATGGAGAGATATTCCTGGGTTGTAAGGAATATATTCCTGTATTCCTGGGTTGGAAGAATCAATATTGTGAAAATGACTATAACACGTAATGCAATCTACAGATACAATGTGGTCCCTATCAAATTACCAGTGGCATTTTTCACAGAACTAGAACAAAAAATTATACAAGTCATATGGAGACACAAAAGACCTCAAATAGCCAAAGCAACCTTAAGAAAGA
This sequence comes from Budorcas taxicolor, assembly GCF_023091745.1. NCBI lineage: Eukaryota > Metazoa > Chordata > Mammalia > Artiodactyla > Bovidae > Budorcas > Budorcas taxicolor. Next base: position 94,448,378 of record NC_068917.1, on the reverse strand, counting down.
AGAATGGAGCTAGAGGAATCAACCTTCCTGACTTCAGACTATACTACAAAGCTACAGTCATCAAGATCATATGGTAGTGGCACAAAAACAGAAATATAGATCAATGGAACAAGATAGAAAGCCCAGAGATAAACTCATGCACCTATGGACACCTTATATTTGACAAAGGTGGCAAAAATATATAATGGGGCAAAGATAGTCTCTTCAATAAGTGGTGCTGGGAAAACTGGGCAGCTATATGTAAAAGAATGAAATTAAAACACTTCCTAACACCATACACAAAGATAAACTCAAAATGGAATAAAAACCTAAATGTAAGACAAGTGGTGGTGGTGTTTTGGTCGCTAAGTCATACCCGACTCTCGCGACCCCATAGATCGTAGCCTGCCAGGCTCCTCTGTCCATGGGATTCTCCAGGCAAGAATACTGGAGTGGGTTGCCATTTCCTTCTCTGCTAAATGGAGCTTGATGGTTTCTACCTCACTGGGCCGTGAAGGGACTCAGGAGAAACAAAGACTCCTAAAGTTCTCGACACAAGGCTTGGTACCCAGGAAGTTTTCTACACACAGTAAGTTCGCTGTGAGCAATGATCATGTAAGACTAGAAACTATAAAACTCTTATAGGCAGAAGACTGTATGACATAAAGCACAGCAAGATCCTCTATGACCCACCACCTAGAGTAATGGAAACAAAAGCAAAACTAAACAAGTGAGACCTAGTTAAACTTAAAAGCTTTTGCACAGCAAAGAAAACTATAAACAAGATGAAAAGACAAGTCTCGAAAAGGGAGAAAATAATAGCAAATAAAGCAACTAACGAAGGATTAATCTTCAAAATATACAAGTAGCTCATGCAACTCAATACCAGAAAAACAAATTCAATCAAAAAGTGGGCAAAAGACCTAAGCAGACATTTCTCCAAAGACATACAAATTGCTAATACACTCATGAAAAGATGTTCAATATTGCTCATTATTAAAGAAATGCAAATCACAACTACAATGAGCTATCACCTATGCCAGTTAGAATGGCCATTATCAAAAAATCTACAAACAATAAATGTAGAAGCTGTGGAGAAAGGGAATTCTCTTGTACTGTTAGTGGGAGTATAAATTGATACAGCCACTATGGAAGAAAATTTGGATTTTCCTTATAAAACTAGGAACAAAACTAACAAATGCCCAACAATCGCACTACTGAGCATATCCCCTGAGGAAACCAAAACTGAAAAAGAAACATGGGCCCCAATGTTCATTATAGTACTATTTACAATAGTTAGGACATGGAAACAACCTAGATATCCATGGACTGATGAATGGATAAAGAAGTTATGGTGCATATATAAATGGAATATTACTCAGCTATGAAAAGGAATGCATTTGAATCAGTGCTAGAGAGGTGAATGAACCTAGAGCCTATAATACAGAGTGAAGCAATTGAGAAAGAGAAAAACAAATATCTCATCTTAATGCATATATATGGAATCTAGAAAGACGGTACTGATAAACCTACTTTCAGGGCAGCAATGGAGATGCAAACATAGAGAACAGACTTATGGGGTGCGGGAGGGAGAGGTTGGGACAAATGGAGAGAGTAGCTTGGAAACATATACACTATCATATGTAAAATAGGTAGCCAGTGGGAATTTGCTCTATAACTCAGGGAACTCAAATCATGGCTCTGTGACAACCTAGAGGTGTGGGATGGGGTGGGAGGCAGGAGGGAGTTTCAAGAGGGAAGGGATATATGTATACCCATGACTGATTCATGTTGATGTATGGCAGAAACCAACACAATATTGTAAAGCAACTATACTTCAATTAAAAATAAATAAATTTTTTAAAAAGAAATTCAAAGACATAAAATACGATATTTGAAATTTTAGGGGAAGATCACTTTAACATTGTATTTTAACAGTTTTCTGAAAACTATAAAAAAGCTGTTGGATATGGTGAAAAATATATACTAGACAAGGACAGAAGGGTACAAACTTGACTCAACATTTCCACCCATGAACCACTGTGTTTGGATAATAATCCATAGAGATCACTCCAAATAATGTGATCTAGGTAACATACTATGTAACTGCTCTAGGAAGAAGTGTGAAAACAAAGAGGACGAGGGGATAGACAAGCCAATCACAGTTACAATAGCTTCAAACAGGTGACAAAAAAGATTTCTGAGAGAGAATTGCATCACTTCATCAAACAGCAATAGCGGAACACTAAACTAGATGAATGCCAAGTTTTAATATTCCAGAAAATTTTAATTTACATTATCATGGTCATTCTTCAATTTTAAGCCTTCTGCTTGTGTTCAATGAGTGCAAATGGGGTGATTAAAATGAAATTGGCAAAAATGTTAAGTCAGTTAAAAATAAATTTTCCCTATCACTGGTTTTTATATAATTGTAACATTAAAGTAAGATAAGACAGTTGTACAATAATTTCCCCATTTTTTTTGGAATTTGGGGAGATTCCTTTTCTTTTTAATTTCTAAATAATTTAAAATATATTTTAGCCAGGTATGTGTTGATTAACAGTTCTCTAATGAACTGGTCAATTTACTTATGATTCTATATTACTTAAAATATTTTTTTTCAGTAAACAGCAGTATCTGTTAAATTTTATATACTTAAAGGTGACTTTTGTCAAGTTGGTAAATATCAGTCTTTAAGTTATTTTGGTTTCATTAATTTTAAGTTAATTTTCAAACAAGGACAACATTACATACTGGGCTATATTTTTTAAGTGTATTTTTATTTTTTCATTTACATTTAAGCAGTTTTTACATGAAATGATCATTGCTACTTCAAGAAGAGTGATTGATTGGGAGTTTGAGGGGAGAATGGACACATGCATATGTATGGTTAAGTCCCTTCACTGTTCACCTGAAACTATCATGACATTGTTAATTGGCTATACTTCAAAACAAAATAAAAAGTTTTTTAATATAAATTTATTCATTTTAATTGGAGGCTAATTACTTTCTTAATTTATTCTTTTGGGCCTGTTCTTTTGATGACATTGGTTTTCATCTTTGTTTTTGTTGTTTTAAAATACCAGGCTCAAGATTATCTTTTAAGACAAAGTTATACTTATGAATTTGGTATTATTTTCCATCTCACAAAACTAAAATTAACTGTTAACACAGGAGCAATTGCTACTCAACTGTTTGAAATAGTGGTATATTCCCATGTTAGCACAAACACAGCCAAGGGAGTCAGTGATGCCATCCAACCATCTCATCCTCTGTCACCCCCTTATCCTCTTGCCCTCAATTTTCCCCAGCATCAGGGTCTTTTCCAATGAGTCACCTATTCCCATTAGGTGGTCAAAGTATTAGAGCTTCAGCTGCAGCATCAGTTCTTCCAATGAATATTCAGGGTTGATTTCCTTTAGGATTGACTGATTTGATGTCCTTCCTGTCCAAGGGACTCTCAAGAGTCTTCTTCAGCACCACAGTTCAAAAATGTCAATTCTTCAGCACTCAGCCTCCTTTCTGGTCCAAATCTCACATCCATACCTGACTACTGGAAAAAACATAGCATTGACTATATGAACCTTGGTTGGCAAAGTGATGTCTTGTTCTTTAAAATGTTGTCCAAGTTTGACATAGCTATTCTTCCAAGGAGCAAGAATCTTTTAATTTCATGGCTGCAGTCACAGTTCACATTGATTGTGGAGCCCAAGAAAATGAAACCTGACACTGTTTCCACATTTTTCTCATCTCTTTGCCATGAAGTGATAGGACCAGATTCCATGATCTTAGTTTTTTGAATGTTGAGTTTCAAGCCAGCTTTTTCACTTTTCTCTTTCACCTTCATCAATAGGCTCTTTAGTTCCTCTTCACTTTTGGCATTTAAGTGGTATCATCTGCTTATCTGAGGTTGTTGATATTTCTCTTGGCAATCTTGATTCCAGCTTGTGCTTCATCCAGCCCAGCATTTTGCATGATGTACACTGTTTATAAGTTAAACAAGCAGGGTACATTATACAGCCTTGATGCACTCCTTTCCTGATTTGGAACCAGTCTGTTGTTCCACGTCTGATTCTAACTGTTGCTTCTTAACCTGCATACAGGTTTCTCAAGAGGCAGGTCAGGTGGTCTGGTAGTCCCATCTCTTTCAGAATTTTCCACAGTTTATTGTGATCCACACAGTCAAAGGTTTTAGCATAGTCAATGAAGCAGAAGTAGATGTATTTTTGGAATCCCCTTGCTTTTTCCACGATCCAACGTATGTTGGCAATTTGATCTCTGGTTCCTCTGCCTTTTCTAAATCCAGCTTATACATCTGGAATTTCTCATTTCACATACTGCATTTCACATACAGCAAAATATTGCTGGCATGTGAAATGAGTGCAATTGTACAGTAATTTGAGCATTCTTTGGCATTGCTTTTTTTGGTATTGGAATGAAAGTTGACCTTTTCCAAAAATTGTTAGTGTACTAAAAATAGTAACTAGAAAAAGACAGAAATAGATAGATAATATATATATGGATGTAAGTATATAGATTTTTTCTTTTTTAATATAAATTTATTCATTTTAATTGGAGGCTAATTACTTTCTTAATTTATTCTTTTGGGCCTGTTCTTTTGATGACATTGGTTTTCATCTTTGTTTTTGTTGTTTTAAAATACCAGGCTCAAGATTATCTTTTAAGACAAAGTTATACTTATGAATTTGGTATTATTTTCCATCTCACAAAACTAAAATTAACTGTTAACACAGGAGCAATTGCTACTCAACTGTTTGAAATAGTGGTATATTCCCATGTTAGCACAAACACAGCCAAGGGAGGAAATGGCTTCATCTTATCTCATCAGACTCATCTGCAGCTCTTGAGTAGACCTAACTAAAACAATTTAATCTTCCCCATGGGTGTGACACAAAAACAAACAATAGCAATAAAACCTGATGGGATCTGTAGAGACAATCCTCAAATAAGAAACAGAGAATAAAGAAAAAAAAAAAATGGTAAAAAAAAAAAAAAAAAGATTTCCATTTGAATCTTTGTTCACATGTATCTTTCTATGTCTCCCGTTACAAAACACATTTAACATGATGATTCTCCTTGTTTTCTCTTGGAAGCAGTACCAGCCATATAACTTGTATGAAATGAAAATGAGGGTCTCTTCCATTAAAATCATTTAGAATTTCACCAAGGAGCATTAAGGAATGTAAAGGGTTCTAAGCATGGATCCCTTTAAAACCACACAGGTCACATACTCTTGAAGCCAGCTCTATAAGGAAGTATAAATCATAAAACGTATAGAATATTTGGGCAGTAAGCATTAAGATCACTATACATATACATGCTCTTTTACCTATTTTTCCCATTTCCAGGGCTCTATGTAAGAAATATCAGTTTTGTATATTTATATATAAAATATATTTGCTCCAGTGTTATTGAAATAATGGCAAATTAGAAAATTTAATAGTAGAAAAATTTTTAGCCTTTTAAAGAGACGTTAGTGATAAGATTTTATTAATGACGTTATGATATTAAGTAACAAAAATATGACAGAAATAAGCTAAAATAATATGACAAAAATAAGCTAGAAATATAGCCTGTTCTCTTTTCTCCTCCCTACCTCTACTATTTTCTTCTATGAGGTGAGGTGAGGTGAAGTCGCTCAGTCGTGTCCGACTCTTCGCGACCCCGTGTACTGTAACCTACTAGGCTTCTCCGTCTATGGGATTCTCCAGGCAAGAATACTGGAGTAGATTGCATTTTCTTCTATACACCTTCTCAAAACTGAAAGGGCATTTAGTAACATATTATTCGTGATTAACTATGAGATAGGAATTCCCTGGTGGCTCAGACAAGTAAAGCATCTGTCTGCAGTGCAGGAGACCCAGGTTCAATCCCTGGGTTAGGAAGATCCCCTGGAGAAGGAAATGGCAGCCCACTCCAGTACTCTTGCCGAGAAAATCCCATGGATGGAGGAACCTGGTAGGCTACAGTCCATGGGGTCACAAAGAGTCAGACACGATTGCACAACTTTACTCTCACTCACTCACGGGATATGAAAGGATCCCCAGGTGGCTCAGATGGTAAAGAGCCCACCTGCAATTCAGGAGACCTGGGTTCAATCCCTGGATGGGGAAGATCGCCTGGAGGAGGGCATGGCAACCCACTCCAGTACCCTTGCCTAGGGAAACCCATGGACAGAGAAGCCTGGTGGGCTACATTCCATGGGGTCACAAAAGGGTTGGACTCGACTTAGTGACTAAAGAACAACATGGGATATAAAATTATACATGATTATTATTTTCTTCTTTATAGTTTTATGAGTATTTTACATTTTCTAATAAACATTTGTTATTTTTATAACAAGGGAGAACGAAGAAGAAAATAATAAGGAAGTAAGCCTTTCACCTAAAACTGACAGTTCCTAAGCAAACAGTTGGGAACAATAAACTCTTTGAACAGTAATACAAGTGGACCTACTGCAAACATGTCACACATTCTCATGCTTTCCAATAAACCTTCCAGAGAAGCAAAGTTTAGTGCAGAAGGAAGCATTTCAGCTCAGCTTATACAGTTTCTTGGTCTATTTGCCCAGCTAGCTTTGTCCATTTACTACATCACTGAACAGATTTAGTACCATTATTTTTTAATGTACTGGTTAGCAAATTTTAGACATGAACGTACTTAATAATTTTATACAGAATACAGGCCAATGACTTAATTCCAGAACAAAGGTTTTCCTACTGTCAAAGCAATAATGATCACATGTTGACCAAGGCTAGAGGTGATGATTCAAAAATGAGTTCAGTGATTCCCTGGTGGCTCAGTGCTAAAGAAATCCCACCTGCCAGTGCAGGAGACAGGGGTTCAATCCCTGATCCAGGAAGACGCCACGTGCTGCAAAGCAACTAAGCCCATGCACAACTACTGAGTCTGTGCTCTAGAGTCCCGGAACTCCCCCTACTGAAACCTGTGTGCCTAGAGCCCGTGCTCTGCAACAAGCCTGCGCATCACAACTAGAAAGCAGGCCCCACTGGCAACAACTAGAGAAAAGCCCACACAGCAAGGAAGACCAGCACAGCCAAAAATAAACAAAAATAATTTTTAAAAAGAAAGAGTTCGGAATTTTGAAATGCCCTAGCTTGAGTCTACAGCAAAGTCTGAGACAAGGATGTGAGTAGTACAGGTAGTTTATTTGGGAGGTGATCACAGGGATTGCCTGCAGTAAAGGAGCAAGAGTGAAAAGTCGGAGGATAAACAACGAACAACAGCAAGGTATTACAGAGCTGCTTATCACTATGGGCACCTGGGATGCAACTGGTCTGGGAACTAGCTGAGGTACTGTATAGAATGCTTCTTAGAATTTGCCCACCAAAAGATAAAAAGCTGAGGCATTAAACTTCTGAACTGGTTGACAGTTTGCCTACAGGTATTAACTTCCCAATATTTCCATGGTACCTGCACACAAACTGGGCAAGACTCCCAAGGCCTTGGGGAGAGGCAAAGAGGATGTTTGAGATGGGATGCTGTCAAGGTACTCAGTACTGTTCACTATAATCGTAGCTGAGGTCAGAGGTAAGCTGAAGAAATCTAACATGGGCTCTGAAAATGTCTGTGGTTGGAAAGTAGAAATGAGAGGAAATGGAAGTATATGAGTGAATATTTTTCAAAGTGACCTTAGTGAAGATAAAGAAAGCTGAAGAGAAGTGTATCTGGTTCCAGCTGCCTGAGTGTACCAGAGGAAAGGAGATACAAAGGGCAGGATCATAGTTCTTTTATGTGAACTGTGTTCTAGCAAAAAAAAAAAAAAAAAAATCATGGGCAAATAAAGATGTTGTATATTGCATCTTGGAGGCACAAACTGAAAAACTACTCTCAGGTGCATGTGGGAATCCTCCATTTGCCATCTTATAAAAGTGAAATATCTTTTCCTTATAGATTTTTCCTTTGTCAAACATCCAAATAGTTCTACATCTTTGTATACATATCAGAACCCATTTTTAGGAACCATTCTTTGAGTGCTTCTTAAACAATCAAACCAAAAGCAATCATTAACCATAGGTCTACGCACAGTAAAGGAGCTAGTATCACCTTGAACAGTCAGGTCTTTTCTGTCAAGTCCAGAGTAGGTTATGTGATATATCCCCTCTCACCACAGCTGCCTTGGGAGAAATGTCCAGTGACCTGGAGGGACATGACAAATGCACTGCCATGAACTGTTTGGAGAGTCCCTCCTCAATGACTTCTCAGCATTTTATCCATGTCCCTGTTGTAGCACTTAACATAATCTACAGTAATGCATCTTATTACATGTCTAACCCTCCAGAAACCAGCAAGTTTCACAGTGAGAATTCATCTTATCCATCTCTGCACATACAACACCCAGCATATTGTCCAATGCAGCACAGGAGACCAATTCAAATTTACTGACCAAGTAGACAAAGTGTTTTCCCTGACTTGTGTCAAATAGATCAACACTGACATCAACACTGAGATCTGAACTTGGTTCCGCCACCACCAAGCTGGATAACCTTGAATAAGTCAACAACCTTTCCTCAATCTCATTTTTTCTCATCTTTATAACTGAGGGGGTTGAGAAGATGATCCCTAGGGTGCCTTCAAGCTCCTGCCGTCAATGATCTATGTGTCACAGCTGTTAGCTCATTAGAACGCACTGAAGGAATTCTGTCCCCAAATCCCTACCAAGCTCTCTCAAGTACCTCCAAGTACCCTGTGACTAATTGTGTGTTTATGTGTAAGTGTATAGATATGATAAGAGGGCAATTAGACTTTTAAATGAGGAGGCTAATAAGGAGGTTTGCACCTTTGTTCTCTTAAAGTTTTAAAAGCTAGTGCCTGTATTTCTTTAGAAGATTTTTTGTCATCTATCTAGTTTACATTCCATCTCAATTTCTAATCTCTAGGTTTTGATGGTCTTAGGATGCCTGTTAATCCTGTTGATAGCAAGAAGCAGCATTTGCACCAATCAAGGTACACTTCATTTTTGCAACTCTAACTTCAGGTTAAACAGTAAAGAAATAGAATTCACTCTTTCATCACACTGTAATGATATGTCAGGCACTATGCTAACTCTAAAAGCTGGAAAACAAATTAGAAATGTCTCAATGAGTTAATAAAGTGAATCCAAAACAATACTTCTAGTATTCATAAATACCTCAGGAACTATAGAATTTTATTTTAATAAATAAATGTTCATCTTTAGTACTGTTTTACTCATAGGTATTCTATAAAAACAAGATAGCAATGGAAGAAAAGGCAAATAAAAGTCATGGAATCTAGGTTCAAAGAAAGGCAGTTAATGGAAAACTATAGTTTAATGAATTGAAATCTTTGAGAAGGAAGAAACATAAAAACCTATTTTAGAATAGCAATTACATTAATCAAGTAACCTTATCCCATTTTGAGGGACTTGTAAAAAATGGTTTTTCCAAATTTTCATTCCAAATGTATACATGAATGAACTTAAGGGCATTCACTAAATCCAAATTAGATTCTCAGTCTTCTGGGTCACTAACAGAAAGTGATACACACAAAGGTGTGACAGTATCTTAAAGTGCTATGACTTAGGAATGAGGGTAAAAATGCAGTCACTATATCCCAATGACAAAGAGGGAGGTGTATGTAAACTGGCAATGGTTCTGAGTGATGGTATTGGAAAAATATAATGTGGAATCACAAAGGAGAAAATTCAGAAGTGAATGCCACAGACCAGTGGGTACATTTGCATTAAAATGAATAATTAGACAGCAACTAGGATGAATCTCCAGAGAATTAGGCTGTGAAAAAATCAACAGATGAATGGATAAAGAAACTGTGGTACATATATACAATGGAATATTACTGAGCCATAAAAGGGAATGCATTTGAGTCAGTCCTAATAAGGTGGATGAATATAGAGCCTATTTTACAGAGTGAAGTCAGAAAGAGAAAAACAGATATCATATACTAACTCACATATATGGAATCTAGAGATGGTACTGATGAACCTTTTTGCAGAGTGACAGTGGAGACACAGACATTAAGATCAGATTTGTGGGCACAACTGGGGGGTGGGGAGGAAGGAGAGGGTGGTATGTATGCAGAGAGTAACATGGAAACATACATTACAGTATGTAAAATAGATAGCCATTGGGAATTTTCTTTATGACTCAGGGAATTCAAAACCAGGGTTCCGTAACAACCTAGAGGGGTAGGATGGGGATCGAAGTGGGATGGATGTTCAAGTGGGAAGGGACATGGGTAAACCTATGGTTGATTCATGTTGATGTTTGGTAGAAACCAACACAATACTGTAAAGCAATTATCCTTCAATTAAAAATAAATTTTTAAAAAGCCAGTCCCAGAAGGGTACAATTCTGTATTATTCCATCCCTATAGCATCCTTGAGGATGGCAAATTATAGATGTGTAGTACAGATGGGTCAGTGATGCTGACCCTCTCCTTAACTGAAACTCCACCATATAATTAAAGTAGATCCTCTGTATTCCAGGCACCTAGTATCCACAGTTTCTTCATATCTGAGGTTCCTCCATACCTATGGTTCCCCATCCATAGATTCAATCGACAGAAGGTCATGCAGGACTGTGGTCTTCACCATTTAAAAAATCAGTATGTAAATAAACCTGAATAGTTGAAACCTGTGTTGTTCAAGGGTCAGCTGAAATAGTTTTCAGAGAAAGTGTATATGGACGTGTGGGGAGGGGTGAGAGGGAAGGTGAGTGTAGGTATAAAAGGACAACAGAAGGAATCCATCTGATGATAGAACTGTTCTGTTTCTTGAGTGTGGCACTAGACAAACACAAATTTTACATATGAAAAAATTGCAAAGAACTTAAATATACACACATAAGACATATACACATGTATGAGTACATATAAAATGAGAAATCTGAATATCAGTGAATTTTTTATCAATGTCAATTTACTGACTGTGATATTACACAAGTGAAGTAATATATTATCATTGGAGAAACTGGTTAATGGGAAAATAGGATTTCTTCATATTATGCAATTATGAATCTACAATCATCTTAAAATAAAAATTTATTTCCAAAAATCAATAAGAAAAGTACAAAAAATACATTAGAAAAATAACTCAAGGACTTGAACAGGCACTGAGAAAGAAATTCAAATGACAAATCCATGAAAGGTTATTATGCTTAATTAGCAAATTCAAATTAAAATGACCATTAGATATAAATATAGAGATTGACTTAAAATTAGAATATATGATAAAACTAAATGTTGGTAAGATGGGAACAGACTGAAATTTGAGGACAGTCTGAAACTGGTGAGGATATAAGTAACTAACAAATTTGGAAAACATTTTCTGATAAAATGGAAATATTCATATATTTTGACACAGAAATTCCATTCCTACACATTAGAAAAATGCCTGGTATATATGTATGAGAATGTATGCTCCCAAGAATATTCACAGCCTGGAATATTGGACTAAACCTGGAAAGAACTCAGGTATCCATTCAGAATAGAAGAGTTAAATAAACTGGAATATTTGAATGCAGTAGAATTGTATATACCAATATCAAGTATGAAAAGCCAAAAAAATAGGACACTGAAAGATGAACTCCCCAGGTTGGTAAGTGCCCAATATACTACTGGAGATCAGTGGGGAAATAATTCCAGAAAGAATGAAGGGATGGACCAAAGCAAAAACAACACCCACTTGTAGATGGGACTGGTGATAGAAGCAAGGTTCAGTGCAATAAAGAGCAATATTGCATAGGAACCTGGAATGTTAGGTCCATGAATCAAGGCAAATTGGAAGTGGTCAAACAGGAGATGGCAAGAGTGAACGTCAACATTCTAGGAATCAACGAACTAAGATGGACTGGAATGGGTGAATTTAACTCAGATGACCATTTTATCTACTACTGTGGGCAGGAATCCCTTAGAAGAAATAGAGTAGCCATCATAGTCAACAAAAGAGTCTGAAATGCATTTCAGTTCAGTTCAGTTGCTCAGTCATGTCTGACTCTTTGGGACCCCATGAACTGCAGCACACCAGGCCTCCCTGTCCATCACCAACTCCTGGAGTTCACCCAAACTCATGTCCATCGAGTCAGTGATGCCATACAGCCATCTCATCCTCTGTCATGCCCTTTTCCTCCTGCCCCCAATCCCTCCCAGCATCAGAGTCTTCCAATGAGTCAACTCTTCACATGAGGTGGTCAAAGTACTTGGATGCAATCTCAAAAGACAGAATCATCTCTTCTTGTTTTCAAGGCAAACCATTCAATATCACAGTGATCCAAGTCTATGCCCTGACCAGTAAGGCTGAAGAAGCTGAAGTTGAACGGTTCTATGAATAACTACAAGATCTTCTAGAACTAACACCCCCCAAAAGATGTCCTTTTCATTATAGGGGACTGGAATGCAAAAGTAGGAAGTCAAGAAACACCTGGAGTAACAGGCAAATTTGGTCTTGGGATACGGAATGAAGCAGAGCAAAGGCTAGTAGAGTTCTGCCAAGAGAACGCACTGGTCATAGCAAACATGCTCTTCCTACAAAACAAGAGAAGACTCTACACGTGGACATCACTAGACGGTCAACACCAAAATCAGATTGATTATATTCTTTTCAGCCAAAGATGGACAAGCTCTATACAGCTAGCAAAAACAAGACAGGGAGCCGATTGTGGCTCAGATCATGAACTCCTTATTACCAAATTCAGATTTAAATTGAAAAAAGTGGGGAAAACCACTAAACCATTCAGGTATGACCTAAATCAAATCTCTTATGACTATACAGTGGAAGTGAGAAACACATTCAAGGGACTAGATCTGATAGACAGAGTGCCTGGTGAACTATGGATGGAGGTTCATGACATTCTTTAAGGAAACAAGGTTTAAGACCATCCCCAAGAAAAATAAATGTACAAAAGCAAAATTGCTGTCTGAGGAGGCCGTACAAATAGCTGAGAAAAGAAGAGAAGTGAAAAGCAAAGGAGAAAAGGAATGATATACCCATTAGAATACAGAGTTCCAAAGCATAGCAAGGAGAGATGAGAAAGCCTTCCTCAGCAATCAATGCAAAGAAATAGACAAAAACAACAGAATGGGAAAGACTAGAGATCTCTTGAAGAAAATTAGAGATACCAAGGGAACATTTCATGCAAAGATGAGCTCAATAAAGGATGAAATAGTATGGACCTGACAGAAGCAGAAGCTATTAAGAAGAGGTGGCAAGAATACACAGAAGAACTATACAAAAAAGATCTTCATGATCCAAATAATCATGAAGGTGTGATCACTCACACACACCTAGAGACAGACATCTTGGCATGTGAAGTCAAGTGGGCCTTAGTAAGCATCACTACGAACAAAGCTAGAGGAGGTGATGGAATTCCAGTTGAGCTATTTCAAATCCTGAAAGATGATACTGTGAAAGTTCTGCACTCAGTATGCCAGCAAATTTAGAAACTCAGCAGTGGCCACAGGACTGGAAAAGATCAGTTTTCCTTCCAATCCCTAAGAAAGGCAATGCCAACTAATTCTGAAACTATGGCACAATTGCACTGATCTCACACGCTAGTAAAGTAATGCACAAAATTCTCCATACCAGGCTTAAATAATACGTAAACCATGAACTTGCAGATCTTCAAGCTGGTTTTAGTAAAGGCAAGGAACCAGAGATTAAATGGCCAACATCTGCTGGATCATCAAAAAGCAAGAGAGTTCCAGAAAAACATCTATTTCTGCTTTATTGACTATGCCAAAGCCTTTGGCTGTGGGGATCACAATAAACTGTGGAAAATTCAGAAAGAGATGGGAATACCAGACCACCTGACCTGCCTCTTGAGAAACCTGTATGCAGGTTGGACAAGCAACATGGACATGGAACAACAGACTGGATCCAATTAGGAAAAGGAGTACATCAAGACGCTTACTCCTTGGAAGGAAAGTTATGACCAACCTAGACAGCATATTAAAAAGCAGAGACATTACTTTGCCAACAAAGGTCCATTTAGTCAAGGCTATGGTTTTTCCAGTAGTCATGTATGCATGTGAAAGTTGGACTATAAAGAAAGGTGAGCCCCAAAGAATTGACGCTTTTGAACTGTGGTTTGGAGAAGACTCTTGAGAGTCCCTTGGACTGCGAGGAGATCCAACAGTCCATCCTAAATGAGATAAGTCCTGGGTATTCATTGGAAGGACTGATGCTGAAGCTGAAACCCCAATACTTTGGCCACCTGATGCAAAGAGCTGACTCTTTTGAAAAGGCCCTGATGCTGGGACTACTTGGGACACCTGATGTGAAGAGCTGACTCATTTGAAAAGAGCCTGATGCTGGGAAAGCTTGAGAGCAGGAGGAGAAGGGGATGACAGAGGATGAGATGGTTGGATGGCATCCCCAACTTGATGGATATGGGTTTGGTTAGACTCTGGCAGTTGGTTATGGACTGGGAGGCCTGGTGGGCTGCGGTTCATGGAGTCGCAAAGAGTCGGACACAACTGAGCAACTGAATTGAACTGAATATAAAGATAATTCTGAAAATCATTCAAGGTAGGCTTGAACAGTACGTGAACCAAGAATTTCCAGATGTACAAGGTGTATTGAGAAAAGGCAGAGGAACCAAAGATCAAATTGCCAGCATATGCTGGATCATAGAAAAAGCAAGAGGATTCCAAAAACATACCTACTTCTGCTTCATTCACTATGCAAAAGCCTTTGACTGTGTGAATTGCAACAGATTGTGAAAATTTCTTAGAGAAAAGTAAATACCAGACTACCTTACCTGTCTCCTGAGAAACCTGTAAGAGGGCAAGAAGCAAGCTAGAATCTGACATGGATCAACGGAGTGGTTCAAAATTGGGAAAGGAGTACATCAAGGCTGTATACTGTCAATGCTTATTTAACTGAATGCCGAATACATCAGGAGAAATGCTGGACTGGATGACTCATAAGTTGGAATCAAAATTGCTAGAAGAAATGTCAACAACCTTAGATATGCAGATGATACTACTCTAATGGCAGAAAGCATAGAAGGAACTAAAGAGCCTCTTGATGTGGGTGAAAGAGGAGCATGGAAAAGCTGGCTTAAAACTCAATATTCAAACAACAAAGATCATGGCATCCGGTCCCATCACTTCATGGCAAATAGATGGGGGAACAATGGAAACAGTGACAGACTTTATTTTCTTGGGCTCCAAACTCACTGTGAATGGGGACTGCAGTCACGAAACTAAAAGACACTAGCTCTTTGAAAGAAAAGGTATGACAAAACTAGACAGAGTATAAGAAGTAGAGACATCACTTACTGACAAAAGTCCATATGACTTTGACTTTGTGTCACTGCCTTTTAAATTGGGTCTCAGTTCAGTTCAGTCGCTCAGTCATGTCTAACTCTTTGGGACCCCATGAACTGCAGCAAGCCAGGCCTCCCTGTCCATTACCAACTCCCGGAGTCCACCCAAACCCATGTCCATCGAGTCTGTGATGCCATCCAACCATCTCATCTTCTGTTGTCCCCTTCTCCTCCTGCCCTCAATCTTTCCCAGCATCAGGCTCTTTTCAAATGAGTCAGCTCTTCACATCAGGTGGCCAAAATATTGGAGTTTCAGGTTCAACATCAATCCTTCCAATGAACACCCAGGGCTGATCTACTGTTACTCAGTAGAAGAGACAGTCAAACCAAAAGTCAAGTATTCTGTCACATTTTCTAAGCTTGTAGCATTTTAACATATTTTTATTGTGGAAATATATGTCAGATACATTTTTTAAGCTATGATTTTTTCAGTAGTCATCCACGGTTTTGAGAGTTGGACCATAACAAAGGCTGAGTGTGAAGAATCCAAACCATGGTGCTGGAGAAGATTCTTGAGAGTAACTTGAACAGCAAAGAGATCAAACCCGTCAAACCTAAAGGAAAACAACCCTGAATATTCATTGGAAGAACTGATGCAGAAGCTCAAGCATTAATATTTTGGCCACCTGATGAGAAGAGATGACTCACTGGAAAACACCCTGATCCTGGGAAAGACTGAAGGCAGGAGCAGAAGGGATTGAGAGAGGATGAGATAGTTGGATGGCATCACCAACTCAATGGACTTCAGTTTGAGCAAAGTCCAGGAAATGGTAAAGGACAGGGAGGCCTGGCGTGGTGCAGTTCATGGGGTGGCAAACAGTGAGAAATGACTTAGTGACTGAACAAAAACAACAACATATATATATATGTGTATGTATGTATATGTATATATATGTGTATGTATATGTATATATGTATATATATGTGTATATATAAACACACATATATATACACATTTATATATAACACACATATATATATGATACATGTATTATTACATATCATATATGGCCACACACCAGAAAATGTTTAAGGAGGATATCATATTAAGCTAACTATACAGGAAACAAAATAGCAATTAATGGAATTTAATATAAAGTTATAAAACAACTATCATAAGAATAAATATAAAGGTGGTATGTTTATATGCAAAGGTAGAAAGAAAAGAGCATCTTAAAAGTTAACATAGAGATTACCCACAAAGAAGTTTGGATAGGATGGGAAACAAATGGGGAGGAGGGCTGAAGCCCTCCAGTGTCCAGCAGGACATTATTTCTTCATCTTAGAGGTTTGCTTCACAATCATTAGTTGATTTATAAATATATTTTCACAATAAAAATATGTTAAAATGTTGTAAGCTTAGAAAATGTGATAGCATACTTGACATTCTGACTGTCTGTTTTACTGAATAACAGTAGACCCAATTTAAAGGCCATAACACAAAGTCAAATAAACAAAGTCAAGTCAGTTGAAAGTTATAGCATCTCTAAAAACTAAACTCTTCACTGATTAAAAGTTCTTTCTCTTCCATAGACTTTAGTTGAAGGCCAGTAGGAAAGAAAAATGGGAAGGGGAAAACAAGTGCCATCCTTCTCCCAGGCACTTGACTGCTCCTTTGAGGTGAACCAAGGTTTGTACCTATGACACCATGAATGACTCAGATGCCTTCAGGTCCATTTCTCTATGATATGTATCCTGTGTGGGGGTAGGGGGTTGAAACTACCTGACATTAAAGGAAAGATTTGGGGAGAAAAAAAATTGCTATTTGATATTTTTTAGACTCTAAGAAAATATCAAGAGCACATGGAAACAATTAGGTGTCCAAAATACAAGAATTTTTATTAAACGGTGGAGGGAGATTGAATCAGTTCAGTTCAGTCACTAATATCATGTATGACCCTCTGCAACCCCATGGACTGCAGCACGCCAGGCTTCCTTGTACATCACCAACTCCTGGAGCTTACTCAAACTCATAGCCATCGAGTCGGTGATGCTATCCAACCTTCTCATCCTCTGTCATCCCCTTTTGCTCCTGTCTTCAATCTTTCCCAGCATCAGGATCTTTTCCAATGAGTCAGTTCTTCAGGAGGCAAAAGTATTGGAGTTTCAGCTTCAGCATCAGTCCTTCCAATGAACACTCAGGGCTGATCTCCTTTAGGATGGACTGGTTGGATCTCCTTGCAGTCCAAGGGACTCTCAAGGGTCTTCTCCAACACCAGAGTTCAAAGCACCAGTTCTTCAGTGCTCGGCTTTCTTTATAGTCCAACTCTCACATCCATACATGACTACTGGAAAAACCAGTAGTTGACTAGATAGACCTTTGTTGGCAAAGTAATGTCTCTGCTTTTTACTATGTTGTCTAGGTTGGTCTTAATTTTCCTTCCAAGGAGCAAGCCTCTTTTAATTTTATCGCTACAGTCACCATCTGCAGTGAATTTGGAGTCCCCCATAATAAAGTCTCTCACTGTTTCCACTGTTTCCCCATCTATTTGCCATTAAGTGATGGACCAGATGCCATGATCTTAGCTTTTTGACTGTTGGGATTTAAGCCAGCTTCTTCATTCTCTTCTTTCACATTTATCAAGAGGCTCTTTAGTTCTTCTTCACTTTCTGCCATAAGAGTGCTGTCATCTGCATATCTGAGGTTATTGATATTTCTCCCAGAAATCTTGATTCCAGCTTGGGCTTCATTCAGCCTGGCATTTCACATGATGTCCTCTGCATATAAGTTAAATAAGCAGGGTGACAATACACAGCCTTGATGTACTCCTTACCCAATTTGGAACCAGTCTGTTGTTCCATGTGCAGTTCTAACTATTGCTTCTTGACGTGCATACAGATTTCTCAAGAGGCAAGTCAGGTGGTCTGGTATTTCCATCTCTTTCAGAATTTTCCACAGTTTATTGTGATCCACACAGTCAAAGGCTTTGGTGTAGTCAATAAAGCAGAGGTAGATGTTTTTCTCTTTCTCTCTTGCTTTTTCCATGATCCAATGGATGTTGGCAATTTGATCTCTGGTTCCTCTGTCTTTTCTAAATTTAGTTTGAAGATCTGGAAGTTCATGGTTCATATACTGTTGAAGCCTGGCATGGAGAATTTTGACCATTACTTCACTAATGTGAGATGAGTGCAATTGTGTGGTAGTTTGAGCATCCTTTGGCATTGCCTTTCTTTGGGATAGGAATGAAAACTGACTTTTGCGGTCCTGGGGCCACTGCTGAGTTTTCCAAATTTGCTGGCATATTGAGTGCAGCACTTTCACAGCATCATCTTTTAGCATTTGAAATAGCTCAACTCAAATTCCTTCACCTCCACTAGCTTTGTTCATGCTTCCAAAGGCCCACTTGACTTCGCATTCCAGGATGTCTGGCTCTAGGTGAGTGATCTCACTATCATGGTTATCGGGGTTTTGTATAGTTCTTCTGTGTATTCTTGCCACCTCTTTTAATATCTTCTGCTTCTGTAGGTCCATACTATTTCTGTCCTTTATCGAGCCCATCTTTGCATGAAATGTTCCCTTGGTATCTCTAATTTTCTTGAAGAGATCTCTAGTCTTTCCCATTGTATTTTTTTCCTCTACTTCTTTGCATTGATCACTGAAGAAAGCTTTCTTATCTTTCCTTGATAGTCTTTGGAACTCTACATTCCAATGGGTATATCTTTCCTTTTTTCTTTTGCCTTTAGCTTCTCTTATTTTCTCATCTATTTGTAATGCCTCCTCAGGCAACCATTTTGACTTTTTGCATTTTTTTCTTGGGGATGGTCTTGATCACTGCCTCTTGTATAATATCACAAACCTCCATCCATAGTTCTTCAGGCAGTCTGTCTATTAGATCTAATCCCTGATTGAACAGACATAAGTAATGTTTCCCTTTGGTTGGAGCAGTTTACAGTTTGTTTCTCCTCATCCAGAATTTTTATTTTTGATCTTGAATTTTATTCTGGTACCATAATAAGCAGTTCATGAATGTTTCTAAAATCAGTATGTTTTATTTAATAAATATTATATTTTTATTATTTTAAATGAAGAAAATTTTATGCTTTTAAATGCATTAAAAAAAAACTGGAATAAAAATAGACCTTTCTTCTTGCTTTGCATTCTAGTATATTTTTCTAACTTTCTTTTTATGATTAGAGGAATAAATAATTCAAAGAAGTGATTTGAAAAATAAAACTTAAAATCATAACTTAAGGATCAATTTAAGTCACTAAAAATATAAACAGGAATAGTCAAGCTCACCATTATTTTGACCAATGTTTAATACCAGCATCTAGGAAATGTGATCTCACCGACTTTAGACTTGTTTTGTTTAGACACTGTGATGTTGCCTCATAAAATGAGAGGTACCAGTGGGAATAGATATTCCTTAAATTACTCAATTACAGTTTTAGCCTTGGCAACTCAATTTGGAAGTCAAGCTTGATTACCATATTTAAGTGTTTATAATCCCTTCCTCCCACCTCCTCCCTTAATCCATAATTTAAGTTCTACATGTAATTTATGTGATAATTATTTGTTCATTAAATTTGCATAATTTGTAAGCTAAGGACCTGTGATATCTCTGAAAGTTCCCATTTCCCAACAACAGGAAAATAATGTAGTAGCAGTAAGGCCTATATATCCTGAATTCTCATAATCCACTGTACACAGACTCCCATGGCCAGTGCACATGTGACAAAATAGCAATTTTTACTTCAACAGAAGTCATCTGCACTGGCAATCTCTTCTCAAGTCTGTTTCCTTCCCCACTCGCTTCCAAATCTTTTATCTCCAATTCTTCCTGCTACCCAGCCCTCCTTCAACCACTGTGACTGTACTCTTTCATTACTTTCCCTTTTATAGCCAGAGAAAAGTATCTGTCTCTGATCCTCCAAATTTGCATCATCACACTCATCACATAAATGTGCATTCAAGTATGCAAAAGATCAATAAACTGAGGACAAAGACTAGGGGTGTTTGTGTGTGTGTGTGTGTGTGTGTGTGTGTAACCATGCACAAGTGTTTACTGGTGCAGATATTTAAGAAATAGATGGTCTTTCTTTCTTGGATAAGAGAAGTTTAATAAATTTATTGATGGGAGTCTCTGGGGCTATGGGAAAATGTTTACATGCCAAAAAAATATGGTACATAGTTTTGTAAGAAGGTGCAGACCCAGAGAAAATCTCACAATTCCATTATCAAATTCTGAATGCTTGAAGATTCTTCATAGAGGCTTTTTATTACTGTGGGAAACATGTGGGCTTCAGTGAAACAAATCTTGAAACCATCCTAAGTTCTGTTAAGAAATATCTGGTCTTTATCTGAGGTGCCCACTTCAGAAAGGGAAAAGTAAGCAGGACAAAAGGGATATAGTTCAGTTCAGTTCAGTCGCTCAGTCGGGTCCGACTTTTTGCGACCCCGTGAATTGCAGCACGCCAAGACTCCCTGTCCATCATCAACCTGCGGAGTTCACTCAAACTCATGTCAATGGAGTCAATAATGCCACCCAGCCATCTCATCCTCTGTCATTCCCTTCTCCTCCTGCCCCCAATCCTTCCCAGCATCAGTCTTTTCCAATGAGTCAACACTTTGCATGAGGTGACCAAAGTACTGGAATTTCAGCTTTAGCATAATTCCTTCCAAAGAACACCCAGGACTGATCTCATTTAGAATGGACTGGTTGGATCTCCTTGCAGTCCAAGGGACTCTCAAGAGTCTTCTCCAACACCACAGTTGAAAAGCATCATTTCTTCGGCACTCAGCTTTCTGCACAGTCCAACTCTCACATCCATATATGACCACTGGAAAAACCATAGCCTTGACTAGATGGACCTTTGCTGCCAAAGTAATGTCTCTGCTTTTTAATATGCTGTCTAGGTTGGTCATAACTTTCCTTCCGAGGACTAAGCGTGTTTTAATTTCATGGCTGAAATCACCAACTGCAGTGATTTTGGAGCCCCAAAAATAAAGTCTGACACTGTTTCCACTGTTTCTCCATTATTCCCCATGAAGTGATGGGACCAGATGCCATGATCTTCATTTTCTGAATGTTGAGCTTTAAGCCAACCTTCTCACTCCCCACTTTCACTTTCATCAAGAGGCTTTTTAGTTCCTCTTCATTTTCTGCCATAAGGGTGGTGTCATCTGCATATCTGAGGTTATTGATATTTCTCCTGGTAATCTTGATTCCAGCTTGTGCTTCTTCCAGCCCAGCGTTTCTCATGATGTACTCTGCATATAAGTTAAATAAGCAGGGTGACAATAGACAGCCTTGACATACTCCTTTTCCTATTTGGAACCAGTCTGTTGTTCCATGTCCAGTTCTAACTGTTGCTTCCTGACCTGCATACAGGTTTCTGAAGAGGTAGGTCAGGTGGTCTGGTATTCCCATCTCTTTCTGAATTTTCCACAGTTTATTGGGATTCACACAGTCAAAGACTTTGGCACAGTCAATAAAGCAGAAATAGATGTTTTTCTGGAACTCTCTTGCTTTTTCCATGATCCAGCAGATGTTGGCAATTTGATCTCTGGTTCCTCTACCTTTGTTAAAACCAGCTTGAACATCTGGAAGTTCACTGTTCACGTATTGCCTAAGCCTGGCTTGGAGAATTTTGAGCATTACTTTACTAGCATGTGAGATGACTGTAATTGTGTGGTAGTTTGAGCATTCTTTGGCATTGCCTTTTTGGGGGATTGGAATGAAAATTGACCTTTTCCAGTCCTGTGGCCACTGCTGAGTTTTCCAAATTTGCTGGCATATTGAGTGCAGCGCTTTCATAGCATTATCTTTCAGGTTTTGAAAAGGGATATAACTAATGTTTTTTTCTTAAAAATTTTCTATCACATTAAACAATTTTTTCTTCAGCCTTTGTATTATTTCTGTAATTGTGATACACCTTACAACTGATATGAACATTTAATGGGGTAGTGTTGTTTTTCTCCAAAATCTATACCCTGATTGGTGGCCATCTCACAATATCCAGTACCTTAAAATTGAAGAATATGCTGTTTATATTTTTTTAGAATTTTCTCTATTAAAGTTATGGCTTCACAAAAGTCATATTTCCTCACTGCATCTGGTGATGTGACTACAGAGATAAACACATGCAAAGATGTATAAAGAAAAAAAATTGATACTGTCTTCCTAGTTCCCCCTCGTGAAGTTACCAGCATTAGCGATGTACTGATATTCTTTTACGTAACCAGGGC
This sequence comes from Budorcas taxicolor, assembly GCF_023091745.1. Taxonomy (NCBI): domain Eukaryota; kingdom Metazoa; phylum Chordata; class Mammalia; order Artiodactyla; family Bovidae; genus Budorcas; species Budorcas taxicolor. The sequence continues at coordinate 94,425,863 of NC_068917.1, read as the reverse complement.
AGCTCTGACATAGTATAGTACAGGCTTTCAGGCTGTGATAATTTTAACAAAATAAAATCATATTACCTTATGTAATTTTCTTATTTAAAAAGCATCATGGATATCACTTATGGTTAATAAATAAATCTCTACAATGTGTGTGTGTGCTCAGTTGTGTGCAAGTCTTTATGTCCCCATGGAATGTAGCCTGGCATGCTTCTCTGTCCATGGAATTTTCCAGGCAAGAATACTGGAGCGGATTGCCAGTTCCTTCTCTAGGGGATTTTCCCAACCCATGGATCAAATCCCAGTCTCTTGCATCTTCTGCATTGGTAGGCAGATTCTTTACCAGCTCACTATTTTTAAATATCTATCTGGTAATCTGCAGCATAGATGTGTCAGAATTTATTAATCCATTTCCTCGATTCAAGTAGTTTCCAGTTTTTCTTTGTGCCAGCTTCCAGTAATTTTTCAATACCTATTGATGGCTATACCAATGGCTTCATATATCAGTGCCCTTATTTCTAAAAGCTGCTGCTGCTGTTAAGCCACTTCAGTCGTGTGGGACTCTGTGTGACCCCATAGACGACAGCCCATCAGGCTCCCTTGTCCCTGGGATTCTCCAGGCAAGAACAGTGGAGTGGGTTGCCATTTCCTTCTTCAATGCATGAAAATGAAAAGTGAAAGTGAAGTCGTTCAGTCGTGTCCTACTCTTAGTGACCCCATGGACTACAGCCTACCAGGCTCCCCCATCCATGGGATTTTCCAGGCAAGAGTACTGGAGTGGGATTGCTGGATTAAATATGTGCATAATAATTTTAACATATATTTCTAGATAAATTTCCCCAGATGTTTTAGATTCATACTGCCATCAGCAGCATTATGAAAGGGGCCACTCCCTCACAATCTCACCAGCATTCTTGTGATTACTCATTTCAATTTTTTCCAGTATAATGGATAAAAGTGTTCTCGTACTCTAATTTTCATTTTCCTTATTAATAGTAAGATTAGGCATTTTTCCACATATGTCCTGACCATTTGGGTATCATCTTTTATCTCTAGGCTATTTTTCTACTGTGTTATCTTTTTTCATGTAAAACAATTTATAAGATCTTATTTTTCAGTAGGAATATTTATTTTTTTGTCAGTAACATATGTTGCAAGCATTCTTTGCAGTTTACCATTTTCTGTAATATAGCTGAAATAATTTTTATATAGGAAAATATGGAAGCTATCCCTCAACCTGAGGTTAGAGTCTTTTAGATTTTCATTTATTGTTTTCAAGTGTTTTATTTGCCTACAAAATTCTGCATAGTCAAAGCTACGTTTTTTCCAATAGTCATGTATGGATGTGAGAGTTGGACAATAAAAAACACTAGCACCAAAGAACTGATTCGAACTATGGTGCTGGAGAAAAGTCTTGAGAGTCCCTTGGATAGCAAGGAGATCAAACCAGTCAATCCTAAAGGAAATTAACCCTGAATATTCATTGGAAGGACTGATGAAGCTGAAGCTCCAATACTTTGGTCACCTGCTGTGAAGAGCCAACACTTTGGAAAAAAAACCCTGATGCTGGGAAAGATAGATGGCAAGAGGAGAAGAGGATGACAGAGGATGATATGGTTGGATGGCATCACCAACTCAATGGACATGAATTTGAGCAAACTCGAGGAGATAGTGACAGATAGAGAAGCCTAGTGTGCTGCAGTCCAAGGGGTCACAAAGAGTTGGACATGACTGAGTGACTGAACAACATTTTTATTTACTTTTTTGCTTTATTGAGGTATAATTTACATGCAAGAAAATTCACTTATTTTGAACATACAGGTTGAAAAATTTTGATAATTGTATGTAGTCACATAACCTCTACCAAAATCAAGCTGTTGAACAGCTCCATCATCCTAAAATGTTTTCTCACACCACTTCACAATAGATACCCTTTCCTGACCCTTGACCACATTCTGCTTCCTCTCACTACAGCTTTACCTTTTCCAGGATTTTGTATTAATGGACTCACAGAGTACATAGTCTTTCATGTTTGTCTTCTCTCATATGTTTGAGTGGCATCTGCATTTTCAAATATGTTAATATCCACTTCATTTTTATTGCAGAGACAATCTGGATAATTCACAACTCGAATTTGTAACTACCGGTTAATTGATATTTGAAATTATTCTAGTGTTTGGTTAGGTCAAAAATCCAGAAATAGCCAAATTAAAATTTCTATATCTATAAATATTATTTAGTAAGAGTTTATTGTGTATATAAAAATTTCACAAGCTGGGAGCTTCTAACTTTGAAGACTGATAAGAAACTCAAGGCATGAAGTTATAGGATGGCTTATAAAGTGAAAATGAGGAAGCTGTTAGCCTTCACAACAACTGGTTATTACAATGGGGGTTTCCAGATGGCAAGGGATTGGTTGAAAGTGATTATTTCCTACCAGTTTTAGGAAGATGACCTAAATTTCTTCTATGACTGTCAGAGACATTTACAAGACATAACCTTAAGTCCTGCTTATGTTCATGAAATGAGCTAGATTTAGTTTTGGTTACATGGCTTAAATGGTTTTGTCTGCTCAGGAATTATCAAGCCAGGCCTTCATTTTGTATTTAATTTTAACAGTTAGTATGTGTAATATTATATGACATTATTATAGTATTATTATATATTAAAAGATTATTTATGAAAATGTAAAAATCTCTGAGTAAAAGACTTCATATGAACATACCCTTTTCATTTCTCCTGAATAAATATCTAGATTTAAGATTACTGGGATATATGGTAAGTGTATGTTTAATTTTCTAAAATGCTGCCATATTGTCTTTCAAAGTAGCCTTGCTATTTTGCCTTCTCAACAGAAATGTACAGTTTCCAGTTTCACATTCTGGCCAGCACTTGATATTGTCAATTTTTTTTTTCATTTTAGCCATTCAGATGATGTCCAGTTGTTTCTTATTGTGATTTTTATTTGGATTTACATGATTAATAGTGACCTTGAGCATTTGTAAAGTGTGTATCCAAAGCTTTTCCCCTTTAAAAAAAAATTAGATTGTTTTCCTCAAGTTGTAAGTGTTCTTAGTACATTTCTGAAGGCAAGTCCCCTGTAAGAAATATGTTTTGCAAGTATTTTCTTACAATCTATGGCTAGTCTTTTCATTTACTTAACTTTCACAGATCAAAGGCTTTAATTTTGATGAAGATATTTTATTAATTTTCCTTTTTTTTCTTTTCACCATATTTAAGAAATCTTTGTCTACTCCAGTGTCACAAGGATTTTATTATGTTTTCTTCTAAATTTTTAATAGTTTAAGTTCTTATAGTTAGATCTCTGACCCATTTTGAGCTAACTATGTGTATGGCATGAGGTAGCAATTGAAGTACATATATCTATACAGATAAAGCTAGTTGTTCTGGCTCTAATTTTCAAGTTGAAAATTCATCTGGAATTTTATGTATTATGAAGCAGGACTCTAGCTTAATTTTTTTCCTGATGGATAATCAATCATGCCAATACTTTTCTATCATCGAAGTCTGAAATATTATGCTTACTATTTCTTAAGTTCCTATTCATAATTGTAACTATTTCTAGAGTTTATTCTTTTCTACTGATTTGGTTTATTTTTGTAATTATAGTCTGAAACTGTTTAGTCTTAAGCTGTTTCTGTTTCTGCTTTTTCTCATTTCATTAGGTGGCATTACTATCTACCTAACTGGTCAAGCCAGTAACCTAGATTGCTGTTTGTTGGCGTTGTTTACTCACTAAGTCATGTCTGACTCTTTTGCAACCCAACAGACTGTAGCCTGCCAGGCTCCTCTCTCCATGGGATTCTCTCAGAAAGAATACTGGGATGATAGCCATTCCCTTTTCTAGGGGATCTTCTGGATTCTTGGATGGAACACCCATTTCCTGCACTGCAGGTGGGTTCTTAACCACTAACCTACCTAGAAAGCCTAATAACAAAGGTACTTGCATTTATATCTCTCTTTTGCTCACCCTTACAATCAGTCTAGCACCTTCCCCTCCATTTTAAAACTCCATCTCCACACCTAACAGAGTCATCAAGGCTTCCATGATTTTTTTTTGCAGCATCTTTTCCATACCCACTAACTCTACCCACACTGGCCATCTTTCTGTCCTTTGTCCATCCAAGTATGTACCCATCCCAAGACCTCTGAGTATGTTATTCCCTCTGCCTAGCATAATCTTGTTTTGACATAACTATCTCTTTTGCATCTTTCAGGTCAAATTATAATTCAAATTTTTGGAAATATCTCATATATAAGGTCCCCCTGACTATAATCCTTCTATTGCTAGTTTGAGTCTGAGGTGGGTCCACACCCAGAAATATGAACACTTACTGAACTGCACATGGGCAGCATCTACTGAAATCAGACACTGGATCTTTCCATCACTGAATGATCTCTCCCCATCTTTGTAAAGTGTGAGCCAGTAGCCAACATCAGGATTGTTGTTCAGTGGAAAAAAAAAAAAAAAAAAACAGCAAAGGATTCAGTTCAGTGTAGTTCAGATGCTCAGTTATGTCCGACTCTTTGTGACCCCATGAACCACAGCACACTAGGTCTCCCTGTCCATCACCAACTGCTGGAGTCTACCCAAACCCATGTCCATTGAGACAGTGATGCCATCCAACCATCTCATCCTCTGTCGTCCGCTTCTCCTCCTGTCCTCAATCTTTCCCAGCATCAAGGTCTTTCCAAATGAGTGGAAAGTATTGCATCAGGTGGCCAAAGTATTGGAGTTTCAGCTTCAACATCACACCTTTCAATGAACATCCAGGACTGATCTTTAGAATGGACTGGTTGGATCTCCTTGCAGTCCAAGGGACTCTCAAGAGTCTTCTCCAACACCACAGTTCAAAAGCATCCATTCTTCAGTGCTCAGCTTTCTTCACAGTCCAACTCTCATATCCATACCTGACAACTGGAAAACCATAGCATTGACTAGATGGACCTTTGGCAAAGTAATGTCTCTGCTTTTTAATACGTTGTGTAGGTTAATCATAACTTTCCTTCTGAGGAGTAAGCATCATTTAATTCCATGGCTACAATCACCATCTGCAGTGATTTTGGAGGCCCCCAAAATAAAGTCTCTCACTGTTTCCACTGTTTCACCTTTATTTGCCATAAAGTGATGGGACCAGATGCCATGATCTTAGTTTTCTGAATGTTGAGCTTTAAGCCAACTTTTTCACTCTCCACTTTCACTTTCATCAAGAGGCTCTTTAGTTCTTCTTCATTTTCTGCCATAAGGGTGGTATATCTGCATATCTGAGGTTATTGATATTTTTCCTGGCAATCTTGATTCCAGCTTGTGCTTCCTCCAGTCCAGCATTTCTCATGATGTACTCTACATATAAGTTAAATAAGCAGGGTGGCAATATACAGCCTTGACGTACTCCTTTTCCTATTTGGAACCAGTCTGGTGTTCCATGTCCAGTTCTAACTGTTGCTTCCTGACCTGCATACAGGTTTCTGAAGAGGTAGGTCAGGTGGTCTGGTATTCCCATCTCTTTCCTAATTTTCCACAGTTTGTTGTGATCCACACATTCAAAGGCTTTGGCATAGTCAATAAAACAGAAATAGATGTTTTTCTGGAACTCTTGCTTTTTTGATGATCCTGCGGATGCTAGCCATTTGATATCTGGTTCCTCTGCCTTTGCTAAAACCAGCTTGAACATCTGGAAGTTCACAGTTCACATATTGCTGAAGCCTGGCTTGGAGAATTTTGAGCATTATTTTACTAGTGTGTGAGATGAGAGCAATTGTGCAGTAGTTTGAGCATTCTTTGCCATAGCCTTTCTTTGGGATTGGAATGAAAACTGACCTTTTCCAATCCTGTGGCCACTGCTGAGTTTTCCAGATTCGCTGGCTTATTGAGTGTAACACTTTCATAGCATCATCTTTCAGGATTTGAAATAGCTCAACTGGTATTCCATCGCCTCCACTAGGTTTGTTTGTTGTGATGCATCATAAGGCCCACATGACCTCATATACCAAGATGTCTGGCTCGATTGAGTGATCACACCATCATAATTAACGGGGTCGTGAATATCTTTTTTGTACAGTTCTTCTGTGTGTTCTTGACACCTGTTCTTAATATCTTCTGCTTCTGTTAAGTCCAAACCATTTCTGTCTTTTACTGAGCCCATCTTTGCATGAAATGTTCCCTTGATGTGTCTAATTTTATTGAAGACATCTCTAGTCTTTCCCATTCTATTGTTTTCCTCTATTTCTTTGCACTGATCTCTGAGGAAGGCTTTCTTATCTCTCCTTGCTATTCTTTGAAACTCTGCATTCAAATGGGCATATCTTTCCTTTTCTCCTTTGCTTTTGCTTCTCTTCTTTTCACAGCTATTTGTAAGGCCTCCTCAGACAGCCATTTTGCTTTTTTGCATTTCTTTTTCCTGGGAATGGTCTTGATCCCTGTCTACAGTAGAATGTCACAAACCTCCGCACATAGTTCATCAGGCATTCTATTAGATCTAGTCCCTTAAATCTATTTGTCACTTTCACTACATAATCATAAGGGATTTGATTTAGGTCATACCTGAATGGTTTAGTGGTTTTCCCCACTTTCTTCAATTTAAGTCTGAATTTGTCAATAAGGAGTTCACGATCTGAGCCACAGTCAGCTCCAAGTCTTGTTTTTGCTGATTGTATGGAGCTTCTCCATCTTTGGCTGCAAAGAATATAATCAATCTGATTTCTATGTTGACCATCTGGTGATGTCCATGTGTGGAGTCTTCTCTTGTGTCGTTGGAAGAGGGTGTTTGCTATGTCCAGTGCATTCTCCTGGCAAAATTCTGTTAGCTTTTGTCCTGCTTCATTCTGTACTCCAAGGCCAAATTTGCCTGTTACTCCAGTTATTTGCATTCCAGTCCCCTATAATGAAAAGGACATCTTTTGGAGGTGTTAGTTCTAGAAGGTTTTGTAGGTTTCATAGATCTGATCAACTTCAGCTTCTTCACCATTACTGGTTGGGGCATAGACTTAGATTACTGTGATATTGAATGGTTTGCCTTGGAAACAAACAGAGATCATTCTGTCATTTTTGAGACTGCATCCAAGTACTGCATTTTGGACTCTTTTGTTGAGTATGATGGCTACTCCATTTCTTCTAAGGGATTCTTGCCCAAAGTAGTAGATAAAATGGTCATCTGAGTTAAATTTACCCATTCCAGTCCATCTTAGTTCACTGATTCCTAGAATGTTGACGTTCACTCTTGCCATCTCCTGTTTGACCACTTCCAATTTGCCTTGATTCATGGACCTAACATTCCAGGTTCCTATGCAATATTGCTCTTTATTGCACTGAACCTTGCTTCTATCACCATTCCCATTCACAACTGGGTGTTGTTTTTGCCTTGGCACCATCCCTTCATTCTTTCTGAACTTATTTCTCCACTGATCTCCAGTATCTTATTGGGTACCTACCGATCTGGGGAGTTTATCTTTCAGTGTCCTATCATTTTGCCTTTTCAAACTGTTCATGGGGTTCTCAAGGCAAGAATACTGAAGTGGTTTGCCATTCGCTCCTCTAACGGACCACGTTCTGTCATTCCTCTCCACCATGAACCCCCCTCCCCCCACCCCATCTTGGGTAACCCCACACGGCATGGCATACTTTCATTGAGTTAGACAAGGCTGTCATCCATGTGATCAGATTGGCTAGTTTTTAAGGATTTAAATGATTTAACTTGATTTAACTGATTACTGCTCATCACAGTGCTCATTAAAATGCCTTCTGGAATATCACAGACTCAGAATATAAGAATATCTCTGGGGTCACCATCAGATGAGGAGCAGGAGGTTCTGTGACCACTATGGCATGTTCCTAAATAGCAGCCTACTGTACATAAATATTCACTTAGGTCTTGGAAAGTGTCATAGTGGTGCTAATGGTCAAGAACTAGCCTGCCAATACAGGAAACATAAAAGACCTGAGTGTGAATTCTGTGTCAGGGAAGTTCCCTTGGAGAAGGAAACGGGAACCGACTCCAGTATTCTTGCCTGGATAATCCCATGGGCAGAGACTGGTGGGCTACAGTCCATAGGGTCGCAAAGAGTTGGACACAACTGAAGCGACTTAGCACACCTGAAAAGTGCACCTAGAGAAGTTAATACAACTGACAAATAGGCCCACCACACATGGGGAGGGGATCTCTAGGAGGCCTGGGCATCTTCCATAGAGAATGGTCATATTAGGCTTGCTTGCCCACTCTATATTGACTGTGTGTGTGTATTGCTTCATTCATCCTGATTCCACTTCTCCAGGGTGGGTGTGGGTGTGTGCGGGGGTTTCACTCATTCTGAATCCTCTTCTCCAGGAACTGTGTATTCAGAATGTGCCACAGCTGCAGCTGCCACTGTTCTCGTTGCTGTGACGACTCTTAGCAATTTGTTATTGTTCCGTGTAAGAGTGAGCCCTAGGGTACACCTTCTCCACTAAACTTCTCCCTCAAGCTCTAAATGCCATTTGACTCATTTTCCATTACAATCATCAGAGGACCTTTAGCAATTCTAAGGGAGTTATTACTTTCTTTCACATCTTTTCTCAAATATCTGATTGCAATTCAGCTCTCCAGAGAAAATCCAAGCTGCCTCTTTAATCCTTGTGAAGAAAAAGGGTGAATTTTACCCCAGATTCATCATTTTAAAGCTGAATGGCTCCTTGAATACATCCTAATTATGTCTCCACATTTTACACATGAAAAAAACGTGTCTGATGTGCCCAGGACAAGATCTGGTATGCACAGCAATCACTGAAAAGTGCATTCAGTGAATGAATGAAGTTTAGGGAATCTAGATTTCTCCCAGATCATGGCAATAAGTCTGTAGCCAAACAAAAATTAGAATGAGGAGTCTGATGGCTGCAGTACATAAGGTTGCAAGGAGGTGAACAAGACTGAAGCAACTTAACATGCCTGCATAGATTTTCTCAATCCAAAATTGAGCCCTTTTATAAAAACTAATGAATTATATTTATTTATTGAAATAATCTAAAGAAAATACTTGTATATTTAAAGATCTACCTTAAACGTTTTGTAACATCCTTGCTTAAAGCTAAAGATAGCCTTTAAAAAGTAGTCTATTTATGTAGCACAATAAACACAAAGAATGCACCTAATTCAATTTTCAAACATCCTTATTCAGGTATAGTTGATATATAAGAAACTGGACATATTATACAGAGTGAAGTAAGCCAGAAAGAAAAACACCAATATAGTATACCAATGCATATATACGGAATTTAGAAAGATGGTAATGATAACCCTGTATGCGAGACAGCAAAAGAGACACAGATGTATAGAACAGTCTTTTGTACTCTGTGGGAGAGGGAGAGGGTGGGATGATTTGGGAGAATGGCATTGAAACATGTATAATATCATATATGAAACGAATTCCCAGTCCAGGTTTGATGCATGATACTGGATGCTTGGGGCTGGTGCACTGGGACAACCCAGAGGGATGGTACGGGGAGGGAGGAGGGACAGGGGTGCAGGATGGGGAACACGTGTACACCTGTGGCTGATTTATGTTGATGTATGGCAAAACCAATACAATATTCTAAAGTAATTAACCTCCAATTAAAATAAATAAATATATATTAAAAAAAGAAACTGGACATATTTAATGTGTACAACTTAATAAGTTTAGAGATCTATTTATACACCTCTGAAACCTGACCACAATCAAGGGATAAGTATCACCTCCAAAACTTCCTTCTCACTCAGTCATTCTTTTTGTTTGGTTGGTTTTGGTTTATTTTAAAAATATAGCATGAGACCTACCCTCTTAGCAAATGTTTATCTGTGCAATACAGTATTGTTAACTATAGGTGCTATTACTGTACATTAGATCTCTATGACTTATTCTTGCATAACCAAAACTTGGTACCATTTGACTTATACTTCCCTGTTTCCCAGCACCCCCCACCAGGCCCTGCAACTGCCATGATCCCTTCTGCTTCTATGAGTTTGACGATTTTAGATTCCTCATAAAAGTAGTATTATGTAGTATTTATCCTGTGTCTGGTTATCTCAGTTAGTATAACGTCCTCTAGGTTCAGTCATGTTGTTGCATATGGAAGGGTTGATTTTTTTCAAGACTGAATCATATTTCATTGCATGTATATACCACATTTTCTTTAACTGTCATCTGTTGATGAACACTTTGGTTGCTTCCATGTCTTGGCTACTGTGAATAATGCTGCAAAGAAGATAGAAGTGCAGATATCTCTTAAATCCTGATTTCAAACATGTTCACTCTATTTTAATATTTTGAAGACCCACCATACTGTCTTCATAGTGGCTGTACCAATTTGTATATCCACCAACAGTGCAAGGGTTCCCATTTGTTTCCATCCTTACCAGGATTTGTTATCTATTGTCTTTTTGATGACAGTCATTCTAACAGATGTGAGGTGATATCTCATTGTGGTTTTGATTTGCATTCCCCTCATGATTAGTCATGTCATGCTCCTTTTCATGTGCCTGTTGGCCCTTTTCATGACCTCTTTGAGAAAGTATCTATTCAGTTTCTCTGCCACTTTTTTAATCAGGTTGTTTTTTCTGTTTGCTTTTTTACTATTGAGTTGTATACATTTTTATGTATTTTTATATTAATATCTTATCAGATATATGACTTACAAATGTTTTCTTCCATTCTATAGGTTACCTTTTCATTTAATTGTTTATTTTGTTATGCAAAGACTTTTTAGTTTGATATAGTCACACATAATATGCGTTTTGTTTGTGCTTTTTATGTCATATCCAAAAAAATATTGCCAAGCTCAATGTTTGAAGGTTTTTCTCTGTGTTGTACAATTTCAGGACCAAAGTTTTATTTTGTTGTATTATCTGTTTGTTCGGTCCAATGGTGAAGATATAATCCCATTTTTTACTAAGTTGCACCAATAATGTGTCATCTAAAATTTCCACATTCCTAAGGTGAGTGCAGAATTTAAAAATACTTTTGAAACAATTTAAGAAAAAGTTTTCTAGATTTGTACAATCTTACCAATATTTTAGAGCTGTATTGTTCACACCTAAGTTTTTAGGGAGCTGACTTTATTGAATTTTTCCAAGCGTTTTGATTTTTAAAAAATTGTAAGTGTTCTTATGCTTTCTGAAGATTTACCTAGTATATAAAACATTTAATGTATACAGTTTGATAAGTCTGAACATGTACATATACCCATGATACACCATTACAACAATAAATTGATTTTAATAGAATCTACAATTTTCCTTGTGCATTTGTATACCATCAGTCAATACAATATATAATTATATTACAGAATTATACTAAAAAATGACTGGAATAAATAGAATTATGAACACACGCAACTTTATGTTGATCAGCAAACAACTCAAAAGGTGGGAGCGGTAGTAGTAAGCACTCAGCCAACCATATGTATACCTGGGGCATCTATCAGTAAATTTTGCAGATGGAATGGATAGATGGGTTAATCTAGAAATCTGATTAAGTAGAAATCAGTTAAGGGATCTAGAGGCAGAGATATTTGTCTGACTTTCCCATAGTGCAGTCATTTGATTGGGTTACTCTAAAGGACCCATGCCTACACTGAGAAGTTAAAAGGATTTTCTAAGGTGCTGATCTGGAAAAGAAGCTTCTTATTGAAGCCACTTGCCATTTACCAGGTTGTTCCATTGTTCTGACCTCTTCATTTCCCCATAAACTGTCAATAAAATGTAACACAAATGAAAAAACTAAAAGATAAAATATTAAATATTAAAATACTCACATGGTAAATGTTTCATTGAAGGTCAAGTAAAGCTAGACTTAAACTGAAAGTGATGAAAAACATCAAGATAAATGGAGTAGAATGCATGCAATTTGACCTGTTTTACATTAGGGTGCTTAAAAGTATTCATCAGAAAATAAAATTTAAAAAGAATGTAGTCCCAGGCAGAAGACCTCCAGCGTAGACTCAAGTTTATCACAAAGGACCCAGGCCAGAAGCTGATAAGTAACATAATTTCCTGAATCATATAAATTTTGAACTATGTATTTGTATTTTTGGTACATAGTGATAAGAAAAATAAAAAATGATCTGTGCCATCAAGAATATACAACCTAGTGGAAAAAGAAGATGGATTTATATCAGTGGTATAGGACCTGCCTTAGGGCAAATGCCAAACTAGACCCAATATATCCAAAGTCACATGTCTATATGAATGAATAATTGATAAACAGAGTAAAAGAATCACTCAAAATTATATACATAAATCATCTTGAGGAAAGATTAAAAGCCAAAAATAAGAGTATTTTAATTCTAGATGTCTAACAGTAGAATTCCAATTTGCCAGAATTAGTAAGACTTACCTCAAGACTCCTGACTGCTAAAAATGTCTCTGAGCTGTTTTTCACATAACACAAGTTTTATGAAGCTATGTACGTACCCTCAATAACAAAGAGGAAAATTAAAATCTTGCCTTCAATTGAAATTCCCTTAATTATGGATACAGTTTAACCAGAAACTGATTGCATTGATTGTTTGTATTAATAACAAATAGATAGGCTCATTATCACTTAAAAATGGAATTGGGGGTAAATAATGGGCTTTCCTGGTGGCTCAGATGGTAAAGAATCTTCCAGCAACACAGGATACCTGGGTTCAATCCCTGGATCAGAAAGATTCCCTGGAGAACGGAATGGCTACCCACTCCAATATTCTTAGCTGGAGAATTCCATGGACAAAGAAGCCTGGCTGGGGTTGGGTGGCGGGGGGTGGGGGGGGGGGTTGGGGGGGGGGGGTGTACAGTCCATGGGATTGCAAAGAGTCTGACATGACTGAATGACTAATACAATGCCTTATAAAATATGAGGTTTAAAGAGCAAACAATAAAAATGATTGAGAAAATCTACCATAGACCAAGTGTGTCTTTACTCAGAATCAATCTAGACTACCATTTTTTCTCATATTTATCTCAGTAGTAGTCTTCTAAAGAATGCCCTGTATACTCAATTAAATTTACTTTTCAAAAATGAAAAAACTTGGTCTTTCAGTCTGTTACTCATAAAAAAACAGCCCAACAATGAAAAGTCCTTGGATATTCACTGTGATCCCCTTTATAGAGAAGACAATAAAGAGCAAGAGAAAGGAGAGACAGGAAGAAGAGGAAGAAAAGGAAATTTCTGTTCAATACCTAGAATGAACTTCCTTTCTTCTTACCGCCACCCCCCCCCCCCCCCCCACAATGGATTGTTCATTCTTCTCTTCAGTATTTGCTTAAATTCCATGTCCTCTGAGAGACTTCCTGGGCTAACCTATCCAAAGTCACCTGCCCCATCCTGCCCACCATTTTACTTTCTCTCACATAATCTTCTTTATTTACTACAGGGCTCACATCACATTATTTGCTTATTTGTAATGTAAGCCCCAAGAGAAGGACATGTGTGTTTTATTCCCCTGTCTACTTCCAGCACCTAGTGAACACTCAAATATCCACTGAATAAGTAAGTAAACAAGAGTCAAAATCTTGAAGACTACTGCTACTCTTTGCCAGACATGTTTCGCATATCATCTTTACAATAGTCTGCTAAGTAGACATTAACTACATCGATTTTTTTCCAAAAAAAAAAAAGGAAATGGAGGATTAGAATTAAACTGGCTTTGGCAATGCCACTTAATGACAGACCAGTGATGCAAATACCTTTCTTTCTGTTGCTAAGTCTATGTTTAAATATAGTCTTTTAGTTTATAATCTCAATCTGTAATTACTTCATCTGTACTGGATGTATTTGTGGGACAAGAAAACACAGTCTCCCTTAATGATCTGTTCATCTGCTGTGGCATTTTTCATGCTGAATTATAATGGGTCTTGTAACTTGCCATGCCTTTTCCCTCATTCTGAGCTCCTCAAGGATAATGTATTATTCTTTGTATTGAAAGCTTCCACAATGTTCAACCACAAGTTTATGAGTGAACTAAATGGGTTGAGGATCAAGGTCATATTAGCTTTCCAAAGCAAAAGGAAAAAACCTGGCTTTTTCTAACAGGAAGGATTCTGGGACAGATGGTGGCTTTATACAGTTGTGTACATATTTAGCAACATACAGACTTATACATTGTCCTACAACTTTAGTGAACTTATCAAAACTTTCAGCTGATGAATAAGAAATCTGAGTAAAAGAAAAGGTAAGTGATCTACTGAAAGTCACACTGCCCTTTTGCACTTAGCAATGAGCCTATTAATTGTTGATGCGCAGTCACATAATAAGTAAAGATCTCATGTCAAAACTAAGGATTTTATTTTTCAGTTACTGCCACTGAACAGCAATATTTGAATATTGTGTACACTGGTGAGACATTTAGCAGAAGATGTATATGAGTTCAGCATTCCCTCTCAGATCACCATTTAACTCAACTATGAAATAGAAATGGAAAAAAAAAAAAAGTTTTACCACAGGAATCAGGGAAAGTTGTCATCTAAATTCTACCATCTTAGAGGAAATGCTAACTGGTATCATGCATATAAAGTCAACGTCACGCTCTAGAAAGAGATAAAATGCACATGGACTCTATTTTCTTTCTGTGGCTCAACAGCATTTGAAAGAGAGGATGATAGAAGACTGCAGAGCACACGCAGCATCTTTGCCAAACGAACAAAAAAAGCCTTGTGTCTGAGGTGGTAGTAGCCCAGAATAGGAGGCTGGGCAAATGGACTAGTCTGGAGCCTGACCAACAGAAAGTTCAAGGTGAGTAATAAATAGATCACATGAGGTGGCTTGAAGTAAAACGCGGAAACGAGCAGGTCAGGCAAGTCCTGATAGAGCTGTCCCAGACCCAAATCCATCTCCCGTCCCCTGAAGCTTCTAGCACTAGATAGATAATACACAGTGTACTTCTATCCCCCAGCTCTCCAGGAAACAATGAACTCAAAGGAAGAATTCTAACAGCAGTTTCTTAGTGAAGAAAATCCAGAACTTACACCCTATGTTTCGGGTCAAACACTACGCCTAGAGGAGGGGATGAATTTGAGTAGGAATATGGTTATTACTGCATTCTCTTTACCAAAAAACTAGAATCAGCCTAATGCCCACCAGAAAGATATTTTTAAATAAGTTATGGTTCATCCACACAATGTAATTCAATGTAGTTATTAAAAATAATTTTAAAAGATTAACAACATGAAGAAATGATGCTCTATTTAAATTAAAAGTCTGATTTAAAAGTACTGCTTGCACAGTAATTTTTTAAAATGTATCTGTAAAAATGTACATACATCCATAAATTTAAAACGAGATTGATTAATACTAACATGTATGAAATCATTGGTCACATCACCCCTCTGCTTAAAAGGTATCAAATATGGGGTGCGAAGTGGGAGCGGGGTTCATGTTTGGGAACTTATATACACCCGTGGTGGATTCATGTCAATGTATGGCAAAACCAATACAGTATTGTAAAGTAAAATAAAGTAAAAATAAAAATTAAAAAAAAAAAAAGACCTTAAGTATTGGTGAACCAGAAAAAAAAAAAAAAAGCTTTCTATTACATTTAAGAAAAGGTTGACCTCCCCAACAAGGCCCTCTAGGTCTTTCTTAAGTACTATAAGGATACTTGCAGCCCCATTCACATTCCACTCTCCCCCCACTACTCTCCAAGTTTTGGAAATTTTTTTCAGTGCTTAAAACATGACCTGATTCTTGCAGCTCAGGTTGTTGGAACTGTCTCCCAATCCAGTCTCCTTTGGTAAGGCACCCCTACTTTTTGTTTACACACATATTTTGTATATACACATACTTTGTATACACACTATTCCTTCATCATAGGAATAGTTACTCAATACTCAGAGCTCAGGTCAAATCATCACATATTCAAAGAAACATTCCCTGATAACTTTACCCCATTTCCATCTAATAGCTCTCCTTCCTTCTCATCCACATTTCTCACTACACTTAAGTCATATTTACTTGTTGAAACTATGACACTCAATGAAAGGTGTGACCTGTCTTATTTCCTTTATATGTAGCATGGCTCCTTGTATATTGTAAGCACTCAAAATATATTTAAATGAATAATATAGCTGGTATCTCTTAGGTACTTACTTGTTTTATGTGACTTACCTATATTAACTTCACCATAATCCAAGAAGTGGCTCCTATTCCAATCCCAGTTTTGAAGATTATGAAGCCATGGCATTGACATATTGAATTTATTCAAAATTGCATCATAACTAGAGTAGGGATTCATGCTCAGGCTTAATAGGTTATGTTCCTAACCACTAATAATAACAAACATTTCTTACATAACATATATAATGAGCCAGATATTCTACTAAATGCTTCACATATATTGACTCATTTTAGCCTCATAACAAGCCCAGGAAGTAAGCACTATTACAATTTGTATTTTATAGATGAAAAACCGAGCACAGGGATGTTTAAGCAACTTGCCCTGGTCGTGTGATTACTAAATGGCAGAACAAGAACCTGAATCCCAACATTCCACCATGATTACTACTCTATACTCCCTTCACATGGCAAAAAAACGAAAGGGAGGGAGGGAAGGAACTTTCCTTGGTGTAGAAATTATGAATGATTTATTGACTTTTATTCTCTAAAAATTATGTGACAACTATGTTTTCATAATGAGAAAAAGGGTCTTTTTTAAAAATTATTAGGTAAAATAAGTAACCATTGGTGTGAAAATATTCATAAAATCATAAACATATAACTTGGAAATCTGAGTGCTTCTCTGATCAAAATCACTGCAGATGGTGATTTCAGCCATGAAATTAAAAGACGCTTACTCCTTGGAAGAAAAGTTATGACCAACCTAGACAGCATATTAAAAAGCAGAGACATTACTTTACCAACAAAGGTCCGTCTAGTCAAGGCTATGGTTTTTCCAGTAGTCATGGATGTTAGAGTTGGACTGTGAAGAAAGCTGAGCACCGACGAATTGTTGCTTTTGAACTGTGGTGTTGGAGAAGACTCTTGAGAGTCCCCTGGACTGCAAGGAGATCCAACCAGTCCATTCTGAAGGAGATCAGTCCTGGGTGTTCTTTGGAAAGACTGATGCTAAAGCTGAAACTCTAATACTTTGGCCACCTCATGCGAAGAGGTGACTCTTTGGAGAAGACCCTGATGCTGGGAGGGATTGGGGGCAGGAGGAGAAGGGGACGACCGAAGATGAGATGGCTGGATGGCATCACCGACTCAAGGGACATGAGTTTGGGTGAACTCCGGGAGGTGGTGATGGACAGGGAGGCCTGGCGTGCTGCGATTCATGGAGTCGCAAAGAGTCAGACACGACTGAGCGACTGAACTGAACTGAACTGATCCAGTTTGCTGATGTTTGTATATCCTCCCCAATACTGACAAGTGGATTTCCACCCTCTTGTAGATGGGCCTCCAGTGCTGCCTGATGATTTATATGGACCTCAAGACTCCTTGGCTCTTTACCCATTGAGCCATCAGGGAAGCTCCTTCACAAGACACTGTGGCTGATCTACCCATGAACTGATGGATATCATCTCCTCAGCATTTCAATAGCAGATGACTGTGATAAAATCAAATGATTCCTTTTTAAAATAATTTCACACTAAGTTGATGCTGTGAGATACTGGAGAAACTAAGCTCTCTCAAAGAAAATTATTTTCTGAAATAAGACATCAGCTTCACATGGATTACTTTCTGAACCTCTAAAGAGCAGGTGGAGTAAAATATTTTAACTTCAATAATTAAGATCATTGATAATAATGAAGATCTTTCTCTTCAACACTGAAAAAAAATATTTGTGTGTACTTTACTTTTTAAAACTGGTCTTGTGGTGGTCTCCTTAATTGTCTCCTTTTCCGTAGAAATGGAGGCTCCTTCCCCATCGCCCCCGAAGGATCCTGTATGTAAAGATTTCCACCGTAGCGGCTTTAACAACTTATGATCCTCATTACCTATGTGCCTACTCCTTTCTTATTCTTATTTTTACTTTGTTTTCCTGGCATCTAATACTCATTTTAAGAAATTAGGCTCCTGAAAAAAAAAAAAAAGGAATAACTTACAATCACTTAAGAAACATCATTTCTAAACAAAAAAGTAATTTTATAATAGCTCAAATTCTCTATTTGATTTCAACCTATTAAAACAGATACATGTAAGTTCTTTTTTTAAAAAGAATTCCCCTCCTTAGCACTCCCTATACTCATTTCACCTACTTTGTTGTTTCTAATGCCCACAAACTATCCTGGGAAAAAATCCTTCCCTCAGCCCCTTCCCCAGAGCTTCTTTCACCTTTCCTGTCATTCTGTTTTCAAACCAAAGAATTGATCTGGCAAAAACAGAAGGTGGAAAAACTAGTATATTTGAAAGGTAATTTTTATCATGATATAGCCAACCTTTGTGTCAAAAGTTTAACAACTTTCTTTTGGAGTTTCCTTTTCCTTTCCTATCCCCAAACTCTTATTTAGCATGACCTGTAGCTACTGTCCTTCCTTCCATACCAGTGACTTGAAACAGACTCAAAAACTTTAATGAGGAGTTATAATGAAACTATTTTAAGACTAATTCTAAGTGGAGAATAAAGGTCATAATACCACTACAGCAGCTGAAAGCACTTTCGCTGACATTATCTAATTTTCACAGAACTCTAGAGACATAGGCAATTATTTTGATTATGCTTCTATAGATAAGGTGTTTTAGGCACAATGAGTAGAATAATGGAGGTCAGTCATTGCTTGCACCAAGAATAGACTTATATCTCCTAGTATTCATGGGAGACCAATTTGGATGACAAGATTTGGCCTTCAAAAAGGTTAATTTACCATCTTTCTCTTGCCCAAAAAGAAAAACCCAAAGACTTGGCTATTTTCATTAGTTGTACAAATGAAAGTTGAAGCTGTGTTCTTTAAGTCATACATACTACTACGCAAAAAAAAAAAAATGCTCTCTCTAAATATAAACAGTTGATAGCCAACATTACTATGACAGCTTTACTTAAATTCTGTATATTTTTTTTAAAAAAAAGGTTTATTTTCATTGGGAAAAACCCTTTAAACTGTTGATTAATCCAAATAATTGGAAGATTCTTTTAAAAGTTGATATCTGAATCACATACACTTATCAAAACTCTGGAATACATTCTCAGTTCAGTTCAGTCACTCAGTCATGTCCGTCTCTGCGACCCCATGAATCGCAGCACACCAGGCCTCCCTGTCCAGCACCAACTCCCGGAGTTCACTCAGACTCACATCCATCGAGTCAGTGATGCCATCCAGCCATCTCATCCTCTGTTGTCCTCTTCTCCTCCTGCCCCCAATCTCTCCCAGCATCAGAGTCTTTTCCAATGAGTCAACTCTTCGCATGAGGTGGCCAAAGTACTGGAGTTTCAGCTTTAGCATCATTCCTTCCAAAGAAATCCCAGGCCTGATCTCCTTCAGAATGGACTGGTTGGATCTCATACATTCTAGAAGTGTGTAAAAGCCTTTACTCAAAATTCATCTAGACCATTGCCCTTGAAGTCACACTTTAGAATTTGCTACTCCTCCATTTAGCTTCATACTTTTGTCCCAGTTACTCTTCACTAGAATTTCTGCACTATTGACTCATTATGACTACTTGGTTTAAACTTGAATGAAGAAAAAGGTACCAATATTTTCTTTGGGAGGTGGAAGCCCAGGACTTCATGGATAAAAGAAGTCCAACTCTTCATGTCCAACTCTTTGTGACCCCATGGACTCTAGAGTCCATGGAATTCTCAGGAGGAATACTGGAGCGGGTAGCCTTTCCCTTCTCCAGGGAATCTTTCCAACCCAGGGACTGAAACCAGGTCTTCCGCATTACAGATGGACTTTTTACCAGCTGAGCCACAAGGGAAGCCCAAGAATACTGGGATCCTGATAGAAGGAAAAAAAGAGAAAAATTTTACCTAGTTCCTTTCTGTCTCACATTTCACATAGTTCTCCCCATGGGGAACTAAATTCCCTGAACTTTCACATTTCATTATCTATCCCCTGAGGCAGTTCAGAAATAAAAAACCCCTGCCTCTAATGTGGTACATTAACCAAGTTCAAAAATACAAGGGTGATCTAATACAAGTATAGCGATGACCATGAGATAAAGGCAGAAAGAAGCAGCTTGATGATACAGTGTTATTATTACAATATAGACTCTCAGGACATAATTATGATTATACCCACTTTCTGAACATGCCACAAATCTTGGGCAAGAAATGCTCTGGTCTTTCTCAGCTGACTGATCAATATATTTAGGAATCAAACAGGGATCATACAAGATGTACTGAAGTCCAGGTGCTGACCTATAGCTAAGCCAAGGTAATAAACCTGAGAGAGCCAGAAACAAAAATAGTCAGAGGTTGAGTACAAACCCAAGGCCTTAGAGAGTACTAAAAATTGAAGTTGAGAAAACCAGAAGCAAATACCAAAGCTGAGGTCACTGTTGGCTTCAAGGCTGGTTGATGAAGTCCAAGACTAAAAGCAGAAAGAAAAAAAAAAGCAGAGCCAAAACAGAAGAGAGATAATGTGGGCTGATTCCCATGCAACTGCCTTAAAAGTGCTGAGAAGATGGGACTTGTCTTTATATACCATTAGGCATGTGGCAGATGGATAATCTAGTCTCTCTTAAAAATTATAGCATCTCTACTAACAGAGAAAATGTATGGGAATAGAAGACTGATTAAAAAAAAAAAAAAAAACTTTTAGAAATGAGCTTTTTGTAACCTAACTGTCCTTTGTCCATGCCAGCTTGACAACTAAAATGAAGTCATACTTTTATCAAGCACACCATTCATTTAGTCAAAATATTATATCAAAAGCCAACTCTGATCAAAGAACTACAGTTAGGATCTCATCATACAGGTCTTATTTAAATAGTCTGAGCACCTGCCTTCATGAATTTTGTAGCCTGGTGGGGTATATAGATAATTGATAAACAAGCATATATTTATAATTGAGAACTGCTGTGAATTAAATGAACAAGACAGTGACAGAGAAAAGCAGGGAAGAAGGGAGAATACACTTAAATACTGCTGTAAGGGAAGACCTTTTAAAGGAGTTACCAACTAAGATGATATCTGAAGCATGGGAGAAAAAAAAAAAAACACCACTAGTGAAATTCTCCTTTACAAAGGTGACAGCATGTCCAAGTCCCCAAAGCCAGACGTGGTTAAGAAATGGAAAGAGGCCAGCATGACTGAAATATAACGTGAGAGGAAGATGGAACGAGCCTGTTAGGCCTTGAATGCAATTTGAATTTTAACTCCAATATGAAGCCATTAGTGGGCTTACTTATTTTAGTTTCGATGACTTAAAACCTTCATCCTGCTTAGCTGCTGGAAGTCCTCTCTTAAGAGATTACACAAATATGGCCAAGGATCCCCAGAGGGCAGTTAAATGTTCCACAGATATGTCCTGTTTTCACCTGCTGCCTCAAATCCCTGTCCTTCTGCAGATCACCATCTGAAGTGCTGGGATTACTGTCACCCTTCAGTATCTACTATTTTCCCTTGTCTTGCTTTCCCCCAAGCTCAAATAGCATTGCTAAAACAGACTGCAATTTTAATGGACTTTACTGAAAGTTTGAGGGAAGTGAAAGAGAAGTATTAATAGAACCCAGGGAGTAACTTATAACCACTGGTTGTCTGTTGTTGTTTTAGTCGCTAAGTCGTACCCGACTTTGTGACCCCATGACTGAAGCCCATCAGGCTCCTCTGTCCATGGGATTTCCCAGGCAAGAATACTGGAGTGGGTTGCCATTTCCTTCTCCATCTATTATTAAAACTCTTGGACCTAGATACATCCTTGGATTTGGACAGTCCCAAGTGGTCCCAAACCACTCTGTGATATGGTGAAGCCAGATTGCTTTCAATCATCCCGCCCTGCTTCTTGTTTCCTATCCTGAGATCAGTCTCTTCCAAAGTTGATTGATGACACAAATGAATTACCTTCAAAGGAAAAGTTAACCCCCAAGGTCTTCTCACCCACATGGTGAGATCCACCCCATGATATTTATCCACACTGGAAGCCAACAACCCAACACCAATAAAGGCTGAACTCAGAGAGTTTTTGAAATATCATCATGCCAGTCTAGTTTGAGATTATCCAAACTAAGCCTAATTCTTTCCCATAATTCAAGGTAAAGATCAAGCTTGCCGTACATCCTTCTTGCATGGTCTCTGTACAAACAGTGAAGCAGCAAATTATGGGCATAGTTCAAAATAGACACAATTCTCTCAAGGATGGCATTATAGCTCTGCAACCCTATACAACTGTGCAACCCTATCCTATAGACCATCTTTAGTTATATCACAGAGTAGTTTCCTTACTTCAGATAACACTGCATCATGAAATCTTCAAGTTTGGAGTATGTCTCCATTTTACTTTTGCATAAGCAATAGATTTATTTTGGTTCCTCCAAAACAAAGACATAATTTGAATCAAAGGTACATTTAAGTCTCCACTCTCAGCAAAACAGAAAATGCTTAAAGCTTAAAAATATGTAATCTTCTTTTCTAACTTAAAAAAAAAACTATTGTATTTGCCTTCACCAAGAATGTAAGCTTGTCTTAAATGTAAGTCACTGCAGTAGACCAGCTCTCCTCAAATTCTAGTTCCAAGGATTCTCTTCAGTCTCCTTTTACCTGACTGTTGTTGCCTCACTTTGATTCAAGTTCATGTACTTATCCACCCATGGGGACAATTTTTGCACTTAAGGAGGGCAACTATCTGGTTTTCACATCAGTTCTCCTTGTCAGCTTCATCCCATCATGCGATTCAACTCCTGAGACCCCAGCTGAGTTCAGAATTCTGTTCACGCACCACCCCAGCCTCCAGCATCACCTGAAAGATAAACTGGAGCTGTTATTCTCAAACAGTCGAGAATTTGAAGAACTCCTCTGTGAAATGATGTTGTGATGCACACACAGCAGCATCTCAGAAGCCCACATAACCGCATCTTCACAGGCGTTCAGTGGTTTGCAGCGGATCTGCAAAGTTTACTAAGCATGGGGAAGCATAGGCTTGAAGCTTTCAATGCCAAGTTCCCTAGGCTTCAGTACTGCCCCCTACTACCCCACCGCCTCACCCACCCTGACCCTTGCCCAGTGGCCAGTCATGGCTAGTGTTTTATTCCAGAGCCACCTTTCCCCACAGCTATTCTAATAGTGCCCTCTAGTGGTAGGTGGTTAAAATGCAATTAAAGAAGAAGGATTGAAGAATCACACCAACCATAAACGTTCAATTTAATTCACTGCCTACGAAGTGTCAGACTTTATATTTTGGGGCTCCAAAATCACTGCAGATGGTGACTGCAGCCATGAAATTAAAAGATGCTTACTCCTTGGAAGAAAAGTTATGACCAACCTAGATAGTATATTCAAAAGCAGAGACATTACTTTGCCGACTAAGGTCCGTCTAGTCAAGGCTATGGTTTTTCCTGTGGTCATGTACGGATGTGAGAGTTGGACTGTGAAGAAGGCTGAGCACCGAAGAATTGATGCTTTTGAACTGTGGTGTTGGAGAAGACTCTTGAGAGTTCCTTGGACTGCAAGGAGATCCAACCAGTCCATTCTGAAGGAGATCAGCTCTGGGATTTCTTTGGAAGGAATGATGCTAAAGCTGAAACTGCAGTACTTTGGCCACCTCATGCGAAGAGCTGACTCATTGGAAAAGACTCGGAGGCTGGGAGGGATTGGGGGCAGGAGGAGAAGGGGACGACCGAGGATGAGATGGCTGGATGGCATCACTGACTCGATGGGCGTTGAGTCTGAGTGAACTCCGGAAGATGGTGATGAACAGGGAGGCCTGGCGCGCTGCGATTCATGGGGTCGCAAAGAGTTGGACACGACTGAGCGACTGAACTGAACTGAACCAAGTGCCTGCAGTCCATGGGGTCGCAAAGGGTCAGACGTGACTGAGTGATTGAACAACAATCAAGTGCCTAGGGACTGTCCTAGAGATATTCACCTCTGACCTGGAAAGTTCTCTTTCTAGTTCTCTGCCTTGCACAGATACCTGGATACATACAATAAGAGTCAGACTTTTTCTTCCAACTGGGAAGTCTACTTATCAAAGGCCAACTAGACTGTCAAATAGTACTAGGTAAATTGTATCATCAACTATAGCACCACCATTAGCCACAGACATCAAGAAGGGGCAGGGACAAGGGCTTGTAGCTCTCCATACAGAGGTACACATTACTATGTCAAGTAATTGTGGTTTCTCTCAGAGAATTTGAAATAAAAGCATCTAATTCTATTGTCTCAGCTTTGGAAAGCACTTAAACATAAACTTTTTAATAGCTCTTTGTTTCTTAAACCCTGGATAGTGTTTAAAGTTCATGTTTTCTAGTCTGAGTTCTATTAAGTAGTTTGGGGTGTTGAGAACAAGCTGTTAGAGTAGACACTCAGGATGTCCAATTCTGCCTCTGGAGAGGAGGCCACTACCCTGTAATCACCATGCCATGAAGCTTAATGAAAGGATAAATCCCCTCATTCTGATGTAGTATAGCAGGGACAGGCACTCATTCAAGAATAATTGTATACTCACACATGGAGAGCAGTTTTATAAGCCGATGATTATCATTTCTTTTCAATTTCCCACAAAACCCATCAGGGCAAATATTGTCAATGGCCCCATTTATATTTCCCCACCCCATTTGTCACCACCATGTTATGAATTCCAAATAAATGCACTGTCTCTGGAGAAGGTGTATAAGACAAAGAAGTAATAAGTTCCCCTGGAGATTATGATACACTGTCAGATTTGGGAAGCAATGCCTGCTACCCTCAAATACCTTCATATGTTGATGTTCCCAAAATGTTTATATGTTACAGTTTAATTAACTATTCTCTGTAAGAGGCATTTGGGCTATTTCCAATTTTTCAATAACAACAAAATCCTGCAATTCAGTGAATGATTTTAAATTGAATTTCTTTTTCTTTTATGGTAAATTTTTGGTTGAAGCATATGGACAATTTTTAACTCTTTTTGGATAACATTTTTAATTTTTTGGTAGAAATACTAAATCCTCTCACAGTGCTGCCAACAGTAAATACACTGCCTAAAATCCTCTCAACATTAAATTTTATCGTGATCATTAATTTTTGTTAGTATAATGGGTATATTCAAGCTGTTTTAGTTCACATTGCTAGGACAGTCCTGTAAACTTCTATGTGATGGAAGCTTCTGAATATCCCCGATATAAACATCTAGGCAAGATAAAACTCATGCTAAATCCTACTTGGACTAATAGATGTATTAATGTAGTCTTGTGATAAACAGAAACTATTCTTTTCTAGGACAAAGTTATTCAATGAATATGCAATGAATTAAAAACATTCTAAAGGGATTTGTCTTGAGTATAGTGGGAATTTCCTTTTGTCAACATTCCTTATTGCTATGATAGCAAATTAGGCAAAATCAAACATATTCGCTATCTTTCAGCTTTCGTGATCTCTGATGAGTAGCTAGAGGGTTTTTAAATAGTGCAAATTAAGGCAATTTTTAAAGAGCTGAGTGGGTTTAATCTATCTAAAGCTATTTTTATGATCCACTAATGCAAACAATAAATGAAGCTAAGATAGAGTTATAACATAAAGGAATTTTATTTATGCCTTTGGCTGCCACTAAAATCTGAAGGGAACACAAAAGTGTAGTCCTAGTGTCTTTTCATAAAGAACAAGATTATGAAAAATTTCAGGGTCATATACCCATGCCTATGAATCTTTGGTCATAGGCTTAAACAGACCTGAAACAGTTCCTAGGAGTACAAACATCTTTATGATTCTAGCTTCTATTCTGTTATTACTTCAGAGAATATGGAATGAGAGCTGGCTGGACAAATATTTTCAAAGTTTGCATGCAAATACATTTTAATGCAATACCACAAGTATGTCCTTGATCTAGTCTCTCCAAAGTTTTATCTATAAATGAACTAGTAGGCACACTTATAAATGGGAGAGAGACAAAGAGCTTAGGATAGAAGATACATTGGACAATAGATTCCAGATCCAAAAAGAACCCAACTGGACCATAAATGGGGAAAATGAGGACAGTGGTATCTAGTTGAGGCAACTGTTGTTTGAGGGGGAGGGCAGTGAGGTTCAGTATACGCAAGGAACACTGAGGCAAAGGATCCCACGATGTCTTCCTGTTGCTTGCCAGCAATAACACACAGGCTCCTGTTTACTGATTTCAAGTCATGAAACGGCCAAAGCAAGCTTGTACTCAATACCCCTTTCTCCTCACCTTTCCTCAGCCACTTACAGAGCACAAATTATTTTCTGCTTCTCTGAAGTAAAATAGTATTTTCTTATGATCAAACGTGTAGTAAAGAATTGGCCTTTGCCCATAGAGAGAAGGCTTCTTCTCTTGGCTTCTGCGAGGTAATTTATGTCATATCTGGTAGGAGTATTTTTGTTTAGGTGAAAGTTGGCTACAATGGCTTTTAGGGTGTGGCCAGTCATACCCAATAGAATGGGGGCCAGCTATGCTGGAAAGACCAATTGAGATTTAAGATGGGGGGTTTGAGTCATTCACTTTCAGCTGATCTGGAGACAGAGTTCAACGATGTGAGCAATCAATCATACCCACATAATCCCCAAATAAAAACCATGGAATGAAACTCATGAGAGAGTCCTTGGTGGGCAGTACTTTCTGTGTATCATCATACATGAAGGCCAAGAGACTAACAATTTAATTCCATGCAGAGAACAACAGACGCTTCAGTTGGAATCCTTGAGGCTCTGCGTTATGGGTCTCTTCCTTTAGCTAATTTTCCTCCCAGTTTTATCAAGATAAAATTCACAGATAACAGTGTAAATTTAAAAGATACAACATGATAATTTGATATATACATATATATTGCAAAATGATTACCATAATAAGGTTAGTGACACATACATCATCTCACATGGGCACCATTTTCCTTTGGCTGGGTTTTTTGTGTATCCTTTCCCTTAATAAACCTCAACCATGAATATAATAGACAAGTGAATTCTATGAGCTCTTCTACAAAGTTATCTAACCTAAGGGTGGTTTGGGACACCCTCCGAACTTATAGTTGGTGTCAGAAGTAAGAGAACTCTGTGGATTGTACCTTCAAACCTTACAGTTTTGCTAACTCTGAGTGTGTACATCTGCTATATATAAGTTTTGAGGTTCCTTAAAAAACATATCACCTGTGTGCCTGTTAAAAATTGCTGCTATATGCATGGGAGCCAATTTGCCTTATTCTATGTAAAATTCAAGTTCACTGCTTTGATATGAGGGCAACCTTGTTATATGAGAGAAAGCTAGAGAACTAGAGTTTTTAATTTCTTTTTTATTTTTTGAAAGGGTGAAATTTTTTGTGTTTTATAACAGCTCATGCAGACCTTTGAGAATATTCTCTTTAAGCATTAGAAACAGAACCATAATTTCAGGTAAGTACCATACTAGGTGCTAATTGCAGTTGGTCGGTAATCTCACAAAGAAATATGTGAAAAGTACTATATAGTAATAAAAATCAGGCACTCCACTTATTAGCTGCTACTTCATTCTCTTAATTTTCTAATTTTCCTGACCTATTGAAATAGTATTTTATCTTTTCTAACATATGTTCTAGATACCCCAGAGATTATTGCATCCATTAAATATTCTTTACTAGGAGATATGCCTAAGGTAAATTTAATCAGTTGTCATAAAAAATGGAAAATTGACTTTTTAAAATGAAAAAGCTTCCTATTGCTCAGCAGAAAAGGGAAATTGAATCCTTATTTGATACCGTACACAAAAATCAACTCAAAATGGGTTAAAACAATTAAATATAAGACCTGGAACTGTAAAACTATTAGAAGAAAACACATGGAGAAAGTTTCTTGACATTGGTCTGGGCAATGAACTTTTCAATATGACAGCAAACAAAAACAAAAATGGACAAATTGGGTTGCAGCAAACTAAAAAGTTTCTGTGCAAAAAAGGAAACAGAGAGAAGAGACAACGTATAGATTAGGAGAAAATACTATAATCCATATATCTAATAAGTGGTTAATATACAAAATGTATAAGGAATTCAAACACCTAGAGAGCAAGAAAACTCAATTTAAAAGTAAGTGAAGGACCTGAACAAACATCTCAGAAAAAGATACACAGATGGCCAATAGGTATATTAAAAAATGCCCAACATTACTAATCATCAGGAAATGCAAATCAGAACCACAATGAGATACCACTTCACACCTATTGGAAAGGTGAGTATCAAAAAGACAACACACAACCTGTGTTGGCAAGGATGTGGATAATTAAATAAAGAAAATCTGGTAACAGTATATAATGGAAAAACATTATGCCTTAAAAAACAAGGAAATCTTGTCATTTGCAACAACAAAAAGGAACTTGGGGGATATTATGCTAAGTGATATAGAAAGTCAGACGTGGAAATGAGCCAGACATAGAAACTTAGATATTGCTTAATTTCACTTACATGTGGAATCTAAAAATGTAGGGTAAGAGAGTTATAATAAGGTGAGTATAATAATAATAATGTACAATATACTCGAAATTTGCTGAGAATAGATTTAACTGTTCTCACCAAAAAATTAGTGAAAGTGAAAGTTGCTCAGTTGTGTCCACCTCTTTGTGACCCCATGGACTGTCCATGGAATTCTCCAGGCAAGAATACTGGAGTGGGTAGCCTTTCCCTTCTCCAGGGATCTTCCCAACCCAGAGATTGAACCCAGGTCTCCTGCATTTCAGGCAGATTCTTTACCAGTTGAGCCACATACAAAATAAAACAAAAGTTAGGCAAGTCATATCCATGCTTAGGTCCTACAAAAGGTTGATTTTTAATCAGCCTTTTTTATTCATAGTTGATTCTATTTTACAACCCAGTTCGAAAATCATTGTTAATGGTCTGTTAAACTCAGCCATAATATCCAGGAAGCACTACTGATATTCTGTTCCTTTCATCTCTACCAAAACCCATAGGGTCATCTGGTATTTTATCTGCCTTCCACATTCTTGGAGCAAACTTTATATCAAGTATCCTCACCACTGGAGAACTTGTGCTCCATCTTTCTAGCTTCCAATAATAGATTCTTCACAACCATTGTTCCTATTAAACCCAAGGCCACGTAGTTTCAGTTTTTATTATAGAAGGTCTGGACATAGTGTCCTTGGTTTAGGCGAGTCTTTTTATGGAAAAAAAAACAACAAGTGATTACAACAATGGACACTGTTTTATTGTTCACAGCACCTCCACTCTGGGACCCAGGCTGAAGGGGAAGCCCAAGCCACACATACAGGTTTGTGGTGAAAGGGAAATAAAGATTGGCAGAACCATGGAATGACTCTTAAAGTTTCTCATGAAAAGAAGCATAGACCACTTCTGCTCATCGTTGACTGTCCAAAACAGTTACAAAGGCTTGTCTTACATCAGTGAAGCAAAAGATAACCTTCAGACAGAGGCAGACAATAAATATCTTGGACAAAAATAAAACCTACCATACCACTGTTTATAGCTCTAATGTATTTTTACTTAACCATTGACCACAACAGTGAGGTATAATGGGTGTTGAGACTATAATAATAATAATAAAAACTTAACTACTCCTTTTTAATTACAAAGGACTTTTCAAGGCATGTTGCCTTTGTTCAGTAAGTGAACAAGTGTAGAAGTCATGCAAAAATAACATGGTCTCCCTGACTGCTGTTCCATCCTTCTCTGATCTTTCTATAATTACTTTGTATAGTCAAATAAATTACCACAAACCTAAGTGATTCAAAACAATACTCATCTATTATCTCTAGTTCTGTAAGTCAAATATTCTCTGCTTCACATCTCACAGGTCAAAGTGTTAACCACCACCTGAGCTCTTGTCAGAGTGCTGAACAGAGCCCTTCTAACCTTACTCAGGTTGTTAGCAAAATCCAATTCCTAACAGTTATGAGACCGAGATCACCCTTTCCTTGCTAACTGTCAGCTGGAACCCCCTCCTTCAGCTCTTAAGGGCCACCCACATTTTCTCACTTCACCCTCTCTGCTTTTAAGGACCTATGTGATAAAATCAAGCCCACCTAGATAATATTCCTATCTCAAGGTCAATTTGCCATATAATAGAATATAATCACAAGATTGATACTTCACTACATTCAGTGGTTCCAGTGATTAGGGTAGGAATTTCTGAGGGTCGTTTGAGAAATCCTACCTAAACAGACTTAAAATATCCAAAATGGATTGTAAAATGACCGTGTATATATCAAATCATTTTTCTTTTCAGTGATCATTAATGTCTCACTAGAGGTAGTGAGATAAAACCCAGACTGTTTCTCCTGCTATATAAAGACCTGTTATATTGCTTGGAGCCAAACTAAGAACTTAACATCTCGTTAACTTTCAAAATAAACTCTTGAATCAGGGTGGTCTATTCTCTTTTGTAAATTCATGTTGGTTGTTTCTACCTCTACTCTTTGTTGTTATTTTGCGCATAGGATCCTTCAAGCTAGACTTCAACAGGACATGAACCAAGAACTTCCAGATATACAAGATGGATTTAGAAAAGGCAGAGGAACCAGAGATCAAATTGACAATATCGATTAGATCACAGAAAAAGCAAGAGAGTTCTAGAAAAATGTCTATTTCTGTTTCACTGACTACGCTAAAGTCTGACTGTGTGGATCACAATAAACTGGGGGAAATTCTTAGATGGGAATATTAGACCACCTTATCTGCTGCCTGATAAACCTGCATGCAGGTCAAGAAGCAACAGATAAAACCGGACACGGAACAACAGACTGGTTCCAAATTGGAAAAGGGGTACATCAAAGCTGTATATCATCACCCTGTTTATTTAACTTATGTGCAGAGTACATCATGAGAAATACTGGGCTGGATGAAGCACAAGCCGGAATCAAGGTTGCCAGGAGAAATATCAATAACCTCAGATATGCAGATGATACCATATTAAAGGCAGAAAATGAAGATGAACTAAAGAGCTTCTTGATGAAGGTAAAAGCGCAGAGTGAAAAAGTTGGTTTAAAACTCAGCATGCAAAATATAAAGATCAAGGCATCTGGTTCATAGCAATCAGATGGGGAAACAGTGGAAACAGTGACAGACTTTATTTTCTTGGGCTCCATAATCACTAAAGAGGGTGACTGCAGTCATGAAATTAAAAGATGCTAGCTCCTTGGAAGAAAAGCTATGACAAACCAAGATGGCATATTAAAAAGCAGAGATGTGACTGCTGATAAAGGTCAGTCTAGTCAAAGCTATGAATTTTCCAGCAGTCATGTGTGGATGTGAGAGTTGCATCATAAAGATGCCTGAGCACTGAAAAATTGACACTTTTGAAATGCAGTGCTGAGAAAACTCTTGAGAGTCCCTTGGATAGCAAGGAGATCAAACCAGTCAATCCTAAAGGAAATCAATCCTGAATATTCATTGAAAGGACTGAAGCTGAAGCTCCAATTCTTTGGCCACCTGATGCAAAGAGCCAACTCATTGGAAAAGACCCTGATGCTGGGAAAGACTGAGGGCAGGAGAAAAAAAGTGATGACAGAGGATAAAATGGTTGGATGATGTCACCAACTCAATGGACATGAGTTTGAGAAAACTCCAGAGATGGTGAAGGACAGGGAAGGCTGGTGTGCTGCAGTCCGCAGGGTCACAAAGAATCAGACAGGACTCACTGACTGAACAATAACAGTGATAGTTTCCCTTCCTCTCTCCACCTGATCAAGTTGTCTGCTTCCCTTAAATTGAGACATAAATTCTATATTACCCATTGATTCAGCATATATGAGTGCTGCTGCTGCTGCTGCTAAGTCGTTTCAGTTGTGTCCGACTCTGTGCGACCCCATAGACGGCAGCCCACCAGGCTCCCCTGTCCCTGGGATTCTCCAGGCAAGAACACTGGAGTGGGTCGCCATTTCCTTCTCCAATGTATGAAAGTGAAAAAACGAAAGTGAAGTCACTGAGTCGTGTCCAACTCTCAGCGACCCCATGGACTGCAGCCTACCAGGCTCCTCCGTCCATGGGATTTTCCAGGCAAGAGTACTGGAGTGGGGCACCATTGCCTTCTCCTCATATATGAGTGAGTACCTACTAAATATCAGAAACTGTTCTATACTTAAAGAATACATGGTAGTCAATGTAAGGTTCTTGCTTTCATGGAGTTTCAATTATAAGGGGGAAGACTAAAGATCTCTAAGCACATAAAACCACAGAAAATCTTTCCCTATTGGACTGTTGAAGTGTTTATTAACTGTGGTACTGACCTGATGCATACCATGCATTATATATACATTTTCCCCCCAAGTTTTTCCCTTTCTCCCCAGTGAGATTCTAGCTTCCTTCTGGATATACATAGTATAATATTATCAATAGTGTCAATAAATCCTAGCATTTTGCATTGAGGACTGAGTAAATATTTACTGGCTGAATGATCAATCTCTGTACTTGAGTTTGATCAAAGGTTTAAATATTTTTCCCAAGAGAACCACAACTAAAATTCTCTTTGCAAATATATTTTTGGGCAAAAATGATATAAAACATACTGACTAGAAGGCGGGAAGAAAAGTAGAACCAGGATAAGCTTTCTAAAACATTCACAACCTGTAGGATTTTCTCCTGAATGATCAAGAAGTGTGTTGGTTTACTGTGACAAAGAGTTCAAAATTGAATATTAGGGTAAATTTTGTTACCTCTGCTGAGGGATTAGCAGACAGAAGATGTTAGGAAACATTCTTATATGATGGAAAAGTAGAACTAGTATTTAATATGTGACAAGTATCACATACATTATATCACTTAGCTTTCAGAATATTTGTTAGTATTGTTTCTCTTCACATACTTTCAGGTGGTAACCTGAGATCAAGCCAAGATCGTAAAATGATAATAGAAGACTAAAACAGAATGTTTTTAAAAGTTAATAAGTCACAATAACATATAAAAAAGAAAGAGATATTAGTAAAATATGTATTTCTACAAATACCTGAAAAATGGATATTGGAACAGTGACTAATGAAGCAGAGGGAAAAGGGCTGCAAATTGAAAAAATGTGAAAAGCACTCAGTAAAGACACCACTATTCAGCCAACAAATCCCCTAGAAAGATGATTTGGAAATTCTCAGTACAGAGCAGGAGTTAGAAGTGGAACAGAAAAGATTAACCGACACTCCACGTGCAGAACTGTCATCCCCATCATTTTTAATACCTCTTCACCAGGATAACACAGACAATCATGGATAACAGCCTGTAGGCAATCATTTACCCCCAGTCATGAAAAGAAAGATGGACACTGAGTTCATTTGAAAGAAATTAAATGAAATGTTTGGGGTGAACTTTGTAATTTAAAGTAAGTAGACAACTGAGAATCAACAGTTCAGTTCAGTTCAGTCTCTCAGTCATGTCCAACTCCTTGAGACCCCATGAACCGCAGCACACCAGGCCTCCCTGTCCATCACCAACTCCCAGAGTTCACCTAAACCTATGTCCATCAGGTTGGTGATACCATCCAATCATCTCATCCTCTGTCGTCCCCTTCTCCTCCTGCCCTCTATCTTTCCCAGCATCAGGGTCTTTTCAAATGAGTCAGCTCTTCGCATCAGGTGGCCAAAGTATTGGAGTTTCAGCTTCAACATCAGTCCTTCCAATGAATATTCAGGACTGATCTCCTTTAGGATGGACTGGTTGGATCTCCTTGCAGTCCAAGGGACCTTCAAGAATCTTCTCCAACACCACACTTCAAAAGCATCAATTTTTCAGCACTTAGCTTTCTTTATACTCCAACTCTCACATCCATACATGACCACTGGAAAAACCATAGCCTTGACTAGATGGACCTTTGTTGACAAAGTAATGTTTCTGCTTTTTAATATGTTGTCTGGCTTGGTCATAACTTTCCTTCCAAGGAATAAGTGTCTTTTAATTTTATGGCTGCAAATCACTATCTGCAGTTATTTTGAAGCCCCCAGAAAGAGAGTCAACCACTGTTTCCACTGTTTCCCCATCTATTTGACATGAAGTGATGGGACCAGAAGCCATGATCTTAGTTTTCTGAATGTTAAGCTTTAAACCAACTTTTTTACTCTCCTCTTTCACTTTCATCAAGAGGCTCTTTAGTTTTTCACTTTCTGCCATAAGGGTGGTGTCATCTGCATATCTGAGGTTATTGATATTTCTCCCAGAAATCTTGATTCCAGCTTGTGTTTCTTCCAGCCCCGTGTTTCTCATGATGTACTCTGCATATAAGTTAAATAAGCAGGGTGACAATATACAGCCTTGATGTACTCCTTTTCCTATTTGGCACCAGTCTGTTGTTCCATGTCCAGTTCTAACTGTTGCTTCCTGACCTTCATACAGATTTCTCAAGAGGCAGGTCAAGTGATCTGGTATTCCCATCTCTCTCAGAATTTTCCACAGTTTATTGTGATCCACACAGCCAAAGGCTTTGGCATAGTCAATAAAGCAGAAACAGATGTTTTCTAGAACTCTCTTGCTTTTTCAATGATTCAGCAGATGTTGGCAAGTTGATCTCTGGTTCCTCTGCCTTTTCTAAAACCAGCTCGAACATCTGGAAGTTCACGGTTCACATACTGCTGAAGCCTGGCTTGGAGAATTTTGAGCATTACTTTACTTGCATGAGAATCAACAGACTTTGAGTGGGAAAGAAAAAAAAAATGACATGAAAATGAAAGACCAAAACAAAGAAAGAAGGAGATGACCGCAGAGTAAACAGAGAGAAATCAATAGAGAAAAAAGGAGTTTAAAATATTATAACCAGTAATCTAAGAAAAAGCTCAGAGAATATGATATCCATAAATCATAAGTCACTATGAAAAAATAACAATAAAATAAAGTAGAAAGAACTCTTGGGAAATTACAAAATAAGATTAACAAAATAAATTTTTCAATAGTCGAGAGGTAAAATTTTTAAAACCTCACCAAGACTGGAAAGAAAGGAAAAATACAAGATCAAATATAAAGACATACCAAACCAAAAATATCAGTAGTTCTACCCAAGTAATAGGATTCCCCAAAACATATTACAGAGAACATAGGAAATAAAAAATGACCAAATAAATAATGGACAGGAATTCCTCAAACCCAATCTTCAAGATAAAAATCCTAGCAGAGAGAATAAAGATCCACTCTAGGTCTGTCACTGTGAAATTTGAAAATGCAAGCAATAAAAAATTCTAAAAACATGATTAAATAGGTACAAAGACAATGTTATTAATAATTAGCTATTTGAATTTGAATACTTGCTTAAAGTCTTAAAGGTTAAGAGAGAGTTAATATGAGACCACAACTCTTCATTTCTGATACCTGTTTTCTTTCCTCTGTATCATGATGCATATTTAAGGTGTTTGGCAACTTTACGAATAGAATTAGGAAATTATTTCCTTTACCTAACTTTCCCATTCACCCTTCTAACCCTTCTCCCCCAAAATATTTCTTTCTGGTTCACATTTTCAATTGTTTACTGGATATTTTATTATGGATGACTCTGTGCAAACCATTGGGAACCAGTATATATATATAGTGTATAGGGACCAGTGTGTTAGAATTTTTAATAATTGGTCCAATGCTTTTAGCCTTTTCCTACTACAAATTCATCCTTCAAATGGCGCCAGGGACATTTTCTAAGCTACAAACCTGGTTCATGTACTCAGCTCTATAAAATACTTCAGAGAGAACACCAAAATTATGAGTGTCATTCAACTGCATATAATATCCCATCTCCTTAATCTTCTAAAATGTTCACTGATTTATGCTTTTATTTATTCCTTTAATTAATAATTAGAGTACCTGTCATGTGCAGGGTACTATTCTAGATGCTGTGATATGCAGTACAGCATGAATAAATCTAAAAATAATTCTGATAAGTGAATAAAGCCAGATAAAATGTATATACTCTATTATCCCATTTTATAAAACATTAGGAAATGCAAACATAAATAACAGATGGGTGGCTTTCTGAGGGTGGGAGCAGAGCAGGAAAGAGAGGGAGAAGAAGACCACAGGGACACAAAGAAACTTTGAGGGAGATGAATAAGTTTATTATCTTGATTATTATGGCAAAAGTTTCATGACTATATATACATGTCAAAAATTGTAACAGTATACATATTACTTACTTGTAGTCACTGTATGTCAGTTATACCTCAGTGAAGCTGTTAAACCCACAGATATAAAACACAGTTGTAAACACTTGGTCTTGGACTGAATTGTCTCCCCAAAGTTCATATGTTCAAGCTCTAACCCCTGATACCAAAAAAAAAAAAAAAAAGTGACCATATCTGGAGAGAGAGTCTTTAGAGAGGTGATTAAACTGTGATGAGGCTATTAGGGTTGGGTCTAATCCAATATAACAGGATCTTCATCGGAAGAGGAAATTAGGATAGAGACAAGCTTATATACAGAGAAAAGGCACAGGGAAAAGACAGCCATTACAAGCTAAAAAGAGAACTAAATACTGCCAATATTTTGATCTCAGACTTCTAGCCTCCAGTGCTGCAAGAAAATGAATTTTTGTTTCTTAAGCACCCAATCCATGGTGATATGTTATGCAAGTCCTAGCAAACTAAAATACCTGGTAAGAGATTCCACAATTTATATATACCTCATGCTCTCTGTGTGGCTACATCATGAGTGATTTATTTCCTATCTAAATGATTTCCTTTGTGCTTTTTTTTTTTTTTGCAATATATATGTGCTTCTGTGATAATTATAAAAATAGTCATAAAATGTTATATGAAACCATCCACAGGATTCAATCTCAAAATTCTAACGACAAAAAAGCCACAGTGGAAAATGTCCCATTTTCTTATTCTAAAATAAGTGTGTTTCTAGTGTAGGAGAAAACATAGCAATTTTAAAAAAAGACAACTGAAAGAAAACTAGTAAGTATACTTTTAAAATCTTTCTATAAATATTCAAGAGGAAGCCTGCCGATTCTAAATTGCTGATACTGCTGTTTCAAAGATGTCTGCAACATACACAGGAAAGACTCAGTGGAACTATAAACGAGCTGTTCATTAAAGATACCTATGTAAATTACAAGACAAAAGGTAATATTCAATATCAAATGCTTCCATTTTTTCAGAAAGCTTCACAAAATGAGTTTTAAGTTGGCAGTGATTACCAGCAATGTTTTTGTTAGGACTTTCACAAGGCTTTCTTTTATTCTTAATTACTTTTGTAACTACCAACACTTACTCAATTAGATATGTTAATAGTCCCTGGATTTCTGTACACCTGTTTCTTCCAGCTGTCTGCAAGGCTGGCTCCCCAACATCTGTATGGAATTGGTAGTTCTATTTTCTACTATTAAAATCACAGGAAAAGAAGTCCTAGGGTTTAGGGGAAACACTGAAACTGACTGCCTTGGTCATGCAAGACAGTAGCCACTTACATGAGCTATCTTACAACCGGAGATACCAGTAAGGAAAGCACTACTAACAAGCTACCACCAACTGGGAAGAATTTTGGAAAGGTCAAAAGGAGAGAGGAGATGGCAGTCTATATGTCTGATCAACCTCCCAGAACTCTCTCAGGAACCACCTTGGCTGAGCGATGCATGGACCACCAGGAAGGACCCTGGGTCAGAACAATTGGCCACAGGCAACTCAGAAACTATTCCCATCTTCATAATGGAAATCTCCCAAGATTGCAAGTTACATGGGAGAGCAGTTTTCCTGGGTTCCCTCACTCTCCTGCTATCCACCAGGATGTCCTTTCCCAATAAAATCTCTTGCTTTGTCAGCTTGTCAGCATGTGTGTCTCCTCGGACAACTCATTTCCAGTTGTTAGCCAAGAACCCACCTTCGGCCCTGCAAAGGGTCCCTCTTCCTGCAGCATGAGATCAGTATGGAGTTAAAGGGCTTAAAATAAAGACAAAGGTAGTCAAGCATAAATATGCTTGCAGTTACATCAGTATGATGAGAGTAAAATCTGGGATGCCTGCAAAAATTACCAGAAGGTTCCTTATGCACTCATAAATATAAAAGGAGGGTCCTTTACTTTATAAGCCCTCTGGTGCTTAGGTTATATTTATCACTTTATATGTATCTAAGGTCCAGGTTGTAGAGTAGTTTTGCTATGAAAATTAGAGCAAAAGTTAAATATTTTAAAACAGAGTCATTTATAATAAACTGAAGTATCTACTAAAAATTGCTTTCAAGAATATACATTCCACCAGATTTTTATTAAGTACTTAAAATGCACAGTAATTTAGGAGATAGGTTCTTTCAGTTCAGTTCGGTTCAGTTACTCAGTCATGTCCGACCCTTGTGACCCCATGGACTGTGGTCCGCCAGCCTTCCCTGTCCATCACCAACTCCTGTAGTTTACTCAAACTCATGTTCATTCAGTCAGTGATGCCATCCATTTCTTTAGAGAAGTAATTAAATGAAAATGAGGTCATCAGGGTGGAATCTAATCCAATAGGACTAGTGTCTTTACAAGAAGAGATTAGGAAACACACACACAAATCTACAGTTGGAAGATCATGTAAAGATATAGTGTGTGTGTGTGTGTGTGTGTGTGTGTGTGTGTGTGTGTACACGCATGCACATGCATGCATGTGCAT
The DNA here is from genome assembly GCF_023091745.1 of Budorcas taxicolor. Classification (NCBI taxonomy): domain Eukaryota; kingdom Metazoa; phylum Chordata; class Mammalia; order Artiodactyla; family Bovidae; genus Budorcas; species Budorcas taxicolor. The sequence continues at coordinate 94,387,303 of NC_068917.1, read as the reverse complement.
GTGTGCTCCATCAGGTCCGATTCTTTGCAATCCCATGGACTGTAGCCTGCCAGACTCCTCTGTCCATAGAATTTTCCAGGCAAGGCTGCTGGAGTGGGTTGCCATTTCCTGCTCCAGGAGATACTCCTGAGCCAGAGACCTAACCCACATCTCCAGTGGCTCCTGCATTAGCAGGTGGATTCTTTACCACTGCACCAACTGGGAAGCCTGAAAAAGCTTCCTAAATTCAGGAAGTAGAGCCACAATGACAATGCCCCTGATCTCACGGAGCTTAAAAGGAGTAAAAATGACTAATAAAACCAGATTGACTGTTATGAAAATGATACAAGATAAAATTACTGGTTTGCACTGGGGAATGCTATTTAAGTATGGTAGTTAATATCTTTGAAGAGATAATATGAAAATGAGATAAAGTCTTTAACTTATAAACTAAAAAAGAAATAAGTATTGTACTCAATGTCAAAGAGAACACTGGAGAATAAGCACCATGAATTGAAGTAATTTATAATGAGAGGATGTGGGCATAAGAGCACATTATTTAAATGCATGTAAATTAACCTACAATTGTATTTGTTGAATTTTATCTACAAAGTGTTTGCATCAAGATTTTATTATAAGGTTGATCATTGTACAATTGTTTATAGTAACACAAATTTGGTGAAACTTCAACCCCCAACAATAAGATACTCATTAAACACATAAAATACAGTGCCCCAGCAAAATAGCATATCATGCATCCATTAAAATGATTCTTTACCATTTCTGATGCAAGAGGTCAGATTTTCTCCACTTTCTTCAGATTCTTTAAGATAGCGAGGGGATGCTTAAAAGGCACAAGCCTACAAAATTTACAGAATAGCAAACAATGAACAGTGGGAGTTAAGTGGAAGAGTACTGGTAGATGAAGCATATCAGAGGAAGCCACAGTCTGGAAATCATGTGGTATAAGCATCAGTAAAGGAAGAAGTGATCCACTCAGCAAGTACCAGCGAAAGGAGAGTACGGAAAGAGGAAGGAATAGTGAAAAGAGCTGAAAACGGATGGTAGATGAAGGTCTATGTACAGAAATCTGTAAGATAATCAGTCCTTCTCCTTTGCTTGCCTCTACTGGCTTGAGCTTTATACTGAATACCAAACAACCGTCCAGAAAGGACTAAGGTAACTAAGGCTGAGTATGAGTGTCATAGCAGAAGCATTCCTCATTATATCATATAGGTGTCCATTCAGTTCAGTTCAGTTCAGTCACTCAGGCGTGTCCAACTCTTTACGACCCTATGAATTGCAGCACGCCAGGCCTCCCTGTCCATCACCAACTCCCGGAGTTCACTCAGACTCACCTCCATCGAGTCAGTGATGCCACCCAGCCATCTCATCCTCTGTCGTCCAATTCTCCTCCTTCCCCCAATCCCTCCCAGCATGAGAGTCTCTTCCAATGAGTCAACTCTTCTCATGAGGTGGCCAGAGTACTGGAGCTTCAGCTTTAGCATCATTCCTTCCAAAGAAATCCCAGGGCTAACCTCCTTCAGAATGGACTGGTTGGATCTCCTTGCAGTCCAAGGGACGCTCAAGAGTCTTCTCCAACACCACAGTTCAAAAGCATCAATTCTTCGGCGCTCAGCCTTCTTCACAGTCCAATTCTCACACCCATACATGACTACTGGAAAAACTATAGCCGTGACTAGACGGACCTTAGTCGGCAAAGTAATATCTCTGCTTTTAAATATGCTATCTAGGTTGGTCATAACTTTTCTTCCAAGGAGTAAGCGTCTTTTAATTTCATGGCTGCAGTCACCATCTGCAGTGATTTTGGAGCCCCCCAAAATAAAGTCTGACACTGTTTCCACTGTTTCCCCATCTATTTCTCAGGAAGTGATGGGACCAAATGCCATGATCTTAGTTTTCTGAATGTTGAGCTTTAAGCCAACTTTTTCACTCTTCTCTTTCACTTTCATCAAGAGGCTTTTTAGTTCCTCTTCACTTTCTGCCATAAGGGTGGTGTCATCTGCATATTTGAGGTTTTTGATATTTCTCCCGGCAATCTTGACTCCAGCTTGTGTTTCTTCCAGTCCAGCGTTTATCATGATGTACTCTGCATGTAAACTAAATAAGCAGGGTGACAATATACAGTCTTGACGTACTACTTTTCCTATTTGGAACCAGTCTATTGTTCCATGTCCAGTTCTAACTGTTGCTTTCTGGCCTGCATACAGATTTCTCAAGAGGAAGGTAAGGTGGTCTGGTATTTCAATCTCTCTCAGAATTTTCCACAGTTTATTGTGATCCACACAGTCAAAGGCTTTGGCATAGTCAATAAAGCACAAATAGATGTTTTTCTGGAACTCTCTTGCTTTTTCCATAATCCAGCAGATGTTGGCAAGTTGATCCCTGGTTCCTCTGCCTTTTCTAAAACCAGCTTGAACATCAGGAAGTTCACGGTTCACCTATTGCTGAAGCCTGACCTGGAGAATTTTGAGCATTACTTTACTAGCATGTGAGATGGGTGCAACTGTGCAGTAGTTTGAGCATTCTTTGGCATTGCCTTTCTTTGGGATTGGAATGAAAACTGACCTTTTCCAGTCCTGTGGTCACTGCTGAGTTTTCCAAATTTGCTGGCATATTGAGTGCAGCATTTTCACAGCATCATCTTTCAGGATTTGAAATGGCTCAACTGGAATTCCATTACCTCCACTAGCTTTGTTCATAGTGATGCTTTCTAAGGCCCACTTGACTTCACATTCCAGGATGTCAGGCTCTAGATGAGTGATCACACCATCGTGGTTATCTGGGTCATGAAGATCTTTTTTGTACAATTCCTCTGTGTATTCTTCCCGTCTCTTCTTAATCTCTTCTGGTTCTGTTAGGTCCAGACCATTTCTGCGCTTTATCGAGCCCATCGTTGCATGAAATATTCCCTTGGTATCTCTAATTTTCTTGAAGAGATCTCTAGTCTTTCCCATTCTGCTGTTTTCCTCTATTTCTTTGCATTGATCACTGAAGAAGGCTTTCTTATCTCTTCTTGCTATTCTCTGGAACTCTGCATTTAGATGCCTATATCTTTCCTTTTCTCCTTTGCTTTTCATCTCTCTTCTTTTCACAGCTATTTTTAAGGCCTCCCCAGACAGCCATTTTGCTTTTTTGTATTTCTTTTCCATGGAGATGGTCTTGATCCCTGTCTCCTGTACAATGTCACGAACCTCCGTCCATAGTTCATCAGGCACTCTATCTATCAGATCTAGGCCCTTAAATCTATTTCTCACTTCCACTGTATAATCATAAGGGATTTTATTTAGGTCATACCTGAATGGTCTAGTGGTTTTCCCTACGTTTTTCAGTTTATGTCTGAATTTGGCAATAAGGAGTTCATGATCTGAGACCCAGTCAGCTCCTGGTCTTGTTTTTGCTGACTGTATAGAGCTTCTCCATCTTTGGCTGCAAAGAATATAATCAACCTGATTTTGGTGTTGACCATCTGGTGATGTCCATGTATAGAGTCTTCTCTTGTGTTGTTGGAAGAGGGTGTTTGCTATGACCAGTGCATTTTCTTGGCAAAACTCTATTAGTCTTTGTCCTGCTTCATTCTGCATTCCAAGGCCAAATTTGCCTGTTACTCCAGGTGTTTCTTGACTTCCTACTTTTGCATTCCAGTCCCCTATAATGAAAAGGACATCTTTTTTGTGTGTTAGTTCTAAAAGGTCTTGTAGGTCTTCATAGAACCGTTCAACTTCATATACGTGTACCTTAACCTATTAACCAGTGTCTGTTCCTTACCCTAAAGAAAGTCTGCAGCCACTAAACCTTAACTAGCACCATAGATCATGCTATCAGACTTAATATCAACCAATTCTAAATGTGAGCAAATGAGACATTTGAGGAAAGGCTGCAGCATGCAAGAGAAATACCAAATCTTTGAAACAAACAAACAACAGGTGAAAGTAGCCTTTAGCAAAAAGAAAAATAAGAACATGACAAAGAAAGACCTTTGAATCAGAGTCCTCAATGACATTTAAGAAAATATTCTTAACAAAGCATGAAAATATTAAATGTTTGGTATCCAGCCCAAGAACTAGAGGTCCAGACCAAATAAACAAGAGATGGAGACAAGGCATACCAATGCCAAATTGGGAATTACTTGTAAGGTAATTCCCATGTGCAGACAGGCTGAATATCCCTGCCTTAGATATTGTAATTGAACAGACAAGAGCAGCAAAGCAACTTTCCCTCTGGGATCCAAATGGGAAATGGACAATCATCACCTATTCCATCACTGACCATCAAGAGATGAGGTTGCAACAATTCTTAACTCCATGTGAGTTATATTCCTTATAAAATCGATCAGTTTGTGGCTCAGACAGTAAAGAATCTGTCTGCATGTGGGAGATCCCAGTTTGATCCCTAGGTCAGGAAGATTCCCTGGAGAAGGGAATGGCAACCCACTCCAGTATACTTGCCTGGAGAATTCCATGCAAAGAAGAGCCTGTCGGGCTACAGTTCATGGGGTTGCAAAGAGTCAGACACCACTGAGCAACTAAAAGAAAAAAAGCAACTCCACACCCAGAAGATGAGATGAGCAGATGAAGAAAAAGAAAATCACATCTATGGAACTTCTGCCATGCAGAGAAAAGTATGTCAAGCAGAACACCCAGAACAGGGAGCTTCTAGCAAAAGAACATTAAAAACACAGAGATTTGATTATGACACAAAATAAAAGTATTTTCATCAACTAAAACTATTGTTAATGTTAGAATTTAATACAGTAGTTAAAGGTAATGTTAAGGGTTGAAATATGTGTCCTTGAATATAAAATAGAAGAAGCGTCTCACAAAGAGATGGATATCATGTGCTTAGAGACTTGGATGATGATGTGGTTGAATTGTATCCCCCAGAAAGACATATTCAAGTCCTGACCCCATGCCTGTGAGTGTGATCTTATTTAGAAATAAAGTCTTTACAGATGTCATCAAAACAAGGTGAGGTCATACCAGATTGTAATGAACTGTAAATTCAATGACTGGTATCCTTGTAGGGAGTGAGAGATTTGAAAACATGCAGGGGACATGAGGAAGAAGGCCAAATGAACATGGGAAAAAATTGGAGTCATGCTACCACAGGCCAAAACAGCATCAAGGATTGCTGGCAACCAGCATAAGCTAGGAGCAAAGCAAGATTCTCCTCTAGAGACTGAAGAAAGAAAATAGTGCCTTTTTGACATCTTGATTTTAGACTTCTAGTCTCCACAACTGTTAGAGAATACATTTGTGTTTTTTAAGCCACATTTTGTTGTTTAGTCACTAAGCTGTACTCAACTCTTTGCCCACCAGGCTTCTCTGTCCATGGAATTTTTTAGACAAAAACACTGGAGTGGGTTGCCATTTCCTTCTCCAGGCGATCTTCCAAACCTAGGAATCAAAGCTGTGTCTCCTGCATTGGCAGGCAGATTCTTTATGGCTGAGCCACAGGGAAACCATTTAAGCCACATGGCTTGCAGCAATTTGTTACAGTAGCCCATGGAAACTAATAAAGATGATCAATTCATAGGATTTAACATACAAATGGGAAAAAAAAATTTAAACAACTAACAGAATTTTATTTCCCTGAGTTTAAGAAATTTTTGAGGCTTCAAACTGAAACAAGGTCATTGAATTCCAGTACTGACTATGAAAACAAGCCCCCAAGTATAGATATCCTAGCAAAGAACTCCAGTCACCCAAGGTCAATCTCTGCAGCAGGAAGGAGAAACTTCTAACAAAGAGAAAAGACATAGGACTTATCATCTAAAATTCTAGAAGTTAGAATTTGGTGGAGTAATGTCTACAGACTTTTAAAAGGCTATAAGAATTTTATACCAAGTAAGATAGAGTGTCTACAAAAATGTTTTTGCTTGTTTTTTCCCACCCTTGAGAGGTGCAAAGGTGGTAATTTTTTATTGCGTTTACATTCACGAAAAACTCTGATGTAGAAATTTCTATTTTCCTTCAAAACATTGTTCTACTCTTTTCTAACATTTTTCATGACAGACCATCTTAAGTTTATTTCCCCCTTTAGGTAATGCGTTTCTGTCCCTCCAGGCTTGTATGATCCTTTTTAGTATCAAAAATACAATAATCTTATCTGAAGAGATTCAGTATTGGTTGTTTTTCATTAAGTTTGCGCAAGCTCGGGGAGTTGGTGATAGACAGGGAAGCCTGGCGTGCTGCAGTCCATGGGGTTGCAAAGAGTCTGACATGACTGAGCGACTGCACTGAACTGAACTGCCTGACACATGGAGAAACCTGCAGATAAGCAGATTACAATCTACCTTCAACTCAATGTTTTATGTTTAATTTCTATTCTGTTCTATTATTTCATTTCTCCTGGCCTATTCTATTCCCTTCTCTAGGAGCACAAATTATAGGTATGTTGACTCATCATTATCTTACTGGTCCCTGTAATCTTTATTATATATAAATTTTATAAAAATCTTATAGCTTTTCTTTGGCATTCTAGGTAATTTTCTCAACTATCTTAATGATCCATATAGTGACAATTTTCTTCTTTATTAGTTGAAATGCTTTAATACTTTACTTTTATTAAATTTACTTTCTTAGTTCCCTAATAAAAATCCTTGCAGCTCATTGTTAAAAATAATATTCACATTCATTTCAGATGCCATGTTTTCCTTAATATCAGTTCAAAATATGTAGTACCTAAAATTTGATTTTGTTTCCCTGGATAAGTCTTCAAATATATCTTTCTTGATGAAATTTCTCACACCATTGTTTCAAACTGTATTACCATACCTTGGTAACCAAAGATAATTGCATTGGTTACGAAGGTAAGAGGGTAGTAGGTTGAGTATAATTGTTTAATTGAGGGCAGGAGACCTTCTATTAGATCTGATTTTTCTTAGATTTTTTCCAGACATCTTAAAAAGTATGCTACTGGAAAGTAAGCAGGAGGGTGATGAAGGAGGATGATATCACCTTAGTCGTGTTGTGGTTTTAAGAATGTGGGAAGGAAGTTAACACTATAGGAAGCTGCAGCTAAAGTATCTTTCCCCCAAAGAATTTTCTCTACATTTGTTGAAACCTATCATGTGGAGACAAACCCAGCTGGATCTGGAGAAATTCTTTTCCCAACATGAGAGATGCTTGGTTTTCTCCAGCTGGCCATACGGGCAGGAAATTTTATGGTGGAGCAGGGTAGGGTAACACACAATTAGATTTCTTTCTATGTGCTGAAACTACACGTAATCCTCTCTTCTTGACTGTGGCAGGATCCATCATTTGCTTCTCAGGGACTAAAGTAAAAGGGAAAGGATTTCACATGTGATTATTTACATTAAATTGCAAACTCTGTCTTGCTAATAGGCCCTCGCTATTGATACTCTCCCTCACTGCTTTGTTGAATACATTGTCATCCGGAGAGACCCATGGGGCAAGGAACTGTGTGGCCTCCCCTCAACAGTCAGCAAGAAGATGAGGCCCTCTACCTGACAGCCCACAAGGAACTGGATACCACCACCAACCACATGTGCTTGGAAGTGACTCTTTCCAAGCTGAGCCTCAGATGGACCCCAGGCTCAGACAAAACCGTGACTGATGCTTGTGAGAGACTCTGAGGCAGAAGACCCAGCTGCATCATGTTCAGATTCCTGGCTCATGGGATGTAGCTTATTTTAAACCACTGCAGTTCTGGTTTTTTTGTTTTTTGTTTTTTTACAAAAGTAGATAAATACTACAGTGGGTTTCTTTCTCAAGTCAGAACATTGCTACTGGAAAACCACTTTTCAGAGAAAAACATGTATTTTTCACTGAGCCACCTTTGTCTCGGAATATCAGAAGAGGGAACTCCAAAATCTTTTCCATAGCCTATTTATACCTCCAATACCTGGACCCTCCCAATTATAAGATATTGGTAGAATTGTCCAGAATTTTTCCTCTGGCATTCCCCAACAATCAACTCATAGAAGCTGCTTTTAAAACCTCTGGTTCCCTAGAAATAGAATCTTAGGAAGAGATTGTGGAAGTGTTTCATTGAGTGATCTTAGCAGGGAGGATGTAAAGCAGGAGAGGCCAAAGAGTTAAAGCTAAGTGAGGTGTCATCTCTCAGGTGGAGGCTAATTTTAATCCTGGTCCCTTTGGAATCTTTGGAGCAAAAACTACAGCTCTAGACTTCCCTGGTGGTCCAGTTGTTAAGACTCCAGGCTTCCAGTGCAGGGAGCATGGGTTCAATCCCTGGGCGGGGAACTAAGATCCCGCATGCTGTGGGGTTCAGCCAAAAAAGTGTACAAAAATTTTAAAAAAGGATAAAAGAAAACTGCAGCTCAGAATTGATTCCATTTTTAGGTAAGGGGCCTATTCTCCTCTGCCCCATGCCAACTAGTCATTGGTCACTGGCTCTTGTGGAGGGGTCTGGGAAGATGTGGATGAAGAGGGATGCTATAGTCCTTAGCAGCCAACCCTCATAGCACCCAGGAGAAGCTGCACCTGCTCAGTAAAGGGCAGGGCCCCAACAGCATCCACCAACACGATAAGTTGTGTTTTGCTTCCCAGTGTCATCTTTGAAAGTATTGTAAACAATATTGTAGTTGAAAATATATCTAGTTTCTGTTGATCATTTCATTTAGCTTATGTGTGGGCGTTTACAAATGTGTTTATTTACCCCATTATCTTTCCCAAAAGTTTCACAGTTTATGAAAGTGGGGTAAACCCATGAGGTTATTTATGCACTCTATGTTGGCCAATTGTGAATTAGGAAAATCCACAGCATCCATTCAGGACCTATCACTCATCTCCTATCCCACTCCACCCCACAACAAGCAGCCTGTCAAACACGGCTTCTGAGTTAGAGATTTAAGCTTCTGCTTCAGAATGAAAAACTACTACTGTCTAACACAGACTGTGGGTTTTCTGGCCCTGTTCCCAATTGAGTTGGGGGAACAGTGTCTGAAAAACAAACTTTACAGTTCAGGCTATCCTCTCATAGTGCCACCGGGGTGGCTGGCAAGGTTTCTCCCATCACAGCTGGTATTATCCTGTGTTGCTCAACCAGAGGAAAATTACTTCCTAATGGACCCTTAAGCCCTCTGTTCAATTTTCCCTTAAGGTATGACAAGCGCAATCCCAAGGACTCACGCTAAGCAAGCCCTCTTCAAAAATTATGGTCTGTGCTCATTTGAGAGTCAGAAATTTTCAATTATATAGCCTCCCAGGATACATTTTAGGGAAAAACAAAACACAACTGTTTTTGCTCACTTGTTAAACACTAACCATTTTGTTCCTAGCTCCATTACTTTTTCTCACTTTATCCCTTTTATGCAAATAGGCAGCCCATTTTCAATCTTCCTTGAAATAGAAATGAAGGCTCTGTGTATGGGAAATTGGTGATTTTGGCCTTTGCTTTAAAAATTATCTTTGAGAGCAACCTGAATTTTTTCAACACTTAAAAGTTTCAAAAGTGCCTTCACATCCATTGCATCATTTGATTCTCACCACAAGCCTGCAAAATAGACAGGTATTGTAACCCCCGATTTACAGACTAGAATTCAGAGATCACCTAACTTCTTAAAATCACATTGCTGAAAGCAAACAGAACTGAGACAAGAACCAGATTTTCTCTGACTTTAGTCCGATGCTGTTTCTCCTCCTCCATGCTGCCTTTTAACTGTCAGCAACACACATTCTCAATTCCTTTCTTGATCCCCGGGATGTTTGCTTTATGATTATTATTTTTTTCACTCAGGGATCCCATGAGCACACAGCAGGACTTAGCAACGCCCCATTTAGTGTCATTCAATGTTAGCACTCTCTTTATGTATTTCCACATTCTCCAATAAGGACCCTGCCTTAATTATCTAATCTGGACATGTTATTTTACCAGTGTGACTCCAAGACATGCTGGTGAGTCCCAAAACGAGTATATGAATGTGGTTTATTTGGATTTTATTGTATCACCCTTATGCTTTATTTTCATTGCGTTTTGAGAAAATCTTTAGCATGTGTAGCAGCACTTAAAGAAGATATAACACTGCAAAATAAAGTTCTCTATCTATCCCCTGCACAACCACAAGAGGACCCTTCCAAACCAAAAAGCTGTGAATCTTATCTGTGAGTTCTGTTGTAAATTTTGATCTGAAGGCGTGTTTAATAGCTTTTCAGTGGTTATTTTAAAGGGAGTATTTACTCGAAATGATGTCTGCTTATATTATTTCTTTGCCAAATTGCTCCCAGCAACTTGCAAATCTGCTTCTATCTCTCCATCAGTATCCTCTACGGAAAGGAGGCATTTTCTGTTGTGTACTGCATGAAGTATTGGATTTTCCTTGATGATCTTTAAAGTTCAGCCAGAAGGACAATGAGCACATCCACTCATTCTCAACCTTTTCACCACTAAGGATACTTTTTATTATTTTACTCCTCTATATGAAATATATTATTCATATCAAATGTGCCAAACTTCACATTTATCAAGAAATTCTTTATTTCCCCATTTTTAATACCAACAAACATATATAATAATAACAAACATAAGGAGCATGTTTGTTATTGTGCTGGGTGCTATTCTAACAATTTACACAATTAACTTCTCTAAATCTTTGACATCATAGGAGGTAAGTACTATTATCTTCTTTACACATACAAGACACAGAAGAGTTAAGCAACCAGCAGTAGTTACTGTCTGAAATTTAGTACTGGCAACTAGGCTCCAGAGTCAATGTCCTTAACCTCTATATGTGCTGTTTCCTATTTGTAATATTGGGTTGGCCAAGAAGTTCATTCAGGTTTTTCCATACAACACAGTGGAAAAACTTGAACAAACTTCTTGGTCAATCCACTATGTATCCAGTTAGCACAAGTCAGTGGAAACATGTAACCCTTCTAATTTCAGGAAGGCAGAACCAGTAAAGGCATGAGTTCCTCCAATGGGCAGACCTCTCAGGTGGAAAGACCACTCTCTTGGAGTCAGCAGACTAAAATCCAAGCTTCCACTCCTCCCTTTGTGAGCTTTATACCCCTGAATACACTTTTAACTTCTCAAGTATTCAGTTCTTAGTGTGAAAATGAGAATACAATTTATCCTATCTCATTCATTAGTTTTTTTAAAAAAAAAAGTCCTTCATAACACAGCCTTATATGTGCCAGGCACTGCTGCTAGATCTGGGGTGAAAGATGAATGGGGGTGAAATCATCTCCCTGAACGAATTCAGTCTAAAGTGGAGGAAGAGGAACAGAACTACACTGGCATACAATGTGACATGTTTATGCTGTAGGAGTTATTGAATAAGAGGGGGATGGAGAGGAAGAGCTGTGTTACATTTCTCCAGAAATGTAACAGAGGGGGCAGGAGCGGGAGGCAATGTCAGGAAAACATCATAGAAAAGACAGTCCCTGATATGAGTCTTGAAATATCAGGAATAGTTCACAGGGCACACAGTGATGGGGAAACAAGACATGTGAAAGCATGAAGATACAAAGAGAAAACATATGCCCTAATTTCAAATACTTATAAAAATGCAGAAGACACTGCTCCTGGGCAGTTAGTAGGGGGGAGATTGACTCATATAGAGAGCTGGAAAGATAGAGGTTGGGTGACAGAATAAAGCATTTTATAAATTCCAAAGCATGCTATAAATAGACAACAGTATTTAGGATAGTCATCACTAAGGACACCAGTCAGTACTGATGGTTCAATGTGTTCCTGAATTGCAGACAATCAGTACAGGCACCACTCTGGACAAACCTAGAATACAGGAGCCCCTCAAACTTTATAGAAGCTCTGGAATTTCCCTGGTGGTCCAGTGATTATGAATCCACCTTGCAATGCAGAGTACACAGGTTAGACCCCTAGTTGGAGAACTAAGATCCTGCATGCTATGGAGCAGCTAAGCCTGTGAGCAACAATTACTGAGCCCATGTGCTGCAACCAGACAGTACGTGTGCCACAAGGAAAGACCCCACACGACGCAACTAAAATTGGATGCAGCCAAATCAAAAAATATTTTTTTAAAAAATGAATGGAAGCTCTGAAAAGTTATTCCTGAGCACTGCTCCAGAATCAGGTGAGATGCTGAAACTATGACTTCTTTACCCTCCTCAGTCAGAACTTCAAATGATACCCTCTACCTCTCCATCAGATGTGTTGCATCAGGAAAAGTCAAACCTGTGTTTCTGACAGAACTTACAGAAAACCAAGAGGCCTAAAGGCTCCAAAACAAAGAACGCTCAGCCATCCCCCTTTTTGCAGAGGCATGAGGGCCTGAGATGGAAAGCCTGGGTTATTTAGATAATGGCTTCAATTTTCTATCTCACTTTGCTTTTGTAAATGAGTAAGGAAATGAGGAGAATAATTTAATTCAGGTCTCCTGAAAACACATTTATTCTTCTTTCCCTCATTCACTCTCCATTTTACTTTTGGAGAATTTCAGTAAAAAAATAAAAATAAAAATATGCATTGTCTGGGGAAATCACACTGGCATAATAAGTTGATGAAATTTTCAATGGGGCACAGGTGGAAAGAAGACAGCTGTTTCCTATTTAGGCAAATGTGCATGTTTTTTAAAAAGGAAATTGTGTATAAATGGACCAAAATAACAGCTTTCCTGAATAATTGAGATAACTGACACCAGTCTCCTTTTTACTTTGTTCCTGTAAGCAAAAGTTTCATGGTCTTTAAAGATGCTACTATATTTCTTTTGCCTTCACTTTCTCAGTGCACAAGGATGATATTCTTAACTGTACCTATACAAAACTCACATGGAATTGAGCATTTCTCTTACAAGCAAAATCTTAAAAAAATGATACAGCTCTAGATTGTTTTGTTGCGTGTGTATTGTATGCTACCTCATGTAAGATAGCAAAGCCAAAACAACATTCATGGAGAAGAGATTACATGTAAGGCACCACATCAGGCTTTGGATGGCAAAAGAGAAGTCTAACATCACCATACCAACTTTGAATTAAATTGGGGATAAATGTGTAACAAGTTTGCAAAACTCATGCTTCAACTGGGAATTGGAGAAATATGTAATCTTTAAAGTAATTTGATGTTTATCTAAAGCCCTGATACGATCAGTGAAAATACTAATGATAACAACTTTTATTCCTATCAAACTTAAACTTTCATCTGAGCCAGTATTACTGACTTTATTTTCTAAGTAGTAGTTTCCACTTCTCCGTTTGTCCTTCTAAGACGGTATCAAATATACAGGGAAGAGGTGTGCTATGACAAGACTGCCAAGGGTGGGGAGAGGTGGCAGATGCGACCCCTGACCTCATATCCATCCTTAGACTTGCACTGACTCTCATTTTCTGAGAGGGGCTTACCTTCTTGCATTTTCAGCTCCTGAAAACCTATTAATATGGATTTCCTCAACTTGATCAGGCCCCGTATTAATCCCTGAAAGATTCAGCCTCATAGCACCTCATCTACCCAACCACCCCTGCAGTCCATGCTGGCCTTCATTCCAGTGTCTCTCCCCGCCTACCTCACCAGCCCTGTGACAGGCCCATCAGCCCTCACCTTAGAACTAATATCACACAGGAAGCCCAGAAGGCTTCCCTGTCCCCCCATACACACGCCCACCTGCCCACCTGCCAGCACTGTGATTTTCATCCTATGTTACTCTCACCTATCTGAAAAGAACACTCCCAGATAGTGAGACTAGCCTGAAAAGAGGATGTTACAATTCATCTTTTGGACTTCTCTGATGATCCAGTGGTTAGGAATCAACCTGCCAAGGCAGGGAACATGGGTTCAATCCCTGGTCCGGGAAGAATCCTTATGCCACAGGACAGCTAAGACCCATATGCCACACCTACTGAGCCTGAAACTACCCACATGCCCTAGAGCCTGTGAGCTGCAACCACTGAGCCCACACACCCTAAAACCTGTGCTACGCAATGAGAGAAGCCACTGCATAAGAAGCCAGCACACCACAACCAGAGAGTAGCGCACCACAACCAGAGAGTAGCCCCTGTTGCCACAAATAGGGAAAGTCCATGTACAGCAACAAAGACACTGCTGCTGCTGCTGTTGAGTTGTTTCAGTCATGTCCGACTCTGTACAACCCCATAGATGCAAGCCCACCAGGGCCCTCCGTCCCTGGGAATCTCCAGGCAAGAACACTGGAGTGGGTTGCCATTTCCTTCTCCAATGCATGAAAGTGAAAAGTGACAGTGAAGTCACTCAGTCGCGTCCGACTCCTAGCGACCCCATGGACTGCAGCCTACCAGGCTCCTCCATCCATGGGATTTTTCCAGACAAGAGTACTGGTGTGGGGTGCCATTGAACAGAGACACAGAGCAGCCAAAAATAAAATAATTTCTTTTAAAAACAGAATTCATCTCTTTCCCAGTATCCAGGTATTAAACATTTTAGAGAGATTCTAAATAGTAACTAAAGAGTATTCTGTTATGATCAGTTACAACAGAAAAATATTCCAGGAGTCAGGTAATCCTCAATCTGCAGGGTGTTCTTTCCTCCCTTCCAAGAGCAAGAGGTCATGGCCCATATTCATTGAATTCACTCAAATCATACATGACGGGCACTGGTCTAGGCTGAGCATCTCAGAGATGAAACAGAGTCCGGCAAACGGAATGTTGCCTCTCTACTAGAGAAGATAGAGAAATAGAGCCAGTCCCAGCAGACAGAGAGCTGCTGTGATGGAGGAAGCACAAAGCACTGGGGAGCCCAGATGGGGACACCCAGCCAGACAGCAGAGGCCAGGGAAAGCTTCCTGGTGAACTCCTGCCCAAGCTGAGTTCTGAAAAAGAAACAGGAGCTGTCTAGGAAATGACAGCAAGAACATGTCATGAGAGGAAGCAGCACTGCAGAAAGACGGAGCTGTGAGAGAGTGCGGCTCATTAGTGCCGCTGCCGAGCAGCTTGGTGCAGCTAGCCTGCACATATTACACATTCATTTTCCTTTCCTCTCCTGAGAGGCTTTGATTTCCCACAGCTATGAACAAAGCCTTAAATGCAAAGCAGAAATGAACAGGGTCATATGAAATGAAAAACTTGTAGATGGATACCTTTGGAGATGAAAGCAGAAACATTTTCTAATATTCCTTAAAAGAATACGATTTTGCTTCTAAAGACTTGAGGCTGCCTATTGGTGTCAGACAGCAGAATAATTGGCTATTGTTGTTGGTTTATTTTTTTTTCTATCTAAAAGAATTTCTTTTAATATTCTCTACCAATTACAGAGCATTCAGAAGGTAAATCACCCAGGAAATTTTCAGAATTCATAAATGCCATAGAAACAAGGCAGTTCGCCTAAAGAATGCCCTGTTTAAGCTACAGAATAACTGGAAAAGAATAGCATTGACTATTTTTTGCTATGGTAGACTATCTGTCTTTGTTCCTACCTTTATGTAAATGAAGAGTCTTTAAATGAGTGCATCCTACATTTATTTAGGCCAGGCAGAAATAAATAATATAAATTGCAGAGAATGATACTAGCATGGAGGATGGTCCCAGCACATCACAAAAAACAAAAAAAAAAATACCGAGGGGATAACAAAGCAGTCCATGTTGAGTATATTTCTAAGGTAGAATTCCTAGGAAGTTGTGCTAATTGGAATCATTTTCCTTGGAATGGATGAAGTTATCTCTAAACTTAGAAATAGAGATGTTTATGTAGCTCACTAAAACTACAAGGATTATCTATCTATTCACTAAAATTGAGAGAAAATATTTAGAAAAAAGGTGAACAAAGGCATGCAAAAATGTTAAGTATCATTTTAATTACTCAAGGCAATTCCACCTACTAGAATAGCACATAAAAAGATTTAATTTGAAATCGATCTTTCCCTGCCTGCTAAAACAAAATATCAATAATTATTTTTTAATTTTCGCCACAACTGTTTATTTTTTTGAGGATCATTATTATTTTTTAATACACATTTATTTATTTTAGTTGGAAGTTAATTACTTTACAACATTGTATTGGTCTTGCCATACATCAACATGAATCCGCCACAGGTATAGACGTGTTCCCCATCCTGAACGCCCCTCCCTCCTCCCTCCTGTACCATCCCTCTGGGTCGTCCCAGTGCACCAGCCCCAAGCATCCAGTATCATGCATCGAACCTGGTCGATAATTTAAAAAATAATATTTACCCAACAAGAATGTGTCAGCATCTCTACATTTTGGAGAAGAAAAAGCTCTACCCTTTCCCCTCAGCACACTAGGCAACCTCTTTCTTCAAACGAGTAGCTCTAAGTCGTACTCATCCTCTTCTTAAGATGCAACTAGCTGAGAGTTGCTTCAGCGAAATCCATGAGACATCCCTTCTAACAGAAATAGTTTGGGATATTGAGGGTAGAGAGGGCATGGAAACCACACTGAATGAGTTTTTATGGAGTTGGAGTCTCTTACTAATGTGATTATTTCAACACCATTACTTCAGAGATCCCAGGATACAGTGTGCTCAGTGTTTCTTAAGGATTGCTGGAGATAGTGTCAAGAGATTAGTTTACAAGAAGGACTTTGAAGTATCTCTTATAAAGCTTTATCCTCAAAATAGAGTTACAATGCCACAAGGGTTGGAGCTAGGAATGGCAGGTTAATGAAACAGATTGGATGTAGAGGGGAGAGGATTCTAAGGTCAGAATGGCGCTTGTTCCTAAGACTGTTTTCAGACCCAGACTTGACAGTCAAAACATTAGTTTTGGGGGAAAAGCCAACATTGAAGAGCTGCTATCACTATACTCTCTGAAACACTGAAAGCAAAAGTTAGTGTCCGAAAAACTGTGGCTTCCCAGGTGGCTCAGAGATAAAGAATCCACCTGCCACCTGATCCTTGGGTTGAGGAGATCCCCCGGAGAAGGAAATGGCAACCCACTTCAGCATTCTTGCCTGGGAAATCCCATGGACAGAGAATCCTGACAGGCTACAGTCCATGGGGTCACAAAAGAGTTGGACATGACTTAGCTACTAAACAACAAGAGTGTGCTAGCAATTTTGTTTGCTGGACAGGAAGCTTACACATGCTTCACCTATATTAATAGAGTCAGCATGGCATCAGAACCCAGTGTCCTCACGAGCACCAGGCACACTTTGGCTATCTGTAGACTGAAAAGGAGACACGGATACAGCAGACAACACATGATATGGTTACATGTTCAGTGACACCTACTCTACTAAGAGCTCTCCTGAGAACTTGAAGAGAGACTTGGAATAGGGCTGAAGTTGCTGTCATTATAGAAAGATGGAGAGAAGTGCTATTTTTATGATGAGATGACTATACACAGTTTCCCTCCCAAGTTGATGTGAGCTGAGAAATAAGAATCTCACGGCAAGCTTCCTCCTGGGACATTCAAATCATGTCTCACAGATGAAAGTTTACCTGCTACGTGATTCATTCACACTTCATTATCCCTTTGCCTTCTCATGAACTGATCCCCAGAAAACAGGAAAAAAAAAAAAAATCGAGGACTGAGATTCCAGTTCCTTCTCCATGAAGAAGACATAAGGTCCAGGCATATTCATTTTATTGGGACTTCTGAAATAATAGTACGCTCAAGGGAAGTGATTTCTCTTGGAGCTGTGTGATGGCTCATGAAACCAGAAGATCAGGTTCCTCTTTCTGCTGTGTTGAGCTCTGCCCATCAGGAAGATGACTGGGCAGTACTTTACATGGACTATGTAGAAGACATGCTCTAGAGCAGTGGTATATAACTGTTTTGGCACCAAGGACCTATTCTGTGGAAGACAATTTTTCCATGAATCAGAGGTTGGGGGGATGGTTCCTGGATGATTAAGTGCATTACATTTATTATGTATTTTATTTCTAATTGATTGCTGCTGTTCATATCACAGGAACCAGTTCATGGCCCAGAGGTTGGGGATCCCTGCTCTATAGGAAGAAAGAGAGAGTTGCTGATTCCACATTGAGACTTGCTTCAACCTTAGTGCCTAGAGCTGGGTTTCTCCTACTTGTATTGACCTCAATTTTCTCACCTTTAGTCCTTCATAGCTTTTTTTTTTTCCTTAAGGATATAACAGAATCTGAGGTGATATAACAAAATTCATTGTGTCATTTCCTACTGAGATGTGTGGGACATTTTTGCCTTGTAACTGGAGAAATGGAGAAATTTCTCCAGGAAAAAGCACAGAGAGGAGAGTGACAAGGGAAGGAGGACATTACCATCTAGCTCGCATGCCTAGGTTTAAGATCCGTTATTAGAGAGATGAAGAACCAAGTCACAGACCTGTCTTCATGAGGTTTAGTCCAGTTACTCACCCACTCAAATGAGACTTTTGGAGATAGGATAACTGCTCTCAGGGCACTGATGACAGAGTGGGGGCCACAGCCTTGGAGCAAACAGAGCTGTCTTCCTCAATTTGCATGGGATTCAGAACAGATCTGATCCCCTGAGCACTGGGTATCTTAGGAGAAACTGGAGTTGGTGCCCTTAGCAGAGACATTGAAGTTCTCAGGGCAGCAACATCTTGGGTTCTCTGAGCCAGATGATTCATCGGTGACAGCTGCAGGGAAGTGAGATCCAAAGCAGGGGAAGACAGCCAGCTTATCTGCTGGGCAGAGGTGACTGCAGCTGACCCACTGCAGGCACAGAGAAGCCCACGTTCCCAAGCTTTCAAAATAACTCCCATTGGAAAGAAGACTGTGAGCAAGAACCTGGATTTGTTCACTCTTCAGTGTCCCCTGTCAAGTGCTTAGTAGGTGCTCAGCAAATGTTTGTTGCGGAATACATTCGGGATGCTTTTAGGGAGGCTGAGTTCCAAAAATTAGTTCAGTGAGTACTTGACTAGCATTCTTTGATTACTAAAATATTTGTAACATAACTTTGCAGACGCAGAGAAGTGGGTTTTATTTATTTTGTGGTCAGATCAATTTGATCACTGTCACTCTTTGAAAGAGGGTTTTCTCTTTGGGACAAGGATAGAAGAGAGAGAATTAGGGTGAAGGGTGGGCATGACTTCTGCAGGGGCAAATCCAGTGGGTTGGGGTAGTGATCCTACATTTACATGTGATACAATGGTGGTGTTCTCCCCTGACTCTTGGCATCCCACTGATCAGACAGAATGGCTGTAAGCAGCCACAAGACCCTCCCAAATTAAACTCTCCTTTGTGTGATTCTCAAATACCAAGACATCTTGACTGCAGCAATGCCCAAAGTTTCCTTTGAATCAGAAATTCCTCTTGCCAGTCTGTACCAAGGCTCTCATAATCCCACATCAGGCAGTCCCTTAGCATACGGTGCCTATTTAAAATGTGAATATATTACTTAGGAGGGGTAACATATTAATCCACTACCAGCCATTAACACTACGACATGAATTAGTGTGTCAGTGACTGAGGAGACCTTGCCTCAGGGAATGGTATATAGGGCAGATTTGTTAATTTTTCCTTGTCTTAGATTATGATTTATTGTACAAACAAAAATGGCAACAGCAATAAAGAAATCTAAAACAAGGACTAAATTCCCCCTTGTGGTCCTACTGCAGTCACATGTTAATTGCTTTATCTGGGTTCCCTTTCAACTTCTATTCAAATTCATAAGGAGCCTCAACTGTTTTCCATTTTTTCTGAATAATAATAGCTAACATTTATTAAGTGCTTACTGTGTGCCAGGCACTGTCCCAGAAACACTTACACAAATTAAATCCTGTCATTTTAACAAAAGCTCATGAAGTAGGGCTTCCCAGGTGGCTTAGTGGTCAAAAATCTGCCTGCTAATGCAAGAGACGCAAGAGATGTGGATTCAATCCCTGGGTCAGGAATATCCTCTGGAGTGGGAAATAGCAACCCATTCCAGTATTCTTGCCTGGAAAATTCCATGACAGAGGACACCTGGCAGGCTACAGTCCATGGGATTGTGAAGAGTCAGACATGACTGAGCACTCACGCACGCATGAGGTAGGTAGAGTTTAATTCTCATTTGACACATGGGGGATTGAGATCCAAGAAAGTTAAGGAA
The DNA here is from genome assembly GCF_023091745.1 of Budorcas taxicolor. Taxonomy (NCBI): domain Eukaryota; kingdom Metazoa; phylum Chordata; class Mammalia; order Artiodactyla; family Bovidae; genus Budorcas; species Budorcas taxicolor. The sequence continues at coordinate 94,367,381 of NC_068917.1, read as the reverse complement.
CTTGTCCAAGTCAGTAAATAATTTACTCAAAGCCAAGCATCTGGCTCCAACATCCATGCTTTCAACTCCGGAGCCAAACATCTCCTTTATCAGAAAGGAAGCTGAGGCATCATGAGCTAATTAACTTGTCTACAGTTGCATACATAACATGTGGCAGAACCAGATGCTTGGGTACAAGCCCACCCTCTTAACTGCGCCGTACAGATGATAGGCACTATCCTGGTTGGTACTCACAGCCTCTGTTTAGGGTTAATGCCATTATGCCCAGATTACAATGTTAAGGTTAAGAAGACTAGTTAATTTGCCCAAGTGCAGATCATAAATGACAAATCCAGGTTATAAATCCAGATTTTGTTTCCAAGTTCAGTTCTTGTTTATATTATATTTTAAGCTGCCTTTATTGACACTCAACTTTTTCAATACAGTTTAAACAAAACACATGAACTGTCTATTTCCTATCTTATTCATTTCATGTAATTCAAGAACACTTTCCCTAGTTACTACATAGTTTCCATAATCATCACTGTATTGGCAGCCCAATAGGACCCTGCAGTGATAAATCATAATATATGTAAACACCCTGTTGAATTTTTTTTTTTTAGGGACCCTGCAGTGATAAATCATAACACATTTAAACACCCTGTTGAAATTTTTTCTTTTATATTTTTTCTACTATTATAAATAATGTGACAAGAAAGACATCTGTGCAGTATCATATTTCTTTTAAAGTGTTTCTTCCGGAGTAGTAAAGTACAGCTTCTCTCATTTTGCTTGATTTTCCAACAACTGATTCAACCTTACACAGAAAACAGAGCATCATCACCTCCTTGCAGACAGCAATAGCAATAGACACTTTCCCAAGAGCCCCATGTGTGAACAGCCTGGAGTGATCTGAATTTTTCTCCTCTGTGTCTGCTTCAGAGGCATTCAGCCAATTGAGTTACATCACCCACTTGCTGGCTGAGCACCCATTAGCCAGAACATGGCCTTCTGTCTTTTGGTGGCAGCTTTCTTATGGCTGCAACATGCAGGACCCAAACCTGAATCTCAAGAATGGTGTTAGGGTTGGGTTCTGAACTGATGCCACCTGAGCTGGAGCATACTTTCCGGTATTGCCTAAATCCCTGAGCACCTGTCCCAACTGTGCCTGTCCGGTTGGGCTGAAGAGCACAGATGCCCAGTAATTAGTTGGTCATCTCAGTACTGTCATCAAGACAAAGTAAATTTTTATTATTCTTGCCTCATCTATCCTCTAGAATATAAATTTCTTGAGAACAGAAACTATGTCTTTTCTGGGTCTCAGTGTGGGTCCTAAACCCAGATGATGCTCAAATATTAAAGATGTTTTCATATACTGGGCAGGAGCTAGCCTTATGCTTTATAGTTAGTTAAGTCAAACAACCGCTTTCACTAAACTGAAAGATTGATGATTATGGGGAGTTTGTGTACTTTGGATTCCATTACAGAAGTAATCTATTTATGCTAATTATCATGCTTTATTTCACAATATTTTCAGTGAGTGAAATATTGATTTTTAAAATAAAAGTCACCTTGAAAAAGTGATGAATAACGTATTCAACATAGAGTTGATAAAAAAGAATTATTTTTAATTAATCTAATCTCACTACATAGATTTGAGGAAATAGGTATTTTTCAAAAGTGTACTATTTTAAATTCTTCTCAGGGTTGTATTTCCAGAAACATTCTGACTTAGAAAATAAAGTCATCATAATGTCTTCTTTCAAAATAAATTATTGATTTTAAAAAATTGGAGTTTAAGTATTGATGCCAGGATAGAGGTAAATATTCACCTATCTCAGCCACAGCTAAAAGCTTTCCATTACTAGATGCAAAATATGAGCTTTGCTCTTGAGAAAACCTATGTTTTAGGGCTATCGATGTCACTGCCACTTTGAACATTTTCAATATTTAACTATGAGCTTTAAATTTGTTTATCTTACAGTGTATTCTGTGTAGCAGCTGAATATGAATTGCAACCAGCTGGGAAGTAAGAAATACAAATATACTGTGGCAACCTCTAAATTTAAAAATACACTAATGTTTATAGTCAATAACAAAAGTAAATTGCAAGCTATTAAATATTATTGTTAGATAATTTTCCAAGTTCTATAATTTCCCAAATCTATAGAGCAAAATTAATGAGTATTTGTGTTTTGATCTAAATTTTAAATTCCATTTTATAGAAAATAGAAAAGAGATGGGTCAATTATAGGAATAATTAAATCATTTCTGAGGTTTGTTTCTGAGATATAATTTTCTGGAAGGTTTCTGTTCCTTTCCAGCTCTGCAGTAAGTTGGTTTCCTACTGATAAATCCATAGAGCACCAGTTCAGTTCAGTTCAGTCCAGTCGCTCAGTCATGTCCGACTCTTTGTGACCCCATGAATCGCAGTACACCAGGCCTCCCTGTCTATCACCAACTTCCGGAGTTTACTCAAACTCATGTCCATCGAGTCAGTGATGCCATCCAGCCATCTCATCCTCTGTTGTTCCCTTCTCCTCCTGCCCCCAGTCCCTCCTAGCATCAGAGTCCTTTCCAATGAGTCAACTCTTCACATCAGGTGGCCAAAGTATTGGAGTTTCAGCTTTAGTATCAGTCCTTCCAATGAACACCCAGGACTGATTTCCTTTAGAGTGGACTGGTTGGACCTCCTTGCAGTCCAAGGGACTCTCAAGAGTCTTCTCCAGCACCACAGTTCAAAACCATCAATTTTTTGGCACTCAGCTTTCTTCACAGTCCAACTCTCACATCCATACAGGACCAATGGAAAAATCATAGCCTTGACTAGACAGACCTTTGTTGGCAAAGTAATGTCTCTGCTTTTGAATATGCTATCTAGGTTGGTCATTACTTTCCTTCCAAGGAGTAAGTGACTTTTAATTTCATGGCTGCAGTCACCATCTTCAGTGATTTTGGAGCCCCCAAAAATAAAGTCTGACACTGTTTCCACTGTTTCCCCATTTCCCATGAAGTGATGGGACCGGATGCCATGATCTTCATTTTCTGAATGTTGAGCTTTTTTTTTTTTTTTTTTACTTTGTGCCTTCTGGCTTTTATTTTATTTTTTTTAATTTTAAAATCTTTAATTCTTACATGTGTTCCCAAACATGAACCCCCCTCCCACCTCCCTCCCCATAACATCTCTGTGGGTCATCCCCGTGCACCAGCCCCAAGCATGCTGTATCCTGCGTCAGACATAGACTGGCGATTCAGTTCTTACATGATAGTATACATGATAGAATGCCATTCTCCCATATCATCCCACCCTCTCCCTCTCCCTCTGAGTCCAAAAGTCCGTTATACACAGCTGTGTCTTTTTTCCTGTCTTGCATACAGGGTCGTCATTGCCATCTTTCTAAATTCCATATATATGTGTTAGTATACTGTATTGGTGTTTTTCTTTCTGGCTTACTTCACTCTGTATAATCGGCTCCAGTTTCATCCATCTCATCAGAACTGAATCAAATGAATTCTTTTTAACGGCTGAGTAATACTCCATTGTGTATATGTACCACAGCTTTCTTATCCATTCATCTGCTGATGGACATCTAGGTTGTTTCCATGTCCTGGCTATTATAAACAGTGCTGCGATGAACACTGGGGTACATGTGTCTCTTTCAATTCTGGTTTCCTTGGTGTGTATGCCCAGCAGTGGGATTGCTGGGTCATAAGGCAGTTCTATTTGCAATTTTTTAAGGAATCTCCACACTGTTCTCCATAGTGGCTGTACTAGTTTGCATTCCCACCAACAGTGTAGGAGGGTTCCCTTTTCTCCACACCCTCTCCAGCATTTATTGCTTGCAGATTTTTGGATCGCAGCCATTCTGACTGGTGTGAAGTGGTACCTCATTGTGGTTTTGATTTGCATTTCTCTAATAATGAGTGATGTTGAGCATCTTTTCATGTGTTTGTTAGCCATCCGTATGTCTTCTTTGGAGAAATGTCTATTTAGTTCTTTGGCCCATTTTTTGATTGGGTCGTTTATTTTTCTGGAATTGAGCTGCATAAGTTGCTTGTATGTTTTTGAGATTAGTTGTTTGTCAGTTGCTTCATTTGCTATTATTTTCTCCCATTCAGAAGGCTGTCTTTTCACCTTGCTTATATTTTCCTTTGTTGTGCAGAAGCTTTTAATTTTAATTAGATCCCATTTGTTTATTTTTGCTTTTATTTCCAGAATTCTGGGAGGTGGATCATAGAGGATCCTGCTGTGATTTATGTCTGAGAGTGTTTTGCCTATATTCTCCTCTAGGAGTTTTATAGTTTCTGGTCTTACATTTAGATCTTTAATCCATTTTGAGTTTATTTTTGTGTGCGGTGTTAGAAAGTGATCTAGTTTCATTCTTTTACAAGTGGTTGACCAGTTTTCCCAGCACCACTTGTTAAAGAGATTGTCTTTACTCCATTGTATATTCTTGCCTCCTTTGTCAAAGATAAGGTGTCCATAGGTGTGTGGATTTATCTCTGGGCTTTCTATTTTGTTCCATTGATCTATATTTCTGTCTTTGTGCCAGTACCATACTGTTTTGATGACGGTGGCTTTGTAGTAGAGCCTGAAGTCAGGCAAGTTGATTCCTCCAGTTCCATTCTTCTTTCTCAAGATTGCTTTGGCAATTCGAGGTTTTTTGTATTTCCATACAAATCTTGAAATTATTTGTTCTAGTTCTGTGAAAAATATGGCTGGTATGAATGTTGAGCTTTAAGCCAACTTTTTCACTCTCCTCTTTCACTTTCATCAAGAAGCTCTTCAGTTCCTCTTCACTTTCTGCCATAAGGGTGGTGTCATCTACCACCGTCATATCTGAGATTATTGATATTTCTCTTGGCAATCTTGATTCCAGCCTATGCTTCTTCCAGCCTAGAGCATCAGAGTAGTTGGTTAATGAACAAACTCAATGATTTTCACACTGTTGAGAGAAAGTGTAGAGTCCCATGTAGGTACATCAGTCCCTACTGCAACAGTGGAGGGAGGCTAAGGATTCACCAATCCTGGCTGTCCCACTACTTTCCACCAGAGCAGCACCATCTTTTTCCATTTTATCTATTGCTTTTCCACCTAAAATTTCTTGGGGAATCATGGGATGAGGGGATCAACTACTAAAGTTATCTCATTTAATGGAGATTATTTTATAGAATATGTCTAGTCAGTCATTTTTCTCTTTTTTAACTTCTTTTGTCATTCTAGATAAAACATAATTTTAGTGCAGATTTAACAGATGACTTAAGTCAACGCACAAAGTGAAAGAGGGGTTAATAGAGACCAAAAGGAATACATTTGTATCCTTAAGTAATCTAATATACTGAGGAACACAGACAAAACTGAAAAGGACTAGCAAAGTAAATCAAGAGGTAGGGAAAGAAAAAAGAACATAAGAGGTAAGGGAGCTAAAAGTCTAGAGGAGAAATTGTAGAAAATACGCTTTAACTTTAGGCTTTGGTTCAGACATTTAAAGTGGGAGATGTTATTTTTTCAACATTGATTTTGCCTCATCACAGCCAAGATTTTTCGTAGATCTTCTTCAACTGGGATTATAAACTAAAAAAAAAAGAAAAGGCTGCACCAGGAAACATAACTGAGAGGAATGCAAAATATAATAAACTGAGACTTCCCCAAAACCAAGGTTTTTCTCTGACTGGTAGAAACTCTGATTTACTCCTTTATCACTTTATCCCTTCAACAAATACTTAAGTTTGCCTTGTTCCAGGCTATTCTAAGTCCAGTAAAATATGATGGATGACTTTACTGTCTTCATTAGAAAGGGGAAAATTCATAGAGAACAGATGTGTAGATACAGCAAGGGAAGGAGTGAGTGAGACAAATTGAGAGAGTATTGAAACATATACCTGAGCATATGTAAAAGAGGTAGCTAGTGGAAAGTTGCTGTATAACACAGGGAGCTCAACCCAGTGCTCTGTGACAACCTAGAGGGGTGGGGATTGAGAGGGAGGTTCAAGAGGGAGGGGACACATGTATACTTATGGCTGATTCAAAATGTTGTATCGCAGAAGCCAACACAACATTGTAAAAGCAATCGTCCTCCAATTTAAAAAGAAGGAGGGGGAATTACCTAGTTGGAAACTTTTCAACCCCGCTCCGTTCCCACCTTCTTCTGGGTTCCTGTAGCACTTCCTAGTATGTTTAGTAGTATTTATTGCATACTTTTAAAAATTTACTTATTTTTGCATGTGTTAGTCCCTGTAATGCAAATACCCTAAGCTATAACCATGCCAAGTTTGAGTCTTGGCATGTTGCCTTCTACACAGCAGATGCTCAACATGTGTTTAGTGAATTAAATTTTTTAAAGCTAAAAAGGTGAGAAGTGAAAGTGAAGTCACTCAGTCATGTCCAACTCGTTGTGACCCCATGGACTGTAGCCTACAACACTCCTCCATCCATGGGATTTTCCAGGCAAGAGTACTGGAGTGGGTTGCCATTTCCTTCTCCAGAGGATCTTCCCAACCCACGGATCGAACCTGGGTCTCCCTCATTGTAGGCAGATGCTTTACCATCTGAGCCACCAGGGAAGTCTATATTTTTTAAAGCTATAAAAGTAGATATCAATTAAATTAGAGCAGAAAGAAGGTGAACTTTCTTCTACTTGCTATTACATTGGGACATGCTTAAACAGTGCCTTTCCTCAAGGAGCTATCAGATGTTTCATTTGTTTCTACAAGTGACCTTAAATGTAAGGAAAGAGGGATATTAACTCTAAATACAGAGTGGTTGAGTAGCTGAAATCATATTAAATATTTATTTTATAATAGACAAATTGAGATCACGAATGCAGTTCTCACATAACATACTTTAGTAACTTTTAAATATGTTTCCACTGTCTAATTATTAGTCAATGTGCTGGGCCAACCTCTCTCTTTATTGTGGTAATTCCGGCTGGTTATACAGGGAAAGAGAACATCATATTACCCCTCACACATTAGACAGTGCTTCTCAAATATGTATTCAATCAGATCCGTATGTTGGTGAAGGTCACTTAAGAGCTGCTTATACTGCATACAGATGTTTCAGATGAAAAATCAGAACATCACCTAAGTGTCTGTTTATTAAGTACACATTTTAGAATATCTTAAATATTTTCCACATGCTCCAATACTTTGGCCACCTGACACAAAGAGCCAGCACATAGTAAAAGACCCTGTTACTGGGAAAGATTGAAGGCAAAAGGAGAAGGGGATGGCACCAAATGAAATGGTTAGATAGCATCACCAACTCAATGGATATGAATCTGAACAAACTCCAGGAGACAATGAAGGATAGGGAAGCCTGGTGTGCTGCAGTCCATGGGGTCACAAAGAATCAGACATGACTTAGCAACTGAACAACTTCAATGTGCTAGGAATAGAAAAACTTAAAGTTTCCAATATATTGGGGAGAAAAAAATCATAAGCAAACCCCACTAATACATAAAAATTACTAAATACAAAATGCAATAAAAAATTACTGTAGTACTATAATAGAATATGATAAATATGACTATCGTAGAATATAATAGATACGACTTCCCTGGTGGCTCAGACGGTAAAATGCCTATAATGCGGGAGACCCAGGTTCAGTCCCTGGGTCAGAAAGATCTCCTGGAGAAAGAAATGGCAACCCACTTCAGTATTCTTGCCTGGAAAATCCCATGGATGGTGGAACCTGGTAAGCTACAGTCCATGGGGTCGCAAAGAGTCGAACACGACTGAGTGATTTCACTTCATTATGATAGAAAATAGGTGGGGAATAAATCTATTTAGAAAGAAAAATTAAGCCTCATAACACCCTTGGAGGATGACAATTAAGCTGAGATGGAACCAGCCATATAAATTCCAGAGAAAGAGCATTCCATGAAGGAAGGTAAGAATGAACAAATATTCTAAATTAGGCAAAATCCCAGGCGAGAAAGTAAAATAAAGTATGACCAGAGTATACTGAAAGATGTGAGTTGAAACTCTAGAAATAAGCAGCCTCACTTATTTCTTTTTCAATACGTGAAGTTTGGATTTGATTCAAAAATATGATGAAAATCCATAGAAATATTTTAAAGAGGGCAAGTGGCAAAATCTTCTTTTAAAAAAATCATTCTGGAGGCTATACTATAAGGAGAATCGATTGTGAAGAGATGATAGGTCAAAGGTGCAGGAAAACTCAAAAGACTATTGAAGTAGTTCCAATTACTACAGATTTATACAGCTTATATTGAAGTGCTGATAATGGATGGGGAAAGTGGTGAGATATGAGATCTAATTTATGAGTAAAACGTGAAGGACTTATTAATATAGATTGGAAGCAGAGGGATTTGGATAAGAAAGAATAAAGGTTTCTTCTCCATTTTCTGGATTAAGCAGCTGAGTAGAAATGCTGTACAATAGTGACATGCCATGGGGAAGACTATGGATGGAACAGGAGTCCCAAGACTGATGCTGAAGGTGAGTTGTACATATAACATCCAAACAAAAATGTCAAATATGCAGTTAGCTGTATAAGATTGGAGGTCTAAGTTTGGACCCAGAAATATAAATTGTCACCAGCAATTTATGTCACCAGCATATAAATAGTATTTAAATCTGTGGCAATGTATGAGCTCTACTACTGAATAAAGGCTTTAGGGAGAACAAAGACAGGCCTATCACCAAGACCTGAAGAACTCAAAATGCTTAGAGATGAGTTCATAGGAGAGAATCAACAACAGAGGCTGAGAGGAACATGGAAGGAATAAAACTAGGAATGATAGACGCTACCAAACAAGAGAATGTTTCCCATAGACTCTCAACATCAATATGCTGAGAGGATAAGCTAAAGAAGGACAGAACACGTATTGGAAACATAAATGTGGCAGAAATCTTAGCAGGAGTGGTTCTGGGGAAATGAGGGGCAGAAGCCAGATTTGAGTGGCGCTGAAAAGTGAAGACCATCTGACAGTGCTTAGAGAACTCTCTGGAGAAGGCTGGCTGTGTAAGAGCCATTCATTCATTTGCTTTTATAATTCATGTTCTTAATTCAATTAGCTAAGCAAAGTGTCTAATTTCAGCAATGAAATTTTCTGATGATCCCTTCAAGACACATGAGTTGCAAAATGTACTTGAGAGTAACAGAATGACTTAATCTGATACACAAAATTGTTGACTGTTAGCCAAATAATTATAAAGAAATGTCTGTCCAAAAAACATGATGATTTTGGTATTAAAACAGTTGATCTTAAATCATTTTTCTGATAGTAATTAAAAGATAGAACTGGTTTTCTACTGAGAACATTATTAGCATATGTTAATAAAACCTTAACATAAGAAGATAAGAGGATATGAACTCTTTTATTTCAATATCAGTAAATATATATATAATTCAGCTAGAAGTTGTTTGGGGTCACTGAGATACACAGAAAGTACTAAGCTTAAATCTTTGTTCTCAAGATATTTAAACTTGACATAAGCAGTTTTAAATTATAAGGCAGAATCAGCATGAATGACAGAATTCATAAGAGCTGTGAAAATTTGAAGAAAGATGAAGGTATATCTCTTACATTTTAATTAAACTTACAGACTGAACAACTAACTTTTATGGACCTGAGTTTTTATATAAGTGCATGGCAAAATTGTAGAATATGCATAAAATAGATGCTTCATTGAACCAGGGATATATTGTGAGTATTATAAGAAACCTCACTCTCTTACAGAAAGATGATTTTCCTGCCAACTGTGCCTTTCAGAAGCTTGTTGATAAAGTATTTTCCAACATTTTCTCATTATCGAAATATAAATTCCATGGGGACTGCCATCCATTATCATCTATTACAAAAGGAACAAAATTAAGTCACAAATGTTAGTAGTTGTTACAAGTGACAGAAGACATAATTCAAAATGGCCAGTGGTAGGGGTAGTCCCCCCTGAATCACATGATAAAAATGAGAGATGGAGCCTTTGCCAAGGGTACTTCTAGAAAAGTTAGAAATAAATATTATGCATAAACAGGAGAGCTCCATTGTAGCAATACAGGGCCAAAGCCACATTAAAGACTAACACCTTTCTAAAAACTTTCATGAGTCACAGAGATAAAAATCAGAGTATGAAAATTATCGTTTAACCAGAGTAAGCTACTGCTCTAAGATGCCCTATTTAGGTCCATTTTTTTGAGAATGTCAATTTCTAATTCTCTTTTTTAAAAAGTATTTTAGACATATCTATTACCTACTATTCTAATTAGCTTTTCATATGCCTCCCTATAGACTGTTTCTGATCTACAAATTAGCATGATACATAAAAGATTGACTTACATATTTAAATAATCAACATAAATATGAAGTTCTATCAGGGAACTAAAATTATATATAAAGTCCTCTGACCCATTGTTCTTATATAAGAAGTGGGTTATCTACTAATTAGTATCTTTCAAGGTCTTCCTACTTATAGGGAGAATTCCTTAATCTATGTTATTTCAGGTAGAATACAGCACAAATGATATTTTCATCTTTATCTAGGAAGGCCTGCAGTGGCTAATCCGAGGAAATGAAAATCTGTCGTACTTCTACAATACCATGGTTATAATCTGTAAAGGAAAGTGCTTCTGTGCGAATGCATATAGTGTCTTCTCAACCTGAAAAATATCTTCCTATGGCTGTCTTAGCATTAACTAAACAGCTACTTTCTAATTTCAACACTGACCATCTTTAGGCTTTAATCCCAGAGATGACACTCAATTTCTCAAATCAAATACATTTGAGTAACTAACTCTAGTTTCACAATTAAGGGTCCAAAATATGCCAAAACAATCATTGTAAAGCAGTGTTTTGTCATGATGCATAATCTTTGCTTTTGTAATACTCTGTAAAATTCTATTTTAATTAAAATTCTCTGTGAGCTCCAACACAGTTTCCTTCACTTTTAAGATCTGTGAGTTCTCAGCAGTTGAGCAAGGCTTTCCTGTTCTGAGGTATCTGGAATTTCAGAGATCTACTTGGAACAGTCAAACCAGAGGATATATTCACCCAGCAGGGCTAGGATGCCTCTGGGTGACAGTGTACTATCCACCCCAGTTAGGGTTATAAAGAGACAGCAGAAGCTGGAGATGGTCTTCTGCAGCAGGGGATGGCTAAACCTGATTGTCAAAAATCCTGAGAAAATAATTATTTTGAGTCAGGAATTGTTGGTTTTGTTTTTTTTTTTTTTTTTTTTCAGGGTCAGAACAGAGGATGGACTCTACAAAAATGCCAAGTAGAAAAGGCAGAAATCTTTGGTCAGAAGATGGTAAAAGAAACAGATGGACTATGAAGCAAATGCAATTTAAGAACCTCTTTTCAATGCTTCTCTTCCCTCTTTGTCTCTTTCTTTTTGCACAAACTCCCTCCAAAGTTTGGACAAGAATCCAGCATTGTATTCACATGGTCCTCTATTTTTGTACCATTTTCAAAGTTAGACATTTTGAGAGCAGTCACTTAAGACGCTGTGTCCTCACTCTGACTCCCCATCTACTTTGTCTCCCATCTAGTGCTACTGGAGTAGCTGTGGCCACTTTGGAGATCTAGCTAAAGGGATGTTGAGCAGCTGTGTTAACTTATGTCTGAAAGAAACTTGAAGCAGAATTTCCCAAATTTGACTGCTACTAAAAATGTACGTGACATAATCAATAACAAGTTATAAAACTGACAGAAACTTTTCTACATTAACAATAAAATGCAAAAACACAAAATTCTGTGCTTCAAACCATGACAGAGTAAAAAGTTCCAGATATAACTTGTCATTAAAAAAAAAAAAAAAAGATTGGACTTCCCTGGTCATCTAGTGAATTGAGACTCTGCCTACCAATGCAGGGGACACAGGTTTGATCCCTCATCCAGAAAGATTTTACATGCCATGGGACAACTAAGCCTGGGTGCTGCAACTACTGAGGCCTGTGAGCCCAAGAGCCTATGGTCCACAACGAGAGAAGCCATTGCAATGAGAAGCCCATAACTAGAAAACGTCCACGTGCAGCAACCACAGCCAGGGCAGACAAAAATAAACAAATGTGTGAAAAGCCAACCATGTAACTGCGAAATATAAATGGTGGAACTATTTTCAGGCATTAGACTACCAACGGGTCTATAATTCTGGAGAGTGGAAAAGCACATGACATGTATCCCACTGATACCCTGGCTTTCGAACAGGGAGCTGCTGCTGCTGCTAAGTCGCTTCAGTCATGTCCGACTCTGTGCGACCCCATAGATGGTAGCCTACCAGGCTCCCCCCATCCCTGGGATTCTCTGGGCAAGAACACTGGAGTGGGTTGCCATTTCCTTCCCCAATGCATGAAAGTGAAAAGTGAAAGTGAAGTCGCTCAGTCGTGTCAGACTCTTAGCGACCCCATGGACTGCAGCCTACCAGGCTCCTCCACCGATGGGATTTTCCAGGCAAGAGTACTGGAGTGGGGTGCCATTGCCTTCTGATCAGGGAGCAGCTTCCCATTATGAAGCTGGGAGCTGAGACCCAAGAAAAAAGCAATGATCTTGCTGAGCTGAGGAAGCAGAGAGTGGCGAGGAGGGTGGAGAGGAGTGCTCAGGTGGCTGGAATTTGCTGGTCAGGACACCAGAAAGGTGGGAGCCAGACAAAGAAGCTGAGTGAATTTAACTCAGATGACCATTATATCTACTACTGTGGGCAAGAATCCCTTAGAAGAAATGGAGTAGTCATCATAGTCAACAAAAGAGTCCAAAATGCAGTACTTGGATGCAATCTCAAAAATGACAGAATGATCTCTGTTTGTTTCCAAGGCAACCGAGTCAATATCATGGTAATCCAAGTCTATGCCCCAACCAGTAACGCTGAAGAAACCAAAGTGGAACGGTTCTATGAAGATCTACAAAACCTTTTAGAACTAGCACCCAAAAAAATATGTCCTTTTCATTATAGGGGATTGGAATGCAAAAGTAGGAAGTCAAGAAACACCTGGAGTAACAGGCAAATGTGGCCTTGGTGTACAAAAAGAAGCAGGTCAAAGGCTAAGAGTTTTGCCGATAGAACACACTGGTCATAACAAACACCGTCTTCCAACGACACAAGAGAAGATTCTACATGTAGACATTACCAGACGGTCAACACCGAAATCAGACTGATTACATTCTTTGCAGCCAAAATGGAGAAGCTCTGTACAGTCAGCGAAAACAAGACCGGGAGCTGACTGTGGCTCAGATCATGAACTCCTTATTGCCGAACAGACTTAAATTGAATAAAGTGGGGAAAACCACTAGACGATTCAGGTATGACCTAAATCAAATCCCTAATGATAATACAGTGGAAGTGAGAAATAGATTTAAGAGACTAGATCTCATAGACAGAGTGCCTGATGACCTATGGTCAGAGGTACACGACATTGTACAGGAGACAGAGAGCAAGATCATCCCCAAGAAAAAGAAATGCAAAAAAGCAAAATGGCTGAGGAGGCCTTATAAATAGCTAAGAAAAGAAGAGAGGACAAAAGCAAAGGAGAAAAGGAAAGAGATACTCATTTGAATGCAGAGTTCCAAAGAATAGCAAGGAGAGATAAGAAAGCTTTTCTCAGTGATCAGTGCAAAGAAATAGAGGAAAATAATAGAATGGGAAAGACTAGAGATCGCTTCAGGAAAATAGAGATACCAAGGGAAATTTTCATGCAAAGAGGGGCTCAATAATGGACAGGAAATGTATGGACCTAACAGAAGCAGAAGAGATTAAGAAGAGGTGGCAAGAATACACAGAAGAACTGTACAGAAAAGATCTTCATGACCCAGATAATCACAATGGTGTCATCGCTCACCTAGAGCCAGACATCCTGGAATGTGAATTCAAGTAGGCCTTAGGAAGCATCACAACAAACAAAGCTAGTGGAAGTGATGGAATTCCAGTGGAGCTATTTCAAATCCTGAAAGATGATGCTGTGAAAGTGCTGCACTCAATATGCCAGCAAATTTGGAAAACTCTGCAGTGGCCACAGGGCTGAAAAAGGTCAGTTTTCATTACAATCCCAAAGAAAAGCAATGCTAAATAATGCTCAAACCACCACACAATTGCACTCATCTCACACACTAGCAAAGTAATGCTCAAACTTCTCCAAGCCATACTGCAACAATATGTGAACCATGAACTTCCAGAAGTTCAAGCTGGATTTAGAAAAGGCATAGGAACCAGAGATCAAATTGCCAACATCCATTGGATCATTGAAAAAGCAAGAGAGTTCCAGAAAAAAAAACATCTATTTCTGCTTTATTGACTATGCCAAAGCATTTGGCTGTGTGGAACACAATAAACTGTATATTAATAACACAATAAACACAATAAACTGAAAATTCTGAAGAGATGGGAATACCAGAGCACTTGACCTGTATGCAGGTCAGGAAGCAACAGTTAGAACTGGCTATGGAACAGCAGACTGGTTCCAAATAGGAAAAGGAGTACATCGAGGCTATATATTGTCATCCTGCTTATTTAACTTATATGCAGAGTACATCATGAGAAACGCTGGGCTAGATGAAGCACAAGCTGGAGTCAAGATTGCTGGGAGAAATAATAATAAACTCAGATATGCAGATGACACCACCCTTATGGTATAAAGCAAAGAAGAACTAAAGAGCCTATTGATGAAAGTGAAAGAGGAGAGTGACAAAGTTGGCTTAAAACTCAACATTCAGAAAACTAAGATCATGGCATCTGGTCCCATCACTTCATGGGAAATAGATGGGAAAACAGTGGAAACACTGGCTGACTTTATTTTGGGGGGCTCCAAAATCACTGCAGATAGTGATTGCAGCCATGAAGTTAAAAGATGTTTACCCCTTGGAAGGAAAGTTATGACCAACCTAGATAGTATATTCAAAAGGAGAGATATTACTTTGTCAACAAAGATCCATCTAGTCAAGGCTATGGTTTTTCCATTGCTCATGTATGGATATGAGAGTTGGACTATAAAGAAAGGTGAGCGCCAAAGAATTGATGCTTTTGAACTGTGATGTTGGAGAAGACTCCTGAGAGTCCCTTGGACTGCAAGGAGATCCAACCAGTCCATCCTAAAGGAGATCAGTCCTGGGTGTTCACTGGAAGGGCTGATGCTGAAGCTGAAACCCCAATACTTTGGCCACCTGATGCGAAGAACTGACTCATGTGAAAAGAGCCTCATGCTGGGAAAGAGTGAGGGCAGGAAGAAAAAGGGATGACAAAGGATGAGATGGTTGGATGGTTTCACTGACTTACTGCATATGAGTTTGTGTAAACTCCGGGAGTTGGTGATGGACAGGGAGGCCTGACGTGTTGTAGTCCATGTGGTCACAAAGAGTCAGACACAACTGAGTGACTGAACTGAACTGAAACAAAGAAGTAGGTATGGGGTATCCCGGGTCTTTGGAAAAGGCTGGGTTGCACATGTATGGGTCAAAATTCTGTGAGACCTAACAGACTTGTTAGGAATGGTTCTGAAGTCCAGAACTGAAAAGAGATGCCTAACAGTGTCCAGTTCTGGGAGACTGAGTTCTGGGCCAAACAGAGTGGAGAGACTTTGCTAAGCATCACTGTCATTCACTTGAGACCCAGAAAAGCTACACAGATGATTCATGCCATATGACAAAGGAAAAAATGCCCAAAAAGAGTCAAAGGATATCAGGCCCCAATTCATATGTGCATTAAGCAGAAAAGCTTCAAAATGAATCAGCAGAGTGTCTCAGTAGGTTGGTCAAACAGAGAGGTAGCATTATCTGGAAGGCCTGGAATCAGTAATTGTCCACAAAGTCAGAGTTCAGCCATCAACAGGGTTCTAGTCCTGAGAAAAGCCTGGGAGAGTATGGTAGCATTCCAGGACCTGAGAATCATGCTGTTGCTATTTAGTTGTTAAGTTGTGTCCAACTCTTTTGCAACCCCATGGACTGTAGCCTGCCAGGCTCCTCTATTCATGGGATTTCCCAGGCAAGAATAGTGCAGTGAGTTACCATTTCCTTCTCCATGCAGTCTTCCTGAAGCAGGGATGGAATCCATGTCTCCTGCATTGGCAGGCATATTCCTTACCACTGAGCCACCAGGGAAGCCCCTGGGGAACATGACATATCAAAACAGCACCCCAGTCATGAGAACAGGACCCCAGGTAAGACAATCTGGGCTTATATAAGGATCAGACTAACAGCAAGCGGAACCTTTTGGAAGTAAAACCATTTTAGTACTTTCTGTCTCTGGTCAGATTTAGTTCTAGGAATTATGGGCAGGATTAATACTGTGGTTGGAAGTTAAATACTCCAAACCATGAGGACCTAAATAGTAGAAGAAGATGGGGAAATCATACAATCAGTGAAGGCAGAAAAAATTTTGGTGACCATAAATCTGGAATCAGTGAAGAGAATCGACCATATCTGGACAGGAGAGGCCTAAATGGAATAGGGTGGATGGAGAAGAAACTACGCAAGCACAGGCGGGCAAAGGCCGTAAGACCCTCTGATTAGAGCAGACAGGCTGGAATTAGAAAGGAAACTTGCCTCCACTATGACATTGCCTTATGGGCCAGCCTGAGTTTTTTTCCTGCTGTTTAATATACACAGTCTGGTTCCCAATTAGGACCAAGTGTCACCTACAGACCAGGATAACAGTGACCATTATATACTTCTAAAATTACCAAGTATGTATGTGAAAGCAGAGTTGTGTTCCCAAGGTGACATTGACACTTGCTGGATGGACATTGTTCAGTTCAGTTCAGTTCAGTCACTCAGTCGTGTCTGAGTCTTTGCGACCCCATAAACCGCAACACGCCAGGCCTCCCTGTCCATCACCAACTCCCGGAGTCCACCCAAACCCATGTCCATCGAGTTGATGATGCCATCCAACCATCTCATCCTCTGTCATCCCCTTCTCCTCCTGCCTTCAATCTTTCCCAGCATCAGGGTCTTTTCCAATGAGTCAGCTCTTCGCATCAGGTGGCCAAAGTATTGGAGCTTCAGCTTCAACATCAGTCCTCCCAGTGTTCACTGGACATTGTTAATACAGCTCAAAGGAATAATTAACAATCAAAGGGGGTGTTTTTGCCACAAAGAGTAATCCAAAGGTGACTTCATCCAAATACCTTGGCAATCCTAGGAAGTCAAGCATTAAGATTCTGCTCTGGATTCTTCATGCCAGAAACAGCCTTGCCAGTGATAATTATGAGACTGACTGGGCCAAACAACAAAGGAAAGAACAAGCCAGTCTTGGTAACTAGGAGTTCTGCTATGTGGGCCCTGCCGGTCACTTCCTATGGCAACAGAAAGTTTTGTTTTCCTTTTTTGAAAAACTCATACAGGAACAAAGAGTGGAAATAAGAGACAAAACCATTGTAAAGGAATAGATACTGTGAATAATTATCAATGCAATCATTATGCATGTAAAATCACAAGTAAATGAATTTTCTAAGATAATCACCAAGGTAGTTAGATTAAAAAATGCATGCAAAACCCAATGCCCTTCTAATAGTAATGCTTCTCTTTCTACCAACTTCCCATTCACTGCCTGATCTAGAATTTTATAGCCAGGTTTTCACTATTATATTTTAATAATTTATATTCATAATATTCTCTTTAAAATTTGTTCAGAAATTTATATTTCAATTATGTTTGTAATCATTATAATTACTTATGTTATTCATATAACTGAGTCTGCTACTCACTGCCAGTACTCTTATAACTTCACCATTTTCAGTGTTTCTTTACCATGATAACCCTTTGCAGTTAGAGAATATCTCTCTTATTCTGGATGGAACTTGTGTACTACATCTCATGAGCTGTGCATAGTACATGGTGTCTTTTTGTTGCCACTGTGCATAAAGGGCAGTATCTCTTCACGTGGGGTCTTCAGTCATGCTACTGTCATTGTCTCCCTACCACTTTAAATACTGCTTCCAGCATTGCTATCTAGTGGTGGAGACATCTGAGATCCCCCGTTTTTTTTTTTTTTTCTGTACAAGTAATCTTATTTTTTCCTACTTGGGTGTTTGTAAGATATTTTATTCCTTTATCCTTTGAAATTCAGATATCTCAGCAGGAAGTGCCTAAATATTGGTTCCATTTCATTAATGCTTCCTGCTTCTCAGTGAGACTCTACCCTGCAGATTCAATGCTTTGTTCAGTTTAGGAAAGATTTTTATAGTCACAGCTTTGATTGCTGAGTTTTTACCACTTGTTTTGATATCTCATTCATTTATCTGTCATGCCAGTTCTCCGTACTCTTTCATGTTTTATCTTGGCTGTCATCATCTTCCTATCTTAATCTTCTCACTCGGCATCCTGGAAAAACTTCCCAAACATGTATCTCACATCACTGATTCCCTTTTCTGTAGGGTCAGTTTTTATTTCTATTATATCGAATGCATATTTTATTTCTCATATGCAGTTTTTAGTATCATCCTGATGTTTACTTACCTTGGTTCTGTTTTCATCTCAGTCTTTTATCTTATTTCCTCTTTGTTCTCTTGTTTCAGTGTTCATGTTTTGAACTATTGAAATCATAAAACAACCACTTTTAAAATTTACCTCCACATACTATAATGTATTACTACTGTTTTTGCCCCTGTATTTGAAATGTTCTTCTCCTTGTATGCCACAACACCTGTACATAGATCTCATGGTAGTACATATTATTTTCCCATTTATTCATGTTAGAAATCAGACATATCTGCCCTTGATTGGAGATAAGGGGTGGGGGAGAAACTCTTCATGATTTCCCTGCTATCAGCCTCCATGCTTTTAAAATCTCCATCTCAAATGCAAATCTGGATACTCTGGTTGATTTGCACATCTCCTTAGCTGTGTTCTGGCACTTATCAATCATGCAATTTGTCTTTTCACTGACAGATGGGCCCTAAATCTCTAAGATCCCTAGGTAAATGGAAATTTCTCCAGGGATATGGCAGAGCATTAGCCAAGTATTCTGAATTCCACATAGTATTATGAATGCATATATTCTGTGATTATAATAACATTTAATTGGAATTTGTGACTGTATCTGCATTTAATCAAAAACTGTAGGCCATTAAGGATAGGATATAATCAAGACTCCTTCGTCTCTTACATTCTTTCCCCTTCTTGCTTCCACCTGTAAATACTGGAAAGAAAATTTTTAGTAATCTGATCAATCAGATTCAAAGAGAATGATTAGACCACCATTGATAGTATAAGAAGTAACTACCTACAAAAAGCCTCATACATGTGGTAAATGACTCCTTCCACTGATGGGAAAGTAAGGTTCCCTAGGGTGAGCCATCCCTGAACGGTCCCTATAACTTTTCTCTTTCTCCTGTCCTTTCTTACAACTAGCCAGAGGGTAGTGAGATCCAAGATCCAAGATCCAAGTCTGGGGAAGAGTACTATCAATGGGAAAATGTAAGTCCATATTCTAGCCTACCTGCCCACCTCCATGAATTTGGGATAAAATACCAGTTGATAATAAAGTGTGAGATAATTATATCCCTGTCTCTTTAGAACTGTACGAAGAGAAGAAGCAATGATTTGAGGCAGCATAGAATTGCTCCTCTGTCTCTGGCCTATTTTTATCTAGTATGCCTTAGTCTGTTCTAAATGTAGTGGAGAATAACCAAGTAGTCATTTTTCAGTTGCTTAACCCAACTTGTATTTGTACCATTTTAACTCATATTTTAAAAGTTAGCAAGAAGTAGATAATATAAGAGGTGACCAAGAATAATTCCTATAAGAAGCACACTACAGAAGGCAACAAAAATCCTAGTATTAACTAGTTTTTAGTTGCTTTTCTTCTTTCCTTCCCAGATTTTCCTGACTCCCAGAGTCACTTCTTAGTACTAGCTGGGCTTTTCCAAGGGTCCTTCCATTTCCCATCCCTCACTACATTTCATCACTTTTTTCTTTCTCATTTACTATATGTGCCACAGGAGAATTGCAAACATATTTTCATTTCATATAGAGGGTCTGCATGTACCTGAATATAATTTGTGGGTTAGCAAAGTGGTTGGAGCTGTCACAATTACCTTTCATCACTCATAAGCCTCTTGTTGGTTAAAACACTGCATTTGTTACAGGTGTTGAAATGTTCAGTGAGTTTTTCTTCCTTCTGACTTTCTGCAGTCTTTATTACCGTGATTTTGGGTGAAGTTAGCTTAGGGTAGGTATTTGTGGTAATACAGCACTACCTTCTAGAAGATTTGCTAGTTCCTCACCTGTTTATTCCTGCTCTCACTTTGAGTACTGAAATGTAATCATTCTATATCAGAACAATTGCTCTCCCATTTATGATAAGCTAGTCTTTTTCAGTATATGACAGCCCATGGGAAAACTTCTTGTAGGCAGAATTTTAGACAGCTACAGTCTTAAAAGATTTCCCAAACACACTTCCAAGAAACCCAGTGTTTCTGGCTGGAACATTTGTACTTTTGAACTCTGCATTATTGGTACATTCACAGTAAGTGACACACTGTGAAACCTGTTTTCTCTGCCGAAGAGTGGAGAATGCTATAAATTCAAGAGTCATGTTTTAAGATTTAATACATACACACACACACACACACACACACACACACACACACACACACACACCTCTGTTTTGGTACTTACATTTGGTGCTTCAGATTTCCCTCAACTTCCAGTTATAAGTCAAAAATACAGATAATACATCTAACCTACCGAACATCATAGCTTAGCTTCGCCTACCTTAAATGTTCTCAAAACATGTACATTAGCTTTCATTTGGGCAAAATCATCTAATACAAGACTAACTTATAATAAAGTGTTGGAAATCTCAGGTAATTTATCAAATACTGTACTGAAAAACAAAATAGCTGTAAGAGTTTGAAATGGTTTTAAGTGCATCATTGCTTATTCTAGTGATCATATGGTTGGCTCAGGGTGCAGCTGCTGCCCTGCCCAGCAAAATGAAGGAGTATCATAGCCCAGGATATGCCATAATGCTGGCCCAGGAAAAGATAAGAATTCAAAATCCGAAGTATGGTCTCTACTGAATCCCTCTCACACCATCATAAAATGAATAAACTCAAAACAATCAAAATGTCCTAAGTTTGGGACAATCTACTTGAAACCCAGTCACCAGGAACTGCCCACATTCCAAACAAAGGGAAAATGAGCAAGTATGTTATTAAAGAGATAAATGTAGAGAGACACTAGATTTGTTCTCACGTCTAAGTTCTTCAGCAGTCAGCAGGCAATCTTTCTGTGACCAGATAAATATCCTGGAAGACATTCACCAATACAGGTTTGTGAATCATGAAGTCTTACACATATCTCTTTAAGCTGTTTGTTGCCTTTTTATTTCTTCAAACAGAAAGTCCCCAAACCTAAACCTCCCAACATGCCTGTTTTCACTCAGTACCTGACTTTATAACCTCTTTATCATTCATCTTGTGAATTAAAGTCTTGACCCTATCCCAACCTCAGATTAGCAGCTCCCAAATTTACAAGAGTATTAAACTGGACTTGGTAAAATCTTTTTAATGAGAAAGAAGAATACTATTCACATGTCAACCAGCCAGCCAAGACTTGTCTTCTGATCTTTTATTTGACTGTGCTCTGTCTAACACACCAAAATGACCCAGAGACCCAGACACCACTGGATATCAGAGACAGAAAAGGAAAGTCAAAGAATCCAACTAACCTAAAAAGAACTTTGATAAATCTAATAGACATCTTTCAGTTTCAGTAGCCATCATTGAGTTCCTCAACTTTATTTTGGTGGTGGTATTGTGGCAGGGGACTGAGGGAGATTAGGGTCAAAGTACTGCTTTCAACAACCCCAGCCCAGAGTGCATGCTCACTAGAAAATGAAAAGATTAGCCTTGTTTTCTCTCCAAATTTTAATACACTATGATTTTCATATTTATAAAATACCAGCACAGCTGATTGAAAGTAAAAGAAAGAGATTATCATAAATTCTTATCTCTTCACAAAACCTTGAAAGAAGCAGCTCCACGAAAAACATCTATTTCTGCTTTCTTGACTATGCCAAAGCCTTTGACTGTGTGGATCCCAATAAACTGTGGAAAATTCTGAGAGAGATGGGAATACCAGACCACCTGACCTGCCTCTTGAGAAACCTGTATGCAGGTCAGGAAGCAACAGTTAGAACTGGACATGGAACAACACACTGGTTCCAAATAGGAAACGGAGTACAACAAGGCTGTATATTGTCACTCTCCTTATTTAACTTATATGCAGAGTACATCATGAGAAATGCTGGGCTGGAGGAAGCACAAGCTGGAATCAAGATTTCCAGGAGAAATATCAATAACCTCACATATGCAGATGACACCACCTTTATGGCAGAAAGTAAAGAAGAACTAAAGAGCCTCTTGATGACAGTGAAAGAGAAGAGTGAAAAAGTTGGCTTAAAGCTCAACATTCAGAAAACTAAGATCATGGCATCTGGTCCCATCACTTCATGGCAAACAGATGGGGAAGCAGTGGAAACAGTGGCTGACTTTATTAAAATCACTGCAGATGGTGACTGCAGCCATGAAATTAAAAGACGCTTACTCCTTGGAAGGAAAGTTATGACCAACCTAGACAGCATATTAAAAAGCAGAGACATTACTTTGCCAACAAAAGTACATCTAGTCAAAGATATGTTTTTCCAGTCATCAAGTATGGATGTGAGAGTTGAACTATAAAGAAAGCTGAGCACCAAAGAATTGATGCTTTTGAACTGTGGTGTTGGAGAAGACCCTTGAACATCCCTTGGACTGCATGGAAATCCAACCAGCCCATCCTAAAGGAGATCAGTCCTGGGTGTTCACTGGAAGGGCTGATGTTGAAGCTGAAACTCCAATACTTTGGCCACCTGATGCGAAGAGCTGACTCATTGGACCCTGATGCTGGGAAAGATTGAGGGCAGGAGGAGAAGGGGCTGACAGAGGATGAGATGGTTGGATGACATCACCAAATCAATGGATATGGTTTGAGTGAACTCAAGGAGTTGATGGACAGGGAGGGCTGGCATACTGCGGTTCATGGGGTCGCAAAGAGCCGGACACAACTGAGTGACTGAACTGAACTGGGGTTTGAATATTGTTGTATAATTTGCTGACCTCATCATGACATCTTTTGAGCTTCATATTTTCCTTTATAATATGAGGTAGCTAACTATCCTTTATTTTATAATTTAAACAGGAGAAACCAAAAATTATTCAGAGCTTAGATTCTGCATATATGCATGATTCAAAAATTTACTTTGTTGAGATCTTTTTCTTTAGAATGAGTCATTTGGATAATTTCCTGTATGGTTTGCAATGAATAAATTCAGTCCAATTACCTGCCATGTTTGTGGAAAAGTCTAATATTCTGAAAATGACTAAACAAAAAAACTCAGCAGAAGCCTCATAGATCAGGGAAGAAAATAGCATGAATGTGATTTATCTCCTTTTAGCCACAAGATAAAATGCAATTTAACAATGAATTAGCAAAATTTAGGTAGCAGAAGAAGATATAGGGCATAATTATTAGACGAAGTCAACATTAGCAGAAACACCAAATTGGCCAAGTTCACTTAGTTCAATGGAAGTAATAAGTAAGAAGAAGATAGCTTCAAAAGATCATGCATAGGAAGAGACTTTTATACCTGATTAGTTAAGGAGGGAGGTACAAAGGAATGTCAGTCCCATAGCCACGACCACCCTTAATTCACATATGAATTTATGTCCTAATTTTGTGTAGTAGGCAGAATAATGGTCCCCCTGGACACGACGTCACTTCACTTCACTTCAAAGATGTTCATATCTGAATCTCTGGAACCTGTGAATATGTTATTTTGCATGGCAAAAGGGGACTTTGCAGCTGTGATTAAGCATTTTAATGTGGGAGATTAGCCTGGATTATACAGTTGGGTCTAATGTAATCAAAAGTGTCCTTGTAAAAGGGTGATAAATGGGTCACAGCCAGAGAAAATGTGATTGTGAAAACAGAGGTTCACAGCAGAAAAATATTTGAAAATACATATTATACTAGCTTCCCTGCTGGTTCAGGCAGTAAAGCGTCTGTCTGTAATGCAGGAGACCTGGGTTCAATCCCTGGGTTGGGAAGATCCTCTGGAGAAGGAAATGGCAGCCCACTCCAGTACTCTAGCCTGGAAAACCTCACGGATAGAGAAGCCTGGTAGGACAGGACTGAACAACTTCACTTTCATTTTCATTACACTAGCTTTGAAGATAGACAAAGGGTGTCACAAGCTGTGGTACACAGGTATCCTTTGGAAGCTGAAAAAGGCAAGGAAATGGACTCTCCCAGAGCCTCCAGAGAAAGTACAGCTGGACCTACATTTTCATTTCAGCCCAGTGAAATCCATTTCTGACTTCTGACCTCCAGGCTTGTAAAATCATAAATCTGTATTGTTTTAAGTTACTAAATTTGTGCCCCTTATAGCAGCAATAGGAAATGAATACACCTTGTTTCTCCAACCATTCATTCATTCCTATAACAATTGATCCAATACATAGCAACAAGTTAATCTATCTAAAAAGTCATTTTTATCATAATACTTCTCTGTTCAAAATCTTCAGTGATTCCTCAATTCTCAATTGAAAAAAATCACTTTCAGGTTGGAAGTCTTAAAACTTCTCACCATTCTGGGAAAGTATTTCCATTTAAAAAAAAAATCATTGAGGTTAAAACTTAAATTTTAAGAGTATAATATATTATTGCTGATTACATATACAAGATTGTACATCAGATCTTCAGAAGTTATTTATCTTATTTAACAGAAATTTAATGTTGGTTAAAGTTTCCCTTTTCCTTCTCTCCCTAGGCCCTGGGAAACAATATTCCAGCCTGTGAGTTTATAAATTTGACTATTTTAAATACCTTCCCTTTCTCCTTTGCCTTGTGCTTCTCTTCTTTTCTCAGCTATTTGTAAGGAGAAAAGGAAAAATATATAAAAGTGGTCAATGCAAAGAAACAGAGGAAACAATAGAAAGCAAAAGACTAGAGATCTCTTCAAGAAAATTAGAGATAACAAGGGAATGTGTCATGCAAAGATAGGCACCATAAAAGACAGGTATGGACCTAAGAGAGACAGAAGATATAAAGAAGAGGTGGCAAGAATACACAGAAGAACTATACAAAAAAGATCTTCATGACTCAGATAACCACCAT
This sequence comes from Budorcas taxicolor, assembly GCF_023091745.1. Classification (NCBI taxonomy): domain Eukaryota; kingdom Metazoa; phylum Chordata; class Mammalia; order Artiodactyla; family Bovidae; genus Budorcas; species Budorcas taxicolor. Next base: position 94,342,293 of record NC_068917.1, on the reverse strand, counting down.
GCTATGATCACTCACCTAGAACCAGACATCCTGGAATGAGAAGTCATGTGGGCCTTAGGAAGCATCAATACGAACAGAGCTAGTTGCTGGAGTCCAGCTCCAGCAGCCAGGGATTCAACCTGAAGGGGTGGGCGGTGTCGGCGAGAGAAACTGAGGCAGCCTCTCAGTTTTCTTGGACTGCCTGTTTATTTCAAGCTTATGATTCTCTTTTACACTTTTACAAAAGCATTAGGTCAGAGGTTTGATATTTTTAGTTCCCATTGACCCAGATTTATTTTTCTCCAAAAATCACTGTTGCCCCTCAAAAGGAGTTCCTTCCTCAGCTTCTCTTATCTACTCTTTCTCATGTGTCCTTGTGAATACACTGTAACTCCTGCTAATGTCTGGGCTGCATATCACATTCCTCAGTTTATTTCTTATCTTTCTAAGTCCTATTTGCCCCTAGTATCCTAAGTTCACTATTTCTTAGAAAGGGCTTCTAGCTAATAATATCTCTAAAGTCCCTAATTTTTATAAGCTATAGTAGAATATTGTAACATTACACCAATCCTTAAATCTTTAGCTTCTAACTATTTTAATTATTCCTAAGCCCTATATTCAGCAAACTCCTTTGCCATAAACACTTTTCTCACAAATTGGCTTCAGATAGGAATCCCTCCCATGGTCTCAAGCTGCAGCCTCTGTGCTCACCCTGGAACACTTTTTTGTAAAAGTCCTTGAACAAATGTCAGTGATTAACTTTATGAATTATTCTTTGAGCACAGCTGCAGAAGGCTTGATGCCTTCTCCTGCTCCTCTCAAAAACAATAAGCACCTTAATAGTCTCTTCAATCAACTGAGCCGAGGAAAGGAAAAAACAAGTCAGAATCACAAAACCTAACTCCTTCATTCCGGGTCCATGCCTACGGAACAAAGGGAGGGGGTTTAGGGCTGTGCCTCAATTTTGTCAGTAAAGCCTAACGCGGCTCCAGACAGCTAGTGGAGGTAATGGAAATCCAGCTGAACTATTTCAAATCCTAAAAGATGATTCAGTAAAAGTGCTGCACTCAATATGCCAGCAAATTTGGAAAACACAGCACTGGTCACGGGACTGAAAAAGGTCACTCTTCATTCCAATATCAAAGAAAGGCAATGCCAAAGAATGCTCAAACTACCACATAATTGCACTCATCTCACACACTAAATTCTCCAAGCCAGGCTTCAACAATATGTAAACTATGAACTTCCAGATGTTCAAGCTGGATTTTGAAAAGGCAGAGGAACCAGAGATTAAATTGCCAACATCCACTGGATCATGGAAAAAGCAAGAGAGTTCCAGAAAAACATCTATTTCTGCTTTATTGACTATGCCAAAGCCTTTGACTGTGTGTATCCCAATAAACTGTGGAAAATTCTGAAAGAGATGGGACTACCAGACCACCTGACCTGCCTCCTGAGAAATCTGTATGCAGGTCAAGAAGCAACAGTTAGAACTGGACATGGAACAACAGACTGGTTCCATATAGGAAAAGGAGTTTATGTTAAGGCTGTATATTGTCACCATGCTTACTGAACTTATATGCAGACTACATTGTGCAAAATGCTGGGCTGGATGAAGCACAAGCTGGAATCAAGATTGCCGGGAGAAATATCAATAACCTCAGATATGCAGATGACACCACCCTTATGGCAGAAAGCAAAGAGGAACTAAAGAACCTCTTGATGAAACTGAAAGAGGAGAGTGAAAAAGCTGGCTTAAAACTCAACATTCAAAAAACTAAGACCATGACACCTGGTCCAATCACTTCTTGGCAAATAGATGGGGAAGCAGTGGAAACAGTGACAGACTTTACTTTCTTGGGCTCCAGAATCGCTGCAGATGGTGACTGCAGGCATGAAATTAAAAGACATTTCTCATTGGAAGAAAAGTTATGACCAACCTAGACAGCTTATTAAAAAGCAGAGGCATTACCTTGTCAACAAAGGTCCATCTATCAAAGCTATGGTTTTTCCAGTGGTTGTGCATGGATGTGAGAGTTGGACCACAAACAAAGCTAAGCACTGAAGAATTGATGCTTTTGAACCGTAGTGTTGGAGAAGACTCTTGAGAGTTCCTTGGACAACAAGGAGATCAACCAAGTCCAACCTAAAGGAAATCCATCTTGAATGTTCATTGGAAGGAAGGATGCTGAAGCTGAAGCTCCAGTACTTGGGCCAGCTGATGCAAAGAACTTACTCTTTGGAAAAGACCCTGATGCTGGGAAAAATTGAAGGCAGGAGGAGAAGGGGACAACAGAGGATGAGGTGGTTAGACGGCATCACCAACTCAATGGACATGAGTTTGAGCAAGCTCTGGGATCACAAAGAGTCAAACACAACTGAGCATCTGAACTGAACCAGTTTTAAATACCTAATATAAGTGGAATTACGCAGTGTTTGTTTTTCTGTGTCTGGTTATTTCATTTAGGTTAATATCCTCACAGTTCATTCATGTTGTCAAATATCACAAAATTTCCTCCCTTTTAAAGGCTGAATGTTATTCCATGGTATGTATATACCACATTGGCTGTATCCAAAATTCTCTCTATACACATTTAGTTTGTTTCCATATCTTAAGTCTTTCTAGTAGTTCTTCAATGAGCATATGTGTGCTATTACTTCTTTGAAACCCTGCTTTAAATTCTTTTATATATTATATGTATGTACAGACATACACAGAGTTAAGCAAGCATTGCTGGATCATATAATCATTTAATTGTAATTTTTTGAGGAATCTTAATACCATTTTCAATAGCAGTTGCACCATTTTGCTTTCCCACTAACAATGCTCAAGTGTTTCTCCACATCCCTGCCAACATTTTGTCTTTTGTTTTTTTTTTTGATGATAGTAATCCTGGCAGGTATAAGTAGGTATATCTTTGTAGTTTTGATTTACATTTCCTTGATAATTAATGAAGACTATTTTTTCATATATCTATTGGCCATCTGTGTGCCTTCTCTGGAGAAGAGTCCATTCAAGTTCTTAGACTTTTTTTAAATCAGATTAATATATTTTTCTATTATTGAGTTGCAAGAGTTCCTCAAAGGATTAACCTTTTATTAAATATTTTCTCCCAGTCTATAGGCTGACTATCCACTTGTTTCCCTTGCTGAGCAGCCTTTTAGTTTGATGTAGCCCCATTTTTTAATTTTTGCTTTTATCACCTGTACTTTTGGTATCATAACCAAGAATCAGCACCAAGATCAATGTCAGGAAGATTTCTCCCTATGTTTTCTTCTAGGAGTATTACAGTTTCAGGTCTTATGTTTTGCTCCTACTTTAGCCCCTTTTTCACTGATTTTCTGCTGTATCTTGTTAAAACAAAGATTCAATCTCATTATTTTATGTGTGGATAGGTGGCACTAGTGTAGTGATAAAGAGCCCGCCTGCCAATGCAAGAGACATAAGACACACAGGTTTGATCCCTGGGTCGGGAAGATCCCCTGGGGGGAGGAAATGGCAACCTACTCCAGTATTTTTGTCTGGAGAATCCCATGAACAGGGCAGCCTGGTGTGTTACAGTCCATAGGGTCACAGAGAGTTGGACACAACTGAAGCGATTTAGCATGCATGCATGCATCTACTTTTCACAACACTGTTTCTTGAAGAGGCATTTATCTCCCCAATATGTATTCTTGGCGCCCTTGTCAAAAATCAATTGGCCATACACTTATAGACATACTTCTGGACTCTATTCTGTTCTATTGGTCTATATGACTGTCATTAGGCTAGTACCATGCTGTTGCGGTTACTGTAGTTTCATAATATATTTTAAATCAGGAAGTATGATGTCTCCAGGTTTGCTCTTTCTCAGGTTTGATTAGGCTGTTCTTGGGCTTTTGCAGTTTCATGTGAATGCCCACAGCTAACATCATACTCAATGGTCAAAATCTGAATTTTTTTTTTTTTTTAACATCAGGAATAAGGCAAGAATGTGCACCCTGGACACTTCTATTTAATATAGTACTGGAAGGTTTAGCCCCAGCAATTAGACCAAAAAGAGAAAAAAAAAAAAAACAACCCTTAAAGGCATCCAAATTTAAGGAATTAAAACTATCCCTGCTCGAAGATAGCTTGCAGATATCTCTGCTTGTCATCTTATATATGATCTTATATACAGAAATTCTTAGACTTCTTTGGAAAAAAACTGTGACAACTAATGAATTCAGTAAAGTTACAGGATACAAAATCAACATACAAAAATTCATTGTTTCTCTATATTAGCTACAAACTATCTGGAAAGGAATTTGGAAAACAATCCCATTTACAATAGTACCAGAAAGAATGAAATACTTCGGAATAAACTTAGGAGATGCGATATTTATATACTGAAAACTACAAAACACTGATGAAAGAAATCAAAAAAGGCACAAATGGAAATGCATCAAATTAGAAGACTTAAAATTAGAAGACTTAAAATTGTTCAGATATCCAAGCTACCCAAAGATATCTACAGACTCAATTCAACCCCTATCAAAATCCCAAAGTCATTTTCTCTCTCTTTTTTTTTTTTTTTGGCAGAAATGGAAGTCATATCTCTTAACACTATCACCAATCACCCTCCCAAATTTAGGCATCAGTACTGATTTGCACAAATCTTTATTCCAGCTAAACTAAGAAAGAAAAATAAATGTCTGTCTTCTTTAAGCTATCTGTTATATACAAGAGTATGTCATCCTAACTAGTACAATTGTCATACCTATAGCTGCTTTATAACCAGATTATATCAGCATAACCATGCTGAATATTTAATTAAGAAATTCTATTATATGGGCTATTGAGACAAGTTCTACCTAAAAATGCTGTATAGTAGTAGCAGAGGCAGGAAATTCACCCTGTGAGTTTTGCTGGTACAAACCTGGGCAATCCCCCGATGTATTGCTGAGTGGACAAAACTAGTATTAGCAACAGTGTCAGAGTCCTGCTCTGGGCCCACCTGCTATTTTGAAGGAGCCCAACATTTGCAGAGGCAAAATAGTAGAGCATGCAAGAGGTGTTATAGCACTGGTGGCAATATTATCATGACTTTTGCAAATTCAGACTCTCCACACATACAGACAGAGTAGCCAGTCACCTCTGAGATGCTAAAGGTTAAGGTGCCAGAAATATTCACTATCCTTTTAATTAAGAATTCATTGAAATGTACATGCTTCCCAGAATCAAATCAGACCAGAGCAATATTTAGTCAGTAAAAGCTATGACAAACAAAAGATCAAGCTATTCATTTTTGAATAAATCAACAACTGATTGAAAATTGTTAAACTAGATGAATAACTTATCTGAGCAAATGAGCAGTTGCATAATCTTATACATTTTAACTTAGAGAATAAAAAGAATTTTAAATGTGTTTTATTTATTAATTTATACTGCCATAGCAGCTGTAGCATATTTTGAATATTACCACAAACATTCTCAGATAGAAGCAAATCTTATACAGTTAGAATTTTATAAAAGGAGCTGCTTTTCTACTTTTCAGACACTGAAGACCAAATTCTTGACTATGATTACCACATTGTACCTATCCAGTGATGGTTTACCTATCTGTAAAAATACCTGAGAGGTAGTTCACTTTGGGACATCATATTTTTTAAAAGAACACACTCATGGGGAAATGGCATCACTAACTAAGAAAAATGAAATGCATGCAATAAGTAAAGAACTATAAAGATATCACAATAAACATAAACTACAAAACTCTGATCAACATTTACTCATAATCCATCTTTAGCAGGAACCTGGTGACATCATAACATTAGCTGGCTATTGGTAAGGGAAGTGTGTGTCTTCTAGCCTGTCTACTATTTTTATTTCACCATAATGATTCTTATCAGTTAACTTATTCTTATCAGATAACTGATAATGATCAGCTATCACCATAACTGATCTTCCTTCACATTTTAAATCTTAATAATTAATTTTGGAGCTTGTTCAACTTATTGTATCAAGGACTTAATAACAATGGAAGAGAATTCTGTCTCCTCTCCATTGTTTTTTGGTCAAACTTGGTTAGAGAGTCTTTGTCTATTGTATCTTTTAAGATTTTTCTTTCTCTCAATTATGATCTGCATAATTGTTACCCCCAGTTACTAAGAGCAGCGGTTCTCAAATATGGCCCTCTGCACCAGAATCACTAGAGAATTTGTTAAAAATTCAAATTTCAAACCATACGCTCATAAAATATTCTAGGTGGGGCCTAGAAAACTGTAGTTTAGTAAGGGTCCAGGGCTTCCCTGGTAGCTCAGATGGTAAAGAATCTGCCTGCAATGCAGAAGACCCAGGTTCAATCCCTGGGTCAGGAAGATCCCCCTGGGGAAGGGAATGGCAACCCACTCTAGTATTCTTGCCTGAATTCCATGGACAGAGGAGCCTGGTGGGCTAAAGCCCATGGGATTTCAAAGTGGGACATGATTGAATGACTCACTTTCATTTTTCACAATGTGTCCAGACTCATAAACAAAAGCACAGTCAGTTTTGGGAAACTCATTAGAGCAAATTCATCCTTGCTACCTGGTGAGGCTGAACACTGCTCTTTTTATCTTTCTTAAGTTCTTTTGGATATTCTTGTTACTACAATTGACAGATATGAAATGGGAAAGGATCCAAAAATCTCATTCTGAATTTTGATAAATAGATATATTTTCTAGAATAAAACATGGCACTAATTCAATCTGGAAAAATTTAATCTTTAAGAGGCAGAAATTTTTATTGCATGTTTCTTCCTCAGAAATATCATCATACCTTCTGTGGTGGCAATTACTTTATATTTTATGTTTATTCTCAGATAACTGACTTGTATAACTAAGGGAAAAAACAATGGAAAACTATTAGGAAAACTGTTAAATAACCAAATTAAAGCATGAAGTATGATGCCCAAGCACTGATGAGGGCAGTGATCCTTAGAAGCAAAAGGGAAAGTTTTTAATTCTAACCAAATTTGAGCAGTCAGTTGTGAAATCTGGGGTCAAAGCAGGGAACAGGTCAGGAACCCAACAAGCCCTGCAAAGTAGGTCTTAAAACAGAAGTGTGAGGTCAGAAGAAACAAGAAAAGAGTAAAGTCCATGGTTTTAGGCAAGTTTGGAGAGCTCAGCAGAATCTTGAAGGTCAAGGCAGGTACAGAATCCAACAGCTTAGAGAATTTGAAGCCACAGAATTCATAGGTAGAAGCAGTAAAGAAGCTCTGAGCCTAGGGTAGTGAGTGATTTTTTCTGCTCATGTCATTTTCTGCCTCCTGCTGGATACACGTGGCCCTGAAACCATAGGTGTATAATCACTGACAGAGGCTCACAGACCCAAAGCTACAGTATGTACCCAATTGAAGTAAGGGCAGAAGTGTGACAATTACTGGTTGCTTTTAAATGTTAAAAGTGCCCAGTAGGCAATTTATTCTACTGTTTATTCATTTCTCCCCTCTACCTCACAATGTACAAAGGCAAGCTTGGGTCCCAGCATGCTGTATGTTTACAATGCATAAAAGATCTCAGAAAATCTTTCATCTCAAGTCTTTCAGGCAGCTTAATTCCTCATTAGCTTTCATAAAGTCCAATTCAGTAGGTCAAACTCTGTTGTAGAAATTAAAATAGTATAACCAGTGAAAGATTCTTTATATCCACTTGAATTAGAAAACTGAAGTTGTTGATGGGAGGCATGGAGTACTCAACCTTCACAACAATGTAGAATGAAAAAAAAAAAAAAAACTTTAGTGTGATATTATGTAACTCATTGAATACATCTAGGCGTCAGTGTCATCCATTGTAAAATCAAAGAGGATAGCACCACCTAGAATACTTCATGATATTGTGATGAGGTCAAAGTAAGTTAACATACAACAAAGTATCTGTGAAGAAAAACACTATTAATATTATTATTAATTTTATTAATTAAAGGCTTCCCTGGTGGCTCAGATGGTAAAGCATCTGCCTGCAGTGCAGGAGACGCAGGTTCGATCCCTGGGTTGGGAAGATCCCCTGGAGAAGTAAATGGCAACCCACTCCAGTACTCTTGCCTGGAAAATTCCACGGACTGAGAAGCTCCTCAGAGCCTGGTAGGCTACAGTCCTTGGGGTCACAAAGAGTCAGACACGACTGAGCAACTTCACTTCACTGTATTAATTATATTCATTATGTATTTGGCCAGTATCTTATTTTGGCTAAACATATTTACAGGAGTATCCAATTGCAAATACGCACATACTGATAACACAGAGAGCAAAAACATTAATAAAAATGAACAAAATTTTAAGTTATGCAATTTTTAAAAAGAGGACAATAAGAACCAGGACAGGAGAAAATACAGTCAAGATTTAACACTGCTTCTTATTTTCATATGTATTTCTTCTTTTTAATTGCACAAAAACATTAGAAAACATTTTAAGTAGTGGTAAATACGATACCAATTGATATTTGTATCTAAGTACATGGTCGCTTTGCTTTTAATAAGCAAATTCCCAAGGAACATAAGGAGATAGAAGTAAAATATGATAAAGAATCATATCATTCCTGCTAGACCTCTATTCCACACTCCCAGCTTAGGATTCTATTGAACTAGTGTGAGCCTTGAGAAGAACCTTTTCTGCCATATCCAAATGATTCTGAGAGGCTCAGAACCAAAGATAGGTTGAAAGACTTTCCTTATTTCTGTATCTATGGTCAAACAAGTCTCCATATCTTACCTTCTTACCTCTCCAATGCAGGGGAAAACCAAGTACAAATAAAGAGAAAAGCTAGAGAATTAGTGCCAGTGCCTTGAGTAGAGCAGGTATAGTCTACACACTCAGACACACTCAATGCTTCCACAAGCAGAGATGTAGCTCACATGTACGAAAAAGAAAAATTAAACTGAGAAATGACAGCTGAAAGTGTTCAATCCTTAGCCTTTTCTAAACTCTATTTGCTGCACTATTGATACTGCATATAAAATAGATAACTAATGAGAACATATGATATAGTACTTAATGCACTTTGGTGACCTGAATGGGAAGGAAGGCCAACGGAGGGGATGTATGCACATGTGTGACTGATTCATTTTGTTATATAGTAGAAACTAATACAATATTGTAAAGCAAATATATGGCAATAAAAACTAATTAATAAAAAAGACAGTTCATTAAGGACTGTCACTTGAAAAACAGGTGCAATGAGCCCACCTGTAAAATTAGTTTATATGCATATCTCTCTGGTAATAATAAAAACAAATTGGGCATTTAGGCACTGGCTATTCATTTTTTGTAGATATGCTTCTCTTTTATAATTAAAATTTTTTCCATGCATTAAAAAACTAAATGCTGTAAGTAAAAAGAATATGTATTGATATACATAAAATTCTGCACCTGAATATATATATATATCTTCTTTAAGTGTTCATGAAATAGTCATAAAAATTGATTATGTGTTCAACCACTAAGCGAACTTCAATAAATACCAAAATTTAGAAAGAATATAGGTAATATTCTCTCATAATGACACAACCAAGAACAAAAATTTCTCCAACTGGCACGTTACACTAGTGCTTCTCATCAATATTTCTGTTATTTCTAGGTTTTTTCATTCCATGATGCAACAGGATTGTGTTTCACTACACCCTTGAATGTACGCATGATGTTGTGACTTGAATTAGCCAATTGAGTATTTAAGGTGCTATTCTCTATTCCTCTCCAACATGTGCTGCAGTGACTGGCAACATTTCAGATGGTTCTGAGTGAACATTAATAGAGCACAGCCCTTGACTGACCCTAGTGACTACGAAGTTAGTGCTAATCTATTCTGAATTGACAGAAACAAACCTTGGATTAAGTTTAAAAGTCCAAATTAAAATTATAGAATATATACAGAAAAAAGATAACAAAAAGATTGTATATCGAAAGCTATGAAAACACACTTTGTTGAAAGTTATGTTTTAAGTACACATAGAACTGTTTAAGAAGAGCCTGTCTTCTATCAGTTCAGTTCAGTTGCTCAGTCGTGTGCGACTCTTTGCGACCCCATGAATCACAGCACACCAGGCCTCCCTGTCCATCTATAGTATTGCCATTAATGTGCTGCTGCTGCTGCTGCTGCTAAGTCGTTTCAGTCATGTTCGACTCTGTGCGACCCCAGAGATGGCAGCCCACCAGGCTCCCCCATCCCTGGGATTCTCCAGGAAAGAACACTGGAGTGGGTTGCCATTTCCTTCTCCACTGCATGAAAGTGAAAAGTGAAAGTGAAGTCGCTCAGTCGTGTCCAACTCCTAGCGACCTCATGGACTGCAGCCTACCAGGCTCCTCCATCCATGGGATTTTCCAGGCAAGAGTACTGGAGTGGGGTGCCATTGCCTTCTCTGGCCATTAATGTGACCCAGTTGTAAAACTCGAAGTATCCCTACCTCTTCCAAAATTCACATTTCCAGGATTTAAAATCCAATTGGTCCAGCTTCAGGCAGTTATATAACCAAAACTGTTGGACTAAATAGCACAGGCATGGCCTCATAAGCTTTTAAAGCCCTCCACTGTGTTCCAAGGCCATTTCCAGAGGGGGAAAATTATTATTATATTACATTTCACCACTAGGCCACCTGCTGCCTACAATGACTCAACAGTCTAGAGTCTGGACTTGGCAAACAGTGGCACCAAAACAGAGCTGCTAGCTGGAAGATTACTACATGATGTTCAGTCATCTTCCAGAAGAAAATCCTTGGCATTAGTTATCCATGACAGGGTTATCAGTTGAATATGAAAGTAAAACAACATACATTGGAAAATGTATGTTCTAAGCCAGTTTCTGCCAAAACTGTCAGGAATTCTAAACTGATAGTCTATAAACTGAGCAAGCTCAGTTATAATATTATGTACATTCCATGTGAAGAGACATTGTGTTTATGAAGATAAATATAAATAAACTGCATTTCTTTGAATTAATCAGGCAGGTCATTTTGTTCCAGCTTTGTCTGGCATGATTGCATGTCCTAACTCCCACAATCACCACAAAATCTGGCACAGGTTTTCCAAGCTTGCTTTCTTGTCCTCTCCATCCAGACAGAGCATTTGAATCTAACTTAACTCTTGCCTTTGATGGGACAAAAGCCAATTTAATTCAGCAAGGCCCACTCTTTCAGCAGCTTCCAGAGCAGAATATGTACTCCAAAAGGAGTCATGGACATCACCAGTCCCTCTTCAGCAGCAAGAGCAGGGGGAGAAAGATCATCCAGATGGTTATGCTGGAAGTCTTTTCTCTCTTTTGGACCTACCCAGGGATGGATTTCTGATCAAATGAATGCTAGTGGACCCCTTTCAAGGCATTAAATGTAATTAGTTGTTAATTATTATCGTTTAAGGACTCTGCTGAGTGGCTATTGGGGCACCATCTGGACAGTTCATCACATTCACTGGGGAAACCCTGAAATCTCCATCCAAATATGTGTGTCACTTGAAGACATTTACAATACTTGTCAAAAATCCTTGTATCCGGTGGGAAACTTGTTCACAGATGGCTGATACTAAAGACAGAAATGCTCTTTCTGTGGGTCAGAATTCCACTTTCTAGTATTGGTACTTTAAAATACCCAGTTTTGAATGAGGATAAACAGTAACATGTTTTCTTACATCTTTGACAATACTGTCTATCATTTGTTGCACGTGGTTGCAAATAACAGAAAATGACATCATAATCTGAAGCAGCACGAGGATTTGTTGGAATGATATTAGAAGACTGGAGGGCCAAAACTTGACAGGTACCAAGTCAGTTCTGGAGGGCTATGCGGAAGATAACCAGGGAAGGCCACAATGCTGTCATCATATTATGATGACAATCATATATCATATATGATAGCATCATATTATGCTATCAAGTGCTCAAGATTCAAAGTCCTACAAGATAATATCTGTTGGCCAAGCCTGTTTTATCGGTATAAAAAGATGAAGGCGTCATATCTCCTTCAGTCCATACAATAGGAGATGAGTATTGCCTTCAAGTAAAAGGTCTCCAAATTAATATGACAGTACAATTAGAAGCTTGCCTAGAAGGTCAACATCCCAATGGCAAATATAAGCTAAATTATTTTACCACATATCAAACACCTCTTTGACAGCTAAAAAAGAAACCTGTTTTACAATTATATTTGGAAAATGATACAACCATTACCCAAATTTATATGCACATTTTACTAAGAGGTTATTATAGGGAAATATTGGGAATTGTACATGAAAAACTTTCTTTGGCTTTTAAGACTAACATCAAAAAGAAAGGAAAAAAAAAGCTCTTCTCCAAGATAAAATACTGGCCTCAGTTGGCCATTTTTCAAAACCTAATGATATTTTTAAAGGTTCTTTAATTTTTGTATTTATTTATTGCATAGGCATCTATTAAATTACTTGTGTGTCACCATATAAGGTGATGGTGGATGGACACAAAATAGTATTTAGTACTATCTCTACTTAATCTAACCAGGAAACTAACATATATCTATCCAAGACAATTAGTAAACAAGATAATATGAATAACATACTTGGACTAAAGTCATTTAAAACTATATATATTCTCAAACAAGGACCTACTCATAGCACAGGGAACTGTATTCAATATCTTATAATAACCTCTAATGGAAAGAACACAAAGGCAGAATGCTATAGAGTTGATGCCTTTAAACTGTGGTGCTGGAGAAGACTCCTGAAAGTCCCTTGGACATCAAGGAGATCAAACCAGTCAATCTTAAGGGAGATCAACCCTGTATATTCACTGGAAGAACTGATGCTGAAGCTCCAGTATTTTGGTCACATGATGCAAACAGTTGACACACTGGAAAAGTCCCTGATGCTGGGAAAGATTGAGGGCAGAAGGAGAAGAGGACATCAGGGGATGAGATGGCTGGGTGGCATCACTGATGCAATGAACATGAACCTCAGCAAACTCTGGAAGATGGTGAGGGACAGAAGTTGGCATGCTGCAGTCCCTGGGGTTGCAAAGAGTTAGACATGACTGGACAACTTTATAACAACGAAAATAATGGAAAAGAATCTAATGTACATATAACCAAATCAATTTGCTGCACATCTGAAGCATTAAAAGTCAACTATGCTTCAACAAATTAAAAAACTGAAGATAAAGAAAAACACTGTATGTCCTGGTGCTTACTTAATACTCAATTTTTGACAGGGTCTTTTTAGGCCTGGAAAATTGATATGGCAGGAAAGCCAATTTTTCCTTCCCATCCACTATGTAATATGCCCAGATGTTACAAATTTGCTCCTTTTACCAGATATGTAGGTATATTTTATCTAGCTCTAGAAACCTATATGTTCCTTCTATTTCATCCTGTTAACTCTAGTCCATCCTTCCAGATTCAGCTCAGACATACCACCTGTAGGAAGAATTTCCTGATGCACACTTCCCAAGTCTTCAACCTGGGTTCTGAACATCCTGTAGCATGTGGTATTAATGGCACCAAAGCCTAATCACTCGGGAAATTTATCCCCACCCCTGTGCCCCTACTTCACTTCATTTCACCTACCTTTGGAAAAGGAGAAAGAGTAACAATGGAGGTCAAGAACCAAGTGGAATTCTTAGGGACATGCATGTGACCAGAACCATGAATGATGCAGCTGGGGGGCAGGGTGGTGAAGAAAAGGATTGTTAAAAGAATTTGATGAGAAAATGCTGACCTTTAGGGACTTGGCAGGGCCCCGAAGTTCTAATCAAGTTAAATAATGATCCCTCAGTAGATTCCAATGTTTCCCTTCTTTAGCATGCTTAGCTGACTAGTTATCAACTGCACTATGGCAAGACTTGTGGACTGGTATTATTATTGTAGCTCAGTGTGGAATAGATAGGTAAGGTTCAGGCTCTGCACCTCTACGGCAGAATCAGAGTAACACTGGAAACTATGGTAAATATTTTGCAAAAGAGATGTTATCAGTCACATTCATCCACGAATTTAACATAGATTTAATATAAAGACTAAATCGGATAAAAGAGGTAAAAAGGCAAAAAGTAAACAGTAAAGTATCAGAGAAATGGCAACTATAAGAAGCAGCTACTCCCTTAGGGTTCTAAGAATTTATAAGCTTAGAAAAAAGATCCTGAAGACCTGGATACATATCTCTAAGAGGAAGCCACTGCCAGCTGGCACTGGTACCTCCAGAACTCAGAGGAGGACCCTGGCTGAGCCAGAACTCAGTCCTACAGGAGGGATAACCACTGGCTAGTGTTGGTAATCTGGAAACATTCAAAGATGTTGGTACAGGGAGTATGAAAAAGAAAATGGAACTTGGAACCACCTACTACTACTGGAACCAAATGCCACATTCTAAATGAAGTACCATTACAAGGATGACTCTGATGGGATCAGGAAACAAAAAAGAAAGAGCAAGCCCCATTCCTCCTTCAGCCTTACAATTTCTCTCTAGTTCCCTGTGTTTATAGTGCCTAATAGGAGCCAGCAGCCAAATAGCAACTGTAGTTTACAGGGTCCCAACCACAGTGTTACAAAGTCGAAGCTGGGGGATATGAACTTGTCAAGTTAGGAAGGCAATGGGCAGGAAACTAATCTCTCCAGTTAAAGTCCAGTATCAACTCCTCTCCTTTCTGTCCTCTTTTAGATTTTAGATTCTCTTAAGGTTAAGTTTTCAAGACCTCTGAGGATATCTCAGAGATATTGCCATGATCCTTACAACTACACTTTTTTAATCAAACTTCTGAGATGAACCAGCTTGTCCATCCATTAGAGGATAGCCTTTAAGTCGCTTCTAAATTGTCCATTGTGGATACTGTCCGTATGTCCATTCCCTACATTGCGTTGCTGATTTTTAAAAAAATTCATAAACTGACTAATTTCTTGCCTCTTTTATCACCCTAAATTCTGATCCAATAAAAAAAAAGAAACTAAAAAAAAAAAGTCTTTCTTGATCTTGTCTAGAAATATAGGGATCCATTCTACTCCAAAAAACGTCTGACCTAGATAAAGAGTTACCACACTGTACAAGGAATAATGAGTCCCATCTCTAGGCAACCATGAGCAGCAGCAGCTGCTGCTGCTGCTGCTGCTGCTGCTGCTAAGTCGTTTCAGTCCTGTCTGACTCTGTGCAACCCCATAGATGGCAGCCCACCAGACTCCCCCGTCCCTGGGATTCTCCAGGCAAGAATACTGGAGTGCGTTGCCATTTCCTTCTCCAATGCATGAAAGTGAAAAGTGAAAGTGAAGTCGTTCAGTCGTGTCCAACTCTTAGCAACTCCACAGCCTACAGCCCACCAGGCTCCTCCGTCCATGGGATTTTCCAGGCAAGAGTACTGGAGTGGGTTGCCATTGCCTTCTCCAACCATGAGCTGTCAGCCACAATTAGCTTTCAAACACATTTATCAACCTTTATTCTTTAAAAAAAATTTTTTTAATCTCTGTATACCCTTCTCTAAGCAGCATTAACCAATACAGACAAAAGGAAAGGTAAGTTTTCCAAGAGCCTCATAAGACTGCACTCCAGCTGAGTACCATGCACAATACTATCAGTGAAATAATGATAGATGGTTCTTTCCATTCCTAAGCACAACACTGAGTTAAAATCAACACTGCATGACTCACTTTTAAAACCTTCTGACAGTTCTACCCTGTAGCTTGGCCTTAAGCCTGTCTTGTCTTTATGGGCTATCAGATTTGTTCAGGGATCCCCAACAAGCAGCAGCCCTCAGTACCTGCAGCTTAGTGGCTCACTACGGAGGAAACATTCTTTCCTGCCTTTGAATCTACTAAAGCAATTTCTCCCCCTCTGATTTTTATAGCTTGTGTCCAGTTGGTCAGCCAAGGATATCTGCAATGAAAGGAAAATCGCCTTGGGGAGGTAACATGGACTGCTTAGAGAGAAACAATAAACATAAGAAAGATTCTATATAGTTTATTTTCTCTCAATTTTTGGAAAATATCTTTCACACTTCCCTTCAGAATTGAGAAGGAGAAGTATAAAATCATTGTTCAACTTGATAAATTAACTTTTACAATGACAACCTTAGGCACTGTGTTAGAGACAGTAAACCAAATAATCTCAAAATTCAAAAAGACTTCTGACAATCCAGTAAGAATAACACACTTCTCTTCTTCATTCAACATCTTATTTTAACCAAGGAGGGATGAGGGTCTATGACCCTTTCCGTTAATTTTGTAAGTGCTCTGTGATTGCTTTAATGGACAGGATACTGCAGAAGTGACGCTGTGCCTGTTTCTCAGCCCAGACACTATGAAACTGACAGATTCACCACCTGTGTTGGAATACTGACTCCTTTTTTTTGAGATGTAATTTACATAAAGCACTGTATAAGTTACAGGCAGACAAAATGTGTTGATTCGATGCATTTATATATTGCAATATGATTAACACCTTAGCATTAGCTAACACCTCTATCACATCATATAACTATCATCTCTTTTTTGTAGAGAGAACATTTAAAATCTAGTCTGTTAGCAAATTTGAAGTATATAATACTCTATTGCAGACTGCAGTCACAATGCTGAGCTCCAGAATTTATTTATCCTCTAGTTGCTAATTTGTACCCTTCAACAACTTATTCCCATTTCCCCTCATCACCAGCCCATGGTAACCACCATTCTACTCATTATTTCTATGAGTTCAGTTTGTTTAGATTTCACACATAAATGAGAATGTACAACACTGAAATGGTCACTCTTTAAAACTAGGTACAGTGCTGTGCTGGGAAAGCTGGAAAGCTGCATGTAAATCAATGAAGTTAGAACACATCCTAACACCATACACAAAAATAAGACCTAAGTATAAGACATGACACCACAAAACTCCTAGAAGAGAGCACAGCAAAACATTCTCTGACATTAATCGTAGCAATGTTATCTTAGATCAGTCTCTCAAGGTAATAGAAATAAAAGCATAAATAAACAGATGGGACCAAATCAAACATACGCTTTCAGACAGCAAAGGAAAACCAAAAAGACAACCTACAGACTAGGAGAAAATATTCACAAATAATGTGACTGAAAAGGGATTAATTTCCAAAATTTACAAGCAACTCATACAACTCAATTACAAAAAACAAGCAACCCAATTAAAAAAAAAAAAAAAAAAAACCTGGCAGAAGGCCTAAATAGACATTTCTCCAAAGAAGACATATAGGTAACCAAAAGACATATGAAAACAATGGTCAAGTTCAATCATTATTAGAGAAATGCAAGTCAAAGTTATAAATGAGGTACCACCTCATACTGGTAGGGATAGGCATCATCAAAAAGTCTACAAACAACAAATACTGGAGAGAGTGTGGAGAAAAGGGAACCATCCTGTTGGTGAGAATGTAAATTGGTACGCCACTGTGGGAAACAGTATGGATGTTTCTTAAAAAACTAAAAATAAAGTTGCCATATGATCCAGCAATCCCACTCCTGGGCACACATCTGGAGAAAACGATAATTCAAAAGACAACTTGGTGTAACTAGCAACACTATTTACAGTAGCCAAGACATGGAAACAACCTAAATGTACACTGACAGATGAATGGAGAAAGAAGTTGTGGTTCGTAAGTACAATAGAATATTACTCAATCATTTAAAGAGTAAAAAGCCATTTTCAGCAACATAGATGGACATAGAGATTATCATACTAAGTGAAGTAAATCATTCAGAGAAAGACAAATATCTTATGATATCAGTTATATGTGGAATCTAAAAAAAATGATACAAACGGACTTATTTACAAAGCAGAAATACACTCACAAATATAAAAAACAAATTTATAGTTACTATGGCAGAAAGTGGGGGAGGATAAATTAGGAGTTTGGGATTAACATATATACACTGCTGCTGCTGCTGCTGTTGCTAAGTCGCTTTAGTCGTGTCCGACTCTGTGCGAGATGGCAGCCCACCAGGCTCCCCCGTCCCTGGGATTCTCCAGACAAGAACACTGGAGTGGGTTGCCATTTCCTTCTCCAATGCATGAAAGTGAAAAGTGAAAGTGAAGTCTCTCAGTTGTGTCTGACTCTTCATGACCCCATGGACTGCACCTACCAGGCTCCTCCGTCCATGGGATTTTCCAGGCAAGAGTATAAAATAGATAAACAATAAGCACCTATATACCATATAGAACAGGGAAGTACATTCAGTACCTTGTAATAACCTAAAATGGAAAAGGATATGAAACTATATATATCATGTCTGAATAACTTTGCTGTACACCAAAAACTAACACATTTATAATGATAAATCAACTATACTTTAATTTAAAAGAAATGAAAAGAAGAACTGAGGACTCAGAGTAAAATCCTGCTGAGTTCCCAGATAATAGTTGGCATCAACCTGCCAGTCATATGAGTAAGTTATTTTGCAAGTGGATCTCCTGGCCCCAGGGGAGCCTGATTGTTTAAGCTTTATTGGAGCATAGCAGCTTTACAATGTTGTGTTGAGCCTGACTATTGACCTACAAAATCATGAGCAAAATAAAACTGCTTTGAGAGAGTCTATTTGGGATAGTGCCATCTACGGGGTCGCACAGAGTCGGACACGACTGAAGCGACTTAGCAGCAGCAGCAGCAGCAACAGTCAGTAACAAAAAACTGGATAAAAAAGATTTACTGAGCATGGCCCCACCAATCTGAACAAGACTCAATTTCCCCCTCGGTCAGTGTCTCTCATCAGGAAGCTTCCATAAGCCTCTTATCCTTCTCCATCAGAGGGAAGACAAAATGAAAACCACAATCACAGAAAACTAACCAACCTGTTCAGATGGACCACAGCCTTGCCTAATTCAGTGAAACAAAGAGCCATGCCATCTAGGGCCACCCAAGATGGACGGGTCATGGTGGAGAGTCCTGACAAAACATGGGTCACTGAAGAAGTGGATGGTAAACCATTCCAGTATTCTTGTATTGAGAACCCCATGAAGAGTATGAAAAGGCAAAAAGATAGCTCCCCAGGTTGGCAAGTGCTCAATATGCTTTCTGGAGAATAACTCCAGAAAGAATGAAGAGACGGAGCCCAAACAAAAACAACACCCAGTCGTGGACATGACTGGTGATGGAAGTAAAGTCTGATACTGTAAAGAGCAATATTGCATGGAACCTGGAATGTTAGGTCCACGAATCAAAGCAATTTGGAAGTGGTCAAATAGAAGATGGCAAGAGTGAACATCGACATTTTAGGAATCAGTGAACTAAATTGGATTGGAATGGGTGGATTTAACTCAGATGACCATTATATCTATTACTGCAGGCAAGAATCCCTTTAGAAGAAATAGAGTAGCCATCATAGTCAACAACAGTCCAAAATGAAGTACTTGAATGCAATCCCAAAAACAACAGAATGATCTCTGTTCATTACCAAGGAGAACTATTCAACATCACATTAATCCAAGACTATGCCCTGATCATTAATGCTGAAGAAGCTGAAGTTGAACAGTACTAAGACCTACAAAACCTTCTAGAACTAATACCCCAAAAAGATGCCATTTTCATTATAAGGGGCTGGAATACAAAAGTAGGAATTCAGTCAAGAACACTGGAGTGGGGTGCCATTTCCTTCTCCAATGCATGAAAGTGAAAAGTGAAAGTGAAATCCCTCAGTCGTGTCCGACTCTTTGCGACCCCATGGACTGTAGCCTACCAGGCTCCTCCATCTATGGGATTTTTCAGGCAAGAGTACTGGAGTGGGTTGCCATTGCCTTCTCTGTCATTATAGGGGACTGGAATGCAAAAGTGGGAATTCAAGAGATACCTGGAGTAAAAGGCACATTTGCCTTGGAGTACAAACAAAGCAGGTCAAAGGCTAACAGAGTTTTGCCAAAAGAATGCACTGGTCATAGCAAACACCCTCTTCCAACAACACAGGAGAAGACTCGACACACGGACATCATCAGATGGTCAACACCGAAATCAGATTGAGTATATTCTTTGCAGCCAAAAATGGAGAAGCTCTATACAGTCAGCAAAAACAAGACTGGGAGCTGACTGTGGCTCAGATTATGAATTCCTTATTACCAAATTCACACTTTAATTGAAGAAAGTAGGGAAAACCACTAGACTATTGAGGTAGGGCCTAAATAAATCCCTTATGATTATACAGTGGAAGTGAAAAATGGATTCAAGGGGATTAGATCTGATAGAGTGCCTTAAGAACTATGGACGGAGCTTCGTAACATTGTACACGATGCAGGGATCAAGACCATCCTCAGGAAAAAGAAATGCAAAAAGGCAAAATGGTTGTCTGAGGAGGCCTTACAAATAGCTGTGAAAAGAAAAGCAAAAGGCAAAGGAGAAAGGAAAGATATACCCATTTGAATGCAGAGTTTCAAAGAATAGTAAGCAGAGATAAGAAAGCCTTCCTCAGTGATCAATGCAAAGAAATAGAGGAAAACAATAGAATGGGAAAGACTAGAGATCTCTTCAAGAAAATTAGAGATATCAAGGGAGCATTTCATGAAAAAATGGGCACAATTAAGGACAGAAATGGTATGGACCTAACAAAAGCAGAAGATATTAAGGAGAGGTGGCAAGAATACACAGAATTACTATACAAAAGAGAACTTCATGACCCAGATAAACACGATGGTGTGATCACTGGAATACAGCCAGACATCCTGGAAAGCGAAGTCAAGTGGGCCTTAGAAAGCATCACTACAAATAGAGCTAGTGGA
The DNA here is from genome assembly GCF_023091745.1 of Budorcas taxicolor. Taxonomy (NCBI): domain Eukaryota; kingdom Metazoa; phylum Chordata; class Mammalia; order Artiodactyla; family Bovidae; genus Budorcas; species Budorcas taxicolor. The sequence goes on along the minus strand of NC_068917.1, from coordinate 94,321,672 downwards.
AGTGATAGAACTTCAGATGAGCTATTTATATATGCACTCAATATGCCAGCAAATTTGGAAAACTCAGCAGTGGCCACAGGACTGGAAAAGGTCAGTTTTCACTCCAATCCCAAAGACAGGCAATGCCAAAGAATGCTCAAACTACTGCACAATTGCCATCATCTCACACGCTAGCAAAGTAATACTCAAAATTCTCCAAGCCAGGCTTCAGCAATATGTGAATCGTGAAATTCCAGGGGTTCAAGCTGGATTTACAAAAGGCAGAGGAACCAGAGATCAAATTGCCAACATCCACTGGATCAGTGAAAAAGTAAGAGAGTTCCAGAAAAACATCTACTTCTGCTTTATTGACTAGGCCAAAGTGTTTGACTGTGTGAATCACAACAAACTGTGGAAAATTCTTCAAGAGATGGGAATACCAGACCACCTGACCTGCGTCCTAAAGAATCTGTATGCAGGTCAGGAGGCAACAGTTAGAACAGGACATGGAACAACAGACTGGTTCCAAATAGGAAAAGGAGTATGTCAAGGCTATATATTGTCACCCTGTTTATTTAATTTATATGTAGAGTACTTCATGAGAAACATTGGGCTGGAGGAAGCTCAAGCTGGAATCAAGATTGCTGGGAGAAATATCGATAACCTCAGATATGCAGATGACACCACCCTTAAGGCAGAAAGCAAAGAAGTAAAAAGCCTTTCGATGAAAGTGAAACAGGGGAGTGAAAAAGTTGGTTTAAAACTCAACTTTCAGAAAACTAAGACCATGGTATCCAGTCCAACCACTTCGTGGCAAACAAATGGGGAAATAATGGAAACAGTGACAGACTGTATTTTTTCTGTGCTCTAAAATCACTGCAGATGGTGACTGCTGAAGCCATGAAATTAAAAGACACTTGTTCCTTGGAAGAAAAGGTATGACCAACCTAGATAGCATATTATAAAGTAGAGAAGTTACTTTGCCAACAAAGGTCCATCTAGTCAAAGCTATGATTTTTCCAATAGTCATGTATGAATATGAGAGTTGGACTATAAAGAAAGCTGAGTGCCGAACAACTGATGCTTTTGAACTGTGGTGTTGGAGAAGACTCTTGAAAGTCTCTTGGACAGCAAGGGGATCCAATCAGTCTATCCTAAAGGAAATCAGTCCTGAATATTCATTGGAAGGGCTGATGCTGAAGCTGAAACTCCAATACTTTGGCCACCTGGTGCAAAGTACTGACTCACTAGAAAAGACCCTGAATCTGGGAAAGAATGAGGTGGGAGGAGAAGGGGATGACAGAGAATGAGATGGTTGGATGGCATCACTGACATGATGAACATGAGCTTAAGTAAGCTCTGGGAGTTGCCAATGGACAGGGAAGCCTGGCTTTCTGCAGTCCATGGAGTCACAGACACAACTGAGTGAACTGAACAGTCAGTCAGTCAGTCAGTTCAGTCGCTCAGTCGTGTCCGACTCTTTGCGACCCCATGAATCGCAGCACGCCAGGCCTTCCTGTCCATCACCATCTCCCAGAGTTCACTCAAACTCACGTCCATTGAGTCGGTGATGCCATCCAGCCATCTCATCCTGTCATCCCCTTCTCCTCCTGCCCCCAATCCCTCCCAGCATCAGAGTCTTTTCCAATGAGTCAACTCTTTGCATGAGGTGTCCAAAGTACTGGAGTTTCAGCTTTATCATCATTCCTTCCAAAGAAATCCCAGGGCTGATCTCCTTTAGGATGGACTGGAGCTCCTCGCAGTCCAAGGGACTCTCAAGAGTCTTCTGCAACACCACAGTTCAAAATATTGATTCTTCCGCACTTAGCTTTCTTCACAGTCCAACTCTCACATCCATACATGACCACTGGAAAAACCATAGCCTTGACTAGACGGACCTCTGTTGGCAAAGTAATGTCTCTGCTTTTCAATATGTGCACTATAAAGGATTCTATTGCTTCATACGAGGTAACATTCTCAAGAAACTTTGAGGTTCTTAGTCCACCACACTAGTAACCCTCTTTACTTTTTGCCCCCCATACATATTTCCCCACTTTGAGTAATGTGTATTCTTAAAGAGGGAAAAGATATTGATATACTTAAGCACATTAAAAGATGAAAATTCTGTTTCATGTCTAATGATTTACCCAGATGTGTGCAGCCATCTCAGAAAGGCGGCCTGGCAGCCACTGCCTTGTTTCCCTCTCATTTTTTTCCACTTCTCTCTCAGCCATTGTGTCCTTCTCACACATCCCCACCTCATCATCATATTTTATCTCAAGAAGCCAGAATGAAAACTGCAGCTTCACTAACGTAGGCTAGAGCAGGAAAAGGGGTACCAAACCACCAGAAATAATCCTTTATTAGACACAAAGCATTGCTTTTATTTTTTTATTTTTGTCTGTGTTCACAGCTCCTGGCCCACTTCTTCAGCTAATGCAGCAAAAACCATCTAAGTAAAAGTTGCAGTGCTACTGATACACTCCATACCCCTTTTCTGATTTGTTTTCTTCCATAGCACTTGACAGATACCATACTACATGTTTGCCTATGGCTCCTGCTTATTTTTTGCCCCCTAATAGAATGTAAGTTATAAGAGAACAGAAATAGCTGTCTGTTTTAGTCACTAACATCTCTGTCCCCTGGAATAGAGCCAAGCTATGTAAGTTTCCCAATAAAAATTTGTTAAATGAACTTGAATACCCATCCTTATTGATATTGGGAAAATGTGCTAAAATATCCAAGGGCCTACTTTTAAAAATTAGCTTTCAGAGAACACTCCACTCAGAAATGGTAGATTCATTTTCTATTTAATTATGCAGCATCTAATTTTTGAAAAGTCAGCAGTATAAAAATAATCCATAAATTACATTTAAATAACATCAAATGCATAATTTTCTTCTTGGATTTTTCTCAGTCCTGACTTTGGTCAAGTCAAACTAGTAATAATTTGCTAAGGAAAAAAATCTTGGTTGCTTGGTAATGAAAATTTTCAATAGTTAAATGATTTAAGTGAACACAATCATGTGCCTTTTTTCTATATTTTAGAAATAGGCTCTCTAGTGTGTCCTTTTTAAAATATTTATAAGTGATAAGAATTTCTGAGCCATTGGGCAAATAAATAGGTGACCAAAATTAATCTATATCGCTTTGAACAACAATGGCATAAAAAAATTGACAGAATGACATGGATACTCTGTATCTCATCACTCTTCTATGTCCTCATCTTTAATAAATCACTGATATTTTAAAATTCTTAATTCACATTTGTGAATTACTTCACAGTTTGCAAAACTCATTCACATGCATTGTCCTATTTAATTCCCACAGTGTCAATGAAGTATTTTATCAGTTAGCTACTGCTATCTAACAGTCCATCACCAAACCTTAGTGACATAAAACAATGATCACTTATCCTTGTTTATGAGTTGATGGCACTGTCTGTCCAGTTCACCTGAGTTCAGTGGGGCTCATTCATATACCCGCAGTCAGTTGCAGGTCTCCTAAACAGCTGTCATTATCTTAGCTTGGTTCTCTTACATGCCTTGGGCCTTAGCTGGATATAGTGAGCTGTCTTGACTCTGCTCTACATGTTTCATGCCCTGGTTTTGGACATGTTCTCATGATAAAACCAGAGGAGCAAGAGAAAGAGCAGAAGCACTTTGTTATTCACATGTCGCATCATTTGCTATTGTTCTATTGGCCAAAGCAAGTCACAAGGCTGACCCTGGTGATATCGCATGAGGGAAGAGTTGTTGTTACAGGGATGCCATTTATTATGATCATGAATGAGATCAGCCTACTCCAAGCTTGTGCTATTATTTTCATTATTTTAAATACGAGGAAATCAACACTTGAGGGGGGTAGATAATTCACCCACGAGGAATCAGCCATGTGTATGAACCAAAAGCTCAGGTCTTCTGACTCCAAAGATGTTCTTTCCTCTAACCCTGTCTGGCCTATTCATATATATTCATAGAAGCTGAATTTATTGTCTGTGGAAAGATAGAACCATTTCAAACTACTATGATGCTTCAGGTATCTCCAAAACAAAAGTTAGGATGTCAATCAGATTACTCACTTACCCTTTTTGTAAACTAGATAAATGCAAATCCCATTAGTTCACACTAATTTCTACTGTTTTTAATTACCAAATAGTTATTGAACCTTTTGGAGGTGCATTGCTTGTCCCTCCAGCTAAACTACCACCTCCTTCCAGACAGAAACTCCATGTTCAAATGTTCTATGTCTTTGCATCTCTCCCAGTACCTGACATGGTGCTGATACAAATAATATATGTGTCACTTGATTCATAAAGCTAGAAGAACATGATGTCAGTTTGATAGAGCTCTCTGTTAGAGAAATTAGAATCAAAAAGAGAAATCAAAATTGATTTGGGATTGAGAAAAGGCAAGAAACGATTTACAACTGAGATTACATAAGTAAAGGAAAAAGGAATATATTTTTATTTTATTTTCAAACCTTTCCTTCCAGCTAACATATATGAGTGTTTTTCCTTATATTTATTACTCTGCCTTGAAGTTGAAGATCAATTGAGGTGAACTGCCAAGAGCTAATTAGTGAACTAATTCTGTAATTCAGTGTAATAGTCATCACAAAAGTTGTGTTCAATGAGGTACTCACTTTTCCATTACAAAAATCGAATTCATATTTTCTTTACTGCACTCTGAGAGATAGCTGGGTTAATGTCATTCCCTTTTCTCTATTGTTCTTAAATTCAGTCATTTTTCAAACCTGGGAAAGGTAACTGTTTAAAGAAATGTGAGGTTTTGCCAAATATTGGTGCTTATGGTAAGTCAGTTTGCCTCTTTCCCCATGCTGAATCCCCCTCAGGAAATGGAAGAAGGGAATAAAGAGGGAACATAATAATTTCCTGTGAAAACCTGAACATGCCATTCTGTATTAGCCGTGTTAGTTTTTCAAGAAAATACAAGATGATGCATGTTGTTTAGTTTCTACTGGCAAGACTCTCAGAGAAAGATAATAGAAAAACTCTCCAGTGCTAAAGCATATGGTCATCAATTTCCACACCTCATTAAAAACTGAAATTCTTTCTTTAATGTTTAGTTTTAGATCTTCCGTTGGGAACAACTTAAAGCCAAGTCAAAGCACACTGGTACCCAAGAAATTTTGAAAAGAAGAACTTGTCTTCTTCATAAATAAGCCTCTCAAAAGGATCCAGGTCATAGTCAAGGCTAACTTCACTATTAAAGTAACAGTTAAGTGGCTATAAGTGTGAAGAATGTTTCACAACACCTGTGAAGAGATCTATAGTTTTTGAAACATATTGCAGTCATGCCTGGGGGTGACGCTGCTTCCTTCTGACTTAGAATGACATTGGCTGAATTGTTGCAGATATGAAAACATTGGTTGATAGTGACAGGCAAGCCAAACTGCTATACAAAATTTGAGATGAGTGGATTCACTTGTATGTTATTTTTCAACTACAGGACAATGTAGACACTAGAATGTTGAGTTCAGAGTTACACTCAATCAATATCAGTTTCTTAAAATAAAAAGCATAAACTCTCTGATGGTTAATTTTATATCACAACTTGACTGGACTAAGGGCTTCCCAGATGATAAGACACTGTTTCTGGGTGCTGTCTGTGATCTTTCTGGAAGAGATTAACATTCGAGTCAGTAGGCTAAATAAAGGAGATCTGTCCTTACTAGTGTGGACTGGCATCATCAAATCCACTGAGGGCCCAAATAGAAGGAAATGGCAGAAGAAGGGCTAATTCTGTTTTCTTGAATAGGGATGTCCATATTATCTTGCTTTTGGACATCAGAACTTATTCTTGTTCTTTGGACTCTAGGATTGAATTATACCACCAGCTTTCCTAGTTCTCCAGACTGCAGATGGCAGATTGTAGGACTTCTTCACTTCAATAACCACATGACCCAATTCCCCTAGTAAATCCTTGTTTTTAATATGTAAGCAATGAGATCAAACCAGTCAATTGTAAGGGAAATCAACCCTGAATACTCCTTGGAAGGACTAATGCTGAAGCTGAAGCTCCAATACTTTGGCCACCTGATGCAAAGAACTGACTCATTGGTAAAGACCCTAATGCTGGGAAAGACCGAAGGCTGGAAGAGAAGGGTACAAGAAAGGATGAGATGGTTGGATGGTATCACCAACTCATTGGACATAAACTTGGACAATCTCTGGAAGATGGTGAGAGACAGAGAAGCCTTTGGTGTTGTAGTCCATGGGGTCTCGAAGTGTCAGACATAACTTGGTGACTCAACAACAACAACATCTTGCTGGTTCTGTTTCTCTGAGAACCCTAAGCCACAAAGATAAATCTTTTCCTATGTGCAGTTTAACAATAAATGGTTCCTACCTCTCTCTACCAACACTCACATAAAATGCAGGAGCAGCTTCACTATGGGATAACGTGGTCAACAGCAAAGTGATGTTTTCTTACAAGACTCCATAAATTGCAATAACAAACATTTGAGAAAGTGAAAATTATGCAAGGCTTAAAGAAAGATTTCCCATAAGAATTTTTTTATGTATAACAATGAAGTATATTTTTAAATAACTGAAGTTCACTGTCACCAGATATATGACATGGTAATAATGACAAGACTGAAAATGATAACAAAAATTTGATGCGATAATGATTACAACCAGCATGGTTTAATAAATTGCTTTAAGACTGGAAGTTAGACGAATCGGGAATTGCGTCCCTATGTACCACCAACAAGCCTTGGAAAAGTCATGGAAACTATTTTGTTGTGGCTTTCTTTCCAGCACAGTGGATGGTTGGATTATATGACCCCCTAAGTCCCTCTGTCACTGGGACTCATTGAACTTCCTCTATGGATTTCAGGAAACAATACAGTGAACTTCAGTATTATCTTGTCTAATTTTCATCATGCTTAATTCTTTATGCTGATTTTTATGTTATCTAATACCAGGGAATATTATGTCCTATTTGATCCACAAGGATGATGTAGTTTTTAAGTCTCTACTATTCATTCTAATTCCTTGGAGGAGAGCAATAGACAAAAGACATTTTATAAATCAAATGCTATTATATAATGATTATGATTTTTTAAATAAAATCACAATTCTTACAAAGACAAATTACCCTTTGCAATGAAATATTAATATTCTTATAAAGACAAATTGCCCCTTTTAATGAAATGTAAAATATTTTTCAAGTGATACTTTATTGCTAAAAAATATGTAACAAAAGTAGTACTTTCATAAACTGGTAGTGGATGATATAGATTAGCACAAAGCCTAGCAGAACAAAATTTGATAATCTGTTCAAAAGTCAGGAAAATGTTCAATATTTTATTTCAATGTGGGTTACAGAATTAAAGCAGTTCAGGCCTACAGAAATAAGCAACTGAGAGCTCAAATCTGTATTATCATATCATATTTTTTAAATGTATTGAGAAGACAGAAAATGGGGTCAAGGGGAAAATCACAAAGTCAGCACTTTCAATCATGGATCTTAAAAGACGTTTCCTAGGGTTTCAGATCCAAGATCTCAGGTTCTTTAAACTGTCCTATTGAAAACAAGTCACTACACCTGAAGTCCAAAAGTAGGAAGAAAAGGAACACAAACAAATCAATATGTGGAAAAGGATATCTAGTATTGTCTAAGTCTGATGAAATAAGATATCAATTTATCAGCAATAAAATTCATTTTACTACACTGAAAAATAATGGTTTCTATTCTTACTTTGTTGGTGGTGGTGATGATGCTATTATGGGAAGAGGTTATCAAAATATTATTATAGCTGCCAGCAATCTAATATTCAGGAATAAGGTATAGATTGTTCACCTAGTCCACCAGATGCTATTCCTGGAAGAAGGACTATGCCTATACGCAATTTCTAAGATTTCAGAAATGTATTTCCTCATGTGTTAATTATTTATTTTCCCTTTTTCAGTATGATTGGAAGGCAGCTAAGATATTAAAACCATCAGTTTCTAGTTGCCATCTTGGTACATGACAAGAAAATAAGTTGAGTGGAGAAGAAGGCTGGAAGGCTTCTGGAAGGCTAAGGAGACATTTCTACTTCATGGTCAATTCCTGGGGAAGCAGATACCAAGGGAGTGAATGGATGGCAGGTCAACTGCAAAGAAGTAAACAAGATAACGGATTCAAATCTGAAATGTAGGAGGATTTACCTGGAGAAAATTTGGGGGAAGCGGATATGCAGAGGAGCGTGAGACGCCTAAAAATGGCCATAATGATTTTAGAAATTGATTTGAGATTAATCCAGAAAACCAGTTTGCTAGAAAAGTGAAGTAGTCTTCCTGCCAAGGTTTATGACTCTTTTATTTGCTCACATCAATTTTAAGGTTCTTCAATTGCCGTGTTCCTTCCAAGACTCTCCCATTCTATCACACCTGCAGCACACACTGCAGAAAGTCAACTCCAGTTTCAACCACACATGAAAATATTCACAGTTTGAACCTGCAAAGCACTTGAGACTGAGAATCATTAGGTTAATACAACATCAACTAGATAACTAACACTAACCTAACTATATTTAGTATTTAAAATCTACTTCCCTTCCTTTTATTGACAACTAAGAAGAAACTCTTGATATAAGATAAACATCTTAGTGACAAACACTAAAAAGTCTGTATTCTTAAAAACATTCAAATTCCCTTCATTATGTCATTTTTCATTAGTCTTATTAAATGCCATCAATTCTTTAAAGAGTTGTGTGACCTATGCCCTGAATAGACACACTTGGCCAAGATGATGTGAAAATAGATAAATCTAGCCTTTGATCTCTTCAAGCCATGCTCCCTGATCAGGGATTGCTTCTGCCAAGAAAGAGGTGAATTTTTTTTTATTAATAATTCACTTATAGGCATCTTATGGGTGAACATCCGATCTGCTTCACCCTCCTACAATGATACCTAAACTTTCATCCTGTCTTTCTACAAAAATCTCTTTCTCTTCTAAAGCAAGCTTTCTTTGTTGTCACTTACTTTCTTAACCCCTGCTGACCCATTTCCTCAGGGTTTGACTTTGCCCAGAAGTCTTTTGGTGTTGGTCATTATCATGATTTATCTTAACCCCACTATTTTTGCTTCGGTAACAGTGTGGCTTATGAGCCACAGCTCTTGCAGCAGTGAGGCACAGACCTGCCTTTGGTGAAGGGTGTCACATGCAGCAAGCAGAAGACTTCATTCTCAGGGCAGGAACCAGTGACAACAAACACAGGCAGCTGCACTGTCCACATTGACGGGCATCTCCAGGAATGTACCACTTCTTTCAAGGGCATCAGGCTGCTTACAAGTGCAATGCCCTCCAGGGATTCCAGAAAATAGTTAAAAGGAGTCTTAAGGTAGGAATGGAAAACTTACACAGTTGAGTGCAAGTAAACTAACAAATGTAGATATGACCATATTGGGGAATTTAGTTTGACCCCTAGACTGATCTGATCTACAAAACATAATTTATACTTTTGTAGCAAGTTCATATAAAGCATATAGTGAGATACTTCAGAAGACTGAGTTCAAAATTTAAGCAACAACTTATACAGTTGTGACCAGTGAAGAAATGAGACTACAAGTGTGTCTAGTGCTAAAATATGGAACATCAAAATAGTATTTGAAATGTTTAAAGAGGTTAAAAAATATGATACAGAATTTTGAAGATAGACAGGATGGCCTAGAGAAAGCAATTGGCTGAGAGAGACAAGTTATAAAATACAGCGAGTGCCTATTCAGGGGATAGAGATTATAGGTCAACAGATTCAATAGGTGTCTTTCCTCTAGAGGGTAAAACTATTTTTATAATCTTAATTTAGTCTGTCCTTAATTTAGGAGAGGCACTCCTTAAAATTAAACAAATCTGTTTTCATCAAATAAGCCTTCTGATTAAACATTGTAGCCTTTGCTGTTGCCTAAAGGGAAAGAATATGCTCATCGGCTAACAAGAGTGATTCAGTCCTAGGTACAGTTATATTTCTCATTACAAGTGAGTAAATTGATATTCTATTTTATACATCTCTCTATTTTTTATTGAAATGAAGCAATTTCCCGGGGTCTAATTATCTCAAGAGTTCTGACAAGACCAAATTTCTGGCCTTGCAAAGCTGAAGACTAAACCCTGGAGTGTGATAAATCAACCACTGGACTGTATCCCTAAATGGCTCTCCTAAACTACAGCCAGGATCCCTAATGTGCATAACAATATTGTAAACCTAGGAAATCAACATAAACTTATTCTCTGAATTTCATATGAATTTCATTTGTTTTCTTAATATTTTCATTTGTTTGTTTTATTAATATTTTCATTTGATATGTTTATGAAAAGATGTTTACTATATTGGCAATCAGGGGACATATGTCTTTATACATAGTGAATAATCTAAGAGTAATTAATATGCATGCACAATTTAAGTTAAATTTCAAGTATTTCTAAGTTTGGGGGTGATATTTAATAACATAAAACATAAAGGAATATGAAGCCAGCATCTTTGCATCAGATGCAAAACATTTCCAAGTATGCAACCTAGAAGTCATTCTCATTTAATCAAAAGCTAGCACAGTCTACAAAGTCCTGTTATATTACGATAGGAGAAACAAACCATCCTGGATCAAAGATAACTTCAGCAAAAATTTTTCAAAATCTGTATCACAGGAAAATTGATCTCCTCAATTTCTAATTAAAAGAGCTAAGGGGTTAAATAAAGAATTGATGAGGAAACTTAGTTGAGAAATCATAGCTAATTTTCAGCAATTTGTACAATATTAAAGATCTAATATTCCCACCTCCCAAGAAATGTGATAATGTGATATTGTAACAAAGAAAGTACCAGTTATTTATCCAGCAAAAAATGGGTTTACTCCATATCAACAAATAATAGCAATTTAGGTTCAGCAACCACAAGAAGACTCTTGAGAGTCCCTTGGACTGCAAGGAGATCCAACCAGTCCATTCTAAAGGAGATCAGTCCTGGGTGTTCATTGGAAGGACTGATGATAAAGCTGAAACTCCAATACTTCGGCCACCTCATGTGAAGAGTTGACTCATTGGAAAAGACCCTGATGCTGGGAGGGATTGAGGGCAGGAGGAAAAGGAGACGACAGAGGATGAGATGGCTGGATGGCATCACCGACTTGATAGACATAAGTTTGAGTGAACTCCGGGAGTTGGTGATGGACAGGGAGGCCCGGCATGCTGCGATTCATGGGGTCGCAAAGAGTCGGACATGACTGAGCAACTGAACTGAACTGAACTGAACCTCAACAAGCCATGCTGAAGTCTCTAGCAAGATGGAGGGAAGAACTCCTTTACAGAGGGAAAAGGAAGTTGGGAGGGCTATAGTAAAAAAGGAGTTCATGGACTTTCATCTGCAGAATTGTGAGTGTCTTTCATTGGCTGAGTCCTTGCCAGGTGAGAAGAAGACTGCCTGTTGGTCTAGAGTGTGACTGCTCCCCAATTTGGTCTCTGACTCTATTTAACTGGAGACTTCCATGTTTTAATACTTACAAACCATGAAAGTGAAAAGTGAAAGTGTTAGTCACTCAGTCATGATCGACTGGTTGTGAGTCCATGGACTGTAGTCTGCCAGGCTTCTCTGCCCCCTGGGATTCTCCAGGCAAAAATCCTGGAGAGAGTAGCCATTCCTTTCTCCAGCTGATCGTTCCAACCCAGGGATTGAACCTGGAACTCCCACATTGCAGGTAGACACTTTACCATCTGACCCACCAGGGAAGCCCATAGTACCCCCAAACAGCATCACATTGGAAAAGTATTATGAAACTATGGCCAGTAACATTCTCAATTCATAGATCTTCACCAAATGTGACTCTTTGGTAAAATGATCCTACCTATAGCAGTTAGAATTCTCAGAGTACATACTATAATGGAATATTAAATAACTTTCACTGGCATCTTAATGAATTACCCTCATGGTCTCTCATAACTGTATTTTTACTTAAAGTTTTATCTGAAAGACATGGCTTTTTAACTAAACACTATTTCCTCCTTTTCTACATATATAATTAACAAGTTTATGGTATTTTACTAAATTTGGAAAATGTAGCAAAATGAAAATTATATGCAATTTTTCAGACAATTCCTACAAAGATCAAAACTATTCATTAATAACATCTTTCAGTCTTTTCTATAAAAGAGTAGATAATTGCTATTTTAAAATGGAAGTTTTGTAAATATTCTAACTTAAGTCTTCTTAACAAAATATCTTAAGCATGTAAATACCAAGTAGTACTATTAAACATTATTTTAAGAAACTGTACAATACTTCATTCAATTCTTTATGGTCAGTTTTTTTTGAATATTTCAATATATAGATCATGCTTATATAGATTCTTTGCTGTCTCTCTTTAAATGTTCTAAGGATATATTCCTAGAGAAAAAATTACTCAGTAAAAAAGTGCAAGAATCTCAAGGCTCCTCTGGCATATTGCAAAATTTCACTCCAGGGGAGTCATAATTGCACCCTAGCCAAAACTGGGTATTACAATTTTTTAAAAGCAATCAAATTTGAAAATTTAAAACTGGTAACATATTTCTACTTATTTTACTTTGGTGTCTCTCAGGGTTGAATTTTTTCTCACATTTTAGTGGCCAGTTTCCTTTTTGTGAATTATTTGATCATGTTCTTGACCTATTTCCCTATTGGGGTGTTTGTATTGATTGCTATCAAACTCTTTCACAAAATATTCAAGACACTAACATTAATTGTCATGTGGCCCTTTAGTAGGTATATATGTTTTTTTATTGTTCAGATATTTTTAGTAAAATCTTATTATTTACCTATGTCTTTTTCTTTGACTTTGGAAAAATACTTTTCCACGCTAGATCAGACATGTTCAGCATTATTTCTATTTTTCTATAGTTTTAACCCTATTCATAATGAATTTATTCTGATGTGGAATCTGAAATACAGAACTAATTTCATCTTAATGCTAAAAAGTTAATCAATTGTTATGATATCTATTTAATATATTTTATTAAATATATTTAATATAAAATTGAAAATATTTGAAAAGCTAATGATTCATCCATTTAGTATTATATTGGGTGCCTGTTCTGTTTCCTCTTCCATCAAACACGTTTTACATATTCTATGGTCTAAATCCAGGCTTTGTTTGGATCCACTGGCCTATCTGATACCCTCAGGTCTTATGCTCTTTAAGTTATTGTTGCTTTTTATGTCATTCAAAGAATTTCTCTGCAATTATTCTAAGTAGCCTTTAGCCATCATTTCATTTTAATTCTGGCCCAATGCTTACTGGAGAATGACTTTTAAAAATTTCTCACATAGATGGCCTTGGGTTTATAAGGGAGATGCATAAATTTTTATTAATTTCAAATTGTAGCGCATTTTGGTCAAAGAATAAGACCTTAACATTCTTGTTTGGAGCATTACTTGATAGTTTTGATACTCTAATTTAATAAATCCTCTGCAAATATTCTATGGAATTTTAAAAAGAAACTTTTTTCCATGGCACACAAAGTGTGTTAGCTATCTGTTGCTCTAGAAAATTTAATAATTTTCAAATAGCTAGTTGATTAGGTTATGCCTCTTTTAATACCTTTTTATTTTTTTCAAAACATGATTATGGAACTCTACAAGACCAAAAAATTATATGTATCCTATTTCCAAATACTAATCTTGAATATATTGATGTTTGTCTAAATGACTTACATATTCCATTTTTATTATTTTGTTGCTATTTTTCTCCTTTGTTTTTTCTCCTCTCCACCCATTGGCTTTCATTGCTCTCTTTCTTACCATCTGCATAATCCATCAATTGTTGATGTGATTTTTTTCATATTGTTCATTGCGGTTTTAAATCCAAATAACCATTCCATATTACCTCAATCTCTATTTTCCTAAGCTTGTTTTCTATGCATGACTTTCTGCTCTTTTTTCTTGGACATATCTCTTACATTATATTGGTTTGATTCAAATAATCATCTATGTCCTGCAGTACAAATTTTCAAAAGTGTATCTTTTCTGTGAGCCTTCAGTATTTGTTCTTTCTTCTGTTTTGCTTTATTCATTCTAGGTTTATTTTTTCTCTCTTTAATCAGACTCAAACAAGATAAGTCCAATTCAATTCCTGTCATTAGACAAAGTTTATATTTTGCCTTCAGATCTCATCACTTTGTCACTTATGTGACAGTTGATTTCTGTTCTCAGGATCTACAATCGGAAGACAGACCAGCTATTTCCAGTCAATTTCCAGTCCCTAGAAAATGTATAACTAGTCCACCCTACTGCACTGAGGTAGAGTCTTATAAACATACAGAAAACCCATCAGTGGAAGAGTAGGGAAATAAATTAGGGTACAGTAATTGCATGGAATATAAAGCCACTATTAATAAGATTTAGGTAGCTCTGCATACAGAGACATGGAAGAGTCTCAAAGTATGGTGTTAAATGAAAGATTGAGCCCAGAATCATGAGTAGTATGCCTCCTCTTACTTTTTAAAAAGATAAATTCATATATATACATGTACATGTGTGAAATGCATAAACCAAAGTCTGGAAAGATATATATTAAATTGTTAAGAGTAGCATGGGATGGGAGTGGGATAGAAATAAAACATGGTACTCACATTTGGGCTTCCCTTGTGACTCAAATGGTAAAGAATCTGCCTGAAATACAGGAGACCTGGGTTCGATCCCTGAGTTGGGAAGATACCCTGGAGAAAGAAATAGCTACCAACTTGAGTATTCTGGCCTGGAGAATTTTATGGACAGAGAAGCCTGGTAGGCTACAGCCCATGGAGGTCACAAAGAGTCAGACACAACTGAGTGACTTTCACTTCACTTCTCACATTTGACCCTACATTCTTAAGTTTTGCCTTAGTCTTTTATAAAATGAATACATTCTTGTGTTGCTTATCAAAAACCTTGACCTTTAAATTAAATTAGAGTTAAAATTAGGGGTCTATTGACATGAATATAAACAATGGCTCAAGTCCTGGAGTTCTGAAAACCCATGCTGATCTTAATGTAAATCAAACAGTAAACCTACAATACATATTATTTCTCATTTCTTTTTTCATTTGGGTTTGGTTTGACACTCATAGAAGGAACACTGGGTATTGTTAAAAACTATTCTATAATACCAAGCCTATTTTGTGTTAACTCCTTCCCCTCACATTATTCCCAACAGTACAGTTATGACAGGTGAGCAAAGAAGTGACTCTTGCAGGTTTCATGAATAAAAATGTTCTGTATCATGTATCTGGAATCTGAAATCAACCTCTCAGAATATACATTTAAATGACCAATTTTCTTTACTGTGATAAAAACACATAACAAAGTTTACCATTTTAACCATTTTTAAGTGTACAGTTCAGTAACATTAAGTATATTCACATTATTGTAAACAGATCAAAACCTTTTCATCTTGCAAAGCTAAAGACAATTTCCTTGTTCCCCCTCTCCCCAGGTCCTAGTAATCATCATTCCACTTTCTGATTCAAGAATCTGACTGCTCTAGAAACCTCATATAGTGAAATCATGCAGTATATGTCTTTTTGTGACTAAATTATTTCTCTTAATATAAGGTCTTCAAAGATAATCTTCACTGTAGTATGTGACATGACTTCCTTCCTTTTTAAGGCTGAGTAGTATTCCATTGTACATATAAACCACATTCTGTTTACCCATTCATCTGATGAACATTTGAATCTCTGTCACCTCTTGGATATTGTGAATAGTGCTGCTTTAAACATGAGTGCACAAATACCTCTTCAACATCCTGATTTTAATTCTTTTGAGTAAAAACTCAGAAATAGGATCACTAGATCATACAGTATTTCTTTTTTAAAAATGTTATTGGGATATAGTTGATTTACAATGTTGTGTTAGTTTCAGGTATACAGCAAAGTGAAGTTTTTCTAATTTTTATGAGGAATCTCCATACTGTTTTCCACAGTGGTTATACCATTTTAGAATTCCAGCAACAGTGTACAAGGATACTTGTTTCTATAGATCCTTAGCAATATTTTTTATTTACTGGTTTTTTGATAGTAGCTATTTTAAGGGCATGAGACACAATCTCATTGTGGTTTTTATTTGCATTTCTATGATGATTAGTGATGTTGAACATCTTTTTATCTCTTGTAGGCCATTTGTATATCATCTTTGGAGAAATGTTTATTCAAGTGCTTTGCCAATTTTTTTAATGCAGTTATTTTACTTTTTGGTTTTGAGTTGTAGGAGATCTTTATACATTTGGATATTAACTCTTTATCAGATATGTAATTTGTAAATATTTCCTCCCATTTTCTGGGTTGTCTTTTTAGTCAGCTGATATGCCCTTTGACATACAAAAGTTTTTTTATGCTCAGTGTAGCCCCATTTGTCTATTTTGGCTTTTGCTGCCAATGATGATGTTTTTAATAGTACATCTAGACACTTAGTCAATACCAAGAGTTATAATCTTCAAATGACTGGAAGATTGCTTTGTTTATGAAGTATGTTAGTAGAGATACAAATCCTACAGGGTCATTGTGAAATATTATTTTCTAAGCACTCTGTGTGAAGTTTTCCATATTTTTCTGACCACAACACCCTTAGTGTCTTGTGAAAAAGTAGCACCTCCTAAGTCAAAAGAAACAACTGAACTGTCCCAAAAGAAACACTTCTCTTGATTAAGTAGTTTGGTGCTTATAGGCCCTATATCAAGTGTACTAGCAAGATAGCATCTTATATAGTGTAACCATCACAGAAGTAACATCACCTTTGCCATATTCTGCTAGTTAGAATCAAGACATAGATTCCACCCACCCTCAAGAGACAGAGATTACAAAAGTATATGTACACCAAGAGTTGGGGGTCATGGAGCCCACCTTAAAGTCTGTTCACCATGATAGCTAATATTAAAGTAAATATATACTCAATTAGCATTAATATCTGATGCTCAGTGATATAAGCATGGTTAAAAAAATCTTGAAGAAAACTAATTACCCAAATTGCATCTAGCATCTTAATGAGCATTAGTTACTATTATGTTTAACTAAGTACCAATTTTGACAAAACATAACAGCAACTCACAGCCGTTTCAGAAAACTGAGAATGTTTTCAACAATGATTTTTTCTACACCAACACTCAGCAATGAGAAGCATGACTATCTTCACAGAGGCATTATTTTATTAGCACTTTAATGATATGCTATAAGTATATTATGTGTAGGAAGTATATTATGTTTAGCTATAAACAGACAAATAATATCAAGCAAAGGGGATGAGATAATATAAAATCTATAGCTGCAGAAATTTATGGAAGATTATGGTGGTGCAGATCCCAAAGTTTCTCTTAATAATTCCCTTAAGTATACATTTATTCAGTAAATACTTACTGTTCATTTGCCACATGCCAAATACTGTGTTAGTTATTAAAGATAAACAGGGGATGGGATGGACTAAGAGACTGGGGTTGACATATATACACTACTGTGTATAAAATAGACAACTAATGAGAACAGACTGTATAACACAAGGAAATTTACTCATTGCTCTGTCGTGACCTAAATGGGAAGGAAATCCAAGGAAGAGGGGATATATGTGTACGTGTGGCTGATTTAGTTTGTTGTGCAGAAGAAACTAACACAACATTGTAAAGCAACTATAATCCAACAAGTAAAAGTGAGAGAGAGAGAGAGAATAAGTAGTTACTTGCAGATCTGTTTTCATACGTGCATGATAAGGCCCTTTAGTCATGTCTCTTTTGTGACCCCATAGACTGTAGCTGCCAGGCTCCTTTGTCCATGGGATTGATTCTCCAGGCAAGAAACTGTGGAGTGGGTTGCCAAGTCCTCCTGAAAGGGATCTTCCTGACCCAGGGATTGAAGCCACACCTCTTATGTCTCCTGCATTGGCAGGCAGATTCTTTACTACTAGCACACCTGGGAAGCCCCTAAATATTTTCCTAGGAAACTAATTCAATCTACAGATTTATTTAAGGTCTATATTGCCTACAAATTATATTTTCCACTGTTAATGGCTTGGCAAGATCTTCATTACTCTTTAATCAGCCATATTTATTTTTCTTTCCTCTTCATTGATGAGTAATGGACTCATCATTGCCTCCATTTTAATTTCACACTCTTCATTTCTTGGAATAATAGAATTGAATCCCAGAAAGGAACTTGAAATATTTTACTTTGTGTAAAAATCCATCTGATTCCTGATTCCTTTATACAGTGCCTTGGCCAATAGTGTGTCCAGTCTATATTAAATACCTTCCCTGCTGGGTAACTCCCTCCCTCCAAATGTAATCTATTCAATATATTTGTTCAGCAAATGTGTATTAAACCACTTACCACAAGTTGAGTATTATACTAGATGCTGGGTATCCAGTAGGGAGTAAAACACACTTGGTCTTTACCCCTTATCAGGGAAGGTGGACAATAAATGAAGAAAATAAAGGAATGCATAATGATGAATAGTTAAGGATGTTCAAAAGGGAGTGGGTATGCTAGAGAATAGTAGGGGATGGTCAGAAAAGGACTCTCAGGAAATGACAGTTCAGTCAATATTTGAGGGGTGAGAATCCCATGGACGGGAGCCTGGTATGCCACAGTCCATGGGGTCACTAAGAGTCAGACACGACTGAGCGACTTCACTTGCACTTTTCACTTTCATGCATTGGAGTAGGAAATGGCAACCCACTCCAGTATTCTTGCCTGGAGAATCCCAAGAACAGAGGAGCCTGTTGGGCTGCCGTCTATGGGGTCGCACAGAGTCTGACACGACTGACATGACTTAGCAGCAGCAGCAGCTAGCAGTGAAGCAGGAGCAAAACTCTTGGTAGGTGTTAGGAACTGAAAGGAAGCCAGGGTGGCTCCAGCATGGCAGACCAGGGGAGAGTGGCCTGAGATAAGGCTCAGAGAGAACGCAGTTCTAGTTTTGAATTGAGATCCTTCTCTCTGTCATTTCCACTCATTAGTCCCAGTTTTTCTCTCTTTGGATCACTCATAACAGATGGTCCTATTCTGCCTATAAGATGCAGACCTTCCAGCATTTGCTGGAAGCGTCTCTTGTACATCTGCAGTTTCCCCTCACTTGGCTAAGTTTCCTTGCCCCTTCGCCCCTCCTTCCTGTAACTAACAGGCCACACTTTTAGGGTCAAACTCCTCTATCTGTCACATAAGTAAGAGAGTGGAGGCTTGACCTGGGCTTCAAAGGATGTTCTTGTCATTAAAAACACAATGATTACAAATTATCTCCAAACCAAGAGGAAAATACCTTACCACTTCCTGCTTCATTTCTTGGTTTTGAGATTTTAGTTTTCTTTTATTTATTTATTTATTTATTTATTTTAGTATTTAATGCCATGCTTTTTTTTTTAACTTTATTTTATTTTACAATACTGTATTGGTTTTGCCATACATCGACACGAATCCACCACGGGTGTACATGAGTTCCCAAACATGAACCCCCCTCCCACCTCCCACCCCACACCATCCCTCTGGATCATCCCCGTGCACCAGCCCCAAGCCCCAACAACCAGCCCCAAGAGATTTTAGTTTTCTTTTAAATATCATCTCTACCAGGAGGATTCTAGAAGGGAAACAGGTATAGTCCATAGGATTGCAGAGTCGGACACGACTGAACTTCACTTCACTTCGATCTAGGCATTTCCCAACTCTCTGCTTGCTAAACAAACCCCTCTAGTATTGGCTGTTGTAAAGAGTGCCACTCTATCTTTGGCACCCAAAACTCTTCTGATTTTGTAACATTTTAGGCCCCATCTCCACACCAGGGCAAACCTCCTCTGGTCTGTGACTCTCTGCTGCCCTCTTTTGGTCATGATCCATGTGAGCTGATGACAAGCAACTCAGTTGCTCTGTTCCATACATTCCTCTAGGCACTAAGGGTATAAAAACTCCACCTTAATGTAGAACACCTCCCTTGAGCACAGGCACATGCCAGTTCCTCAGACAGAGATAAAATACCTAAAGGATATATTAGCCCCATTTATATACATATACTCTGTGTACGTGGGCAGAGGGGAATATTTCACTCACTATGCCAGTTTCTGGAAACAGGTCAGCAGAACAGAAATGTCTGTCCTTTAAAGAGTATAATTTAATGTGGGATATAGATATATAAACTGGCAATAATATGTTTGGCCAGTACTATGATCAGGAACTTATATAATGACATAGGAACATTTAAAAGGGAGTATATAACAATGACTTAAGGGACAAAGAACTCTTCAGATCTCAAATTGTGACCTGAAAATGAGAGTGGGGGTGTTCCTCATACTACAAAGGTTAGCACACTGAACTCAACAAGCTTGGCCCCTCTGCAGAAATCTGGGCCACTCACATATACTTACCATCACACCAGATCTTGGGTCATTCATTCGGCTTGAAAATCTACTTACCTAAGAAAAACTAGTATTCTGATGGCCAAAGATGACTCCAAAGAAACCTAAGAACTCCTGCCACATAAAGGGTAAATAGAATGAAGACTAATTATCTAGCAGCTTCACTAAAGTTAAACCCATCCATTTCAAATCCCTGCTAGCTATAGGCAGCGGCCAAGGAAAGCCTTCCTGTTCGTTATCATTTACCATAACAGAGATTTACCAAAAGAATGCACTGATCATAGCAAACACCCTCTTACAACAATATAAGAGAAGATTTTACACATGGACATCACAAGATGATCAATGCCAAAATCAGATGGATTATATTCTTTGCAGCCAAATGGAGAAGCTCTATACAATCAGCAAAAACATGACTGGGAGCTGACTGTGGCTCAGATCATGAACTCCTTATTGCCAAGTTCAGACTTACACTGAAGAAAGTAGGGAAAACCATTAGACCATTCATGTGTGACCTAAATTAAATCCCTTATGATTATACACTGGAAGTGAAAAACAGATTCAAGGGATTAGATCTGATAGACAGAGTACCTGAAGAACGCTGTCCTTAGGACAGACATTTGTGACATTGTACAGGAGACAGGGATCAAGACCATCCCCAAGAAAAAGAAACGCAAAAAGGCAAAATGGCTGTCTGAGGAGGCCTTATGAATAGCAGTGAAAGGAGAAGTGAAAGGCAAAGAAGAAAAGGAAAGACATACCCATTGAATCCAGAGTTCCAAAGAATAGCAAAGAGAGATAAGTGATCAATTCAAAGAAATAAAGGAAAACAATAGAATGGGAAAGACGAGAGATTTCTTCAAGAAAATAACAAATGCCAAGGGAACATTTCATGAAAAATGGGAACAAAAAAAGGAAAGAAATGATATGGACCCAACAGAAGCAAAAGATATTAAGATGCGTCAAGAATACACAGAAGAACTATACAAAAAAGATCTTCAGGACCCAGATAACCATGGTGGTGTGATCACTGGAATAAAGCCAGACATCCTAGTATGTGAAGTCAAGTGGGCCTTAGGAAGCATCACTACAAATAAAGCTAGTGGAGGTAGTGGAACTTCAGTTGAGCTATTTCAAATCCAAAAGGATGATGCTGTGAAAGTGCTACACTCAAAATGCCAGCAAATTTGGAAAACTCAGGAGTAGCTACAGGACTGGAAATGGTCAGTTTTCATTCCAATCCCAAAGAAAGGCAATGACAAATAATGTTCAAACTACCGCACAATAGCATTCATCTCACAAACTAGTGAAGTAATACTCAAAGTTCTCCAAGCCAGGCTTCAACAGTACGTGAACCATGAACTTCCAGATGTTCAAGCTGGTTTTAGAAAAGGCAGAGGAACCAGAGATCAAATTGCCAACAACTGTTGGATCATCGAAAAAGCAAGAGAGTTCCAGAAAAATTTCTACTTCTGCTTTACTGATTATGCCAAAACATTTGACTGTGGATCACAATAAACCATGGAAAATTCTTCAAGAGATGGGAATACTAAACCACCAGACATGCCTTCTGAGAAATCTGTATGCAGGTCAAGAAGCAACAATTAGAACTGGAAATGGAACAACAGACTGGTTCCAAATTGGGAAAGGAATATTTCAAGGATGCATATTGTCACCCTGCTTATTTAATTCATAGGGAGAGTACATCATGCAAAATTCTGGGCTGGATGAAGCACAAGCTGGAATCAAGTTTGTGGGGAGAAATATCAATAACCTCAGATATGCACATGACACCACCCTTATGGCAGAAAGTGAAGAATAGCTAAAAAGCTTCTCGATGAAAGTAAAAGAGGAGACTGAAAAAGTTGGATTAAAACTCAACTTTCAGAAAACTAAAATCATGGCATACAGTCCCATCACTTCATGGGAAATAGATGGGGAAACAATGACAGACTTTATTTTGGGGGGCTGAAAAATCACTGCAAATGGTGACCGCAGCCATGAAATTAAAAGACACTTACTCCTTGGAAGAAAAGTTATGACCAACCTAGACAGCATATTAAAAAGCAGAGACATTATTTTGCCAACAAAGATCCATCTAGTCAAAGCTATGGTTTTTCCAGTAGTCACGTATGGATGTAACAGTT
This sequence comes from Budorcas taxicolor, assembly GCF_023091745.1. Taxonomy (NCBI): domain Eukaryota; kingdom Metazoa; phylum Chordata; class Mammalia; order Artiodactyla; family Bovidae; genus Budorcas; species Budorcas taxicolor. The sequence continues at coordinate 94,299,205 of NC_068917.1, read as the reverse complement.
GGACTATAAAGAAAGGTGAGCACTGAAGAATTGATGCTTTTGAACTGTGGTGTTGGAGAAGACTCTTGAGAGTTCCTTGGACTGCAAGGAGATCTAACCAGTCCATCCTAAAGGAGATCAGTCCCGGGTGTTCATTGGAAGGACTGATGTTGAAGCTGAAACTCCAATACTTTGGCCACCTGATGCGAAGAGCTGACTCATTTGAAAAGACCCTGATGCTGGGAAAGATTGAGGGCAGGAGGAGAAGGGGCTGACAGAAGATGAGATGGTTGGATGGCATCACCGACTCAGTGGGCATGAGTTTGAGTGAACTCCGGGAGCCGGTAATGGACAGGGAGGCCTGGTGTGCTGCAGTCCATTGGGTCACAAAGAGTCGGACACCACTAAGCGACTGAACTGACTGACCGTGTCTCCACCCCTAATACTCTGTGGTGCTTTCCCTTTAACACAGCATCTCTTTTCTCCTGTTCCAAACCTCCCCACTGTGCCCTCTGGAATCCTAAGTCCTGAGTTATACAAAATCCCTCTATATTCACAGTCTTTTAACTGCTTCCTTCCTCCCTCTCATGCCTTCACTTAAATTGGCCTCAGCCGTTTCAAGCTGCTATAATAGAAAATCATAAATGTGTGGCTTATAAACAACAGAAACTTAATTATCACAGTTCTGGAGGCTGAGAAGTCAAAGATTAAGGGCTGGCAGATTTCAGTGTACTGTAAGGATCTTCTTCCTAATTCATAAACAGCCTACTTCTTGCTATGTCTCACACAGCATAGGAGATGAGAGAGCCCTCCGGCATTTCTTTTATGAGGAGATTAACCCCATTTATAAGGGATTCACCCTCATGACCTAATCGCTTTAGTACCATCATATTGAGGATTAGATCTCAACATGAATTTGGGGGAAGACACAAATATTCCATCTATAGAACTCTCAAAATCTTGTTTTTCCTGAATACTTCTTAAAGGAAAGTTTCTCATTCCCTCACACCCCAAACTCTTTGTTCTTCTTGCTGTGAGGCAAGGACCACCTAGTCCCCCAGTCACACTCCCCCTACCTAGTCACCATCGATCACAGTCATCTACTACCACCTGGTCCTTTTCCTTCTTCATTTAAGACCTTGGCAATAACTGTCTTCCTCTACACTCTGCTCTTGTCCTTGGGAACTTACAAGACCCATTTAGATGATGGAAGCTCTAATGCGTCCATTGCTCATGAACATGATTTTCTTCTTACTCTCTGACAACTCCATCTCAATATCACTTACAGAATTCTACTCTCCATATATCCCTGTAATAGTAAATCACAGTACTGGCTCTCTTTTCTCCTCCCTCCACACCCTCTCCCTGGTAAATCTTTTCTACAGCTACAGCTTCAAGAAACATCTATGTACTAATAAATACCAAATCTTGACCTCCATCCCAGTACCTCTCTTGAGCACCAGAAACACATACCTCATTGTTTAAACAGATGATATTTTGATGGTCCACAGATAGCTAAACTGAGTCAGTTCATAGATTAATTCATCATCTTTTCCCCAAAAGAGCTACTTGTCCCAAGAGTGACACTCACATACTTAAGCCAGAGTTTCATCTTTTTTCCCTCTCCAGTTTCTCTGCACACCTACCTCAAGGCCATCTCTATACTTCTTCCTTTTCCATTGCCCCTTTTCTAATTCAGGTCACCATCATCCCTCAAGTAGAGCATTCTGCATCTCATTCTGCCACCCTGCCAATTCAATTGTCACACTACATCCATAGATTATACCATTCCTCTAACTTAAAAAAATAAAACACTTAAATAGGAACCTTCTGCTTTCAGGATGAGGCTAAAACTTCCCCTAGTAGAATAATATTCTCCTATGAGCTGGCCCCTCTTTAACTCTCCAGCCTCATCTTTCATTTCTCTCATCCATAGTTTCATTTTTCTAAACATGCTGAACCACTCGGGTGGCATACTTCAGGATGACACGACATTTACAAGCTTCTTAGAACAATTACAATTCTACTTGCATCTAAGACTAGAAGACAGCCTTTTTAAATGTCTGACTGTAGACAACACAGATTTCTAATGAAATCCATGTCCATGAACCCTAGATTTGTGCATAAAAATAGCTATTTACATATAGACTTGATTTCTACAGACTTCTGATAAGTCCTGAGGGGGCTACAAGAAAGAGAGAGGGAAATAACACACCATTAACAGGAAAACTTTAGCTCTACCAGGTTCCTTAAATTATGACAATGCTTACACATGATTGGCCCAGAATTTAGGCTGCAGTGAACCATCTCTAATAGCTCAATTCCAAGGATAATAGAACTAAGCAACTCCTTGAAGATCCTCTACATCCTCTCATTTTTGAATCCCCAGATTCTGGCACATAATCAACGCTTAACTATAGGCTGAAGATCCCTTGCAGGACTTGAGCCCATGTAACCTAAATTCTCCAGGACAAATATGATGTCAAACATTCTCTCTAAACCATAGAAATTTTCTGCAAATAAATTACATTTATTAAAATATTCATGGAAAAGATCAAATAAGTAAGCACTGAAATAAAATAATACACATTAAAAGGGTAAGAACAGAAAAGATTTGAGAAATCAGAGGCCAAGGAAGTTTTGTGATAAACCACGAACACGATGCATACTAACCCATGTCACACATGTCTAGGTATGACTTCCCCCGTAGCTCAGCTGGTAAAGAACCCACCTGCAATGTGGGAGACCTGGATTCAATCGCCAGGTCTGGAAGATCCACTGGAGGAGAGCATGGCAACCCACTCCAGTATTCCTGCCTGGACAATCCCCATGGACAGAGGAACCTGGAGGGTTGCAGTCCATGAGGTCTCAAAGAGTCAAACACGATTGAGTGACTAAGCACAGCACAGCAAATCAGATAATGATAAATCTCATTAAAGCAATAGTCTTCAGAGAAAGTACTTTTCTGATTGGTACAAGCTGAGTATCAGAGTTGAAATGAAGAGTGAGAGGCTTACCTTTTTAAAAAAAAATAATTCTTGGGATCTCATGAAGAAATCAATTGAGAAAACTGAAAAAGCTGAGTGAATTATATTAAAACAGTATATATTTTATGATGGAGTTAAGTCAGGTATACAAATTTATAACCACTCTGACTATTATAAGATGATTAGATACATTTTCAGAGCCTCATTTATTCACTTATTTAAACAAATACTGAGGAACTTAGTGGCTAAGAATCCTCCTTGCATGCAGTGGATTCAGGTTTGCTCCCTGGTCAGGGAATTAAGATCCCCCATGCCACAGAGTAACTGAGTCCACATGGCGCAACTACTGAAGCTCACACACTCTGGCGCCAGCAAGCTGCAACTACTGAGCCCGTACACCACAACTAGAGAGTCCGTGAGCCACAACGAACGATCCCACATGACCCAGCAAAGATCCTGCAGGCTTCAACTAAGGCCCAAAGCAGCCAAATAAATGTGTGCGTGTGTGTGTGTGCGTGCGTGCGTGCGTGTGTGCATGTGTGCGTGCATGTGTGTATAAACAAATACGAAGCACCTCTGATGTGTCAGGTAATGTTCTCGGTACCTGGGATATGAATAAAGGTCCCTGCCTTCAAGAAGTTTATTTTTGAGGTGGAGACAGTACCAAGAAACATGCAGATTAGTAAAGTACACAGTGTCTTACAAGATAATAAATCCTAAGAGGGGAAAAAATGTAGGGCATATGGCCAATGAAGCAAGGCCAGTAGAAGCTGTAAAATTAATAGGATGATGAGGGAAGACTTCCTTCACAAGACATTTAAGCAACCACTTGAAAACAGTAAGGAAAGTTAATCAAACAAGATAGCTGAGGGAAACACATTCCCTGGCAGAAATGACAGACAGCATGACAGAAAGACCAAGAATGGGAGGGCTTTTTACAGTTGTGGTTTCACATTTATATTTTGATTATTTTATTAAGTTACTTCCTGCAGTCTCCAAAAAGGAAAGAACCATATCTGCTTTGCTCTATTTTTCTCTCCAGCACCTGGTTCTGGGATGGCACAGAGTAGGTGCTCAGAAAACATGTGATGAATGAGCTTCCCTGGTGGCTCAGATGGTAAAGAATTCACCTTTACCAATCCAAAGGAGATGGTAAATCTCCTGCAATGCAAGAGAACCTGGGTTCAATCCCTGGGCTGGAAAGATCCCCTGGAGAAGGGAATGGCAACCCACTTCAGTATTCTTGCCTGAAGAACTCCATGGACCAAGGAGCTTGGCGGGTTACAGTCCATGAGGTTGCAAATAGTCAGACATGACTTAGCGACTAACACTTAAGTAAATGGAGGGGATTAACTTGTACAATTTACTTAATGAGCTCAAATAACTCTTTTTGGTTAGCTAAGGCAACATGTTCTATTCTGTCTACTTTGGATTTTGCCCCTTCATTCACTTTCAGCAGATTCTCATCTTTGTGTTCTACCGCATTATCGATAGGATGACTGAGTAATGGGATGACTGAGTACTTGCATCAGATACTCATTAATAACTGCAGAAAGTCTTCAGGCTCATTCCCTATCTGATAACTTTAAGAATCCTTATAAACCTCCCAGTGCCATCTAATGAATGTCTACAACTAATTACTCTTCCTGAAGGAATTACTTCTTTCTTCTCTTATAAAGCTGAACAGATTCCCTTGCCTCTTTCTTTACTCTCCGGCTAGCTGCCTGTGTTCTACAGAATCAGTATTCTGTTCTGTGGTGTGAGGAACACAAGTTGTTCCACTTCTTTTTGTCAGGAAGAGATTCTTCAGGTTTGGCTTTGAGCTTAAGATGGGTAACATTGAGAAGAAAAATGATTTCTACAACTTCTCAGGTATAACTCACTATTAAACATTCTTTTTGCATAAATTAGCTCAGGAATTTTTCTGTTTCGCTATTTGGGACCCAGTGCCATAAAAGATATAAAGACACATTATGCTGATTAAACTCCATGAATTCCACCTCATATAAGAAAACCTCAACAACTGTGGCTGAGAGAAAAACAAAATTATAGTCTTGTAAAGCAGATTGTTATAAAGTATGTCTGAAAATCTTTTAGTATTTACTGTTCAAATAAATACAAAGAAAATCAAACAAAACACATAAGGTAACAGTCTATCAACAGACAAATGAGTAAAGAAATTGTGAGATTATATATACATATATATGTGTGTTTATATATATCAATGAAATATTATTTATCACTTAAGGACATTCTGCCTTTTACAACAACACGGGTGAACCTAGAGGACATTGTCATAAGTTAAACAACCCAGACACAGGAAAAAAAAAAAAAACAAAACTGAATCATCTCACTCATATGTGAAATCTAAAAAAGTCGAATACATAAAAGCAGAAAGTAGTAGTACAGTGGGTACCAGTGGCACAGAGGTGGGGAAAATAGGGGCATGTTGTTCAAAGGGTACAAACTTAGTTATATAAATTGAGTATAATCTAATGTAATCTAGAGATCTAATTAACAGCATGACAATAGCTAATAACACTATACTGAATATTGGAAATTGGCTGAGAGAACAGATTTCAGATTTTCGAGTTCCCAAGAAACAAACAACCACAACAACATCAGTAACTATGTAAAGATATGGTATATTAATTAGCTTGGCTATAGTATTCATCTAACTATGTGTATATATATACATACACAAACACCATACTATACACATTAAGTATATACAATTTTATTAATAAAATAAATATGACAGAAATATTTCAATACAATGCCAAAAGGAATACCTTTCTTTTTCTTTTTTATTTATTTTTTTGTGTTTTCTTTTTTTTTATTTTACTTTATTTTACTTTACAATACTGTATTGGTTTTGCCATATATCAACATGAATCTGCCACGGGTGTACATGAGTTCCCAATCTTGAACCCCTTTCTGACCTGTCTCCGCATACCATCTCTCTGGGTCATCCCAGTGCACCAGCCCCAAGCATCCTGTATCCTGCATCGAACCTAGACTGGTGATTCATTTCTTACATGGTATTGTACATGTTTCAATGCCATTCTCCCAAATCATCCCACCCTCTCCCTCTCCGACAGAGTCCAAAAGTCTGTTCTATACATCTGTGTCTCTTTTGCTATCTCGCATACAGGGTTATCATTACCATCTTTCTAAATTCCATATATATGTGTTAGTATACTGTACTGGTGTTTTTCTTTGCGGCTTACTTCACTCTGTATAATCGGCTCCAGTTTCATCCACCTCATTAGAACTGATTCAAATGTATTTTTTTGACGACTGAGTAATACTCCATTGTGTATATGTACCACAGGTTTCTTGTCCATTCGTCTGCTGATGGACATCTAGGTTGTTTCCATGTCCTGGCTATTATAAACAGTGCTGCGATGAACACTGGGGTACACATGTCTCTTTCAATTCTGGTCTCCTCAGTGTGTATGCCCAGCAGTGGGATTGCTGGGTCATAAGGCAGTTCTATTTGTAGTTTTTTAAGGAATCTCCACACTGTTCTCCATAGTGGCTGTACTAGTTCGCATTCCCACCAACAGTGTAAGAGGGTTCCCTTTTCTCCATACCCTCACCAGCATTTATTGCTTGTAGACTTTTGGACAGCAGCCATTCTGACTGGCATGAAATGGTACCTCATTGTGATATTGATTTGCATTTCCCTGATATTGAGTGATGTTGAGCATCTTTTCATGTGTTTGTTAGCCATCTGTATGTCTTCTTTGGAGAAATGTCTATTTACTTCTTTGGCCCATTTTTTGATTGGGTTGTTTATTTTTCTGGAATTGAGCTGCAGGAGTTGCTTGTATATTTTTGAGATTAGTTGTTTGTCAGTTGCTTCATTTGCTATTATTTTTTCCCAAGGAATACTTTTCTTAAATAATGTGACCATTTATTACAAACATACAGTACCTAATGGTATAAAGGAATGTTATAACAGAAATAAAGTTTATAGATAACGTGCTATGTTCTATGATGAAATAATATAACACATGCAAAATGTGTCTGATCATAATAGATACATAATGAATGTAAGATAGCTTTATCACAAGGGTTTCACATTCATGCTGCACTTGTCCATCAGTTCAGTTCAGTTCAGTTGCTCAGTCCTGTCCGACTCTGTGACCTCATGGACTGAAGCATGCCTGGCCTCCCTGTCCATCATCAACTCCCGGAGTTTTCTCAAACTCATGTCCATTGAGTCAATGATGCCATCCAACCATCTAATCCTCTGTCATCCCCTTCTCCTTTCACCTTGAATCTTTCCCAGCAACAGGGTCTTTTCTTTTCTTTTTTTTTTTAATTTTTATTTTTACTTTATTTTACTTTACAATACTATATTGGTTTTGCCATGAGTCAGTTCTTCACATCATGTGGCCAAAATATTGGAGTTTCAGCTTCAGCATCAGTCCTTCCAATGAACATTAGGGACTGATCTCATTTAGGATGGACTGGTTGGATCTCCTTGCGGTCCAAGGGACTCTCAAGAGTCTTCTGCAACACCACAGTTCAAAAGCATCAATTCTTCGGTGCTCAGCTTTCTTCACAGTCCAGCTCTCACATCTATACATGACTACTGGAAAAAACATAGCCTTGATGAGACGGATCTTTGTTGACAAAGTAATGTCTCTGCTTCTTAATATGCTGTCTAGATTGGTCATAACTTTCCTTCTAAGGAGTAACCATCTTTTAATTCCATGGCTGTGGGCACCATCTGCAGTTATTTTGGAGCCAAGAATAGTCTGCAACTGTTTCCACTATTTCTCCATCTATTTGCCATGAGTGATGAGACCAGATGCCATGATCTTAGTTTTCTGAGTGTTGAGCTTTAAGCCAACGTTTTCACTCTCCTCTTTCAAGTTCATCAAGAGGTTCTTTAGTTTATCACTTTCTGTGGTAAGGGTGATGTCTGACATTATCGATATTTCTCCCAGCAACCTTGATTCCAGCTTCTGCTTCACCCAGTCCAGCATTTCTCATGATGTAATCTGCATATACCTTAAATAAGCACGGTGACAATATACAGCCTTGACATACTCCTTTTCCTATTTGGAAACTGTCTGTTGTTCCATGTCCAGTTCGAACTGTTACTTCCTGACCTACACACAGATTTCTCAAGAGGCAGGTCAGGTGGTCTGGTATTCCCATCTTTTTCAGAATTTTCCACAGTTTACTGTGATCCACACAGCCAAAGGCTTTGGCATAGTCAATAAAGCAGAAATAGATGTTTTCCCAGAACTCTCCTGCTTTTTCCACAATCCAATGGATGTTGGCAATTTGACCTCTGGTTCCTCTGCCTTTTCTAAATCCACCTTGATATCTGGAAGTTCACGGTTCACATACTGTTGAAACCTGGCTTGGAGAACTGAGCATTACTTTTCTACCGTGTGAAATGAGTGCAATTGTGTGGTAATTTGAGCATTCTTTGGCATTGCTGTGCCTAGGGATTAGAAGGAAAACTGACATTTTCCAGTCCTATAGCCACTGTTGAGTTCTGCAAATTTGCTGGTATATTGAGTGTAGCACTTTCACAGCATCATCTTTTAGGATTTGAAATAGCTCAACTGGAATTCCATTATCTCCTCTACCTTTGTTCTTAGTGATGCTTCCTAAGGCCCACTTGACTTCACAACTAGGATGTCTGGCTCTAGGTGAGTGATCACATCATCGAGATTATCTGGGTCATGAATATCTTTTTTGTACAGTTTTTCTGTGTATTCCTGTCATCTCTTCTTAATATCTTCTACTTCTGTTGGGTCCATATCATTTCTGTCCGTTATTGAGCCCCTCTTTGCATGAAATGTTCCCTTGGTAGCTCTAATTTTCTTGAAGAGAAGTCTAGTTTTTCCATTCTATTGTTTTCCTCTATTTCCTTCAGTGATCACTGAAGAAGGCTTTCTTATCTCTCCTTGCTATTCTTTGGAACTCTGCATTCAAAAGTGTATATCTTTCCTTTTCTCCTTTGCTTTTTGCTTCTCTTTTTTTCACAGCTATTTGTAAGGCCTCCTCAGACAGCCATTTTGCTTTTTTGCATTTCTTTTTCTTGGGGATGGTCTTGATCTCTGTCTCCTTTACAATGTTACATAACTCTGTCCATAGTTCATCAGGCACTCTATCAAATCTAGTCCCTTAAATCTATTTCTTACTTCCACTGTATTATCCTTAGGGATTTGATTTAGGCCATACCTGAATGATCTAGTGATTTTCCCTACTTTCTTCATTTTAAGCCTAAATCTGGCAAAAAAGAGTACATGATCTGAGCCACAGTCACCTACCAGTCTTGTATTTGCTGACTGTATAGAGCTTCTCTGTCTCTGGCTGCAAAGAATATAATCAGTCTGATTTTGGTGTTGACTATCTGGTGATATCCATGTGTAGAGTCTTGTGTTGTTGGAAAAGGCTGTTTGCTATGACCAGTGCATTCTCTTGGCAGAACTCTGTTAGCCTTTCCCCTGCTTCATTCTGTATTCCAAAGCCAAATTTGCCTGTTACTAATGGCAACCCATTCCAGCACTCTTGCCCTGAAAATCCCATGGATGGAGGAGCCTGGAAGGCTGCAGTCCATGAGGTAGCTAAGAGTCGGACATGACTGAGTGACTTCACTTTCACTTTTCACTTTCATGTATTGGAGAAGGAAATGGCAACCCACTCCAGTGTTCTAGCCTGGAGAATCCCAGCGATGGGGAAGCCTGGTGGGCTGCCGTCTTTGGGGTCGCACAGAGTCAGACACGACTGAAGCGACTTAGCAGCAGCAGCAGCCAGGTGTTTCTGGACTTCCTACTTTTGCATTCCAGTCCTCTATAATGAAAAGGACATTTTGGGGGGATGTTCTGAAAGGTCTTGCAGGTCTTCATAGAACTGTTCAACTTCAGCTTCTTCAGCATTACTGGTCAGGGCATAGACTTGGATTACCATGATATCAAATGGTTTGCCTTGGAAATGACAGAGATCATTCTGTCATTTTTGAGACTGCATCCAAATACTGCATTTCGGACTCTTTTGTTGACCATGATGACGACTCCATTTCTTCTAAGCTCTTCCTGCCCACAGTAATAGATATAATGGTCATCTGAGTTAAACTCACCCATTCCAGTCCATTTTGGTTCCCTGGTTCCTACAATATTGATGTTCTCTTGCCATCTCCTGTTTGACCACTTCCAATTTGCCTTGATTCATGGGCCTAATATTCCATGTTCCAGGAGTGGTGGCTGAGCGGGCATAGGAGGCCGAGAGGAGCTACTTCACGTTCAAGGTCAGTAGGGGCAACCGTGAGGAGATACCCCTTGTCCAAGGTAAGGAACAGCAGCTGTGCTTTGCTGGAGTAGACGTGAAGAGGTACCCCACGTCCAAGGTAAGAGAAACCCAAGTAAGACGGTAGGTGTTGTGAGAGGGCAACAGAAGCCAGACACACTGAAACCATAATCACAGAAAACTGGCCAATCTGATCACATGGACCACAGCCTTGTCTAACTCAATGAAACTAAGCCATGCCCTGTGGGGCCACCCAAGATGAGAGGGTCATGGTGGAGAGGTCGGACAGAATGTGGTCCACTGGAGAAGGGAATGGCAAACCACTTCAGTGTTCTTGCCTTGAGAACCCCATGAACAGTATGAAAAGGCAAAATGATAGGATACTGAAAGGGGAATTCCCTGGGGTCGGTAGGTGCCCAATATGTTACTAGAGATCAGAGGAAAAATAGCTCTAGAAAGCATGAAGAGATGGAGCGAAAGCAAAAACAATACCCATTTGTAGATGTGACTGGTGATAAAAGCAAGGTCCAATGCTGTAAAGAGCAATATTGCATAGAAAACTGGAATGTCAGGTCTGTGAATCAAGGCAAATTGGAAGTGGTCAAACAGGAGGCGCAAGAATGAACATCAATAATCTAGGAATCAGCGAACTAAAATGGACTGGACTGGGTGAATTTAACTCAGATGAAAATTATATCTACTACTGCGGGCAGAAGTCCCTTAGAAGAAATGGAGCAGCCATCATGGTCAACAAAAGATTCCAAAACGCAGTTCAGTTCAGTTCAGTCGCTCTCGTGTCTGACTCTGCGACCCCATGAATCACAGCAAGCCAGGCCTCCCTGTCCATCACCAACTCCTGGAGTTCACTCAGATTCACGTTCATTGAGTCAGTGATGTCATCCAGCCATCTCATCCTCAGTCATCCACCTCTCCTCCTGCCCCCAATCCCTCCCAGCATCAGAGTCTTTTCCAATGAGTTAACTCTTCGCATGAGGTGGCCAAAGTACTGGAGTTTCAGCTTTAGCATCATTCTTTCCAAAGAAATCCCAGGGTTGATCTTCAGAATGGACTGGTTGGATCTCCTTGCAGTCCAAGGGACTGTCAACAGTCTTCTCCAACACCATAGTTCAAAAGCATCAATTCTTCAGTGCTCAGCTTTCCTCACAGTCCAACTCTCACATCCATACATGACTACTGGAAAAACCATAGCCTTGACTAGAGGGACCTTAGTCGTCAAAGTAATATCTCTGCTTTTTGAATATGCTATCTAGGTTGGTCATAACTTTTCTTCCAAGGAGTAAGCGTCTTTTAATTTCATGGCTGCAGTCACCATCTGCAGTGATTTTGGAGCCCAAAAAATAAAGTCTGATACTGTTTCTACTGTTTCCCCATCTATTCCCATGAAGTGATGGGACCGGATGCCATGATCTTCGTTTTCTGAATGTTGAGCTTTAAGCCAACTTTCTCACTCTCCTCTTTCACTTTCATCAAGAGGCTTTTTAGTTCCTCTTCACTTTCTGCCATAAGGGTGGTGTCATCTGCATATCTGAGGTTATTGATATTTCTCCCGGAAATCTTGATTCCAGCTTGTGCTTCTTCCAGTCCAGCATTTCTCATGATGTACTCTGCATGTAAGTTAAATAAGCAGGGTGACAATGGATGCAATCTCAAAAATGACAGAATGATCTCTGTTCATTTCCAAGGCAAACCATTCAATATCACAGTAATCCAAGTCTATGCCCCAACCAGTAATGCTGAAGAGGCTGAAGTTGAACAGCTGTGTGAAGACCTACAAGACCTTTTAGAACTAACACCCAAAAAAGATGTTCTTTTCATTACAGGGGACTGGAATGCAAAAGTAGGAAGTCAAGAAACACCTGGAGTAACAGGCAAATTTGATCTTGGACTACGGAATGAGCAGGGCAAAGGCTAGTAGAGTTTTGCCAAGAGAATACACTGGTCATAACAAACATCCTCTTCCAACAACACAAGAGAAGACTCTACACATGGACATCACCAGATGGTCAACACCAAAATCAGATTGATTATATTCCTTGCAGCCAAAGATGAAGAAGCTCTATACAGTCAACAAAAACAAGATCAGGAGCTCCTTATTGCCAAATTCAGACTTAAATTGAAGAAAGTAGAGAAAACCACTAGATCATTCAGGTAGGGCCTAAATCAAATCCCTTATGATTATACAGTAGAAGTGAGAAATAGATTTAAGGGATTAGAACTGATTGATAGAGTGCCTGATGAACTATGGATTGAGGTTCGTGACATTGTACAGGAGACAGGGATCAAGACCATCCCCATGGAAAAGAAATGCAAAAAAACAAAGGCCTTTTGTCTGAAGAGGCCTTACAAATAGCTGTGAAAAGAGGAGAAGCGAAAAGCAAAGGAGAAAAGGAAAGATATAAGCATCTGAATGCAGAGTTCCAAAGAATAACAAGGAGAGATAAGAAAGCCTTCCTCAGTGATCAATGCAAAGAAATAGAGGGAAACAACAGAACAGGAAAGACTAGAGATCTCTTCAAGAAAATTAGAAACATAAGGGAACATTTCATGAGAAGATGGGCTTGATAAAGGACAGAAATGGTATGGACCTAACAGAACCAGAAGATATTAAGAAGAGGTGGCAAGAATACACAGAAGAACTGTACAAAATAGAGCTTCACGACCCAGATAATCTCAATGGCGAGATCACTAACCTAGAGCCAGACATTCTGGAGTGTGAAGTCAAGTGGGCCTTAGAAAGCATCACTACGAACAAAGCTAGTAGAGGCGATGGAATTCCAGTTGAGCTATTTCAAATCCTGAAAGATGATGCTGTGAAAGTGCTACACTCAATATGCCAGCAAATTTGGAAAATTCAGCAACGGCCACAGGGCTGGAAAAGGAGAGTTTTCATTCCAATCCCAAAGAAAGGCAATGCTAAAGAATGCTCGAACTACTGCACAATTGCACTCATCTCACACGTTAGTAAAAGTAATGCTAAAAATTCTCCGAGCCAGGCTTCAGCCATACGTGAACCATGAACTTCCAAATGTTCAAGCTGGTTTTAGAAAACGCAGAGGAACCAGAGATCAAACTGCCAACATCTGCTGGATCATCAAAATAGCAAGAGAGTTCCAGAAAAACATCTATTTCTGCTTTATTAACTATGCCAAACCATTTGAATGTGTGGATCACAATAAACTGCGGAAAATTCTGCAAGAGATCAGAATACCAGACCACCTGATCTGCCTCTTGAGAAACCTATATGCAGGTCAGGAAGCAACAGTTAGAACTGGACATGGAACAACAGACTGGTTCCAAATAGGAAAAGGAGTATGTCAAGGCTGTATATTGTCACCCTGCTTATTTAACTTCTATGCAGAGTACATCATTGGAAACGCTGGGCTGGAAGAAGCACAAGCTGGAATCAAGATTGCTGGGAGAAATATCAATAACCTCAGATATGCAGATGACACACCCTCATGGCAGAAAGTGAAGAGGAACTAAAAAGCCTCTTGATAAAACTGAAAGAAGAGAGTGAAAAAGTTGGCTTAAAGCTCAACATTCAGAAAACGAATATCATGGCATCTGGTCCCATCAGTTCATGGCAAATAGATGGGGAAACAGTGGAAACAGTGTCAGACTTTACTTTTCTGGGCTCCAAACTAACTGCAGATGGTGATTGCAACCATGAAATTAAAAGACACTTACTCCTTGGAAGGAAAGTTATGACCAACCTAGATAGCATATTCAAAAGCAGAGACATTACTTTGCCAACAAAGGTCCCTCTAGTCAAGGCTATGTTTTTACAGTGGTCATGTATGGATGTGAGAGTTGGACTGTGAAGAAAGCTGAGCACTGAAGAATTGATGCTTTTGAACTGTGGTGTTGGAGAAGACTCTTGAGAGTCCCTTGGACTGCAAGGAGATCCAACCAGTCCATTCTGAAGGAGATCAGTCGTGGGTGCTCATTGAAAGGACTGATGCTAAAGCTGAAACTCCAATACTTTGGCACTTTTTGCAAAGCGTTGACTCATTGGAAAAGACTCTGATGCTGGGAGGGATTGGGGGCAGGAGAAGAAGGGGATGACAGAGGATGAGATGGCTGGATGACATCACGACTCGATGGACATGAGTTTGAGTGAATTCCGGGAGTTGGTGATGGACAGGGAAGCCTGGGATGCTGTGGTTCATGGGGTCGCAAAGAGTTGGACATGTCTGAGCAACTGAACTGAACTGAGCTGTTGCAATATTGCTCTTTACAGCATCAGACCTTGTTTCCATCACCAGTCACATCCACCACAACTGGGTGTTGTTTTTGCTTTGGCTCTGTCTCTTCATTCTTTCTGGAGTTATTTCTCCACTGATTTCCAGTAGTATATTGGGCAGCTACCAACCTGGGGAGTTCATTTTTTAAGTGTCCTATCTTTTTGCCTTTTCATATTGTTCATGGTGTTTTCAAGGCAGGAATACTGAAGTGGTTTGCTATTCCCTTCTCCAGTGGACCTCATTTTGTAATAGGCTAAGCAAAGATTCATACTCTACTAAGCCTCATAATAGAATAATCTAATCTCACTTACATTTTATCTAAGGTATACCAGTTAGCCCTCAAATCTGTACTACAGAGAGATTTGGTGAATGTCTCTATATATCATCTAAAAGAGAATTTTGTTAAATGGAGTCTGTATCAAAGAAGGAGATAATTCTATCTTGAAACATTTAAATTTATCAGTTTACATAATGATTAAGAGAATATTTTCCAGAGGAAGGCTCCCTTAGTTTGAATCTCAGTTCTGCTACTTACTAGTCATGTGTCCATAAGCAAGATATCTTTCTGAGCCTGAGCTTATTTCATATAAAAAATGAATCTAAAAATATTACCTACTTGTGATGGTTAATTTTATATGTCAGCTTAACTAGGCTATAATTACCCCATTGTCTGGTCAAACATCAGTCTAGATATTGCTTTGAGGCATTTTTTTAAGACATGATTAATGTTTAAACTTTGAATAAAGTAGATTACCCTTTATAATGAGAGTGAACTTCATCTGTTCAGCTGAAAGCCTTAAGAGAAAAGACAGATTCCCCAGCAAAAAAGGAATTTTGCCTTCAGACTCCATCCAGATTCAAGACTACATCAACTCCTGGGTCTCTAGCTTGTCAGCCTGCCTTGTAAATTTTGGAATTGGCAAACCCTGATTCCTTAAAATTTCTTTCTTTCTTCCCCCATATCTTTTTCTCTACTTCCCTCCCTCAATATACACAACCAGAAGCATTATAAAACTCTTTAAACTCTATTTTGACTGAACTTAATATAGCCACTTCAGCTTTTTTGGTAATTCTTGTTATTAGGTATCTTGTTTTCTACTTTTTTACTTTTAATCCATCAGTGTCTTTATATTTAAAGTATATTTTATATGGGTAACGTATAGTTGGCTCTTCTTTTTATTCATTCTGACAACTTCTTCTCTTTAATTATGTTTACAATATTCCTTTGCTTAGCTCTGTATTAACATATGGCATCATATTCCTTCTACCTGAAGGACTTTCTTTCATATTCTTCAGTCTTTTTTTCACCATCATTATTCTTGAAAGATACTTGTACTAGGCATAGAACTCTAGGTAGTCAGATTTTTCTTTCAGTATACTAAAGATGTTTCTCCACTTTTTACTTGTGTTGTTTGCAATGAGAAATCTACAGTAATCCTCATCTGTGTTTTTCTATATGTAATGTATCTTGTTGTCTGGCAATTTCTAAGATCTTCTCATTTCTTCTCATTGAGCTTCTTGCATTTTTGGGTTTACACAACTGGAAATTTTACATTATTTCTTCAAATATTTTTCTGCCCCACCCCTTTCAGGAACTCCATATATACAAACTTAAAATACTGTATATGAAGTTATAATAATAATTGCTATTATGATTACTCTTTTTCCCCCTCTGTGTTTCATTTTAGATAGACTTCTGTGTCTTAAAATGTATCAGTGTTTTCATCTGCAATGTCCCATCAATAATGCCATCCAGTGTACTTTTCATCTCAGACATTGTAGCATTCATCTATAGAAGTTCAATTTGAATATTTAAAAACATCTTTCATACCTATATTTAACATGTTTAATCTTTCCTCTAGCTTTCTGAACATACAGAATGCAATCAGAAACACTGTTCTAATATCAACCTCTGTTAAGCCTAATATTTGTGTCAGTTCTTGATCAGTTTAAATCAACTAATTTCTCTCATTATGGATGGTACTTTCTAGTTATAAGCTTTCTAATTTGGGGGGGGGGGGGGCGATGCTAGACTTTGTAAATTTTATCTTGTCTGGTGCCATATTTTTTTATGTCAATAACTACTCTTGCAGTTTGCCCAGACTGTGCGTGGAAACAATTAGATCCTCTGGGGCTTTTCTTTTAACATTTGTCAGGCAGAACCAGAGCAGCATTTAAACTAGGGTTAATGATTTCTCACTACTGGGTTGAAATCTTTGAGTGTTTTCTCCAATACCTCGTGAATTTCGAGGTCTGGCTAGTGGGAAGAGGCACTGCTGCTGGTCTTATATGAGTATCAGCTACTATTCCTTTAATTTTTCCAGGCTATTCTTTCTCCCATGCCTCAGTTTCTTCATATGCATGTGCTAATTAGTATTCTGTTCAATACTTAAGGGGGAATCTCTGCAGATCTAGAGAGTTCTCTGTACACCTCCCTCTTCTCTGATACTCTGACCTGTAAACTCCAGCTTTCTCAATCTCCCACACTTTCCACCTTTGTCTTCTCAGCTCAGGAAGTCTCCTGGGGTAGACATGGACTTCCCTCTCCCTGTACCATGGCAACGAGATGCTGTCAAGTCAGTAAGCTAGGGAAATTGTAGGGCTCACTACAATTGTTTCTCATCTCTCAGAGGTTCTCTCTCCTCTTCATGTACAATGTCTTGAAAACTGTTATATACTAGTCTTGGTTTACTTAGTTATTTCAAGCAGAAGGATAAATCTCATCTTTGCAAGCTTATCTTGGCCAGAATAAGTCCAATGTTGCAAAAAATCTAATAATATAATGAAATAAAGTGCTTGGAAAGAGTACAGTGAATGTCAGCTATCTTTATTATCATTATCAGAGCTTTAAGCTATCTAGATTATACTTTTAGGCAAACTGCCTCAATGTATAAACTAAGTTTTCATAAACATGAGGAGAGTGTACAGCAAGGAAAATATTAATAGCGATAATAATTGGATGCTAAGTGCTCTAAAATAATTGTCCATTCAATTTCAGTTCAACACTATAAAGTAAGGTAATATCTGCATTTTATAGATGAAGAATCTGAGGTTCAGAGAGGTTAAATAAATCATTCAAGGTTAAGCAGCTACCAAGTGGTGAACAGAGCCAAGGTCTGTCTACCCCAAAGCCCCATCTCTTGACCTTCCTATATCACTGCCAGATCACTTCTAAGCAACTGTGAAAACATTCTTGCTTCATAGGCTCAAAGACTTTGGAAAATAATTGAATAAAACAGTACCTTAGTGTTATCATAGACTTTTCTAACTATTCATATTAGAAAGTCATTTACCTGTGGAATTCACCATATTATAATGGTATGTGTTTCAGTTTGACATTCTGAAGCTTGGAGTCATGACACATAGGGCTAATAACAAATTTAATGGTGATGCTTACTATTCTCAGAGCAAAGCAGATGTGCTGATAAGACTGTTAACACATCAATGACATGAGTTCCAGGTTCAGTAGTGCAAAACATAAAGGTAATAAGAATGATTCAACGAAGTTGTCAGTTAACTGTAATAGAACAAGATGAGGACAAAGAGGCAAGGACTGTGTGTGTAACAATTATGTCAAATAACCCCATGAATGTTTCTACAGTTAATATGGTAGTTATTGCAAAATAATTCATTGTTTCCATAAATATATACAAAAAATTAAGCTTAATTCTATGAATTTATCTAAGTAAAGGTTAGATAAGATTTTATCACATGGAACTGTGATATCTGAAAATCCTATGCTTAGCCTTAAAATAGTATCAATATCACACTTATCACTTACTAGTAAAGAAAAGTTTAAAGAAGAAGATGTCCCCAGAATTCTACTGTCTTTTTGACTAAAATCCATATGATGTTTGGATAAAAAACTGAGCAATAAAATTTTTTTAAAATTTAAGTATTCCTTCTCTGTTCCTCTCATCCATAAACCTCTCTCTCATCAGGTCTTCTCCTTATGATCAATTTTTCTTGTGTTCATTTTGAAAAGATATATGTAGAGAAATTTACTTCTTAAAAATCTAGTAAAATTCCTTTCATTATGTTAATACACTTTTGAAGAGTGTATCACCATGTACACTCTAATTTCTACCACTAATTTAATCTTTGTCAACTATTTTCTATGGTAATATTTCCAAAATGTATCAGTTCTGGAAATCAAATACCTGGATTTCACTGAAATTTAAACTGCTAGAAAAAGTGAGAAAATTAAGGATGCACATGATTCAGTGGTAATCACTACAGTGGGACCTAGCGAACGAGGCACAGGAAAGTTCTATGGCAACTGAGTGAACCATCCAAGGCATTGAAAAAAAGCACTGTACTTTCTTAGTCTTCCTGATTGTAACCGATAAAACAGTAAATAGAATGTATGAAAACATGGCGTCTTTTCTCTTTTCCCGTTATCCTTTTTATCAGCTTGTTTTTCCGCAGTTTCTGGCAAATTACATTTGGGGTTTGTTTTGGGGTTTCTGTGAAACTCTTTAACTAGACTTTTTGTTTTGTGACATCCAGCTGATGAACACTAACCATAATAAGGTATGATTATCTATTTGGAAATCACTCTCCCTTTAGACATCCTGACTTATTCTCAAAACACAGATTAACTTGATCACTGATCCGAGACTTGTGGACCAGCCTGAACTAATTCTATCTTTTGCAAAAATTAGGAAAACAGTGGGATTTTAGGCATAGAGTTTATTCTTAATTGCCACAATTTCACACTTATTCTCTTCTTTGAGAACCAAAAAGAGATCTTCTAGAGCAAAAGGAAAAATGGGAGAAAATTGAAAAGCACTCTCCACCCTTCTTAAGAATAAAATTATAGGAATGTGCATCTAAAGGATTTCTCCTGAATAAGCTAAAAAATAAGTCAAGAAAAAGGCTAAGAAAACTTCAGTCCTGATAATCTTTGGTGTCCATAATGATTAAAAATATAGTTTTTAAGTGTATTTAATTCTATACTTATTTTCATTTTTGCAAAGGAGAAAAGGAAAGATATACCCATTTGAATGCAGAGTTCCAAAGAATAGCAAGGAGAGATAAGACTTCCTCAGTGGTCAATGCAAAGAAATAGAGGAAAACAATAGAATGGGAAAAACTAGAGATCTCTTCAAGAAAATTAGAGATACCAAGGGAACATTTCATGCAAAGATGGGCTCGATAAAAGACAGAAATGGTAAGGACTTAACAGAAGCAGAAGATATCAAGAGGTGGCAAGTATACACAGAAGAACTATACAAAAAGATCGTCATGACCCAGATAACCACAGTAGTGTGATCACTCACCTAGAGCCAGACATCCTGGAATGTTAAGTCAAGTGAGCCTCAGAAAGCAACATTACAAGCAAAGCTAGTAGAGGTGATGGAATTCCAGTTGAGCTATTTCAAATCCTAAAAGATGATGCTGTGAAAGTGTTACACTCAAAATGCCAGCAAATCTGGAAAACTCCACAGTAGACACAGGACTGGAAAAGGTCAGTTTTCATTCCAATCCCAAAGAAACTCAATGCCAAAGGATGTGCAAAAAACCACGCAGTTGCACTTATCCCACACGTTAGTAAAGTTATGCTCAAGATTCTCCAAGCCAGGCTTCAACAGTACGTGAACTTCCAGATGTTCAAGCTGCATTTAGAAAAAGCAGAGGAATCAGAGATTAAATTGCCAACCTCCGATGGATTGTCAAAAAAGTGAGAGTTCCAGAAAAACATCTATTTTTGCTTTATTGACTATGCCAAACCATTTGAATGTGTGGATCACCATAAACTGTGGAAGATTCTGAAAGACATGGGAATATCAGACTGCCTGACCTGCCTCCTGAGATATCTATATGCAGGTCAAGAAGCAACAGTTAGAACTGGACATGAAACAACAGACTGATTCCAAATTGGGAAAGGAGTACATCAAGACTGCATATTGTCACCCTGATTATTTAATTCATAGGCAGAGTACATCATGCAAAATGCCAGGCTGGATGAAGCACAAACTGGAATCAAGATTGCTGGGAGAAATATCAATAACCTCAGATATGCAGATGACACCACCCTTATGGCAGAAAGTGAAGAGGAACTCAAGAGCCTCTTGAAAGTGAAAGAGGAGAGTAAAAAAGTTGTCTTAAAACTCAACATTCAGAAAACTAAAGTCATGGCATCTGGTCGCATCATTTCATGGCAAATAGATGGGGAAACAGTGGTAACAGTGACAGACATTTTTCTTTCCTTGGCTCCAAAATCACTGCAAATGGTGACAGAAGCCATGAAATTAAAAGATGCTTGCTCCTTGGGAGAAAAGTTATGACCAACCTAGGCAGCATATTAAAAAGCAGACATAACTTTGCCAACAACTGTCCATCTAGTCAAAGGTATGGTTTTTCCAGTGGTCAAACCAGTCTGTCCTAAAGGAAATCAGTCCTGAATATTCATTGGAAGGACTGATGCTGAAGCTGAAACTCCAATACTTTGGCCACCTGATGGGAAGAACTGACTCACTAGAAAAGACCCTGATGCTGTGAAAGATTGAAGGCAGGAGGAAAAGGGGGCAAAAGAGGATGTGATGGTTGGATGGCATCACCAATTCAATGGACATGAGATTGAGTAACCTCTGGGTGTTGGTGATGGACAGGGAAGCCTGGTGAGCTACAGTCTGTGGTATCACATAGAGTCAGACACCACTGAGCAATTGAACTGAACTGCACTGTAGAGTATCCTGTAGTGGTCAGCAGTTGCTGTTGTTTAGTCATTAAGTTGTATCTGACTCTTGTGCGATCCTATGGACTATAGCCCTATAGGCTCCTCTATCCATGGTATTTCCTAGGCATGAAAACTGGAGTGGGTAGCCATTCCCTTCTCCAGGGGATCTTCCCAACCCAGGGGATGAAACCTGCATCTCCTGCAGTGGCAAGCAGATTCTTTACCCCTGAGCCACCTAGGAAGCAGTGATCAGCAATAGAATACACAAATAAAAAGTATCCATGTGCTGCTTAAAGAGGACTTAAGGATACTACCTAATAGGCAGTTTTCCATCTCAGTTTTCTCACTCAGATGATTGCCTGGGTTCAAAGTCCGACCCTGTGACTTAGAGCTTGTCTTCAAACAAGTTATTTAATTTTTCTAAATTTTTGTTTCAAGTGTAAAACAAAGTAATAATATTTAAATCACACATATGTTGTAAGGGTTAAAGGAGAAAAATCTACCTAGAATAGTCAGTAGTTCATACAAAGGAATCTAATATTTTATGCCAACCATCGCCAGATATTATTTGTGTCTTACATGCATGATTTATAAGTATCACACATAACAGCTTTGATATTTTCATCTTAAATACTAGGAAATGGAACCAAAATGTATAACTGACCCAAGGACAAAGATCTAACAATTGATATAATCAGGATTCAAATGCAGGTCTTTCTAAGTTTTCTTCCCATTATACCACAGTGTCTCCCAAGCAGGGAAAATTGGTTGTAAACATGAACATAGTTCTTACCAGTAGATGGTATTAATCTTCATAGAGTTATTTGTGAATGTTTTAAAAAGACAAACCACGTAAAGTGTTTAGGGCAGTATTTGACACATACTCATCATAATCACCATGTCCTATTTTGCTTCCTAAAACCCTTGTGGAGTATGGGATTCTGTTTTCCATCCCCTTATTGGACATTCTCTGCTAAACTTTCTTTTTAAACTATATCAGTTGATCATCTGACTCATGGATTAGGTAACCAGGAATTCTTTTTCTATATTAACACCACTCACATAAAACTATAAGTAAAATAGAATGCATGGTGTAAAATATAATATAATTAAAATATTGAAGGGGTTATTTTCAAATGAAGGAGCTATCTTTGTAGATTCATGAAGAATAATATAAAAATATGAGAAAAATATAGAACCTATATTGTCTATATTACTCAGTGTATCTGAATTTTTTTCCAGCTTTATTGAGGTAGAATTGACATATAATGTTATGTAGTTTAAGGTATACAATGTGATGATTTGATACATATAATATTTGTGAAATGATTACCACAATGAAGCTAGTTAGCACATCTGTCACCTGATATAACTTCCATTTATATGTATGTATGTATGTATGTATTTGTGTGTGTGTGTGTGTGGTAAGAACATTTAAAATCTATCTTAGCAACTATCAAGTGTATAATATACTATTGCTAATTATAGTCCCCAGGTTTTGTATTAAATCCCCCAAATTTGTTTTATAACAAAAAGTTTGTACCATTTTCCCAGTATCTTCCCATTTCCCTCACCTTCCAGCCCATGGAAACCATCATTTTACTCTAATTTTACAAATCTTTTTTAGATTCCACATATAAATAAGTTCAGTTCAGTTCAGTCACTCAGTCGTGTCTGATTCTTTGCAATCCCATGAATCCCTGGCGCAGCACGCCAGGCCTCCCTGTCCATCACCAACTCCCGGAGTTCACTCAGACTCACGTCCATCGAGTCAGTGATGCCATCCAGCCATCTCATCCTCTGTCGTCCCCTTCTCCTCCTGCCCCCAATCCCTCCCACTGTCAAAGTCTTTTCCAATGAGTCAACTCTTCACATGAGGTGGCCAAAGTACTGGAGTTTCAGCTTCAACATCAGTCCTTCCAATGAACACCCAGGGCTGATCTCCTTTAGGATGGACTGGTTGGATCTCCTTGCAGTCCAAGGGACTCTCAAGAGTCTTCTCCAATACCACAGTTCAAAAGCATCAATTCTTCAGCACTCAGCTTTCTTCACAGTCCAACTCTCACATCCATACATGACCACTGGAAATACCATAGCCTTGACTAGACGGACCTTAGGTGGCAAAGTAATGTCTCTGCCTTTCAATATGCTATCTAGGTTGGTCATAACTTTTCTTCCAAGAAGTAAGCGTCTTTTAATTTCATGGCTGCAATCACCATCTTCAGTGAGTTTGGAGCCCAGAAAAATAAAGTCTGACACTGTGTCCACTGTTTTCCCATCTAATTGCCATGAACTGATGGGACCGGATGCCATGATTTAGTTCTCTGAATGTTGAGCTTTAAGCCAACTTTTTCACTCTCCTCTTTCACTTTCATCAAGAGGTTCTTTAGTTCTTCACTTTCTGTCATAAGGGTGGTGTCATCTGCGTATCTGAGGTTATTGATGTTTCTCCCGCCAATCTTGATTCAAGCTTGTGCTTCATCCAGCCCAGCATTTCTCATGATGTATTCTGCATATAAGTTAAATAAACACAGTGACAATATATAGACTTGACCTACTCCTTTTCCTATTTGGAACCAGTTTGTTGTTCCATGTCCAGTTCTAAGTGTTGCTTCCTGACCTGCATACAGGTTTCTCAAGAGGCAGGTCAGGCAGTCTGGTATTCCCATGTCTTTCAGAATCTTCCACAGTTTATTGTGATCCACACAGTCAAAGGCTTTGGCATAGTCAATAAAACAGAAATAGATGTTTTTCTGGAACTCTCTTGGTTTTTCAATGATCCAGCAGATGTTGGCAATTTGATCTCTGGTTCCTCTGCCTTTTCTAAGATGATAGAGTATTTATTTTTCTCTGTCTGACTTATTTACTTAGCATAGTATCCTCAAGGTCCATGCATGTTGTTTCAAATGGCAGGGTTCTCCTCTTTCTCATGGCTGAATAATTTTCCATTCTATGTATGCCACATTTCCTTTATCTATTTATCCATTGGCAGATACTTATATTGTTTTTATATCTTTGCCCTTGTGAGTAATGCTGCAATGAACATAAGAGTGCAGATATCTCTTCAAGATCTTGATTTCATTTCCTTCAGATAGGTACCCAGAAGTGGAACTGCTGGGTTGTATGGTAATTCTATTTTTATGTTTTTGAAGAATTTCTATGCTGTTTTCCATAGTGGCTATACTAACTTTCAATGTAACTGAATTTAGTATGATGTTTTATGTAAGTTGTCTTCTTCTCCTTAAAGGAACTGGGATGTGTCTCAGAGCACCTATCTGATTATTCCTAGTTTCATTTGGACTTAATCAGTGATTCTCAACTGGAGGACAATTTTGCCTCTTGGGAGAATTTGACGATGCCTGGATAAATCTTTAGTTGCCACAAGTTAATGGGGAGGAGAGTGCTGCTAGCATCTAGTGGAGCGACCAAGAATGCTCCTGAACATCCTATGAGCCACAGGACAGTCCCATAGTTGGATAAACTCCCGTGTAGGTCAACAGTTCTTAAGCCTGGCTGCACATTATAATTTCCCAGGGAGCTTTTAAAACTGTCAATGCTGCTTGGATCTCCCCTACACCCAGAAATTCAGACCTAAGTGGTTTAAGGTAGAACTTTGGGTGTATGTGTGTGTGTGTGTGTACGTGTCAGTTCCAGAGGTGATTCTAACAATCAGAATTGTGAGCCACTGGTCTAGATGAGGCTAACTATTTAAGTTTATTTAAAAAAAAAATGGAAGAGATATTTATAATGAGAGGAAATTCTCCCTGGGACTTTGCCAGATGGATTCCTGCTCTGTATCCACCCTCTCCAGTCGTACCAGGAGAGTCCTAACTTTTGCCTGAGATCTTGTTAGAATTCACTTTTGGTTGTGGCATTTTCTAAAACAGTATGATACTGACAGGAATAAATCTCATTTAAATTAGCCAGACTCAAAAAGGAAAAGCCAACAGCTGGATCTTGGCCCATATGAAATATTCACAACAGCATCACATATAAGACTTTTACCTGCCATCCTTGCTGTGAACAGCCACGTGGTTATTTTTCTACTTTGTCTCTGAAATGTCTTTGTTTACCTCCCTTAAAGCTTGGATCTGCAATGCTGCTACCCTTCCTGCAAATTTACCCTGTCCTTGACTCCTGTTTCTGAGGCTCTTTGGCCCACTGCTTAATTACCTTCAACTCATCCAGAAACAACCCTATTTCAGTTTAATTCTCTCATGTAACCCCAAGTACAGAAGAATATTGCATTCCCACTAAATATTTGTGGTTCAGAATCCCTCCAGGGTCTCTTCTCTATGCTAGAAATGGCTTATTAAATTACTACTGTTATTGTTTAATGGAAACTCAAAACGTGTTGGGGGGGCGGGGAAGAGGTTATTTAATTTCTCTAATTTAAGTTTCTCTACACAGATTGACTTAGAAATCTCATTAGACTGTGTGAAAGATTTAAAAATATACTATGGAAGATTATTCCAGGCACATTTATGACAAGGCTGATGACTAGGGATACTTTACAGTAACTGTTCAGATCATTCCCTCCTCCAGACAACAGCTTTCCCATTGGCTGCTGGAAGTCCAATTTCTACCAAAGGAGTAAGGCTATTTTAAGTTATCTGACAAAATGTTTTTAACTCCCAGAAATAAAGAAAGCCATTTTAATGCATATAAGCAGTAGATTTTATTTCCTCCTCATGTAACATGCTTCTGCAGAGTAAATGGAAAACTCCTACACCCTATAGAATTTAGACACTTTCTGTTTTAAAAAAATGGCAAGTGTAAATGGGAGGAACAACATAGTTAGAAACTTCATAGCTCTGCTGGTTACCATATGGCAAAGATAATCTCAGTAACATATCAAGAAGAGTACAGCATTAAAAATAATGTGATTTGCACCAGTCAGAATGGCTGCGATCCAAAAATCTGCAAGCAATAAATGCTGGAGAGGGTGTGGAGAAAAGGGAACCCTCCTACACTGTTGGTGGGAATGCAAACTAGTACAGCCACTATGCAGAACAGTGTGGAGATTCCTTAAAAAATTGCAAACAGAACTACCTTATGACCCAGCAATCCCACTGCTGGGCATACACACGGAGGAAACCAGAATTGAAAGAGACACATGTACCCCAATGTTCATCGCAGCACTGTTTATAATAGCCAGGACATGGAAACAACCTAGATGTCCATCAGCAGATGAATGGATGAGAAAGCTGTGGTACATATACACAATGGAGTATTACCAGCCGTTAAAAAGAATTCATTTGAATCAGTTCTGATGAGATGGATGAAACTGGAGCCGATTATACAGAGTGAAGTAAGCCAGAAAGAAAAACACCAATACAGTATACTAACACATATATATGGAATTTAGAAAGATGGCAATGACGACCCTGTATGCAAGACAGCAAAAAAGACACAGCTGTGTATAACGGACTTTTGGACTCAGAGGGAGAGGGAGAGGGTGGGATGATTTGGGAGAATGGCATTCTAACATGTATACTATCATGTAAGAATCGAATCACCAGTCTATGTCTGACGCAGGATACAGCATGCTTGGGGCTGGTGCATGGGGATGACCCAGAGAGATGTTATGGGGAGGGAGGTGGGAGGGGGGTTCATGTTTGGGAATGCATGTAAGAATTAAAGATTTTAAAATTAAAAAAAATAATAATAATTGAATGAGCCTACAAGAAATTAAGGGACTCTGATAAAGTTAGAAGTAGTGTGAACACATATGAAGGAAAAGTGAAGTTGCTGAGTCGGATTTCCCAGGCAAGAATACTGGAGTGGGTTGCCATTTCCTTCTCCAGAAGGAAAAGCAAGCACCAAAAATCACTAGGATATCAGAGAAAAATACAGCCTTTTGGGTGTCTAGAACTTTAAATATGCAAGAAGTTGGCCATTGTGCTTTTCTAAAAGGAATAAAAATGTTAACAAATTTAAAACTAAAGTGAAGAATTATGCAGAAGATTAGAAAACAGGCCAAGAGAAAATTAGTGAACAGTAGGCAGATTTTAAGAAATTGCTTAGAATGTTGTACACAGAGAAAAAAGTATTGAACTGCATTAAGTGACATGGAGGACAAAGGGATAAATTCTAATAATCATCCAAATTCCCAGGATGTCTTAACAATGGATATTATCTATATTTTCCATGGATCCAAGAGATAATTGAACTCTTTTTCCAGAATTACTGAAGGGTATCACCATAGATCTAATATAAACTTAGTAAAACTGAAGATAATTTTTTTAATCTGCAAATAGACACAAAATTAAAGCTTCTCTAAAAAAGAAATTGTAAAAAATTAGAAACTGAAAATAAATGGAGTCAAGTGTCTAACTGAAGAGGCTAACCTTAGATTGAGGGATTCAGAAAATTCAGTTTTAATACCAGAGGGAAAACCTAAGTATGTAAGTATAAATGTTGCTGAGCAGGTAGACATGATAGAAGAAGCTTGAAGAAGTTCTATTCTGAGAATCATTTATCCATGAAATAGAGAAAAAGGTCACCAATTGAAAATATAGCAAAGGATGGTGGGGGAATATAAGGGTTTGAGAAAATATGATTGTTAGAAGGGTTAATAAAGTAAGGAAAGGTAGAATTATTGCAAGGAACACTAATAATCCTGAAGTTTATGGTCACAAAATTCAAGTGAGATAATTCAGCTTCAGAAGTACAGGGGAACAAATAAGGAAGAAAAATTGTATAGAATGATTTGACTAGGTAAAGAGAAAAGTGAGAACATGAAGTGGATGAGAAACAATTAAAATGTGTTAGAAAATAAATTTAGGATCCCAAGAAATCACATGAATGGAGTCTGAACAGTAAATTGCCTGAAAAGATAGAGGACAATGGTCGAAAACTAGCCTTCTTGAAACAGTTTATGGAGGGCTTGCAGTGACTGGCAACAACAAAGACTTTCAGAGAGAGGGACTGTGGAAGTAATGAGCTGGAGAACAAGCTCACTGAAGGAAAGAAATTCAAGGACCTGGGAAGCCACGACTATTAGAAGGATTTTCTATGTGGATACTGAAATCAGTAAGAATCCAGATGGGAGTGGCTCAAGGAGTAAGAGTGAATCGAGAGTTAAATTTTCTAAAAATGAAGGGTAATTACCTAGAGGGTGTTAGATAACTATAGCATAAACAGTAGGCATGAGAGAAAGCTGAAATAGTTTCAAAGCAATGTTTTCATAAGGAAGAATGGAGAATGATCTGGATGCTTTCGTGAAGGATGGTCTTCTGTACTGGAAGATGTTTAACAATATTCTTGTCTCCTGTCACTTAGTTGAGAGTAGCACCCTCCAGCCACAGTTATGACATCAAAGAAAGTCTCCAGACATGACCAAATTTCCCATGAGAAGAACGGTCCCAATTGGTAACCTTTGCTCTATGAGTTGAGTTCCGTCCTCAGTTGTGTCTGACTCTTTGTGACCCCATGGACTGCAGCATGCCAGGCCTCCTGGTCCATCACCAACTCCTGGAGTTTACTCAAACCTATGTCCATTGAGTTGGTGGTGCCATCCAACCATCTCATTCTCTGTCTTCCCCCTCTCCTCCCACTTTCAATTTTCCCAGCATCAGACTCTTCAAATGAGTCAGCTCTTCGCATCAGGTGGCCAAAATACTGAAGTTTCAACTTCAGCATCAGTCCTTCCAATGAACATTCAGGACTGATCTCCTTTAGGATGGACTGGTTAGATCTCCTTGCAGTCCAAGGAACTCTCAAGAGTCTTTACCAACGACACTGTTCAAAAGCATCAATTCTTCAATGCTCAGCTTTCTTTATAGTCCAACTCTATACATAACTACTGGAAAAACCATAGCTTTGACTAGATGGATCTTTGTTGGCAAAGTAATGTCTCTGCCTTTTAATATGCTGTCTAGGTTGGTCATAACTTTTCTTCCAAGGAGTAAGTGTCTATTAATTTCATGGCTGCAGTCATCATCTGCAATGATTTTGGAGCACAGTAAATAAATAAATAAATATAGATTGTCACTGTTTCCATTGTTTCCCTATCTATTTGCCATGAAGTGATGGGACTAGATGCCATAATCTTAATTTTCTGAATGCTGAGCTTTAAGCCAACTTTTTCACTCTCCTCTTTCACTTTCATCAAGAGGCTTTTTAGTTCTTCTTCACTTTCTGCCATAAGTTCTGTGTCATCTGCATATCTGAGGTTATTGAAATTTCTCCTAGCAATACTGATTCCAGCTTGTGCTCCATCAAGCCCAGCGTTTCTCATGATGTACTCTGCATGTAAGTTATTTTTTGATAAGCCAATGGATGTTGGCAATTTGATCTCTGGTTCCTCTGCCTTTTCTAAAATGATCTGTTCATGGTTCACATGCTTTTGAAACCTGGCTTGGAGAATCTTGAGCATTATTTTTCTACTGTGTGAGATGAGTGCAGTTGTGCAGTAGTTTGAGCATTCTTTAGCATTGCTTTTCTTTGGGATTGGAATGAAAACTGACCTTTTCCAGTCCTATGGCCACTGCTGAGTTTTCCAAATTTGCTGGCGTATTGAGTGCAACACTTTTGCAGCATCATCTTTCAGGATTTGAAATAGCTCCACTGGAATTCCATCACCTCCACTAGCTTTGTTCATAGTGATGCTTCCTAAGGCCCACTTGACTTCACATTCCAGGATGTCTGCCTCTAGGTGAGTATCACACCATCATGGTTATCTGGGTCATGATGATTTTTTTGTATAGTTTTGTGTATTCTTGCCACCTCTTCTTAATATCTTCTACCTCTGTTAGGTCCATACCATTTCTGTTCATTATTGAGCCCCTCTTTGCATGAAATGTTTCCTTAGTAACTCTAATTTTCTTGAAGAGATTTCTAGCCTTTCCCATTCTATTGTTTTTCTCTATTTCTTTGCATTGATCACTGAGGAAGGCTTTCTTATCTCTCCTTGCTATTCTTTGGAACTCTGCATTCAAATGGGTATTTCTCTCCTTTTCTCCTTTGCCTTTCACTTCTCTTCTTTTCACAGCTATTTGTAAGGTCTCCTCAGACAACTGTTTTGCCTTTTTGCATTTCTTTTTCTTGGTGATGGTCTTGATCACAGCCTCCTGTGCCATTGCTCTATAGCAACATTTTTTACCAAGTTCTCCATTCTCACAAATTCCTCTTTACTATTTTCTCATGGCTTTCCTAACTGGCATTCATGCCCACTATTCTACTAAATATGCTTTTATGAAGGTCACTAATGCCCCCCCCATTGCTAATTCAATATTAATGTTTGGTCCCCCTGATATTTCTCCCAGCATTTCACAGTTGATAATTTCCTCTTTGATAAAACACTTTTTTCACTTGGATAACAGGACACCCAACTCTTCTGATTTTCATATTCTCTCACCAGTGTCTCCTTCTGATAATTCTTACTGATCTCTGATCTTGTTAAAGTGGCCTGAGATTCCGTCCCTGGCCTCTTTTCTATCCTCACTCCTTTGGTGAATGCATCCAATCACATAGATTTAAATTGCTACCTATATGTTGATGACTCTCATTTTATGTCTCTTTCCAAGTCTTCCTCACTGCACTGAGACTTATATAGTTAGATACCTAAGGACATATTACTTTCCATATCTAACTGGCATCTGAAATGATAGCAAAAATGAATCATCCAATATTTCTCCTAAAACTTGACCCACCCCACAGCTTTTCTTATCTCAAGGCAATGGCAACTACTTTATCTCAAGATTAAATAAAACATCTTGAGTAATCTTTACTCCTCTCTTTTTCTCCCATGCCACCTCCAATTCATTAGAATATTCTGTTAGATCTACTTTGAAAACATCCAGAATATAACACTTTCCACATCCTCAAGATGTAAAAGTCAAACATGTTACTATGGCCTTGTTTTTCAGTAACTCAGTCGTGTCCAACTCTGTGACCCCATGGACTGCAGAACACCAGGCTTCCCTGTCCTTCACCATCTCCTGGAGCTTGCTTAAGCTCATGTCCATTGAGTCAGTGATGCCGTACAACCATCTAATCCTCTGCCATCCCCTTCTCCTCTTGCCTTTGATCTTCTCCCAGCATCAGGGTCTTTTCTAATGAGTTGGTTCTTTGCATCAGATAGCCAAAGTATTGGAGCTTTGGCATCAGTCCTTCCAATGAATATTCAGGATTGATTTCCTTTAGTATTGACTGGTTTGATTTCCTTGCAGTGCAAGGGACTCTCAAGAGTCTTCTCCAACAGCACAGCTCAGGAATATTCATGTACCATGGCCTCAGTTCAGTTCAGTTCAGTCGCTCAGTCATGTCCGACTCTTTGCGACCCTATGAATTGCAGCACACCAGGCCTCCCTGTTCATCAACATCTCCCGGAGTTCACTCAGACTCACGCCCATCGAGTCCATGATGCCATCCAGCCATCTCATCCTGGGTCGTCCCCTTCTCCTCCTGCCCCCAATCTCTCCCAGCATCAGAGTCTTTTCCAATGAGTCAGTTCTTCGCATGAGGTGTCCAGAGTACTGGAGCTTCAGCTTTAGCATCATTCCTTCCAAAGAAATTCCAGGGTTGATCTCCTTCAGAATGGACTGGTTGGATCTCCTTGCAGTCCAAGGGACTCTCAAGAGTCTTCTCCAACACCACAGTTCAAACGCATCAATTCTTCGGTGCTCAGTCTTCTTCACAGTCCAACTCTCACATCCGTACATGACCACTGGAAAAACCATAGCCTTGACTAGACGGACCTTAGTTGGCAAAGTAATGTCTCTGCTTTTGAATATACTATCTAGGTTGGTCATAACTTTCCTTCCAAGGAGTAAGCGTCTTTTAATTTCATGGCTGCAGTCACCATCTGCAGTGATTTTGGAGCCCAAAGAAATAAAGTCTGATACTGTTTCTACTGTTTCCCCATCTATTTCCCATGAAGTGATGGGACCAGATGCCATGAACTTAGTTTTCCGAATGTTGAGCTTTAAGCCAACTTTTTCACTCTACTCTTTCACTTTCAGCAAGAGGCTTTTTAGCTCCTCTTCACTTTCTGCCATAAGGGTGGTGTCATCTGCATATCTGAGGTTATTGATATTTCTCCCGGCAATCTTGATTCCAGGTTGTGTTTCTTCCAGTCCAGCGTTTCTCATGATGTACTCTGCATATAAGTTAAATAAGCAGGGTGACAATATACAGCCTTGACGTATTCCTTTTCCTATTTGGAACCACTCTGTTCCATATCCAGTTCTAACTGTTGCTTCCTGACCTGCATACAGATTCCTCAAGAGGCAGGTTAGGTGGTCTGGTATTTCCATCTCTTTCAGAATTCTCCAATTTATTGTGATCCACACAGTCAAAGGCTTTGGCATAGTCCATAAAGCAGAAATAAATGTTTTTCTGGAACTCTCTTGCTTTTTCCATGATCCAGCAGATGCTGGCAATTTGATCTCTGGTTCCTCTGCCTTTTCTAAAACCAGCTGGAACATCAGGGAGTTTGCGGTTCACGTATTGCTGAAGCCTGGCTTGCAGAATTTTGAGCATTACTTTACTAGCATGTGAGATGAGTGCAATTGTGCGGTCGTTTGAGCATTCTTTGGCATTGCCTTTCTTTGGGATTGGAATGAAAACTGACCTTCTCCAGTCCTGTGGCCACTGCTGAGTTTTCCAAACTTGCTGGGTTATTGAGTGCAGCACTTTCACAGAATCATCTTTCAGGATTTCAAACAGCTCAACTGGAATTCCATCACCTCCACTAGCTTTCTTCGTAGTGATGCTTTCTAAGGCCCACTTGACTTCACATTCCAGGATGTCTGCCTCTAGATTAGTGATCACATCATCATGATTATCTGGGTCGTGAAGATCTTTTTTGTACAGTTCTTCCATGTATTCTTATCACCTCTTCTTAATATCTTCTGCTTCTGTTAGGTCCAGACCATTTCTATCCTTTATCGAGCCCATCTTTCCATAAAATGTTCCCTTGGTACCTTTAATTTTCTTGAAGAGATCTCTAGTCTTTCCCATTCTGTTCTTTTCCTCTATTTCTTTGCATTGATCATTGAAGAAGGCTTTCTAATCTCTTCTTGCTATTCTTTGGAACTGTGCATTCAGATGCTTATATCTTTCCTTTTCTCCTTTGCTTTTCACCTCTCTTCTTTCACAGCTATTTGTAAGGCCTCCCCAGACAGCCATTTTGCTGTTTTGCATTTATGAAGACCTACAAGATCTTTTAGAAGTAACACCCAAAAAAGATGTCCTTTTCATTATAGGCGACTGGAATGTAAAACTAGGAAGTCAAGAAACACCTGGAGTAACAGGCAAATTTGGCCTTGGAATGCGGAATGAAGCAGGGCAAAGACTAATAGAGTTGTGCCAAGAAAATGCACTGGTCATAGCAAACACCTTCTTCCAACAACACAAGCGAAGACTCTACACGTGGATATCACCAGATGGTCAACATGGAAATCAGATTGATTATATTCTTTGCAGCCAAAGATGGAGAAGCTCTATACAGTCAACAAAAACAAGACCAGGAGCTGACTGTGGCTCAGATCATGAACTCCTTATTGCCAAATTCAGACTTAAATTGAAGAAAGTAGGGAAATTGAAGAAAGTAGGGAAAACCGCTAGACCATTCAGGTATGACCTAAATCAAATCCCTTATGATTATACAGTGGAAGTGAGAAATAGATTTAAGGGTCTAGATCTTAAAGATAGAGTGCCTGATGAACTATGGAATGAGGTTCGTGACATTGTACAGGAGACAGGGATCAAGACCATCCCCATGGAAAAGAAATGCAAAAAAAAAAAAAAAAAAAAAACCATGGCCTACAGAGACTAAAATGATTTGGTCCATGTTATTTCTTAGAGTGGGTTATACAGTTTTTCCCCTCAAATCAAGTCCATCTAGAACTTCAGAATATGACCTTATTTGGAAATAAAATCTTTGCAGATGTAGCTAGTTAGGATGAGATTAGACTGCATTAGGGTAGACCTTAGTCAAAGACTTTCCTTATAAGAAGGGAAAAAGAACAAAAACACAGACACACAAGAAGTAGTAGGTGGTGGAGAAATAATGCCGAGAAGGAAGAGATTGGATCAGTGCATCTGCAAACTAAGGAATGTCTAGAATTGCTAGCAACCACTAAAAGCTAGGAGAGAGGAATGAAACAAACTCCCTCAGAACTCCCAGAAGCAATCAACCTGCCAACACCTATATTTCAGACTTCTAGCCTCCAGAACTTTGAGAGAATACATTTAGGTTGATTTGAGCCACTCTTTAATTAACTTTGTGATGGAGAGTAGCCAAGATGGTAGAGTAGGAAGACCCTGAGCTCACTTCCTTCCCGGGGCACGTCAAAATTACTATTTACAGAGGAAACTATTGATGAGAAAAACTGGAAGATTAGCAGAAAAGATCTTCTACAACTAAAGATATAAAGAAGGAACCACAATGAGACAGGTAAGAGGAGTGGAGAAGCAATATAGTGAAGCCCCAAACTCTTGGATGGTTCACCACAAAGAGGAGATAATTACTGTTACAAGAGACTCTCCCCAACAAGTAGTCAGAGCCCCACATTGGGCTCTCCAGCCAGGCATCATGCACTGGGAATAGGAGCTCCCAGATTGTTTGGCTTTAAATTCAGTATTATTTACTTCTGGAAGACCCAGTGGGCTGTGGGAAATAGAGACTGCTCTTAAATGGCACACACGGTCAATCTTAAGGGAGATCAACCCAGAATATTCATTGGAACGACTAATGCTGAAGCTGAAGCTCCAGTATTTTTGGTCATCTGATGCGAACAGATGACTTATTGGAAAAGTCGCTGACTCTGGGAAAGATTGAGGGCAGGAGAAGAGGGTGTCAGAGGATGAGATGGCTGGACAGCATCATTGATGCAATGAACTTGGGCAAAATCCAGGAAATGGTGAGGGACAGGGAGGCCTGGCGTGCTGCAGTCCATGGGGTCGGAAAGAGTCAGACATGACTGGGCAACTGAACAACAACAACAACAACAACAACAACAAAACCTTGCACATTCTGGGGGTCTGGGGCAGAAGCAGTAATCTGAAAGGTACCCAGGTCAGACTCACCTGCTGATCTTGCAGAGTGTACCAGAGAAGTAGAAGGCAGCTGGGGCTGGGCCTGGGGGTACGAACACTAACAACAGCCTTTTGGAGGAGCTCCTTCTACAGCATGGACACTGGTGTTGGCAAGCACCATTTGTGATCCTCCCTCCTGGTTAACACAGGGACCCAGTCCCACCCATCAGCTTATCAGCACCAATACTGGGACACTTCAGGGCAAACAGAGGGCCCAGCAGAGACACAGCCCCATCCACCAGCAGTCCTGCTGCATAAGGACTCCTCAGGCTGTAGATGCCCCAGGACTCAGGCCTGTCCACCAGAAGGTCCAGGACTCAGCCTCACATATCAATATGCTGGCACCAACCCAAAAGACACAAGGCCCTGCAGCCAGAGGCCCTGGGTTCTGGCTCCAGTGACCAATGGCTGGTACTAGATGCAGGACCTGACCTCATCCACCAGTGGCTAGGCACCACCCCAGGACCCAATCTCACATACCATTGGGTGGGCACCAGCCCCATGACCCTCTAGGTTCTGATCCCATCCACGAGCAGGCCAAAACCAGCTGTGGAACATGCTGGATGACACACCAGCCATGTTAGGAATTGACTCTATCCACTCAGCTTCTGGGCCCCCAAAGGCACCAATATAGAGCCAAAGATCTAGGAACTGGCTCAACCTACCGATGATCCAGCACTAGCTCTGGGACCCCCTCGGGCCTGGCCCCAGCAACCAGCAGGTCTACACCAGCTTTAAGATACTGTGGACCCCTCAGCCAGTTGCTCCAGGATGCACCCCCACTCATAAACATGCCTATATCAGTTCTGGGACATCTCAGACTTTGCAGACAGCCATGTTTGAAACTTGCCTCACCCACCAGCAGTCTGACATTGTCCACCAGACCAGTCCCCCAACACCAGACCCCCAGCCCAGCAACCACCCACTCTGGAACCTGAG
This sequence comes from Budorcas taxicolor, assembly GCF_023091745.1. Classification (NCBI taxonomy): domain Eukaryota; kingdom Metazoa; phylum Chordata; class Mammalia; order Artiodactyla; family Bovidae; genus Budorcas; species Budorcas taxicolor. The sequence continues at coordinate 94,263,029 of NC_068917.1, read as the reverse complement.
TCCACTTTCCAATAGGCCAGTACTAGCCCTGGGACCTGTGGAGGCCCACAGCTATTAGCCTTGTGACCTGGCCCACTCACAGGCAGCTGGCAGCCTCCAAACAAGGCAGGGCCTGGCAACCATATAACAGGACTAGGGGCCAGCCATGCCTATAAGACAGTATGCAATAGTCAGCCTACCATTGAAACATGTATACTATCACGTAAGAATCGAATCACCAGTCTATGTCTGATGCAGGATACAGCATGCTTGCGGCTGGTGCACGGGGATGACCCAGAGGGATGTTGTGGGGAGGGAGGTGGGAGGGGGGTTCATATTTGGGATCGCATGTACACCCGTGGTGGATTCATGTCAATGTATGGCAAAACCAATACAGCACTGTAAAGTAAAATAAAGTAAAAATAAAAATTTAAAAAATAAACAAACAAACAAACAACAACAACCCAAAAAAAGTCAGCCTACCACAACAGGATTCACTCAGCACAGAGTGTACCCCTAGAGTATACAGCTCTGGTAACAACAGGGGAGTATATTGACGGGGCACATATGACATCACCTATAAAACGCCACTTTTCCAAAGTCAGGAAACATAACCAATCTATCAAATACCTAGAAATAAAAACAGCAAACTGGGCAAAATTAAACTACAGAGGAATATGTTCCAAATTAAGGAACAGGATAATACCTCAGAAGAACTAAGTGAAATGGAGATAATCAAGATACCTGACTAAGAGTTAAATGTAATGATCAAAGAATACAGGGGGAAAATGGATGAAAACAGTAAGAAGTATTTAAAAAGATAGAAAACAAAGAAAAACTAGGACTAAAAAATAGATTAGATTAGATGATACAGGGGAACAGATCAGTGAGCTGAAAGACAAAACTAGTGGAAATCACTGAAAGCATTATAGAAAAAAAAATAATAAAAGGAAATGAGGGCAGTTGAAAAGACTTCTAAGACAATATCAAGCATGCTGCTGCTGCTGCTGCTGCTGCTGCTGCTAAGTCGCTTCAGTCGTGTCCGACTCTGTGCAACCCCATAGATGGCAGCCCTTTAGGCTCCCCCATCCCTGGGATTCTCCAGGCAAGAACACTGGAGTGGGTTGCCATTTCCTTCTCCAATGCATGAAAGTGAAAAGTGAAAGTGAAGTCACTCAGTCATGTTTGACTCATAGCGATCCCATGGACTGCAGTCCACCAGGCTCCTCCATCCATGGGATTTTCCAGGCAAGAGTACTGGAGTGGGGTGCCATTGCCTTCTCCAATATCAAGCATATTAACATTCAAAATATAAGAATCCCAAGAGCAGAAGAGAAAAGAAAGGGGCAAAGAACATATCTGAAGACGTAACAGCCAAAAACTTGCCTAACCAGAAACAGACATCCAAGATATCAAAGCCACCTAAGTGCCTATCACTAGATGAATGAATAAAAAGATGTGATTTATACCTATATAAAATGGAATATTACTCAGTCAGAAAAAAATAATGAAATCTTGCTCTTTGTGATAACATGGATGGACCTAGTGGATTTTATGCTAAGTATAATGATTCAGAGAAAGAGAAATATTATATGACTTCTTTATATCGGGAATCTAAAAAATAAAGCAAATGAACAAATATAACAAAAGAAAAACAGAGTTAAAGATAAATAGAACAAACAAGTGTCTGCCAGAGGAGGGGGTTGTGGGGAAAAAAGAAATAGATTAGGGAAATTAACAGTTACAAACTTCTAGTTGCAAAATAAATGAATCACGAGTATGAAATGTACAGGGTGGGGAATATAATGAATAAGTAACATCTTTGTATGACATAGCACAACTATATTTATCATAGAGATCACTTTGAAATGTATAGAAAAAAATCACTGGATTGTGTAACAGGAACTAACATAGTGTTATAAATCTATTTTACTTCAAACAAACTCAGAAAACAGATCAGATTTGTGGTTACCAGAAACAGAGGAAGAGGAGAGGTGGAATTGGATGAAGACAGTCAAAAGGTACAGAACTTCCGGTACATTACAACATGATGTAATGCACAACATGATAAATACAGTTAATGCTGCTGAGTATTATATCTGCAAGTTGTTAAGAGTAAGTCCTATGTGTTCTCCTCACACACACAAAGATCATTTTCTATTTTCTTTAGTTTTGCATCCATATGAGGTTATGGATAGTCACTAAACTTGTGATAATGTCATAAAGTAAGAGAGTCAAATCATTATGCTGTATATCTCAAACATACACACAACTGCATGTCAGTTATATCTCAATAAAAACTAGATGAAAAAATGTTTGTGGTACTATACTACGGCATCCCTAGGAAATTAACATACTTCTTTAATCTCACCCCTTCTACCCTTCCCCTTGGTCTTTCTACTCCAGCTACAACCTACTTGCCTGCCCTTGAACACCTAGGCACACTCTTGCCTCAAAGCTTTTTTATTTTCTGTTTTCCAACCCTGAAACACCCTTTCCCTAGATGCTTACATAACTCTTCCACTCCTGCCCTGTGTTTGCTCAAAAGTCACCTTGAAATGATGTCTTATATATTTATTGATAAAAATTCAACAGCATTCTCTTTCTTCTTTACAGTTTTATTTATCAACCTAGAAGCTTTCACCTCCCAGAAGTCTATGAAATTTACTTATTTTTAAAATTGTCTTTCTCCTTGTACCATAATATAAGCATAATGAAAGAAATAATTTTTCCACTTCTTTCATTGACATATCTGCAATGTCCATACCTGTGCTTGGCACATCATAAGACTTGTTTCTCCTGTTTACTTTTTTCGATGATTTATTTGTAGCAATTTATGCTCACATAGACTGACATTATTCTTTGGGTTATAATGCAATATACATTATCTATTAAAATTTTTTTGCTCAAAATATTCTGGTTTGGCCTTTGGGAGCTCTTTCAGGTTGACCCATTAACATGGTCCTATCCTCGTGTTTTTTGAGTACTTTCTTCCTCTCTGGCACTATACAATGATACAAGTCCATGTCGTATTTTCTTTGCCCCAGCCCTAAAACCAGCCATTTATTTCAGCATAAGAAGAAACTTTATTATGTCTCTCAACAATTGGAAGAGAAAGAAGACAAAAATTAGTTAGGCTATATTAGTAGAAGAGGTGAATGGCAAAATAAAGGAATTTGTTCCAAAGGACATATACACAGGATCGAACCAACAATTGTAACCTTCACATTTTTTCAAGCATAGAAGAAATAATTCTGAAGAATGACCAACTAGTAGGCCACATGTGTAAACAAAATCCAATAAATTCAGAGAACTGTGTCAACTGGACATGTCTGCTAAACCCAATGCAACAAATGTTAAAATCAATTGTAAACATACAGTTCTTCAATCTTACACAGCCATGGAAATTCAAAAGCATTCCTCTAAATGACTGATAGGTCAAAGAAGAAATCATAATAGAAATATAAAAATACTTATAACTGAACAACAAAAATATGACAAGCTACAGCTTGTTGAATCCAACTAAGTAGCACATAGAAATATGAAGCCTTAATTGCTTTCATTAGGGAAAAACTTTTCAAAAATCAATGATCTAAGCATGCAAATAACACATTTAGAAAGGTCATCAAAATAAAGCCAAGCAAGCATAGAGAAAGAAATAAAGGTTAGAGCAGAAAATAATGAAATGGCAACCAAATATGGAATAAAAAGATCAACAAAACAAATGTTGGTTTATTTAAAAAGGTAAAAAGAGAGAAGCAAGAGTAATGAAGAGAAAATTAGAGCATTTAGGAGAAAACACAGTAAAAATGCTAGCATTTAAAAATATAACCCACAGATGTCGAGAAACTAAACAGATTAGACATTATGAACAACTGAATTTTAAAAATATGAAATAAAAAAATTCCTTAAAAAATATAACATAACTGACTACAGAAGAAATAGGCATCCCAAGAGGCCTAATTAATTAAAGAAATTGAACCAACTGAAATTTTCTTATCAAGAAAACAGGAAGTTCGGATAAAAATTAAGGTAACACTAACAAACTTTCAAAGACAGGTATTCCAATTTAATACAAATTCATCCAGAAATTACAAGAGAAAATTCCTCAATTCACTTTATGGGGCTATTATAACCTAACAAAGAACCAGAAGATTAAATAATAGTTAATTTCATCCATGAACATATACAAAAAACAATTTTAAACCTTAGTAAATCAAATCCAATAATGTTTTAAGAAGATTAAATTATGACCAAATTGGTTTACTGTATTCAACACTGCAAGTTAATTTTAAATCAGAAAACAAAAAATGTATTGAATATATATACCATGAATACATTAAAGCAGAAAAATGACATGATCATCTTGGTAGATGAGAAAATCATTTTTTATAAAATGTATTCTCTTTTTATGACATCAAAAAACATAGATGGCAATGCTAGAAATAATATTGCTTAATCTGATCAGAGGGTAACTACCAAAACCCACCATAAACATCAAACATAATGGTGAAATGTTGAAAGCATTCCCAATACTGTAAAATAAAAGATATCTGCTAGAACTAATTATCTGCAGCATTGTATTAGAAATTCTTTAACACAGAGCTTAAGGGGAAAAAATGAAAGTTACAAGAATAAGAAATGGATAAACCAGATATTGCTAATACTTGGAAATGCTGTCATTGGCTGGGCAGAAACCCTAAAAAGAAACTACAGACAGACATTTGGGAATTCTAAAAGATTTTAACAGTGTTGATGAAGATGTTGTTGAACATAAAATACGCACAAAAAATTTGCATTTCTGGACATCAGCAACAGTTTGAAATTTTGTTTGAAAATGTAACTCTAAAAATACAACCACTTATTATAGCAACAAAAACAAAAGGTAGCTAGGAATAAATCTAAGAAAAGATGCGCACTATTTTTATAGACAGAACTATAAAACTTTATTAAAAGCTGTTAAAAATCTAACCCAAATAGAGTGATAAACCATGTTCTTGGATAGAAAGATTCAAACTCATAAAGCTGTCAATTCTCTCAACTTGATCTACACATTTAAGGCAATTCCAATCAGAATCCCAATAGGATTTTTCTTCTTACAGAACTTGGCAAGCTGATTCTAAAATTCATGTGAAAGAGCAAAGAGCCAAATTACACAAAATATTCCTAAGAAAATAATGTTGGAGTATTTGCCCTACTGACTACCAATACTTTATTTTAAAGCTATGGTTATTAAGTCAGTTTGGTGCATCATAAGTAAAATAGACCAGTGAAATATGGAACACCCAAATAGACCCACATGCATATGGAAACTGATTTATCACGAAGATAGTATTATAAAGCAGTAGGAAAAGTATAGACTTCCTAACAAATGGTTTTAAGACAATTGCTTATCTATATGAAAATAAAAATGGATCTCTACCATACAACATATATAAAAATCAATTCCTAGAGAATTAGAAATAAAAGTGAAAAATAAACTCATAGACTACTTTGAAATAATCTAGGAAAATATCCTCATAAATGTGTACTAGGAAAATATTTCATAAAAAGAATCAAAAAACACAAACAACTATTAAGGAAAAGATTGATAAATTTGGCTTTAAAATAAAGAACTGCTAATCAGAAGAAAAACATTTATGTATGTGCTTGGGGCGGCAGGGATAGAGTTTACACAAAAGCACATACACACATGCACAAACACACAGGAACTAAAGGATTAGTAGGTATGGATTATCAAATCTTCAGATTGTTATGATAAAGACAAATAAACTGGCCAAAAGGAGGAGGAAAAGACTTGAACAAATATTTCATAGAAAAGAAAACACAAATGACCTCTAAACATTAAAAAAAAATGCTCTTCTTCATTAGTAATAATAAAATGCAAATTAAAATCAAATATAAGCTTCATATTTTATATACTCTTTGATATACATATAAAATGAAGTTCACAAAACTTTTTGTTTAAAAAAATCACTCTGTTATTAAGGTAGAAAACTGATTGAGAAAAGGTGGAACCAGTATATTCAGAATATTATCACCATGAACAAGAAACAAAGGATGATAAACTCTTTTTTTTTTAATTTAAGAGTTTATTATGATTTATAAGTCTCATTTTAAAAACATCAGTCCATCAAACCATGTAGAAATAAGTATGCAAAAAGTCTGCAAAACAAAACATACTTTAAACATGTTTAAGTAGAGAAGTTATCTGAAATTCTGGATTTTCAGTCACTTCATTATTTGCATTATTATGCAATGGCAGCCAAATAATCCTTAACTTCAGTTGGGGTGAGCCTCCTAAATCCGGCTTCGTTGCAGATTCCAACTTCAATATTATCTTCTGTCATCTGCCCTTCAAAGCTTTCCTTTAGGGTTAATATGGCTGTATGAATGGCATCTTCAAGTTCCAGATCTTCATTATATCTTTTCTCAAGGAAAGTCTTCCCATTCACATAGTTCTTTCCCATTGCTGTGGCTTTCCAGGCAAAGTAAGCTCCAGATGGATCTGACTGAAATAAATATGGCCGTCCCTCATTCCAACCACAGATAAGTAAAGAAACTCCAAATGGGCGAACACCACCTGACTGGGTGTATTCCTGCATCACAGAAGCTACTCTCTGGACCAGCTGAGCTGTGGGAATGGGTTCTTGGTAAACGAGATAGTACTGCTGAGCTAGTTTTCGAGCTCTGTGCACAAGTACCCTGTAATCTGGGCCCATGCCACTATACACCAAACCTATATGCTTGGTGATTGGTTCCACTTTGTGGACACTTCGCTCATCATACAGAATGGACTTCTGTTTCTTCTCAGTTGCTAAGACCACGCCATTTGCAGCTTTAATTCCCACTGAAGGAGCTCCTCCAGCTACAGCAGCCAAAGCATATTCTATCTGGACAAGTTTACCAGACGGGCTGAATGTAGTCAGCGAAAAGCTGTAACCACGCTCCGCCATCTTTACCCCAGGATGATAAACTCTTAAGGCAATACTAAAGAGAGAAAAAGGAGAGGAAATTCTAGAGTGATATGAAGAAAGACCTTATCCTATCCACCACTTATCCTCAGTCCCTAGAGCAATATCCAGCACACAGTGCTATTTAACATTTGCTAACTTAGTAAATACATTTAATGATTGATAAAATATGAGAAACATGAGGAATGAAATAACCAAAGGAATCTACAATGATTAGCAAGTTACTTTCCATTTTGTTATTTTCACAAGTATAAAATTATACCTCCAAACATTTTTAATTTTTATACCTGGATAAATAAAGAGGTTGATCTCCATATGCTTCATCACTAATGAGGTAGAAATCTTCCATATGCTTGCTTATAGTTTTATCTATTTTTTTCAATTATGTCTTTTGCCAATTTATTTATTGAACTTTTCACACTTTATAGAATAATGTTGATATGAATCTTTGTCTCTTATTCAACTAATACTTCTAAATGTTCTGTTTTTAAACTGTATTTCTAAAGATTTGTAAATTTTCTAAATATTTTTAAATCTTGATTTCCATTTTTGCTTTGTTACATTTATTTTAACCTTACAAATAGCTTAAATGTTTATTTGATTGGATATGATATTTTTTTCATGTGCTACATGGAACAGTATCAACTCTCCAAAATTTAGTAATTTTTCTCAACTCTAATCAAAACTTGGTATACAATAATCTAGATTATTTTGTTTGACTTTTGTACTTTATCTACTGACACATATATTTGGGTTTATGTTAGGTATGAATTTGATTTATATTTATCCAGATTCCTACAATCTTTCCAATTCCACTGTACTGTCACATAAAAACATATTACACAGATTAATGCCATTTCCTGAGTTTTCTATGCTATTGCATTAATCCATATTTCTATTCTTGAACTTAATTGCAGCTTTATAATCAACTGTCTGTTCTCTCTCCTTTACTGACTCCTCCTTCACCGCATACGAAGAACTGCTGCTCCCTGAAGCAACTCCTGGTCTTTCTTCCAGGTCTCATCTATTCCCATGGCTTGTACTCACACGTTGACACATTCCTCACAGTCTCTAGCCCAAATCTTCTTTGAGCTCCAGATGCATGACCAACTGGGCATTTATTCAAGATGTCTTAGAGGGATATCAAGGGTAACATGTCCAAACAAATCTGCATTTTTATTCCCTTTTTCCTCAAACATAGTTCTGTATTCCTTGTCTGTACAAGGAAGTATCTTTGCCTCAGTTACTCAAGATCACGTGATCAAAAACCTGGGAGTGCACACTTCCTTCTGATTTATTACAAACATCCAGGCTATCACCGAGTTCTATCTATTCTCTTTAAAACTGCTTTCCAAATAACAAAAACAACAGCAGGGAATTAATACTAAAAAGTGTGTCAGTTCAGGTCCCCAGGAAGCAGGTAGGATTAGAAAGAGATTATTGGGGAAAACTCCTGGAGGGGAAAGTGGATGCAAGCCAGAGGAGGCTGGGAGAGGACTCTGACCAAGACGCAGGAAAACCTATGTGAAGGAGGGAGGAAGAGAGGGAAGGAAGGTTGAGTAGAAACTCCTTAGACCACAGTGCAGTCCTAAAAAATGTTTTGAAAACCCAACGGGGAGTCCTCAAGATAAATTCACTGTTCAGAGGTGTCCCACATCTCCCAGCAAAGGACCTGCCTTAGTATCGCCAACACGCTCAGTTACTAGCTAAAAGCAACCCAGGGAAATGTGGCCTTGGTGGAAATGCAGTGACAGATTTCAGACCACAGCAGCTGAGGCTGTTACTCTCCCTGCAATTGAAGACCTGAAAGGCAAATTTTCATAAATGGTTCAGAGGCTCTGAGTAATTTGCCACAATTTCACAGAAGAAAAAATAGGAAGCCATTATTCAAACCCATGCAGTGTGACTTCACAACTCACACAATTGACCGCCATGCAAAGCTTTCTCCCTTGACCACCTTTATGTCAAAGTATACTGGAACATATGTCTAACTCACTTCCTTATTTTTCAGCCTTCTTTATCAATCCATCCTTCCACAAGAAGCCAAACAATATTATTAAATAGGAATTCTGAATGCTGCCCTCCTTCTCAAAGTTATTCAATGCCTTTTACACATTTCCAGAATAAAATTTAAAGTTCCTAACACAGCATATAGTCCTAATTATCTGATGTCTATCTACCTCTCAAGCTATATTTTCTAACATTATTTTCAACTTTACAAAAATATTTATTCCTCCATTCTTCACTTGTCTATTCAATAAGTGTTAGTGGAACATCTACCACGTGTGACAATTCTGTCTTAAGAACAAGAAATTTACTGAAGCTAGATGATGATGTCTCTAGTATCATGGTACTTATGTTCTCTTTAGCGAGACAGTAAGTACCAAATGAACAAATTCAGAGAGGGATAAATGTTATGAATAAAGTAAGTCAGAAGACTGTTATAGGAGTAACTAGACTGGGAAGGTGTTCAAGAAAGGCTTGAATAATAAGAAACCAACTTTTGAAAGTCTGGAGGGAGAACATTCTAGCAGAGGGAACACAGGTAAAGACTAAGGAGAACGGTTCAAGAAACAGAAAGAAGGCCAACGTGTCTGAAAAGTAACAGACAGGAGGAATAGATCAGGAGAAAGGTTTGGCACTGTGAAGTCAAAACGGGGTACTAGGCAAAGGATTGATGTAACTGGATTTTTATGTTTTAAAAAGAACACTTTAGCCACTGGATAAAAAGCGAATTGCAAGGAACAAAGACAAGAAAGGAAGTCGTAGGTACCCGGACATATCACACTTGCCTATGTCTCTCTATTTTACACCTTCAGCAAAATTTTTCTCATCTTTTAGATCTCAACCAAAATAGCAGGTCTGTGAAGCCTTCTCTCATTCACCCAGGAAGATCTGAGTACTCCTTCCTCAGCATCCCATTGCATCAGAGGAAATCAGAGCAAATTGTCAGAGTCCTCATCTTTGAAAGGATCAAAGAACAATGTACATTTCTGGCATCTGTGTTATTTTTCTTTATTTATTAGAGAAAATATTGGTGTTGTCACTCTGTCTCAATTTACTCCAGCTCCTAAAGTTGAAGCTGAATGAAAGAATCAGTTGCACTGTTAAAGAGGTCAAAGTCTTTTCTATATAAAGCCAGCATGCTAGAGCAAACTTATCCTAATACTCAGCACATATATGCCAAAAGGGGAGCTTTAAAATATTAAGTGCTAGGGCTTCCCTGGTGGTCCAGTGGTTAGAATCCACCTGCCAATGCATGGGACATGGGTTTGATCCCTGGTAAGAAGATGCCATATGCTGCAAAGCAACTAAGTCCATGCACCACCAACTATAGAGCTGAGCTCTAGAGCTTGGGAGCAACAACTACTGAGTCCACACACCTGTGATCTGCAACAAGAGAAGCCACCACAGTGAGAAGTCTGTGCACCACAACTAGAAAGGAGCCTCTGCTTTCCCCAACTAGAGAAAAGCCCATGCAGCAGTGAAGACCCAGCACAGCCAAAATACAAATAAATAAATGTGTGTATTAGTTGCTCTGCTGCTGCTAAGTCGCTTCAGTCGTGTCTGACTCTGTGCGACCCCATAGACGGCAGCCCACCAGGCTCCCCCGTCCCTGGGATTCTCCAGGCAAGAACACTGGAGTGGGTTGCCATTTCCTTCTCCAATGCATGAAAGTGAAAACTGAGAGTGAAGTCGCTTAGTTGTGTCCAACCCTCAGTGACCCCATGGACTGCAGCCTTCCAGGCTCCTCCATTCATGGGGTTTTCCAGGCAAGAGTACTGGAGTGGGATTGTTAGTCGCTCAGCTGTGTTCAACTCTGTGACCCATGTACTGTGGCCCAGCTCTGTCCATGGAATTCTCTCCAGGCAAGAATACTGGAGTGAGTTCTCTAATAAATAAATAAAGTGCTAAAATAAATGGCTCCAGGATAGTATTTTGTGTTTATTGCTTTTAATGCTGATCTCAGCATTATGTAACAGATAGTATCCTGGACAGCTACAGATTTCTTATTAAAACCCTCCCAATGGTCCTGAGAGAGATATCTCCCCACTACTGTCATTACTGAGCAAATATCTTTCAAGTACTGATACATGTGAACTTGCATATTTCTAAAGTTTGGACTTGCCAGCATTCAAATTCAGTCTTCAACCAGAAGTGAAGTATTTATTTGATGGTTTCTTATACTACAAATATATTTTTTCTCTGCCTTTCCTAACAAGTTTTTTATTTCTCTCTTTTGTGCTCAGAAAATTCCCTTGTGGATTTTCTCATCCCCTAGTCATTGTCAAACCCAAATCCTTCTTACAGGCATCAATATCTAGATGTCAAATCCACAGTTAAAAAGCAATTTCTTCCTGGCATTTCCCAATGAGAATTGCAGTGGACTTACAGAACTCATGTTGGGAAATATTATGGAAACCTACAGGTATTACACCTTTTCTTCCAAGACTTCAGAATCTCTGAAAACATAGCCATGTATGTTTAGTGCCTACATGCCCTCTGCCATCCAGTTTCTGTGGGTTTAAATGGATTCTCCAACCCTCTTCCTTAACAGTCAAGTGAAAAGCTGCACTGAAACTCCAACCATCTAATTTAGAAATGACACTTAGAAACAGGTTCCTTGCTTAATATGGTGCTTCCCCTCCACCACCCTCCTAATGAATGAGCCATCCTTTGCTTCATTGTCCAATCATTGCAACTTTGAGTTGCCACAAATAAGAAGGCCTGTGCATGAATGCAGTTTCCTACATGGGAAAAGCAGCACAGACTCACTAAGTTGTTCAGGGCCAGCTGTCAAATCAGAGATGAAAGGACTGATTTTTAGGAGTTCACAGAGCAGATGAGGAAAACACTTTTAAAGTGCTGTCAAGGTGTGGCTGTCCTTGAAGAAATGGCTTCCTGACAGCTGCTGGTGCCTTCCTTCCTGCCAATGTTTAATTTCTCTCAGAGAGGCAGGGCTTTAATTAGGTTCCTAGGGCAACCAGCTCTGTATCTTTGACCTTATCAAGGATGCAGGATTTCAAAGCCCAGGCTTAGATAGGTTTCCCTTCATTACTGATCAAAAGTCTCTCCAGGAACACTCCTGAGCTCAGACCTCAGTCCCTCAGATGCAAAAGCTGCCTTGTCTTCCTTCTAATGGGTAGTTTCACACCAGTCCCTGTTATTTCCAGGTTCTTCAAGGGAGAGGGAGTGTTCAGGGAGCAGCAATTAGATGCAATTCGTATGAGAAACTTTTCATGTCGGAGGCTACTTGCATACATCACTGGAAGGCCTTCTACTTTTGGAAGAGGTTCTTATCTGGTTTACTTGCTTGATTTTCAAATATATAGCATTCTGAGTCACAGAATTCCTATAATTGAACAAGAAAGCTACTTTCAACCTGGTTGAGCCATAGTAATTTCTCTAAAAAGACAGATGTTGAATTTTAATAATAGAATTTTTGGCATGTAAAATTAAGCACAGAGCATCTGCTTTTACAATGCCAACATCTGTTTCTTTGACAGCCCTGCCTTCCTTTCTGCTGGATCCAACTGTGAATTTGTTTTAGAATATGATATAAAAAACAGATAAGATTGTTTTTGATATGATACATTCTATAAGGCCAGCATAAACTAGGATGGCAGGATCAAACTCTCATTCTAGAAGGAAAAAAAATGTCATGATACTCATATTTTTACTGAAATGAAAAAATTCAGAATTTTTCAAGTAAAGAGAGACATCATTTATAAATGACATTGTGCATTCTGTGACTTTCTTTTGGAAAGCTTTTGGAAAAGTTATTTAAAAGGCAACTATTTACGGCTGTTATTAATAGTATCATTCAATATATGTCAGTCACATAACATCAAGCAATTTAAAAAAATAAGAAATTCACCCAAGAAAAGAAATTTCCTTGATTAGATGCTCTAAAAAAAAGAGAAATTAAAATAACTAAATATACAATACAGTTTTATAGTAAGAAGAAAATTATCATTAGGTAACCATAATGATGTTGTACTAAAGGAAAGCACACACTTGGTTCAATAATGGACTGCCTAACTTCCTACCCATACACTGCTTTAATTCTCATGCATTTACATGTTCACTTATCAGGTGTCATTAAAGTCTAATTCTGTACCAGGTGTTAGGGATGTAGAAGTAACTAAGGCAAATATAGGCCCTGCCCTTATAAGGTATAGTCCAGTGGGGAGAACATACATTTAACATATAAAACTATAAGTAAATATTTAATTATAAATTTTGTTAAGTACTTTGAGGAAAAACTACAAATTGCTCCAAAATAAAAGTAGAGGGATGGTACAGAATTATTTTAGAGTATTTAAAATTATTATTCAAGGATGGCATTCAGAGGAAGGGTCATTTAACCCAAAACCAGAAGAATGAGTAGATATTACTAATGAGAAAGTAAGTCTTCAGTCGAAAAACCTAGAACACTTAAGAAACTGAAAAAGGCCAATGTGGCTAGAAAATTTAATGAGTAAGGCAGAGACAGATGCAATGAGACTGGACAGTTACAGCTGAATCCATGTAGATCCTAGCAATCATCTCAATCTTGCCATAGGGTTAGAAGACATTACTGTTCTTGGCATGGAAGAACAACAAGGCCTCAAAGTTCACTGGCTGGTAGCACGACTTTTCTGCTATACATTCTCCACTCATATGCTTATGACCACAATGCCAACTGTATATCCCAGGATGAATAATGGGTCACTGCCATTTTACTTCTTGCCTGGGCCTTATACTAGACTTCCATCAAGGTAACCAGTTCTGTTGGGCCTGGGGTCATCCTGGCACTGGCAGTACCTCTAAGCTGATCATCAAACCTCGGCACTATTCTCCTATGCTCTGCTGCTAAGTCACTTCAGTTGTGTCTGACTCTGCAACCCCATAGACAGCAGCCCACCAGGCTCCCCCGTCCCTGCGGTTCTCCAGGCCAGAACACTGGAGTGAGTTGCCATTTCCTTCTCCAACGCATTAAAGTGAAAAGTGAAAGTGAAGTCGATCAGTCGTATCCAACTCTTAGCGACCCCATGGACTGCAGCCTACCAGGCTCCTCCATCCATGGGATTTTCCAGGCAAGAGTACTGAGTGGGGTGCCATTGCCTTCTCCACTCCTATGCTCTAGGATTACAAAAATAGCAATTCATTCAAGTTCCTAGAAGCTACAGGAATGGCATAGGAAAACCTGAACATCTGGTTTCAGGAACAGCATACACTGTAGACTTACTTATTTTGAGTCCATTGCAGCTTTCAGGACTTTACATCTATTCCCTCAAATGCTCATCTATTCACATGACTCAGCTATTCTCTTCCTACCTATGTCTCCCTACTTCTCCACCAGCGTTAGCACCCCCTCTGTGTCCATTATCCTGTGTGTATTACTTTTATTCCCTCATAACTTCAGCTTTACATGACTCTGCCACTTTTTCTTAGTATTCTCCAGAGGTGGAATCAGATAGGCTTAATTTGTCTTTTGGCACCAACAAGCCTGGATCAGTGTCATCCCTTAATTCCAACAGCTATGTCCAAAGGTCCTAGAGCCTGATATCAGAAAACATTGCTGTCCTTCCAGATTTCAACCTATACTATAAAGCTATAGTAACTAAAACCTGTATGATACTAGCAAAACAACAAAAAAAGATACAGTAGTGTCCTCTTATCCATTACATACATATTCCAAGACCCTTAATGGATGCCTGAAACTGCAGTTAGTACCAAACCCTATATATATAGATACACACTATGTTTTTATTATATATATTAATACTATGTTTTATTATATATATTAATACTATGTTTTTATTATATATATACTTATATATTATATATATATACTATGTTTTTTCCTACACATACATACCTATGATAAAGTTTAATTTATATATTAGGTAAGAGAATATTTGAAATGCCAACTTCACTACTCTTGCACTTTGGGCCCATTATCAAGTAAAATAAAGGTTCCTTTCAACCCAAGAATTGTGATACTGGACAACTGATCGGATAAATGAGATGAATACTAGGTGACTAACAGGAAGATAGCCTGGACAAAGAAATAATTCACATCCAAGGCAGGATGGAGTGGGATGGAATGAGATTTAACCACTCTACTCAGAGCAACATGCAGTTTAAAACTATGAATTGTTTGTTTCTGGAATTTTTAATTTAATATTTCCCAATTGCAGTTGATTGCAAGTAATTAAGACCTTGGAAAATAAACCTGTGGATAAGGGAGTACCTTACAGATAAAGAATGAAATTGGATTGCTCTTCTATCACTCACATAAATTAACTTTAAATGGATTAAAGACTTAAAAATAAGACCTGAAACCATAAAACTCCTAGAAGAAAACATAGGAGAAAACTCTTTGACATTGGTCGTGGCAACAGTTTCCTAGACATGACACCAATATCAAAAGCAATAAAAGGAAAAATTAATAAGTGGCACTACATGAAACTAAAAAGCTCAGCATAGTGAAAGAAGCCATCAACAAAACGAAAATGCAATCTACAGAAAGAGAGAGAGTATTGCAAATCATATATCTGATAAGGGGTTAACATCCAAAAACTACAAATAATTCATACAACTCAACAGTAAAAAAAAAAAAAAAAAATTAAAATCCCTTTAAAAATGTGCAAAGGAACTGAATAGACATTAAAAAAAAAATACATGCAAATCTCCAAAGGGTACATGAAGAAAAATGTTCAACATCACTAACCATCAGGGGAATGCAAATCAAAACCACACTGAGATAAACTCATATCTATTGGAAAGTCTTTCATCAAAAAGATAAGAAATAAGTGTTAGTGAGGATGTGGGGGCAGGGGGAATTCCTGTGCACTGTTAGTAGAAATGTATATTGTTACAACTACTATGGAAAACAGTATGGAGGACCCTCAAAAACTTAAAAATAGAACTAATATATGATTCAGCAATCCCCCACCTGAATGTTTATCTGAAGGTAATTGAAACATTATATCAAAAAGATACATGCACTCCCATGTTCACTGAAGCATTATTTAGAATAGGCAAGATATGGAAATACCCAAATATCTATCCATGAATGAATGGATAAACAATGGAATATTACTCAGCCATGAGAAGAAAAAAGAAATTCTGCCATTTGCAACAATACAGATGGACCTTGAGGGCATTATGCTAAGTGAAATAAGTCAGACAGAGAAAGACAAATACTGTATAACCTCACATATGGAAGCTAAAAAAGCCAAAGTTACAGAAACAGAGAATAAAATGATGCTTTCCAGAGACTAAGGGGTGGGAGAAATGGGGAGATACTGGTCAAAGGTATACAAAATTCTGGATATAAGATGAATAAGTTCTTGGGATCTAATGTACAACATGGTGATTATAGTTAGCAATACTGTATTTTATATTTGAAAGTTTCTAAGAGTTTTGTGTTCTTGTCGTAAAAAGGAAATAGTAATTATGTAAAGTGACGGCTGTGTTAACTAACCATACTGTGGTAATCATTTCATGGTACTTAAGTACATAAAATCAATACAATGCTTGAACTTGTACAATGCTGTATGTCAATTATATCTCAAAAAAGCTTGAAAAATAAATATTTTAAAATATGACTGCCAATGAGTTGTCTGTTCAGCATGCTGCTGCTGCTGCTGCTGCTTCTAAGTCGCTTCAGTCGTGTCCAGCTCTGTACAACCCCATAGACGGCAGCCCACCAGGCTCCTCCGTCCCTGGGATTCTCCAGGCAAGAACACTAGAGTGGGTTGGCATTTCCTTCTCCAATGAAGGAAAGTGAAAAGTTAAAGTGAAGTTGCTCAGTCGTGTCCGACTCATAGCGACCCCATGGACTGCAGCCTACCAGACTCCTCTGCCCATGGGGTTTTCCAGGCAAGAGTACTAGAGTGGGTTGCCATTGACTTCTCCTCTGTTCAATATAGATTGTATCTATTTGTTCTGTACTTAGTCACTCAGTCATGATTCTTTACTGTCTGAGCCACCAGGGAAGCCCAAGAATATTAGAGTGAGTAGCCTATCCCTTCTTTAGGAGATCTTCCCGACCAAGGAATCAAACTGGGGTCTCCTGCATCACAGGTAGATTATTTACCAGATGAGCTACCAGTGAAGCCAAGATTTTAAAACACGGCATTAGTTAAAACCCTTTTTACCTCAAGTTCTTCATTTGGAAAATGAGGGCAATGACACATTTACCTCCTCCAAAATTGTGTTGTAATTATAATGAATAAGTGAGATTATATTGAATTAACATGCTTTGCACAGCAGAGAAACAACCAACACTACAGAATGAGAGAAAACATATTTTCTCAGGTTTTAAAATCACCTAAAAAAGTTAAAAGTCATATACTGTGGTTCAGGCATAATTATACCTAAAATACTATTATTGTCATGACCAAATTAAAGATATAACAATAGAATTCTACAATATTGCTATAATATATTAAACGATAAGGAAAATACTTGTGATCTTCAATCTCTTTCAACATTATCTCACTTGTTCCTGTATCTTTTATTATTATATTTGTGTATATATCTGTCTCCTCCACTAGACCATTAACTCAGCAAATTTTTTTGAGCCAGACACTATGCTAGGAATTGGATATGCAGCACTAGGCAATTTAGAATAGTCTCCAAACTCAAGGAGAAAGTCGTACCTCTATACAGTTTTATAGTTACAGCTTTATACAAGCTTATAACAGCTTGTGTGTACTCTTTAATATACAGCATCTGTGTAGGTATTCACAGAAGGCAGTGACCATATGTCTTTCAGTTCAGTTCAGTCGCTCAGTCGTGTCCATCTCTTCGCGACCCCATGAATTGCAGCATGCCAGGCCTCCCTGTCCATCACCAACTCCCGGAGTTCACTCACACTCACATCCATCGAGTCCATGATGCCATCCAGCCATCTCATCCTGGGTCGTCCCCTTCTCCTCCTGCCCCCAATCCCTCCCAGCATCAGAGTCTTTTCCAATGAGTCAACTCTTCACATGAGGTGGCCAAAGTACTGGAGCTTCAGCTTTAGCATCATTCCTTCCAAAGAAATCCCAGGGTTGATCTCCTTCAGAATGGACTGGTTGGATCTCCTTGCAGTCCAAGGGACTCTCAAGAGTCTTCTCCAACACCACAGTTCAAACGCATCAATTCTTCGGCACTCAGCCTTGTTCACAGTCCAACTCTCACATCCATACATCAGGTTCTGGGAACCAATTCTACTTTGGTAGTGGTAGTTCTACATACCAAAAAGCCATTGTCTGAACACCAATTGGTTTTCCATTAATTCAACTCAATTCTGATATTATCTACTGGAAGACAGCATCAAATTTCACAATTAGGGGTTCAAGTTCCACAGTACTGCTCTCTCACCCCCCCGACACTGACCTCAAAGGCCAGTTACAAGGCTGGATCGTTGTTTTATTATAAAAGGATATAACTCAGGAATAGCACAATGTTAAGAGAAGCAAAGGACAAGGTATGGGGAAAGAGCACCATTCTCCCCAAAATTTCCAGGTATCCACCAATTCAAAAGTACTCTAAATCCAGTCCTTTTGAGTTTTGATGAAGGCTTCATTACATAGACATAATTGATTAAATCATTAGTCATTGGTGATTGATTCAATCTACAGGACTTCTTCCTTCCCTAGAGGTCAGAAGTGTGAAACCAAATATTTTAACCATCCAATCATACAATTTGTTCTCCTGGCAACTATCCCGCATCCCTACCTGAGTTCCAAAAGTTGCCTCATAGCATAACAAAACACCCCTTTTGCTCTCACCATGTAGAAAATTCCAAGGGTTATAGGAGCTCTGTGCCAGAAAAGGGAACAAAGACTAAATAAATATTTATTATAAATCACAGCATGTAATTGTTATTGTTATGCCTCTCAGTTCATAATATCAGTGCCTATTATCTACCATAGCGTGAGTATACACACTAAGTAAGTTCAACTTTATGGGACTCAGTCTGGAAATAAGAGGAGGAATTCTCAGGAAGAGAGCCTTTGACAACACAGAGAGGTTACTACCAAAGAGCCAGTTGCTGAAATAAATTATATGTACATATATATACATAAATATGCACATATATATTCTATAAATGGAAGTAATAGGCATATAGGAAGCACTCAATAAATGTTAGCCACTAATACTATTACTGTTACTACTATGGTCTCTGAACTGGAAGTACGCCATTATAGTGAAAAACCAAGTCAAGCATTTAGACTATTACACATTATATTTAAAAGCTGCACACAAATTATGTACAAATAGCAAATTATTTGACTTGCATTACAGTTGAATTGGGGCTAAAATGAGGTGTCTCCTAGTGGAGGCTACAAAATCATTTTTATTCCTCTGTCTTTGAAAATGACTTTATCAATGTATGATGGGAACAATAAGGACAAAAGGGGAATGATCAAAGTAGTTATATTTTGTGAGAACAATGAATGCTCATTGTGGTTAAATTTCCACGAATGTGATACATTGCATAACTGTTGTTTCACTCTCACTGCATTCCATTAAGTTTGGAAGATTGTTGGTTGGTTATGCTGAGTGCTTCTTTTCTTTGTCCTTAGAGCACAAATAATAAGTTGATTTTCAGACTACAAATGCTTTCTTTTTAATCAATTCTTTGCCAGAGTGGAGCTTAAGTTCAAGAGTTGTTATTATTTTAAAAGTCTGTTTTAACAGCACAAATCATTATCGTTTCTAAGCACTCTATTGCCTCCAAATCATGTTAACATGTGCACTCAGAGACTTGGGTGTTGGGCCAAATCTTATAAATTTAAATGAGAGAAGGAAAAAAAAAAAAAAAAAGGTCAATGACTGTAGATAGAAAAACAAGTATTGTCAATGCCCTGGTCCAAACACTTTTGGTTGTTTAAAGAATCATATAGACAAATAATGTGAAAAACTTTTCTACATGTTTATTTGTTCTTAAATTATTGATTCTGAAAAGCATAAAGAATGTAGTCAGTGGATATCTGCATGTTTGTGGGTTTAAAAAATAATTTTTTATAAGAATAAGATCTTCAAAATTAAGGAGAATACCATACGAATAAATGTTTGCATCTATTGAATTTGTGAGTCTTTAGGGCATTAGTTTTATCAACTAAATGATTATCCTTGGATCTACTACCCAAATTAAAGACAGACTATCTATTGCGCTTCTTTTCCCAAAAAGTTCAAAATAAACTATGCTGTAGTTCATGACTATGTATGATGTTTGACTAACATGAATTCAGTAACTCTAAATCCTAAAATTATAAGTTTTCGGTGGTATTATATACAGTGTCTATTTCATCTGCTTCCTTAATCTCTATGGCAAGTCTGAGGAGCAGTCATCCCACCTGAGTCTGAACTCCCCCAATAGCAAAGAAATTACTACTGTTAAAGATAACTGAAACTCTCTCCTGAACTAAGTCCAGAATCTTAAAAATACCTTCAACTAGAACCCAGAGATTACAACCAGGTACTCCTTAATTCTGCCTTCCCATCTTAAATTTCACCCTTGGATTCCTACAGCTAAAATTACACCAGTCTTTGGAGACTGCACTACTCTAAGGCTCTGGCTCAGGAATAAATGATAACTATTTCATTAAGATAGTTAGGCAGCCTGAAAGATTTCAAAATAGTCCTCAGTGTAAAAAGAAAGAACAGAGGCTGCAAAGGCTGCAGTTTGGCTCCTCTTACAGCCAGTGCTATATTTAAATCAGTTGACCATTATATCTACTACTGTGGGCAAGAATCCCTTAGAAGAAATGCAGTAGCCATAGTACTCAACAGAAGAGTCCAAAATGCAGTACTAGGATGTAATCTCAAAAACGACAGAATGACCTCTGTTCATTTCCAAGGCAAATTGTTCAATATCACAGTAATCCAAGTCTATGCCCCAACAAGTAATGCTGATGAAGCTGAAGTTGAATGGTTCTATGAAGACCTACAGGACTCTCTAGAACTAACACCCAAATGGAATGCAAAACTAAAAAGTCAAGAAACACCTGGCATAAAAGCAAATTTGACCTTGGAGTACAGAATGAAGCAGGGCAAAAGCTAATAGAGTTCTGCCAAGAAAACGCACTGGTCATAGCAAACACCCTCTTCCAACAACACAAGCAAAGACTCTACACATGGACATCACCAGATGGTCAACACTGAAATCAGACTAATTATATTCTTTGCAGCCAAAGATGGAGAAGCTCTATACACTCAGCAAAAACAAGACTGGGAGCTGACTGTGATTCAGATCATGAACACCTTATTGCCAAATTTAGGCTTAAATTGAAGAAAGTAGAGGAAACCACTAGACCATTCAGGTATGACCTGAATCAAACCTCTTACGATTATACAGTGGAAGTGAGAAATAGATTTAAGGGACTAGATCTCATAGACAGAGTGCCTGATGAACTATGGGAGACAGGGATCAAGCCATCCCCAAGAAAAAGAAATGCAAAAAAAGGAAAATGGCTGTCTGAGGAGGACTTACAAATAGCTGTGAAAAGAGAAGCAAAAAGCAAAGGAGAAAAGGAAAGATATATACCCATTCAAATGCAGAGTTCCAAAGAATAGCAAGGAGAGATAAGAAAGCCTTCCTCAGCGATCAGTGCAAAGAAATAGAGGAAAACGATAGAATGGGAAAGACTAGAGATCACTTCAAGAAAATTAGAGACAGCAAGGGAATATTTCATCCAAAGATGGCTCGATAAAGGACAGAAATGGTATGGACTTAACAGAAGCAGAAGATATTGAGAAAAGGTGTCAAGAATACACAGAACTGTACAAAAAAGATCTTCATGACCCAGAGAATCATGATGGTGTGCTCACTCACCTACAGCCAGACATCCTGGAATGTGAAGTCAAGTGGGCCTTAGGAAACATCACTACGAACAAAGCTAGTGGAGGTGATTGAATTCCAGTTGAGCTATTTCAAATCCTAAAAGATGAGGCTGTGAAAGTGCTGCACTCAATATGCCAGCAAATTTGGAAAACTCAGCAGTGGTCACAAGACTGGAAAAGGTCAGTTTTCATTTCAATCCCAAAGAAAGGCAATGCCAAAGAATGCTCAGACTACCACACAATTGCACTCATTTCATGGCTCAGAGGGTAAAGCATCTGCCTGCAATGCAGAAGATTCGATCCCTGGGTTGGAAAGATCCCCTGGAGAAGGAAATGGCAACCCACTCCAGTATTCTTGCCTGGAGAATCCCATGGATAGAGGAGCCTGGCAGTGTACAATCCATGGGGTCGCAAAGAGTCAGACACGACTGAGTGACTTCACTCACTCACTTCACTCACACGCTAGTAAAGTAATGCTTAAAATTCTCCAAGTCAGGCTTCAGCAATACGTGAACCGTGAACATCCAGATGTTCAAGCTGGTTTTAAAAGGGCAGAGGAACCAGAGATCAAATTGCCAACATCCGCTGGATCATCGAAAAAGCAAGAGAGCTCCAGAAAAACATCTATTTCTGCTTTTTGACTATGCCAAAGCCTTTGACTGTGTGGATCCCAATAAACTGTGGAAAATTCTGAAAGAGATGGGAATACCAGACCACCTGACCTGCCTCTTGAGAAATCTGTATGCAGGTCAGGAAGCAACAGTTAGAACTGGACATGGAACAAGAGATTGGTTCCAAATAGGAAAAGGAGTACATCAAGGCTGTATAATGTCACCCTGCTTATTTAACTTATATGCAGAGTACATCATGAGTAACGCTGGGCTGGAAAAAGTACAAGGTGGAATTAAGATTGCCAGGAGAAATATCAATAACCTCAGATATGCAGATGACACTACCCTAATGGCAAAAAGTGAAGAGGAACTAAAAAGCCTCTTGATGAAAGTGAAAGAGGAGAGTGAAAAAGTTGGCTTAAAGCTCAACATTCAGAAAACTAAGTTCATGGCATCTGGTCCCATCAATTCATGGCAAATAGATGGGGAAACAGTGGAAACAGTGTCAGACTTTATTTTGGGGGGCTCCAAAATCACTGCAGATGATAACTGCAGCCGTGAAATTAAAAGATGCTTGCTCCTTCAAGAAAAGTTATGACCAACCTAGGCAGCATATTAAAAAGCAGACATTATTTTGCCAACAAAGGTCCATCTAGTCGAAATTATGGTTTTTCCAGTAGTCATGTATGGATGTGAGAGTTGAACTATAAAGAAAGCTGAGTACTGAAGAATTGATGCTTTTGAACTGTGGTGTTGGAGAAGACCCTTGGGAGTGCCTTGGACTGCAAGGAGATCCAACCAGCCCATCCTAAAGGAAATCAGCCCTGAATATTCATTGGAAGGACTGATGTTGAAGCTGAAACTCCAATATTTTGGCCACCTGACGCAAACAGCTGACTCACTAGAAAAGGCCCTGATGCTGGGAAAGATTGAAGTTGGGAGGAGAAGGGGCTGACAGAGGATGAGATGGTTGGATGGCATCACCAACTCAATGAACATGAGTTTGAATAAACTCTGAGAGTTGGTGATGGACAGGGAAGCCTGGCGTGCTGCAGTCCACAGAGTTCCAAAGAGTTGGACGTGACTGAGCAACTGAACTGAACTGATAGCCAGTGCTCTTCCTGCTCCTTCTACACCAAGCCTAACAAGATGTTGCCACCACCTTGTCCTTTTGCTTCCATTACACTAGATCCCCAGGTACACCTATGCAGATTGTTGGCTGTCTAAATAAATAATTAGTAGGATTATGGGCCTAAGATGCCTTCAGCACAACAACCCTGCTGTCCCCAGAGCCAAACATTATTCATCATATTGAGGAAAGATAGAATATGGGTTGGGGGAGGAGGGGTGTCCACAATGAAGACCTTAATGGAACAGTAATGAAAAAGCCTAAGCAGTGTCTATAAGTAGTGCACCATGACCATATCTGGTCTGAGAAAAGTATGATTCAATCAGCAGAATTAGGTCACTTTAGCAACTATATCCCATGTACCTATTTTTAATTACCATACAGGTTCCTGTTTCTCTCATCTACTCTCTGACATCACTCTCACTGTATTCATAGTTTTTCCCAGGAAACTGCTAGCCTGTTGCCTCTCATATTATCCCTACTGTGCCTTTTGGAGAGGGCACCAAAGTACAATGGTTGCTTCTGACTTATGGATCTCACATGTCTTTCAGTTTCAAGGAGCTGAAGTCCTTCATAATATCCCTTGGAAGTCCACAGTATTCAGAAGCCTGCAAAGTACATTTTAGGATCCTGATTTGGCCTGAGATTGGAAGCACAAGATTATGGGCAATCAGAGAGACCATCAATGGGTTCACTAGAAAAAGTAGTGAGAGCCATCACAGATATCACTGGAGAGTGATCAGATCAGGATGGTGGAATAGAAGGACATGGAGCCCATCTCCTCCCACAAATACATCAAAAGTACACCTCCGTGTAGAACAATTCTCACAGAATACTTGCTGAATGCCGGTAGATCTCACAAAGCCAAAATTACAAGCAAGATCACCATGTAATCTGGTAGGACAAAAGAGAAAAGAAATCTGGATGGGACCTGTACCACTGGGAGGGAGCTGTAAAAGAGAAGATCCACTGGGACAGAAAGGGAGCATCGAAGGCTAATGGTTGCTGGGAAAGATCGGAGGCAGGCGGAGAAGGGAACGACAGAGGATGAAATGGTGGGATGGCATCACCAACTCAATGGACATAAGTTTGAGTAAACTCCGGGAGTTGGTGATGGACAGGGAGGCCTGGTGTGCTGCAGTCCATGGGGTCGCAAAGAGTCAGACATGACTGAGCGACTGAACTGAACTGAACTGAACTGAAGGCTGATGGAGAGCACAGCAGCTGGTTTGCAGCAGGCAGAACAGAGAGAGACCAGCACAGAGGGTGCTCGCCACTTCTCTGCACACCTCAGCTCCACACATCTGCTGGTGCACTTTGGGACTGGGAGCTGGAACTTAGCTTTCAGAAGACAGGCTAGGGAGAGGACTGGGATTGGCTGTGTGGAGACATCCTGAAAGGGCTGGAGTGTGCTCTGGCCACAATGGGAGCTTTGCACAGGAAGGAGCCTGGGTTCGCCATTGAAGCCCCACTGTCAATCTGTGGGCTTAAGAAGAGAGAGGTGGAGCCTGCTATGGCAGCTTCATTCTTGGTGTGCTCACAGTGGGCACAGCTCCACCTCTATGAGTTCTGATAGCACACAAGTGCTGCAGGTTACCCACCTCAGAGGTGGGGATGAAATCTGAACTGATCCTCAGGGGCCACATGGATTTACTCACTATAGGTGGTTTGTAAACTCTGTTCCTGAGGAACATCTTGAAGGAACACTGGTACTCCTGTGACTGAGATGGGCATTTGATATAATTCAACATTGATTCACTATAAAAACTCTTACAAAAGTGGGAACACATCTCAACATGATAAAAGCTGCTTATGACAAACCCACACCCGACATACTCAGCAGTGAAAAGCTGAAAGTCTTCTTGCTAAAATCTGGAACAGGATGAGGATTCCTACTCTTACCACTTCTGGTTAAACTGTATTGGAAGTCCTAGTCACAGCAAGAAGACAATTAAATAAATAAATAAAAGATAATCCAAATTGGAAGGGAAGAGGTAAAATTTTTATAATATACAGGTAATACTCTATATAGACAATCCTAAAGACTCCACACAAAAACTAGAACCAATCAATGAGTTCATCAGGATACAAAACTAACATTCAGAAACTGGTTGCATTTCTTTATACTAACAATGTCAGAAAGTGAAAGTTTAAAAAAAAGTCGTTTAAAAATTACATCAAAAAATAAAATACTTGGGAAGAAACCCAACCAAGAAGGTGAAAGACTTATATGCTCAGAACTACAAAACCTTGATAAAGGAAACTGGAGATGATTCAAATAAATGGGAAGATACGTCATGCTCTTGGACTGGACAAAGTAGTATTATTGAAATGGTCATACCCAAAGCAATATGCAGATTTAATGTGATCCCTATCAAATTACCCATGACATTTTTCATGGAACTAGAAAAATAATCCTAAAATTCATATGGAACCATAAAAGACCCAGAATTGCCAAAGCAATCCTGGAGAAAAGAATCAAGCTGGAGACATAACCCTCCCAGATTTCAGATTAATGCTACAAAGCTACAATAATCAAAACAGTGTGATATGGGCACAAAAAGAGACATATGGGTCACTGGAACATAACAGAAAGCCCAGAAATAAACCCACACACCTACAATCAATTATTCTTCAAAAAAGGAAGCAAGAATATACAATGGAAACAAGACAGTCTCCTCAGCAGGTGGTATTGGAAAAGCTGGACAGTAGTATATAAATCAATGAAATTAGAACAACACCCTCATATCAAATACAAAAATAAAATGGCTTAAAGACTTAATACAGGACATGACACCATAAAACTCCTAGAAGAGAATATAGGCAAAACATACTCTGACGTAAATTATATGTTTCCTTAGGTCAGTCTTCCAAAGAAATAGAAATTAAAGTAAAAATAAACAGATGGAATCTAATCAAACTTATACCCTTTTGCACAGCAACCATTAACGAAACAAAAAGACTATACAGACTGGGAGAAAATATTTGCAAATAATGTGATGAACAAGAGCTTAATTTTCAAATGACTTATACAACTCTCAATAATAAAAAACAACCCAATCAAAAAAAAAAGGGCAGAAGACCTAAATAGACTTTTTTTCCAAAGAAGAGATATAGATGGTCAATAGGCACATGAAAAAATACTAAACATTGCTAATTATTAGAGAAATGCAAATCAAAACTAAAATAAAATACCATCTCTTATCAGTCAGAATGGCCATCATTAGCAAATGCCGGAGAAGATGTGAAGACAAGGGAATGCTGTCACTGTTCGTGGGAATGTAAATCGGTGCAGCCACTACAGAAAACAGTATGGAAGTTCCTTAAAACCTAGAATTACCATATGATACCGCAATCCTCCTCCTGGGTATATATCCAGAGAAAACTGTAATTTGAAATGATACATTCACCCATATGTTCACAGCAGCACTATTTACAATAGCCAAGGCATGGAAACCACCTAAATGTTCACTGACAGATGAATGGATAAAGATATATGCACAATGGAATACTACTCTGATATAAGTAAAGTAAGTAAGTAAAGTCACTCAGTCGTGTCCAATTCTTTGTGACCCCGTGGACTGCAACCCACCAGGCTCCTCAGTCCATGGGATTCTCCAGGCAAGAATACTGGAGTGGGTTGCCATTTCCTTCTCCATTCTGATATAAAAAAAAAGTAAAACAATGCCATTTGTAGCAAAATAGATGGACCTAGAGATTATCATACTAACTGAAGTAAGACAGAGAAAGACAAATATCATATGATATCACTTATATGTGGAATCTAAAATATGGCACAAACGAACTTATTTACAAAACATAAATAGACTCACAGACATAGCAAATTTATGGTTACCAAAGGTGAAAGGCATATCCTTCCTTGAGGAAAGATAAATTAGGAGTTTGGGATTAGATACAAACTACTATATGTAATGTGAACAATAAGATCCTACTATATAGCACAGGGAACTATATTCCATACCCTGTAATAAAATTATAATAGAAAAGAAAAAATTTAAAAAAAATGTTTTTTCAATTAAAAAAAATAGGTATCACTGGAACATCTGAAATTCACATAAAGAGGAAATAGCAGACCCACATTCAGAGATCAATCTAGGCTGTAATACTGAGCAATTGAGTAGTATAGATACAAACAGTGGGATTTGGACCTTGGGAAATGCTAACGAATTGCTCTTGTTGCTATTCCCCTGTCATTTAAGTCCACTTTGCCTTGGAGGTGATACACTAACACTAAGAAACATTTGATGTTGCCTACCTTGATCATAGAATAACCTCTGATAAGTAGATAGAAAATGATCAAAGAATAGCCCTCTTCTGCAGTCCTCTTCAAAAAAGCAATAAAACAGAGAAGAGTAGTATGGTAGACACAAACTCTTTGTAAAAAAGACATACATTTATTTGTTTTCTTTAACTGTACAGACAAAAAGAAAGCCACGAATGTATTTGCATGACTGTATTCGCATGTATTTATATATGGACTTGGGCTTCCCTATGGCTCAGTCAGTAAAGAATCCTCCTGCATTGACAGGAGACATGGATTCGATCTCTGGGTTAGGAGGATCCCCTGGAGGAGGACACGGCAACCCATTCCAGAATTCTTGTCTGGAGAATCCCATAGACAGAGGAGCCTGGCGGGCTGGAGTTCATGGTGTCACAAAGAGTCAGACACAACTGAGCAACTACGTGCAAGAGCATACACACACACACACATATATATATTTATATTATATATATATATAAACTAAAATATAGTGTCCCCAATTTCCAGACAGCTTTCCCCAAGATGGCTGCTACTCTATTTGGTTTATATGTATATGAAATATCTGTTCATATAGAGGTGTGTAATTTTGTCTTTCTTAGGTTAACAGGGCCTTTATTTTTCTAAAAGTTGCCTTTTTGCATAATAATGTATCCTGGAACTTTTCAAATGTCAACACATACAGGGTCACCCCTGTTCAGTCAGTAAAGAATCTGCCTGCAATGCGGGAGACCTGGGTTCAGTCCCTTGGTTGGGAACATCCCCTGGAGGAGGACATGGCAACCTACTCCAGTATTCTTGCCTGGAGAATCCTCATGAACGGGGGAGCCTGGAAGCCTATAGCCCATGGGGTCACAAAGAGTTGTACACAACTGAGCGACTAAGCACATATATCTATCTGACTTTTTTAAACTGCTATATACATAATGTTCTATGAATTCAAGTACCACAAAGTATTTAACTTATTATCAATTTATAGGTTTTGTTTTTTACTAATAATGCTATGGTATACATCCTTCTACTTACTATGTCCACGTCTGAATAGTTCTCTAAGATAGATAATTAAAAGTGGAATTGCTATCTTGAAGATTCTGTATATAATACGCAAGTCTTTACAAACTGCGTTTGTGTATATGCTCAGTCACATCCGACCCTTTGAGGCCCCATGGACTGTAGCCCAACATGCTTCTCTGGCCGTAGAATTTTCTAGGCAAGAATACTGGAGTGGATTGCCATGCCCTTCTCAGGGGATCTTCCCGACCTAGGGAACAGACCCGCATCCCTTGCATCTCCTGCACTAGCAGGCAGGTTCCCTATCATTGGTGCAAGGTGGGAAGCCAAGTCTTTGTAATATACTGCTAAATTGCCATCCAAAAAAGGATATACTAATGTATACATCCAGCAGCAGAGCATAAGGGGCCTCCCACAACTTTGATTATCATGATTAAAATTTTGCCAATGTGTTTGGTTCAATTCAGTCACTCAGTCGTGTCCGACTCTTTGCGACCCCATG
Source organism: Budorcas taxicolor (assembly GCF_023091745.1). Classification (NCBI taxonomy): domain Eukaryota; kingdom Metazoa; phylum Chordata; class Mammalia; order Artiodactyla; family Bovidae; genus Budorcas; species Budorcas taxicolor. The sequence continues at coordinate 94,233,712 of NC_068917.1, read as the reverse complement.
AATTGCAGCATGCCAGGCCTCCCTGTCCATCACCAACTCCTGGAGTTCACTCAAACTCATGTCCATCGAGTTAGTGATGCCAGGCAGCCATCTCATCCTCTGTCGTCCCCTTCTCCTTCTGTCCCAATCCCTCTCAGCATCAGAGTCCTTTCCAATGAGTCAACTCTTCGCATGAGGTGGCCAAAGTACTGGAGTTTCAGCTTTAGCATCATTCCCTCCAAAGAAATCCCAGGGTTGATCTCCTTCAGAATGGACTGGTTGGATCTCCTTGCAGTCCAAGGGACTCTCAAGAGTCTTCTCCAACACCACAGTTCAAAAGCATCAATTCTTCGGCACTCAGCCTTCTTCACAGTCCAATTCTCACATACATACATGACCACTGGAAAAACTATAGCCTTGACGAGACGGACCTTAGTCGGCAAAGTAATGTCTCTGCTTTTGAATATGCTATCTAGGTTGGTTATAACTTTTCTTTCAAGGTGTAAGCATCTTTTAATTTCATGGCTACAATAACCATCTGCAGTGATTTTGGAGCCCCCAAAAATAAAGTCTGACACTGTTTCCACTGTTTCCCCATCTATTTCCCATGAAGTGATGGGACCAGATGCCATGAACTTAGTTTTCTGAATGTTGAGCTTTAAGCCAACTTTTTCACTCTCCTCTTTCACTTTTATCAACAGGCTTTTTAGTTCCTCTTCACTTTCTGCCATAAGGGTGGTGTCATCTGCATATAAAATATTTTATTGTTTTTATTAGCATTTTCCCAATTATTAAGGTTGAACATCTTTTCATATGTTAATGGACAATTTGCATTTCTTCTTCTGAGCCACATTACTTTTTACTATTTATCCTCTGTTAGAATTGTTCTTCTCCTGAAAGAACCAGGCTTTGAGGTGAAGGATGGTACTTCAATGGGGAAATGAGAAACACTATACACAAATGTATTGTAACTGATTGTAAGCTAGAACCCATTTTTGTATTGTATCTAACTTGGGGATTAAATAATCAATACTGTCAGTGATTGGATAGACAACATCCTGACATAAGATAGTTAGAATAGTGTTTTAACTTTCCTTTAATGGAGGTACAGGTAACCTTTGATGAACTACTTAATTTCTCTGCAGCTCAGTTTTCTTATCTGTAAAATGGAGATAATATTATCTACCTAAGTTGTGGATCACAATAAACTGTGGACAATTCTGAAAGAGATGGGAATACCAGACCGCCTGACCTGCCTCTTCAGAAACCTATATGCAGGTCAGGAAGCAAAAGTTAGAACTGGACATGGAACAACAGACTGGTTTCAAATGGGAAAAGGAGTACGTCAAGGCTGTATATTGTCACCCTGCTTATTTAACTTATATGCAGAGTACATCATGAGAAACACTAGGCTGGAAGAAGCACAAGCTGGAATCAAGATTGCTGGGAGAAATATCAATAACCTCAGATATGCAGATGACACCACCCTTATGGCAGAAAGTGAAGAGGAACTAAAAAGCCTCTTGATGAAAGTGAAAGAGGAGAATGAACAAGTTGGTTTAAAGCTCAACATTCAGAAAACTAAGTTCATGGCATCTGGTCCCATCACTTCATGGGAAATAGATGGAGAAACAGTGGAAACAGTGTCAGACTTTATTCTTTGGGGCTCCAAAATCACTGAAGATGGTGATTGCAGCCATGAAATTAAAAGACGCTTAGTCCTTGGAAGGAAAGTTATGACCAATCTAGATAGCATATTCAAAAGCAGAGACATTACTTTGCTAACAAAGGTCCATCTAGTCAAGGCTATGGTTTTTCCAGTAGTCATGTATGGATGTGAGAGTTGGACTGTGAAGAAAGCTGAGCACTAAAGAATTGGCGCTTTTGAATTGTGGTGTTGGAGAAGACTCTTGAGAGTCCCTTGGACTGCAAGGAGATCCAACCAGTTCATCCTAAAGGAGATCAGTCCTGGGTGTTCATTGGAAGGACTGATGTTGAAGCTGAAACTCCAATACTTTGGCCACCTCATGCAAACAGTTGACTCACTGGAAAAGACCCCGATGCAGAAGGGATTGGGAGCAAGAAGAGAAGGGGACGACAGAGGATGAGATGGCTGGATGGCATCACCGACTCGATGGACAGGAGTTTGAGTGAACTCCAGGAGTTGGTGATGGACAGGGAGGCCTGGCGTGCTGCGATTCATGGGGTCGCAAAGAGTCGGACACAACTGAGAGACTGAACTGAACTGAAAAGAGTTGTTTGAAGATTAAATGAATTTGATGTGTATAAAGTGCTTGGAATAGTACCACGTATACAACAACTAATAATAAACATCAGTTATTATAATTTACAGAAGGAAATGTGTGCAAATAACTCAGTGCATGTATGTGCAGTTGACCAGAGTTTATGCAAGAAATGGCAGTGTAACAAAGCAATTCAAGAATTATATATATATACATATATACCCCTGAGAAGACCAGGTTTCTGAAGAAGTCTGCCTAGTGCTGCCAACCAGATGTTTGAGATTCATTATCTTCCTAGAGTGTGAGCAGGTAAGTGAGCTGGGAGCAGGAAAGCAAACTAGGACAGGGTATCCTAACAGAGGACATTCAAAGCAGTAAAATATACAAGTCAAAACCTGTGAACATGATATGAAAGTTAGGAGGTCCTGAGGCACAACATAGAGTCAGAGAGACTCAGACCAGTGCCAGGAATTGAACAGGAACTGAATCAGAATGAGAACAGGCAACAATAGAAGAGGAAGCAGGACAACTATGTCAGTCTTGAAACGACACAGTTAGTGGATATGTAGGCAGTCTTAAATGCAAAGGATAAAGGACTCAAAACCTAAACCAAGTGGTGAAATCACTGTGATCCAGACTGACTAGACTATAGTCAACATGGCTTTGAATTTGCACTTTGCTCCTTTATGCCACAGACATGATATGCAGCAGGCACCCTAATGTCTCTAAATATAATGCTAAGGACCTGCTTATCATACTAGATTCCAGGGTTCAAAGACATGGATCAATTTTATTAGGTATTGAACCAGTGGACATCCAACATTAACTTGTTTCTTCTACTCAGTGTTTTCATTCCACTCCCAGTTGATAAATGTAAAGATTAAAATGGATTCCAAAGATGTAAATATTAAGAGGCTTCTGTAACTAGTAAAAAAAAAAAAAGTGGGGGGACTTTAACGAGGCAGTAAGAGATTGTATTTGATTTTCTAATCCACAAAGTGCAATTACCATGAATCCTGCCTAAACTGAAGCAACCACGATGAAAAATTTACTTCCATGCTCCTCTGCCACTTCTAGTCTCTGCCTTGTATCTACAGAAAGTTATCCTTATTTTTCTTTTTAAAATTCTGTCTGACTATTTAAGCTTGACATATCCTCTGAATTGTTTCTGGAGATTCACTCAGGCATTATGGGCTTGCACAGATTGGCATAGTTGTATGCTATTGAAACCTTGCTTGGATAGTCCCTAAGTTTAATTTTCGCTTTAGGATTCATTTGAGTATCAGGTCTGTGAAATTATACAATTACATCAGAAATATAAACTGTAACAGCATCTTACCCATGTTTTATTGGGGAGGGCAGAACAAGGGGTGGGGTAACGGGAAAAGAGTATGAGGAGATTGTAGAAAAGTTCCTGAACTTGGAGTCAAAGGATCCATTATTGATACAAATATCACCACTTACCAGCTAGAGAAATCATTGAACTTCTCTTCTTGTATTTTTAATTGTGAAAGTTAAAAAGGCATTTTGCATGAAATTTTCCTATAATAATAGCTAACACCTTTGAGTGCATACTATGTGCCAGAATTAAGCTAAGTGCTTCACATGGATCATTTCATTTTATTCTCACAACAACCCTATGAGTTTGGAATTATAAATTGTATCATTTTACAGATGAGCAGCTTGGAGAAGTCAAATAAGTTGCCCAAAGTTACAAAGTTGTAAGTGTAGTAAGTGGGGTTTCAAGTTCAGCACTAACTCCAAAATTAATCACTGTTTTATACGTTGCTTTCTTCCATGTTTATTACTTCCTAATACACATAGCAGCACAAAATACCTTTTAGCTATTGTGTCAACTCTGACTCTCTAGAGTTCTACGTTTCACAAGGAATTTTTTTTAATAGGCCACTTATTGCTCAGTAAACTGTGCTAAGGGCTTTACATATATTCTCATTTAATTCTCCTAACAATCTTATGTTTTAGGATTATCCCCATTTCACAGAGGAGGGAAATGAAAAGTGAGAAGTTAACTGAATTCCCCAGTGTCGCAGATGTTATGTGGGTACCATGATCTGAACCCAAGTTTACCTGCTTGCAGGATCCACTTACTTAAGGACAATACTATATGAAGTCACATTATATTAAATGGTTAAGTTCTAAAGTTGGCATATAAGGCAAAAAAATTGCATATAATCAAAACTACCACTAAAAATCCCTGTAATCACAGATCAACTACCATACATGAGCATATTTTATACTACATTGGAGACCAATACGTTCAACACCAGAAATTTTTCCTTCAGGATTGGAACAGATTGCTGTTTCTTCAATTCAGCACAGATGAAATAGTTAGTTTATGTTTAGAGGCTATGTTTTTGAAAAGTAAATGTCTTTAACATAAGAATCATGCCCAGCTCAATAAAGTGCTCATATTACAGAAAATAAATGGAAACTGAAGTCAACTGACTGAATAGCAAAGTAATATTTCCCATTTCATGCTCTCTCCAGGGCATACAGCCACTGAATGAAATGGCTCACCTGTACTGCTAAAATTTCACTTTTTTATTTTCTTTTTGAGCACGCATAATGTACTTCTACTGCATGCTGTGAGGCCCCATCAAGGGTCAGGGGAAATAGGGTAATTATTATTGATTCATGTAGGTTATGAGTATGTTTTCGCCATAAATGAAGTCCTTAAGTAGGAACTAAACCTGAGGCTCTCTCTTCCA